>NC_063061.1:11479962-12679962 GCF_018812025.1 Megalobrama amblycephala
TTAAGTACAAAATACAAACTTCTAAATTTGTGACACCTTTCTTTTAGAATTGACAGGGAGTTTAATATGTCGCTTAATGCGATCCGTTGTCTTTTTTCGTGTTATCTCAATACCCAGCTTGTCCTGAAGAAAACAGGTCAGCATTGGTGGGTCGCCTGTATTGAAAAACACAGATAGAAGATGTGCATTGTGTAAGATTTAGTTCATTTAACACCATAGCAATGAGCCTACTTGAGGATGTGTGAGCTTACCACTTCTCTGTGTTGTCAAGGGGTTTGAGTGAATAACAAGCTCATTGAGCTTTGGAAACAATGCCACAGGCAACAATGCCTCTTCCTCAGCTATCTAGAGGGGAAAAAGTGGCAAATAGCTCTGCTGTCAATGACTTTATTCAGCTGTCTATGTTTGTAGAAAATCAAATGCTTTTTTAACCAGTAGAAAATACACAGACCTCATTGTTGGCCAAATTCAGATGACGAAGTTCTGGAAAAGGCAGACAGAGATCCAAAGAGCCTCTATCCTCCTTTCTCTGATCATCATAGTATTTTAAGGAACCAGAATGCATTTCATGATATGCTTGGTCCTCCTATTGGATATACAGGTTACATTATAAAATGCTGATGAATACCCATGATAAACTGAAAAAAAAAAAAAAATATATATATATATATATATATATATATATATAAACAGGAGACTTCCAATCCTACTTCCAATGTTTTTTCTGGTTTTTGCTGGCTCATAGTGATTTCAGAGACTATTTGGCAAAGAAAGGAAAAAATTAACATACAAACAATTTGTTTTCCAACCTAAAATGCTTTTATTATTATTATTATTATTATATAAATATACTAACACTTTATCCTCTTGTCATTCATCAGGCTTATGCTCTGTCCGATGCTCTGTGGAATAATGCCTGTCTGGTCATCTTGTAATGTTGCCATTTGTTCTAAGAATGGTACTCCTGAGATATAATTTCCTTGTAGGTTTAGATGACGGAGCCTAAACGCACAAAAAGTAAAGTAAGAAAAACTCATTTAAAAGAGAAAGTGAAAATCACTTAAATGGTTCCTAAACAATAAAATGTCAAACGTGAGCATCGTCATTTTGCATTTTCCTTATTTATTAGTTAACACGTTTATAATTTAAAATCAAAACAGAGCCCTCTAATCACTTAAACACATTAATGTTTACAACACGGGTAATTTCTTGTGCTACAGCACTGTTTCGTTTAAAATTCTAAAAGAACATTTTTGTGGCTGTGCCTCAAGGGGTCAGTCTCCACCAAGAAAAATGAAATAAACTAGACTGATAAGATAGACTACCGAATGTTACTAATAACTGATTGTAATGAGTGCACATTTTGTTTAGAAAATTAGGATTATTGAAATTTTATTCTTGTAAGAGAATAAAAGTATCAAATGCTGGGTGGTATGATGATTTTTGCAAAATAATATTGCTATTTTGGCAAATTATTGTTTTCAGAAAATAAATAAATATGATTCTACTACATTCCCTAATCACCTGCCAAATGTAATGCAGGACTAGTTAAATGATCTGTCTTGCTTGGATGAAATGAATTCATTTGAAAACTTCAGAATCTCCAGAGTTATGCCACATATTACTCTAGAAACAGCTTACTAACCTTTGTAAGTTAGCAAGACTCATAAACACTCCTGGAGATGATAATTTGTTGTCATCAAGCATCAATACTTCTAGTTTTTGAAATTGCAAGGAACCCTCTTGTGTGCTCCTAAGAAAGGAAAAAAGTTATGATAGGGTCATTTTAAACATTAAAAACTAAGCTGAATCTTTGTGTGTAGTTCTTTTACAAAACTCAGGAACTATGGATTCTATGTGTTTATAAATTTAGGCTAAAAGTCACTCGCAAGTCGTGACTAATGGTAAAGCTTTTAAAATAAAGGCTAAGCAAAGCATTTATAAGAACATATGCTGCTTAGATAAAGTCTTTAAAGAAACTAAAGTAGTAAACATTTACTTTTCTCCAGGGCAGGTAGAAGGTCCAGCCATATTAAGTGGAAGCATCTGCAGTTGGTTTCCAGTTAGATGGAGCACTTTTAAATGTGCTAACAGGCCTAGATTTAATATACTTTCTCCTGTTATGTTATTAAAAGATAAATCCAAAACCTGTGGGGAAAAAAATAATGTCAAGTTTTTTGATCATCACAATATTCTCAGTGACATCTGCTTTAATCATTTAAGAGCAGAATATGATCACAACCTTAAGCAAACTCACCTCCAATCTCTGGAATTCTTCAGCATGAATCTCAAAGTTATGGAGGCTGTTCAGTGACAGGTCCAATTCCCTCAGTGCAGGAAACCTGCCAAAAGATTCTATGGGGGAAAAAAAAAAATAAACTAAACTAAATAAACTATACTGTGTGTGTATATATAGTCAAATATATATATATATATATATATTATATATATATATATATATATATATATATATATATATATATATTTTATAAAAGAAAAAAATTATTACCTAAAGTTAAATGGTTATCGGAGGCATTTATGTAAGCAATGTTATCAAATTGTTCCAAACCTTCAAGTTTCACCTGTTAAAAAAAAAAGAAAAGTCCTTCTGTGAAATAATGACAGATGTGGCTTAAACCATTGGTTCTCAAACTTTTTGACTCCAAGGCCCTCTACTGTCCACAATAATACCCATAGATAATAATATCCAATATCCAAGTTAATATCTAAAATTTAAGTTGTTTCAGGTTATTTTAAAGCTTGTTTATTTCTTATTTTAAACATTTCAATTCAATTCATTGTCATTGATGCTCTGTTGGAAGTTTCCTGAGGCACCCTGGTTAAGAACCACTGGCTTAAAGGGTTAGTTCACCCGAAAATGAAAATTCTGTCATTAATTACTTACCCCATGCCGTTCCACACCCGTAAGACCTTCGTCCATAGGGAGGCAATGACACTTCCTCTCCCAAGATCCATAAAGGTACTAAAAACATATTTAAATTGGTTCATGTGAGTACAGTGGTTCAATATTAATATTATAAAGCGACAAGAATATTTTTGGTGCACCAAAAAAAACAAAATAACGACTTATTTAGTGATGGCCGATTTCAAAACACTGCTTCAGAAAGATTTGGAGCATAAATGAATCAGTGTATCGAATCATGATTCAGATTGCGTGTCACACTGCCAACGGCTGAAATCACATGACTATGGCACTCCGAACAGCAGATTCGATACACTGATTCATTTATGATCCGAAGCTTCATGAAGCAGTGTTTTGAAATCGGCCATCACTAAATAAGTCCTTATTTTGTTTTTTTGCAACACCAAAAATATTCTCGTCGCTTTATAATAATAACATTGAACCACTGTACTCACATGAACCGATTTAAATATGTTTTTAGTACCTTTATGGATCTTGAGAGAGGAAGTGTCATTGCTCCCTATGGAGGCCTCACAGAGCCATCGGATTTCAACTAAAATATCTTAATTTGTGTTCCGAAGATTAACGAAGGTCTTACAGTGTGAAATGGCATGAGGGTAAGTAATAAATGACAGAATTTTCATTTTTGGGTGAACTAACCCTTTAAACTAACAAATAAACTTTGAATAATGTGTTTTATACAGGGTTTACCGTTTGCAAATGCTGGCCACTGATGTTAACAGAACAGAGGTCGGAGGGCTTATCCACACAATGCAGTTTAATCTGAAGTATAGTGGAAGTGTGTGTTCAGTGAGAGATATTGAACATCAGTGTCACAGTGTGACCAAAGAGTGAATTAATAGCAAACAGTTACTAATTCTTAAAGCATTCTTACTAAAAGTTGAGCATCTAAAGTGTTGCTTGCACTCGCTGGTCTTCCCTTTTCATGCTTCCCAGAGTTCACTTCAAAACATGATCCTGAAACATTTTTCCTTTTTGATATTTCCTCTTCCAATGTATTTCTGTGTGCTACGAGCCAGTGTCCTGCCCCTTTAAAAATAAATATCACAGTGCACTGTTTAATAAATACAACTATTTATTTTAAATGCTAAGAGTTCAGAGGCATGTTTGCCACCATAGCCAGTAAGAGTTTTTAAAATAAATTAATACTTTTACTCAGCAAGGGCGCATTAAATTGATAAAATAAAAAATGACAGTTGTTAAAATAATTTCTATTTCAAATAAATGCTATTCTTTTGAACTTACTATTCATCAAAGAATCCTAAAAAAAAATAAAGCTAATAAGAAATGTTTCTTGAGCACCAAATCAGAATATTAGGATGATTTCTAAAGTATCATGTGACATTGAAGACTGTAATGAGTGATGAAATATTCAGCTTTGCCATCACAGGAATAATAATCACCTTCGTTTCTTGGATGAAAATATGATCTTATTGGGAAACAATTTGAAGGGTAACTTTCTCCATTGTCAAATTTGTAAATCCCCAATCCTGTCATCTCTTTCAGCGAGCTGTTATCTCCTAGACAACAAGTTGTGAACAATTACGCAACAAAATACAGACCAAACAAACAGTTAACCAGAAACGTTAAGATTAAGTACTATTTAGTAACTCTAAAAACGTAACTTACGTTAACTCGGAGCCACTGGGATCCATACCGAATAAACAATACATGAAGTCTGCCTTGGATGGTATCTTAGCAACCGTAGTTAAGCGATATGGGAAATGTAGTGCTCTTAAAGCGTTTACTGACTCTGTTGAGATTTTAACTCAATGAATACAAGTTGAAAATCGTAAATTGATAGAACAAAAGTTATTCAAGAGCCCGCTGAATGAATACAAGTGACTGGAATAAGTTACAGCGTGCTTGATGGTTCGGAACTACATGTCCCACAATGCATTAGTTTCCTCTTTCCTCTCTAGACCTAGACCTAGACCGGCTGTCCGCAGTGGAGGAAGCTGGAGACGGGGAGCTTCCTCACACAATACTGTAAATTCCAACGGATTGCTAATGAGATGCAATATATGGAAGGCGAACTGTATAGATTGTATGTATGGTCCGTTTTCGCCTTAATATTTTTAATAATAGGGTTTGACGTTGTATCGTTTGATTTAACTATGCATATGTAAGTAACCACTGAACCTTGACTTAATATTTCCCGTTCAGCAGGACCAGTATTTTCTCAAGACGTCTCAAAAACAAAACGTTTCTAGATATTTGTGCACGCACATGCCAGAAAGTTCAAAGTCTACTGCATTACAACGTGTCATATATTCCTATATGTTTGTTTGCCTAGGGATGATTGACAGCATGGCGTCAAAAAGCTACCCCAAACTCCAGCAAGCTCTCCCTGCACGAACAGCTTTATTCCAACAGAAGGATGGTAAAACATACAGAATTCCTGCTCTTATCTACATCAGTGATGGTCAGACTTTCCTTGCCTTTGCTGAAAAGCGCAAATCTCCACGTGACAGTGATGCAGAAGTGTTGGTCATGAGGAGAGGCTCACTGCAAAATGGATCCCTTCAAGTAATTACATTTTTCATATACAGTATATTATATGTATAAATGTATTTATATTTAATAATATACTCTACTGATAAAAAAAAAATTGGGGTCAGTAAGATTTTTTTTATTGGGGGCAGTAAATAAATTGCTTTCAGTCAGCAAGGACGTATTAAAACATTTAAAAGTGACAGTAAAGACTTTTACATTATTAAAAGATATTTTATTTCAAATAAATGCTGTACTTTTGCCTTTTTATTCATCAAAGAATCCTGAGAAAAATATATCAATATTTTAAGCATCACAACTGTTTTCAACATTGATATTAATAAGAAGAAATGTTTCTTGACCAATAAATCAGCATATTAGAATGAGAATTATGTGACACTGAAGACTGGATTCATGGCTGCTGAGAATTCAGCTTTGCCATCACAGGAATAAATTGCATTTTAAAATATATTCAAATAGAAGTTATTTTATATTGTAATAATATTTCACAATATTACTGTTTTACTATATTTTTTTGATCAAATAATTGCTGCCTAGGTTAGCATAAGAGACTTCTTTTTAAAACATAAGAAAAATCTTACCAAGCCCAAACGTTTGAACAATAATGTATGTTTATCATTCAATATATGCAAGTTAATGAATTGTCATTGTTTGCAGTGGTCTCCTGTTCAGACACTATCTTCTGCCTGTTTGAAAAATCATCGCACTATGAATCCTTGTCCAGTCTATGAGAGGAAATCCAAAACCATCTATTTGTTCTTTGTCTGCATATCGGGTGAAACCACAGAGTATCACCAGATTGCTACGGGTAGGAACCAAGCCCGGCTGTGTTACATTACTAGTACAGACTATGGCCAGAACTGGAGCAAGTTAACAGATTTAACAGATAGTGTTATCGGAGATGAGATTTGCAACTGGGCTACTTTTGCAGTTGGACCAGGACATGGGATTCAGATGAAAAGCGGAAGACTAATCATTCCAGCTTATGCTTATTACATACACTGTAGGTGTTTTCCCTTTCATTTTCCACTCATAGTCAGGTCTCATGCTTTATCATTCTATAGTGATGATTGTGGTGTCACCTGGCAGATGGGCGGGAAAATCCAAATGAAATCCTGTGAATGTGAAATGGCTGAGATCATAGACCATGCTGATCGGAGTCATTTGTACTGCAATGCCCGTAGTACACGTGGCCATAGAGTAGAGGCTTTAAGTGAAAGCAGCGGAGCAGCTTTTGACAATCCTCATGTTGCAAAGAAACTGGTGGAGCCCCATCACGGCTGCCAAGGGTAGCGTGTTGAGCTTCCCTCTGCCCGAGCTGTCGGAGGAAGAGGAGAAGAAACCAAGTGATTGCTTGACGCAGTCAGACACAAAAACTTGGTTACTCTACTCTCATCCAACTAATAAAAAGAAAAGGAGGGATCTTGGAGTTTACTTGAATAAATCACCCTTGAGTTCTTCTGGTTGGAGCCGACCATGGATCATCCATAAGGGTCCCCAGTGGATACTCGGACTTGACGCAGTGTGAGGAGCGATTTGCCTGCCTCATGGAGTGTGGAGAAAAAAGTGAGATTGAAGAGATAGCCTTTGTAGAATTCAAGCTCAGCGATGTATTGTGCACTTGAAATGATGAAAGAGTAAATGAACTTTATTAGGACTTCCTATGGGATCTTTTTACATTTGCTTCTGGGTTAGATTTAGATTTTTCTGCAAGGTTACAAAAAACAGGTGAGAAAATAGCAGTATTTTGAATTCAGATAAATTTATCTGAGGTGAATCCCAGCAGCTCTTGAAATCATGAAACTGTCCTGATATAACAAATTAAGCTGTTATTGTGATAATTGAATTATGCCTTTATTGGCACTGGCTTGATACATGTAAGACATGCTTTACCTTGTATTTATTTTTTGTAATATAAGACATATGCCTATTATATGCCTATTGACCTTAGTTGTAGGACTTAAAGGTGGTCACTGCTCATTTGTATGTCATAACCCTTTGAGAGCATTCACTGAAATGACTGCATAACTGCATGCTAAAGTTAAAATACTAATTATGCTTGGACAATAAAAACAGGTGATTGATATACTTAAACACACACATGCCAAACTGCTGAAATCACATGACTTTGGCACTCTGAACCACTGATTCGAAACTAAAGATTCGAAGCAGTGTTTTGAAATCGCCCATTAATAGATATTGTTGAAAAGTCGTTTTTTTTTTTTTTTTTGGCGTACAAAAAGCATTCTCATCGCTTTATAATATTAAGGTTGAACCACTGTAGTCACATGAACTGTTTTAAATATGTCTTTAGTACCTTTATGGATCTTGAGAGGTTCGGTGTGTTTTGCTCTCAATAGAGGCCTCACTTTAGTCATCGGATTTTATCAAAAATATCTTAATTTGTGTTCCGAAGATGAACGAAGGTCTTACGGGTGTAGAATGACATGAGGGTGAGTAATTAATGACACTATTTTCATTTTTGGGTGAATTAACCCTTTAAATCACAAGAAAGAGGGATGCTTCACGAAATATGAGCACAATTGGAAACGTGATATTGATTTTTTTTTTTTTTTTTTTTTTTTTTACAAATGTTCAATAAACAAAATTTTATTTTTTAACATTAATCTCAACATCATTTATGCATTTGTAATTGTACCAATTCAGATGCAACTTGTGCTCCACCTCTGCAGTGTAAAGATGAATTTTATTGCAGTGATTTCAACTGATTGGTGACAGCTCTATATAGTGTCATATTATTCTAATTGTAATTATTGATTAAAAATAAAAATTATTGAAAAGAAAAAACTCAGTAAATGTGGATCTTTCAGATGAATTTGAGGAATGCTAGTCTTGTCTTGGTCTGGACTCAGTCTCGACTTGACTTGGTCTTGGTCTCGTCTTGGTCTCAACCCCCCAAAGTGTTGGACTTGTCTTGGTCTAGGTGGTCTTGACTACAACATTAAGAAATAATATGGATAATTTTAGTGTGATTATGATTTTAATCAAGATGGACATTATATTGTACTAATATATAATATTAAAACGATTTTAAGTTGTCTTCCTCCCAGCGTGTGTGCATTATTCAGTATCATTTCAGGATTTGAACTCTTAAAGAAAAGTCTCAATTTTAACATTTCATCATATATTTTGTTAGATATGTCAGTAGGGGGCGATCTTAAGTTGTCAGTCCTCCTGTTACCATGACCTTGTACAGTAAACTGAAAAACTGGATATTTTTATAAATAAACACTTAAGCACAACTAAATAGTCTGGATATTTGTATCAATAAACATTTAAGCACACGGATAGGGATTGTTAAATGTTGTATTACGCGTTTTACTGTCGCATTAAAAAAAAAAAAAAGACCCAGCGTGTGTAAGATCAAGTTTGGTTTCGGGTAGCAGTAAATGGGTAGCCTAGTCAGTTCTACTTTCACTTGTGTAGCAGAAAAGAGCATTTCTGTGAGTATGAAGTTCATTCATGCGGTATCATATTAACTTGCGTCACGTTGCTATGTAGTTCTGGCATATGTAGGCTTTAAAAGACAGCTACAGATAGTCCTCGAAAAACAACGGGAGAAAGTTTTGCTAAAAGTAACTTTCGCCTCAAGACGGCAAGCATCGAACCGTTACTTTTGCTTTCATGTTGTTATCATTTACTTAAATTATTTGTTGTGCATGTGCTTCGTGGCATTGTGATTTAACTGCTTGTAATTTGATCCAAGTAACGGGAAATACACACGTTGCACAATTTAGTCTCTCTATGGATATGGAAAGAATAGCCAAATGAAGGAAGGACAGGGTACAGCAAAAATATTCGATGCACTCCTTCATTAAAGCCTAACTCTATAAGACCTAACTACATATGTGCTAATATAAAACTGCTTATTCTATTTCTAGGACTTAAATTTAATAATGGACAAAACACAACCAGGAAGCAAATCAAGGCCATTTCCAGTAACAACACTATTCAAACAGGAGCAACAAAACTCTGAAAGAAAGCAGGTGACATACAGAATTCCAGCTCTCTTCTATAATAGTGACAATCAAACCTTCCTTGCTTTTGCTGAAAAGCGGAAAACTGCAGATGACACAGATGCAGATGTCCTTGTGATGAGAAAAGGAATATGGAAGGATGGAAGAGTTGAGGTGAGACTTTGTATTAATATTTACATTACTATTTAGTCTTGTACATAGTTCTCTCGAGCTTCAGTATTAATATTAGGCCTGTAATAATCTTGCAATGTTGCTACACCACATGTTTTGTACATTTTAATGTACACTTTTTTTCTTAGTGGATGTTTCAAGGTAACATACAGGTATAATTATAAAATAATTTCAACTCAAATCAATATTTCATGTCCATTTATTTGGTGAGTGGCATATAATGAGCACAATCTTTGCATTTTAATACAAGATTTGCACACATTTTTAATAAAAACTGAATACTATCATTATAATGTTTATTATTATTATTTTATAATTATATTTTCAGTGGAATGGTGATCATGAGTTGCTCTCTTCAGCTTGTCAACCAAACCACCGCAGCATGAATCCATGTCCGGTCTATGAGAGAGATTCCAAGACCCTCTTTCTGTTTTTCATCACTGTTCCTGTTGGGGTTTCTGAACACAAACAAATACATAAAAATAAGAATCAGGCACGACTTTGTTACATAACCAGTAAGGACACTGGCAAAACCTGGAGCCATATTACAGATTTGACAGCAGATGTGATCGGTGAGCAGGTGAAGGACTGGGCCACCTTTGCTGTTGGACCAGGACATGGTGTTCAAATGAAGAGCGGGAGACTGATTATCCCAGCCTATGTATATCCTTGCCACTCACTCAACTGTAAGCCCACATCACATGCATTCACATTCTACAGTGATGATAAAGGAACCACTTGGCAAGCAGGAAAACGTATGGATGGTGAGTCTTGTGAGTGTCAGATGGCTGAGATCATAGACGACGAAGGTAACAGTACACTGTACTGCAATGCTCGAAGTACATCTGGCTACAGATTTGAGGCTCTAAGTGAGAGTAACGGAGAAGCTTTTGAAAAGCCTTCATCTGCACATAAGCTGACGGAGACCGGACATGGTTGCCAAGGAAGTGTGTTTAGTTTTGCCCCTGATCAAGCGCCTGAAAAAACATGGCTACTCTATTGCCATCCAACCAATCCAAGCAAGAGAACGTGCCTTGGCGTCTACTTGAATAAAACCCCGTGGGATGCCTCTGGATGGGAGGATTGTAAATTAATCATCCATGATGGTCCAAGTGGATACTCAGATCTGGCTCAGTGTGGGGATGGAAAACACTTTGCCTGTCTCATGGAATGTGGAGAGAGAAGTGAGGTTGAAGGGATAGCCTTTGTCCTTTTTAAACTCTGTGACATTATTTAGGCCAAGGGCGCTGAATGAGACTGCAAAGAAAACAAAAAAGTAATTTTCTTTTAGTTTGCAAATGATTAAAATAATGCTAAAAAATAAATGGACAAGTACTCACAAAATGAATAATAATCATTTCAAAATATGAAGATCATACATTGCAGTTCAAAAGGTCAGTAGGTCAAACAGCACAACTGTTTTCAACATTGCTAATAATAATAAATATGACACTGAGGACAGCTATGGCTGATGAAAAATCAGCTTTGCCTTCACAGGAATAAATTATTAAAATGGAGAACAGTTATTTTAAATTATAATAAGATTTCACAGATATTACTGTTTTTACTGTTTTTTTATCAAATAATTGCTGTTTTGGTGAGCATAAGCGACTTACCAATTCCAACAGTAGTGCAGGTCATCAAAATACTTTCTGATGTATTGTCATCTAGCCAAAAATATCCATAAATAATTATGCAAAGCAGTTTTGTGTCATTATTCCATTTTTGTTGCTCATGTCAGTATTTTTCTTTTGCAAAACTACTTAGCCAGCTGCTTTCCTCACTACTCATGACAGTTCTTCCTCCAACCCTCTGTCACCTCATCTTATGCTTTATTTCTCTTTAGTTGTTACAAACTTATTTTAAGTAGTCCTTTATTAGTGCTTGAGTTGAGTCTAAAACCCTCTATCTTGGACAGCATGACAAATCTGTTTTGCAAACTTGTGAAATAAATAAAAGTGAATGCAACCCTTGCATGCCTCTTGTTGGTATCTGTCATAGTTGAGTGTCCATAAGGGTCCCAGTGGATGGAATTCATCTGTAGCTATTAGAGAGTCAAATCACTATGGATGGGCAGTAACTTGGAAGATCCCCAGATATTTGCTGGATGATAGCCATATGACATGTAGTTGATTGAAATGTAACAGTTACAGAATAGAACAAAAAATCAAGTAGAGCTTCTTTTTTTTTATTATTTTTTTTTTTATCCAACACAGCCCTTATTGATGTGGAGTTCTTTTAAGGTTTGGGGGACATTATTTGGTGGACCTTCAGGGAACATTCAAGACGTTCTGGGAATGTTTAGGGGACTATCTCTATAAGACGTTCTGTTAACTTCCCAAATGTCCTCTATGTAACGCTCTCTCGTGACCATAAAATAACCAAAATGGAACGTCCCCCTAGTCATATAAGGAACCTGAACTGCAGCACTTTCATTACCAAAAGAGGACATTTTAGGAACCTCCGTAATGTTCTGGAAAGGTTTGGAATTTTCGTCACCTTTAGAGAAATTTTAGGGAACATTGCGCAAGGTTCTGAGAACGTCGCCTTCTACATGGGTACGTAGTAACAAAAGGGTTTGCTGAATTTTACATAAGAAGAACCCATCACATTGTAGAAAAATTATGAAATTAATCATGTCACCTTTGCCATGCGTCTATTCTATAACAACTGTTGTATTCTTTTGCCGGTGGGATTTTCTCTGAAACTGGTCTGAGATCATCCCGGCCGTGATGAAAGCATAGTGAAGGCATTGTCTGGAGTCTTGTATGATTACTGCTGTGCAGCAGGATAGTGGAACACTAAAGATGTTAATCCCAAGATCTTAATGTTCATAGGGGGCAAGACTATGGAGTCAATTTAAAGCCACATATCGTTGCAAAAGAAGTACTGCAAAGGAAAATAAAGTATTGAGCAAAAAGTTGTTTTGCAAACAAAAATAAAGAATTTCAAAAGAAAATAAAGATATAATTAATTGCAAAAATCAATGATCCTATTTTATGTCTGCAACATATTTTCCATGGTCACACCTATTAATTTGCAACGCTCCTTTTATTCTGCGTTTCAGGCAAGCTTGTGCTTGCGATACCGTTTTCCCTCTGCACTTCACTTTACTGTGCGTTTCTCTTTATGGCACTGTTTTGATGTGGGGCGTGTTCAGCAGGCCTGGCCACGCCTCCCTCAAGTGACGTCATCTACTCAAGACTCAGATCAGCAAAGATGAAGGCACCATGGCTGAGAGAAATGCAAATGGTTCGTTTCCTTGTATTCACACTTTTACTAGCATTATAATGTGCATGGTTTTATTGTGTTTGATCTCCAAGACCCCAAAGCTTCCTACCTGTTCCACTCCAGCGTGTTTCCTCAGTCTCCGTGCTTCATTGTCTTTGTGTGTCTACTTACCTCCTACGTGTGTTCACTCCATCGACGATCACCCATCCTTCCAAGATCCACGTTCCTGTAAGATAAAGGACAGTATCATCACCAGTTACCTCTCTGCAGAGTTCATATCACTTGTTTCACTTACCTGCATCACTGTATTCACCTTGCTGTTGTCAATAAACACCCATCTATGTTTTATCTGTGTCTCTGGTCCCTCTGTCCGTAACAGTGGTGTTGTCCCTTAAAATGTGCTGGGACGGTTAGTTGAGCAACAAGATCATTGCATCTCAATTCTTACAAAGATGTGTTTTGTGTCCTTCCAAGTTTGTTCTTTAATGCTAGTTCAGCAGTCTAGTCTTTGAATTCTTAGAATTGAGAAACATCTAATATATCTGTATTTTATGTCTTCATTTCACTCCTCCACATCAGAGCACACCTATACAGTGGACATGGATTTGGAGCTCTGCACATGTCCTGTTGGCCATAGTGGAGAACCGTGCAAAAATTACAACATCACCTCCATCAACTTTCTTCCCAAAAGAGCTGAAATGAGGGCTGAGCTGCTAAAAAAAATAACAAAAGGTAATTATTTCCTTGCAGCATAGGTGTCACACATATGTCCATCTTCACAGCCTCAGTGTCTCTTGACTTCCCCTTTACGGCAAAATATGCCTAAACCAAGCACATTAGCTGTAGGTAAGAAAGTTCAAGTGGGACATAAAACCTTCATTATACATACTTAATTCTTAATTAAAACAACTTGTACAGTGTGACATTAGCATACATTTGTTATAGACATGCCTCCAAGGCAAGAAACCTGCAGTACTGATTTTTTTTCTCCAGTTTTTTCAGGGTTTTTTTTTCTTTCTAATGGTCAAAACCCAGTTTAAAACTTTTATTTGGGATTCTATGTACAATAACATCTGAGAATGTAGGCTACATATGACACCACTGTACTGACAAATTCAGTATTTGTTAAGTGGATGAGGATAATCTCATTTTAAAAATGTAATACTCAAAATATTAACAGATAACATAAGCAAAATGTTCATGAAAATACAGTTGTATGGTGCAAAGAAACTGAGATAATGCAAAAACTGAGAATGTGTGACAAATAGAATACTTACAGACACAGAACCAATGATCTGATTACACAAGGAAAAGGGAGAAAAATAAACAAAAATCAACATATCAGTCAAATATATATTTACATATATATACGAATTTAGCAAGAGCTACGGAAAGACATGCAAAGTCTAGGAGCCATATATCTGCTCTTAAACTGAAGCTGTTCGGGCGGGTGAGAATCGATGAGGCACTCAGCCAGGCCGCTGCCATTGGGGCACAGCGACACAACGGGCAGTTTGCGGAAAAACCGTGATCTTTAACGCATACTGATCATTGCTGTTCTGTATTTGGGCCAACAAGAACACACATTTCGTGGTCTTGATGAGTCTGCTAAAAGTAAAAACAAGGGGAATTTTGTACAACTTTTAGAAACCTTTTCAGAGTTTGACCCAGCACTTGCAGAGCATCTGAAAACATCAACCATTTTCAAAGGTACTTCAAAATGAATTCAAAATGACATAATTGAGAGTATAGCCACTGTTGTAAATAATGAAATAGATCAAGAAATTCAGTCAACTGATTTCTTTGCCATTCAAGCAGATGACACTACAATGCCAGCTGTCAGTCATTCTGTGTTATGTGAATGTCAGTAGGCGCTATTTGTGAAAGATTTCCACGATGTTAGTGCAGACAGAGACGCCGAATCACTTTCTGAAGTGTTAATGAAAGTAATTCAGAAGTACAACGCAGAGGCAAATTTAATTTGTCAAACATATGACAGCGCAAGTTGTATGAGTGGGCAGCGAGGGGGTGTGAGGGCCCGTGTGAAAGTGCAATGCTTACATGCACTTTTTGTGCATTGTTACGCTCATAGGTTGAATTTAGTGCTGCCGCAGAAGAATATTAAAGATGCCAAGATGCCTTTTTTGCCGCACTGGACTGTTTCCACAATTTTTTTCTCTCGATCACCCAAAAGAACCACTTTTACTGACTGAGGCTGACATTTCAGTCCGGATTCCCGAAGGGCTCGGCTACCCGGTGGAACTTTAAAAGCCACGCGGTGAATGCAGTATGTGAAGGTCACCAGTGTGTCAATATAGTCTTTGACTGAATCATAATGGAACCAGGATGGGATAATGACGCAATCGCTCAGGCCATGGCACTCAAACAGAAATTGCAGGATTTCAAGTTCATGTTTCTGCTGGATGTTTCTGATCAATTTTTGGACACATTGATGTTTTGTTCCAGGTTCTCCAAGCTAGGTCCCTTGATTTGCGATGGTCGTTTGACTACATACAGTAGATGCGACCCTTAATTCACTGAAAGCACTTCGTACTGACACAACATTTCAAGAAGTGTATGACAACACTGTCCGTTCTGTTTCGCAAGAGGATCACAGAAGGAAGCGACGCCGTCAGTGCTGCCAAGACTAAGGATTTAACTGCAGCAAGCAAGGTGAAGATTCAAGCATCGCTGACTCTTATCGATCTCTGTTCTATGAAATCATGGATGCAGTTATCTGTCAGATGACAGAGAGATTTAGTGATATGAAATGAATTGTATCGACTTTACAGCATTTGCAGATTTTGCTAAACAAAAAGGGTTTCCTAATGAAGAAATGGCCACACTTTTAAAGGTCTAACCCTTCTTTTACTGTTGGCAGATAAGTCTATGAAGATAAGCGTTTCCATAAAGCGCCAAGCGACTTACTTCAGATGTTTATACAGGAGGATTTGCATAGCACCCTGACAGAACTGGTCAAATTGCTGAAGTTGATGCTAACAATTCCCATAACAACTGTGTCTGCTGAAAGGTCTTTCTCTGGCCTAAAGACAGCGAAAACATATCTTCACAGTAACTCTGGACAAGATAGACTATCACACTTTTAACAATTGAAAACAATTTCTCTGGAGTCAGCCTTAATTGATGAATTGAAGAAGACCGCTGTATTCTACAACAGAGTCATAGACAAATTTGCTGCTAAAAGACAGGAAGAAGGATTTTTTCTTCAAGGAAGTTAATAGGTGAGTAAAATTTTAAATACATTGTCTTGTTGGATATTTTCGTACATAAACATGACCAAAAGAAGACCTTTATTAAGCAGTTAAGCAAAAAAGAAATGAAAAAGAAAGGAAAAGAAAAAAAAAGAAAAAAAAAGGGAAAAAAAAAGCATCAATTGGGGCTCGCTAGTGTGCCTCCTCTTTTTTAATACCCACGAGCCGCCACTGAAATAATATACTCATCAGATAAACCACTAAAGTGGGTGTAATTTAATTCCAATTAATTCATTAATTACCATTTTGACCTCATTGGTTAGAATTAATCATGTGATGACGTGAAAAATAATATATATAATATAAATTATTTTTCTGGAATGGCAAAAAATATATTAATAATACACTGCAATTCATTTGTTCAGATTAACGTTTTAAAAATAAAGCCGCATACATTTTTTTCTGTCATAATGCTCTGTCTATGAATGTTGTGTCCGTGTGACTAATGACTCCTGTGCACAGAAAAACATGCACCAGTTCAAGTCAGCTGTAAATTTACTTTGGCACGAGCCGCTATGCGCTTGCACACTTGGCACAGCCCTTGCGACGGTTGTCATTAATTTATATGAATTTATGATTAGCCTTTTGCTTGACTACATTATCAAACAGCTAATGTGTTGCTAATGTTACACACACCGTTCCTGTTGTTCTTCTCAGACAGAGTCAAACAGCTGCCTTCTAACAATCAGTATCCTTACAAACACTTGGAACTCAGAACGTCAGTGGAGAAAGGCATATAGTTCATCATAACCAGTGTTGGGCACGTTACTTTAAAAAAGTAATTAGTTATAGTTACTAGTTACTTCTCACAAATAGTAACAGAGTTAGTAACTGAGTTACATCATTATAAAAGTAACTAAATACCAGGGAAAGTAACTATTGCGTTACTTTAAAAAAAATTCAAATGTCAAATAACTTGAATGCCCCCAATATTAAATATAAGTCTAAGAATAATTCTTGACCCGACTCGTGACTCATGATCCGCTCTTGCTTATGAAATTTCTCTGTACTGTCATTAAAGAAAATGTAGTTTCATATATATGTTTAAATAGTCCTAAGTTATGTTTTAAATTCATTTACTTGATTATGAAAAGTGAAGAGCATGAGTAAGATGCATCATAAGATGCGCAATATATCGGGAGTCATGGAGTGGGTCAGACATGATTTTCACTTCACGTTTTGTTTTATAGAAAGCCTCTCTTTAAAGTGAATTTCGTTTTGTAAAAAATGTATCTTAATTTTATGAAATGTTTCATCAACCAATTGCCTGGATTTAATAAATAAGAAGCAAATATAGCAGGCAATATAATCATGGATGCGCGGGCGCGATCACTGGCGCGTGAACTGGAGCGCGACTTATAGGCTAAATGAACCGAAACTCAGGGTATAGGCTGCTTGCCTCGCAGACTTGAGAAAGCTTAAAATATCTACTTTAAAACGAAATAATTAAAAACGAAAAGAGTCTACTCTGATTATGTAATCTGAATGAAATGTGAATTTTCTCTCTAGGCGCGTCCAGTATATGCGGAGATGATGAGAGTCAGCAATGTCAACTTCATCTTTGCAGCAGACACTGATTCAGAAAACATTACTTTATTAATAAACAATTAAAATGTCTCCTTGCTGTTTTTTGTCATATTCATAATCATTACTTTTGCCGGTTCTTTATGGCAAGCGTTATGCGTGCGCTTGAGAGCATAGCCTATATTACATACACGCTCATTATTAGTTTATTCTTTCCAGTATTTAAGAAATTAAATTAATATAAATGTGATTAGTCAACTAATGGCTTAAATGAACAACTACTAGTCGACTAGAAAAACGTATTTCACATATTTTCGATCCAGCATGCCACGTTTATCGCAGTAGATAGAACGTTCGAACCAGAAAAACACAGCTTACATTTGACTAAAAGGTTTTTGTCTTTATGCTCAACTAAAGTGAAATAATGAGCATATTTCCACTTTGAGAAACTCGTCTTGCTCTTGCCTTGACTCGCCATGACTGCCGCACATACTTGAATAAACAGAAATACGCCCACAGTGCATCTTCGTGTTTACAGTGGTTGGCATCCACCAATCCTACAATGCCTCGGTGCTGTAAACAGCGATGTTGTCACAATGCAATCATTTCTTCATATAGTTGACCCTAATTGAATGCTAGTGGGGTTTTATTGTGTTCTTGTTATACACACACACACACACACACATGTTTGTGTGCAGTGACGTGCAGAGAGTTCCTCAGGGGCAGGGGCTCAAATGTAAAAAAGGGCAATGTTAAAAAAAAAGAAAGAAAAAAACATTATCATCAAGCTTCCATTTATTTGATATAAAATTTATATGATGAAAAATATAAAATATTGTGAAATATTATTACGGTTTAAAATACTGCTTTTCTATTTTAATTCTATTTATTTCTGTGATGCAAAGCTGCATTTTCCGCATCATTACTACAGTCTTCAGTGTCACATGATCCTTCAGAAATCATTCTAATATGCTGTTTCATTATCAATGTGGGAAACAGTATTTTTATAACCTGTGATATTTTTTCAGGATTTTTTGATAAATAAAAAGATTTATATTGTTAGAGAAGATTTCTATTTTGAATAAATGCTGTTATTTTTAACTTTTTTTAATCAAAGAATCCTGAAAAAAGTATCACAGCAGGTTATAAAAACAAACACTTTAAGTTCATTTAAGATGTTATTTAACTCATTTATGAGTGCTCTTATGAGGATACTCAACAAAATGAGCATTTTGGCATAATTCTGTGTGCTATTGTTTGTTGAAGCGTAAATATTCTGGCGCATGTTTTTCTGTGCACACGAGTTGTGTGTCACACGGACACAACAGACAGGGCATTCTCGTTTGTCTTGTGGCACTTTAATGATTTAAAAGCATTAGCATGAATAAGAGTGTAATCATATAATGTAACGCTAGCCAAATTATGACGGATAATGAATGCTGCTTTAACTGGGTTAAATCATTTTAAAACGTTAATCTGAACAAATGAATTGCATGCGTTAATGCGCTAATTTAAACTGCACCAGTTTTAACATATTGCTAGCATGACTTAGCATGTTGCTAGCATAAATTAACAAATTGCTAACATGTTTTTAACACATTGCTAACATGATTTAGCATTTTGCACATTGCTAGCATGTCTTATGCCAGTTGCTAGGCTTTGGTAGTGATAGATAGTTGGTGAATGATGCTTAAATACTTTATTAAGAGTTGTTTTATAAAAGTTTTGACCCCCTCAATGAAAGTCTATGGGACTTTTGTCAAGCCAACATAATTCTGAGAAAATGTCTAAAATCATTTGTTGGCAAATTCCACTTCATTTGATTTGATAGTTGGTATCTCAAGCAATGTCATTTATACATTTTAAAATGTGGCTGAAATGTATATAGTGATACTGTTACTGATACTTCTACTATTTATTCTTTCTATTTATAGGGCCAGAATTTTACAATGGGTAACAAAACATCTTCAGAAAACAGTTCAAATCCGCTCAAAAGCAATCTCGAAGACAATACAACAGCAACAACATTATTCAAACAAGAGCCAAGATGTTGTTGTTGTTGTTGTTCAAAGCAGGTGACATACAGAATTCCAGCTCTCATCTACATAAGTGAAGATCAAACCTACCTTGCCTTTGCTGAAAAGCGGAAAAGTGAACACGACACACATGCAGAATTGCTTGTAATGAGAAGAGGATCGTGGAAAGATGACAAGAAGGAAGTTGAGGTACTGGATATGTTAACCAAAATTATTCATAACTATTATTCACAACAATTTCTTAAAGTCCCCCTGCAGTCAATAATTTTATCCCTTAAAACTCATCTTTGATCACCAAAATTACAAATGTAAAGTTTTTTCCTGTGGAAAAAAAAAATTCTCATTCCTTAAAATAGCTTGAATGTAAAGCCTCGTACACACTGGGACGTTTATCGTTCGCACTTATCGCCAGCGTTTTTCGTGTTCATACCCAAGCAATTTTCACTGGTGATGCACAGAGTGAACATGCAAATTCACTTCCTGACAGTATATGGCCCTTGTGCTTAGTGCAAGTGAACGGTAGTGCAAATAAACATTTTTATGAATTAGACATTAATAAAATTAAAGAAGATAAAAATACAGATATAAAATGGCATATATGGCATTACATGACATGAGGAGATGGAATGGTAGTGCAAATAAGTCACAATGACAGCAGAGAGTGCAAGTGAACGGTAGAGCAAATAAACATTTATGAAATAGACATGCTCAGCTATATTTCTTGAATGTAAAGAAAAAAAAACAATAAAAATACAGAAATAAAATGGCATATAATACACTTCTATTGGTGTGGCCAAGAACTGGCAGAGCGCCCATGTAGGGGTCTTCCTCATCTACTTACTTCCTCTTAGTCGTCTTGGTAACAGTGTGTGCTCGGCAAGACCGTTTCGTGCTTGAGCGCCACCAAGCCTTGTTTTACTGTAACTTCAGCAGCTCCAGGCATGTGAACAAAAACGGCAATCTCATTGGTCGGCCAGTTTTTAACGCAGCGTATCAAACCAAAAAAACGAGCCTGAGGCGTTTTTAAAAAAATTACGCTTTTATGCCTGCCGTTTTGCGCGTCGGTGTGCACACTCACATTGGCGCCCTTTGTTTAGTCACGAGACGTTAAACGTCAGCGGAAAACACATGCGATAATTGTCCCGGTGTGAACAAGCATTAACTCTACACCCTTGCTTCATTTAGTATACGTGGATCTATGAATATGCTAATTAGCCCCGCCTTCACTCACTTGCACAAGCTCAGAGATCCACTTGGTCAACTTGCTAAGGTAAACATTAGCTGTGTCTCATTTCGAAGGCTGCGTCCTCCGGAGGTCGTATTCGAAGGTTGCATACGTCATTGAGGCTGTATCATTTCAGAAAAGTAAGTAAGATACTCCGAATACGACCTTCAAATGCGTCCTTCTTTCACACAAATTCGGAGGATGCGTGAGGTGGATCCTTCACTGCTGCAGATAGCCCACAATTCTTTGCATCACTGTTAACAATCGTCATATTTGTAAAATAAATAAATAAATAAATAAATAAATGGTGTCGACGGCAAATGTACATGTAAAAGTGAAGATGTGGTGTTTAAATGTAACTAGTTTCAAGCTTGTTTTTGTTTTAAACTTTCTTCTTCTTAATATCCTCCTCCTTTGTCTCTGTAGCATATCTGTTGTACAAATACCGAAACTCTTCAAGCATTAACCAAAATAAAACAATACATTTTCTTTTCAAATTACTTTCCAAATTCATAAATAATTTTCATTCATGAATGCGCAACTATGCTGCCGTGAACGTGTCGGCATAGCAACGTGATACTTCCTGTTTCCTTTCCTGCCCGTGTGTCCTACGAAGGACGTCTTGTTTAATTCTGGTTAAGGACACTCCGTATACCACATCCTTCACAGGATTCGTCCTCTGGAGGATACAGCCTTCAAAATTAAATTAAATGAGACGCAGCTAATGATATCGCTTTTTACGTTGTTAGACACATAACGGTAAGATTAGCCTTTTGCTTGACTACTTTATCAAACCTCTGCTAATAATGTGTTGCTAATGTTACACAAACTGTTCCCGTTCGCCATCTCAGATGGCAGCTGCCTTCTAACAAACAGTATCCTTAGAAATGCTTTGAACAACCGTCAGTGGAGATAGGCATATAGTTCATCATAATATTGTTATCACACACCGGCTATATTGCTAAATCTACCCGATTTTTCATATCAACAGAAAAATATACGGGGATAACCTGGTGGTCATAGTTAATGATCTGCTAAAGCCCGCCCGCACCTTGACGTGAACACTAGTGATTTCTTTAGATCACTGCAGTTTTAAAGAGAAAATAGTCAATACTAGTGTTGACTTATGAATTTGTACATGGTTTGTCTTAAAGCATAATAAAAACAACATTAAAAACTTGATTTTCACCACAGGGGGACTTTAACAACTTGTAACTATTTCCTTGATTCTTCACACAATCTAGCATTCTTTGGTTTATAAAAGGCATCAACAGTCATGATGTCATGCTTTTAATTTCAGTGGGTCAGTGGATATCAGGTGCTCAGCGCTTGTCTACCAAACCACCGCAGCATGAATCCATGTCCAGTCTATGAGAGAAAATCCAAGACCCTCTTTCTGTTTTTCATTTGTGTTCCCAATGGAGTTTCAGAAAATTACCAAATAAAAGAAAAAAAGAACAGGGCTCGGCTTTGTTACATAACCAGTAAGGACACTGGCAAAACATGGAGTTGTATTACTGACTTGAAAGATGTGATCAGAGAAAAGGAGAAAAACTGGGCCACCTTTGCTGTTGGACCAGGACATGGTGTTCAAATGAAGAAAAGACTGATTATCCCAGCATACACATATTATTTTAAATCCGTAAGTGATACGCCCACATCACATGCATTCGCATTCTACAGTGATGATGAAGGAAACACTTGGCATGTAGGAGAACATATAGATGGTGAGTCTAATGAGTGTCAGATGGCTGAGATCATAGACGGTACACTGTACTGCAATGCTCGAAGTACATCTAGACACAGAGTCGAGGCTCTAAGCAAGAATGGTGGAAAAAATTTTGACAAACCTTTATCTGCTCATAAGCTGATAGACACTGGAGGTGGCTGCCAAGGAAGTGTGCTGAATATTCTGTCCCCTGATCAGAGTACATGGCTGATCTATTCTCACCCATCTGATAAAAAGAAGAGAAAGGATCTCAAAATCTATATAAATAATTCACCGAAGGATCCCAAGCAATGGAAAACCATACAACACATCAATGAAGGTCCAAGTGGATACTCAGATCTGGCAGAGTGTAAAGATAGAAATTACATTGCCTGTCTCTTTGAATGTGGACAGAAAAGAGAAATTGAAACAATAGCCTTCAAGCTTTTCAATATCAGCAATGCTTTTGATAATCAATAAGTGGATTCTCCACAGCAACGTTCAAGTTCATGTTGCAAAAATTGTTCTTTTAATGTAATTTTTGTTTGTTTGTCTGTTATAGTTAATTTGCTAAATGAAAATTGCTGAATGTTAAAAATCAAGTTGGAAATACATCAATATAATAATTCAAATAACCAACCAAGCAATATGCTTTCGTTATTATAACTGTATTATAACCTTTTTAAATCCTATATTTAATTCACCTGAATTATTCAATAAGTAGGAAACAGGAAACATATTTTCATTGTAGCTATTATTCATTTGTAATTTCATAACATTACATGAACATAAAATAAAGACATTCTTTGAATGATGTTGAAAATGTTTTTTTTTTTTTTTTATATGGAAAACTTAATCAAATTAAACAGTACAGACTCTTACACCTTGTCCAGTGTGACGCCTACACTGGAAGTGTCAAAGTGAACATTCCGAATCCATTAAGAGTCACACTACACTGTTCATTCCATTTATTTCCATCATACACATGCAAATGTGTCAGACCACAAACACAAGCTCATACAAAAAGTTTCACCAAATCCACTTGAAGGCAAGCCTGCAAACGTTGCGATATGCAGGGAAATTGACAAGAGGTTGTTTTTTTTATGGAGGGCAATGAAGGAGAGGCTTTACTATGCTGAATAAACTGCTTTTGTAAGGAAATAGCTTATCAGTAAAGATAAGGGCCTAGTGTTTTGATAAATTTGTGCAGAGGTGTGGTCAACATTAGGGGTGAAGACCATAAATTATTTTTGACATGAGAGATAATATTAGTGACCTAAGTTAGCCCAGTGTTTAGTTCATGCATGTAACATGCATTTGTAAGTGTAGACTTTTAATTTTCCTAATAATTATTCTAGCTACAAATGTCAGCAGCTCATTACACAGATTAGAATAAAAACTGAAGTCCTCAACTACTTGTGCACTTAGTGATAAAAGATATTCTCATCTGTCAATGCTTTGCCAACCCAATCCGGTAAACATGATGGATCCGTGTGAGAGTTCAAATCACCATGGATGGGCAGTAACTTGGAAGATCACCAGATTTTTGTCGGACAATAGCCATATGACATGTGCTAGATGATTGAATGTAATAAAGAATGTAATAAATTTATATAATACAAAAAAAAGAAGACAATATTTTTTATGCAACACAAGCCCTTTAAGATTGTGTCAAAGAGCTAATGCAATCTATCTCTCTTTTGCATTTGTCTTTTTCCTATGATTTACAGAAATAAAACAACTCTTACATCACATTTCAACAAAGTATTTCTCAAGAGACGAATGCCCTTATTTTCAAAAGCAAGAACATTACACTCTTAAGAGAGAGAAAAATCATGTGTTGAGTGTGTCTTTTTCAACACCCTATCTTCCTGGGTTTCAAAGAAACTTCTCACCTTTCTCAGCACTGAAAGGTGAAGAAACTCCTTTGAAAATACTGAGTGGAAGTTAAAAAGATTAATCAAAAGATAAGTTGAGAAGAAAAATATAAGAATGTAAAATTTACTTTTCTATTTTTTTCATGTTTGTGATTGACTGAATCATCCAGGCTTGTTCCAGTGTGGTGAGATATATAAAGAGAAAGAGAAAAAGAATAAACAATGAAAAACAAAACAAAAAAAATAATAATTTTGTGCAATGGAAAGGTTCTGTGGATGGTTCTTCTTGGAACTGTAGATGCCAGAGTTCTTTATTTTTTAATTGTGAAGGTAGTCTAATAAATAATATATGACCACATGTAGACTGCTACTTATCATCCTGCTGTTTAATGTTTAACCTTAATGTTTAATGTTTAGCTTCTGCGATTTACTGTGCTGATATAGGATATTATAAATACAGGATGTTCAGCATGTTTTGGTTAGACCTGATGAGAGGCTCCTGTAGTGTCTGTGGTGACAAACCTGCTGAGAATCATTTGCTGCTGCAGGAAAGATCATTTCTGTGAGTATTGCTTCTTTTGACAGGGGGGATCCACACAGGCCATTAGGCTCAGGAATTTTTTTATTTATTTAAGTTAATTTGAAGTGTTGATTTTGCATTATTGTTACAGTGAAATCTGGACAGAGACAAAGCATTTTGTTAGCTTCATATAGCTTGATCAGATACACTAAAGTAATCAGAACATTGACTTAGTGCGACCAAAGCTATATTTCAAAATATATAATTGAGTGTTATACCATAAACAGAGATCTGGTCTGTGGTCTCTCCCCCATTTTGAAAAACCCAGCATCGCAAATCAAACAGCAACTGAAATTCAGATTCAAGTAACATTAGCCTTATTATCATGGTAAAAAAAACATAAGCTACAACTCTGGAGGGGTTTTGACAATGTTTTAACCCCAAATAAGCTAATAGAGACTGCAAAAGGATGCCAAGGCAGTGTGTTGAGTTTTGTTGAACAGAGTAGTCCTCTAAAGACATGGCTGCTCTACTCTCATCCATCCGATCCAAAAAAGAGAGTGAATCTTGGTCTGTACTTGAATAAATCCCCATTGGATTCCTCAGGGTGGCCTGAGGAACCTTTACTTATATTACATCATGGTCCCAGTGCATATTCAGATCTGGTAGAGTATGAGCCTGGACACTTTGCTTGTCTCTTGGAGTGCGGGAAGGAACATGAGAATGAAGAAATAGCCTTTTTGCTGTTCGAACTCCCTGAGAAAAAAATGTAAATGTGTAAATTTAGAATTAGTTGAATGCTCAGTAAAGAGTCAAGTCCCTTCAAATGAATTATGGATCTAATGTAACCTCTTTCTTCTTCTTCTTCTTCTTCTTCTTTTTCATTTATACCATTACATACTTTATAGAGCTATTACAAAATATGTATTTTATTATAAGATTAATTTCTTTCAATTGTGATGCAATGATATCCATATCTGTGTAATTTTTTAATTCATAACATTTTGTAAGCAGAAAACGTCTAAAAAATTCCTATAAATCTAATATTCAAATTTGTGAATATTTTGAATAAAAAAGGAAAAATGAAAACTCTTATAAACTCCTATAATCCTTTAAACAGTTTTTTTTTTCTTGGTTTGTTGTTGCAAACTGCTTCTGCTAATACTGATCTGGAAACTTAAATGGTCACTGTCAGCAACTGTATAGTATTGTGTATAATTCTTGAACAGATCTCATATAATAGACAATTTAAAGCGTTTATTTCATGTTTTATCTCTGATTAAAGCTAAATGCAACTGCTTTTGATACAATTGTGTCAGATATATTAGAATAAACATTCAAATGTGTATATGAACAAGGTGTTACCTCATTTTTAAACTTTACAAATGATAATAAGTATCACATATAATGGTTCTCTTCTGTTTTGCGTACTTGACAAAAAAAGTCCATTGCAACACAACAACAAACACAGTCCACAACATCAAAACAGTCTGACTGGACAAACACTAAAACAATATTCTATCTATCAAACTAAATCTATCTATCTATCTATCAAACTAAATCTATCTATCTATCTTTCTAATCTATCTATCAAACTAAATCCATGGCAACAGCACAGCAACCACACAGAGTCACTAGCAACCGCATAGCAACCACCCAGAACAGCATAGCAACCTCCTAGAATATCCTCATAGCAATATCTTAGCAACCACCCAAAATACCTTAGCAACCGTATAACAACACCTTAGAAACCACCACGAGTACCCTAGCAACCGCACAGCAACACCTTAGCAACCACTCCGAGTACCCTAGCAACCGCAGAGCAACACCTTAGCAACCACCCCTAGTAACATAGCAACCGCATAGCAACACCCTAGCAACCACCCGAATACCCTAGCAACCGCATAGCAACACCTTAGCAACCACCCCTAGTACCATAGCAACCGCATAGCAACACCCTAGCAACCACCCCGAATACCCTAGCAACCGCATAGCAACACCTTAGCAACCACCCCTAGTACCATAGCAACCGCATAGCAACATCCTAGCAACCACCCCAAATACCCTAGCAACCGCATAGCAACACCTTAGCAACCACCCCGAGTACCCTAGCAACTGCATAGCAACACCATAGCAACCAAACAGAGTGCCCTAGCAACCGTTTTGCAAGATCTATATCTCTGCATCAGAACATCGTAGAGACATGGGGGTTGGTTTATATTGTCAAGTAGCCTTTGGAGTATGATCATTGGTAGCTGCCAAGCCAGTCCCTAGCAACCAAACAGTACCCTAGCAACCATTTTGCAAGATCTATATCTCTGCATCAGAACATCGTGCAGACATGGGGGTTGGTTTATATTGTCAAGTAGCCTTTGGAGTATCATCACTGGTAGCTGCCAAGCCACTCCCTAGCAACCAAACAGTACCCTAGCAACCGTATTGCAAGATCTATATCTCTGAATCAGAACAATGTACAGACATGGGGGTTGGTTTATACTGTGAAGTATCATCATCATATCATTATAATGTTTATTATTATTATTTTATAATTATATTTTCAGTGGAATGGTGATCATGAGTTGCTCTCTTCAGCTTGTCAACCAAACCACCGCAGCATGAATCCATGTCCGGTCTATGAGAGAGATTCCAAGACCCTCTTTCTGTTTTTCATCACTGTTCCTGTTGGGGTTTCTGAACACAAACAAATACATAAAAATAAGAATCAGGCACGACTTTGTTACATAACCAGTAAGGACACTGGCAAAACCTGGAGCCATATTACAGATTTGACAGCAGATGTGATCGGTGAGCAGGTGAAGGACTGGGCCACCTTTGCTGTTGGACCAGGACATGGTGTTCAAATGAAGAGCGGGAGACTGATTATCCCAGCCTATGTATATCCTTGCCACTCACTCAACTGTAAGCCCACATCACATGCATTCGCATTCTACAGTGATGATAAAGGAACCACTTGGCAAGCAGGAAAACGTATGGATGGTGAGTCTTGTGAGTGTCAGATGGCTGAGATCATAGACGACAAAGGTAACAGTACACTGTACTGCAATGCTCAAAGTACATCTGGCTACAGATTTGAGGCTCTAAGTGAGAGTAACGGAGAAGCTTTTGAAAAGCCTTCATCTGCACATAAGCTGACGGAGACCGGACATGGTTGCCAAGGAAGTGTGTTTAGTTTTGCCCCTGATCAAGCGCCTGAAAAAACATGGCTACTCTATTGCCATCCAACCAATCCAAGCAAGAGAACGTGCCTTGGTGTCTACTTGAATAAAACCCCGTGGGATGCCTCTGGATGGGAGGATTGTAAATTAATCATCCATGATGGTCCAAGTGGATACTCAGATCTGGCTCAGTGTGGGGATGGAAAACACTTTGCCTGTCTCATGGAATGTGGAGAGAGAAATGAGGTTGAAGGGATAGCCTTTGTCCTTTTTAAACTCAGCAACATCATTTAGACTAAGCGCGCTGAATGAGACTGGAGAAAAAAAAAAAGTCATTTTCTTTTAGTTTGCAAATGATTAAATTACTAATTTAAAAATATGAAGATCATATGCATTGCAGTTCAAAAGCTCAGTAGGATTTTTTAAAAGGTATTATGGTTTCCACAAGAATATTAAGCAGAACAACTGTTTTCAACATTGCTAATAATAATAAATGTTACACTGAAGACTGCTATAGCTGATGAAAAATCAGCTTTGCCTTCACAGGAATAAATTACATTTTAAAATATTAAAATGGAGAACAGTTATTTTAAGTTGTAATAATATTTCACAATATTACTGTTTTTACTGTATTTTTTTTATCCAATAAATGCCGCCTTGGTGAGCAAAATTAAATCATTTATTTCTCTGGATTAAAACAATCTTGGAAACATCTGGGATAATGTAAGTACACAAGTCAGTGCACAAAATATATAACACTGTTCTAGTGGTTTTGGGATATTTTAATCCAAAATTCTTACATATTGTGCCTTGAATGCAACCCATGCCTCTGGTTGGTATCTGTCATTGAGTGTCCATAAGGGTCCCAGTGGATGCTCACAAGTGATACAGTGTGGGTTTTTTTGGTTCTTTGCAGCAGTAAAATGTGCATGCAGTACTTTTAATTCAGATTTTAATAAGTTTTACTAATGTTAAGACACCTCTTAAAAATCCTTAAGAGCACAATTATAAACACAACGAGGCTGTAACAACTTCACGAGTGGGGTAATACTGATGTATTTTATGTCGTAGAATAAAATGTGAACGTGTCTTGAACTTGTGTTCATCACAGACCTTATTTCAGCCATTTAACCAAAATCCCATTCAAAAAACCTACTGACTTCAGGACGATGGAACCGGAAGTGTTAAAATGCCAACTCATTTCTGTGTTTTGGCACACAAATTGATACTTGCACCACTCTATAGAACCCATACAATTATTTTAAATTTGGCTACAGCAACACAATTGTTGGAAATATGTCATTGCTTGCCTCAGCCTAGGCGATGCTTCCCCCATAAGATTGGATATATAATGCTCAACATTTGCCACTAGCATTTAAGCATTTTATCAGCTAACTTAACTAAATAAATAAATCCGATTTTCGCTGTCAGTTTGTGTTTAGGGGGTAATGGTTTGGTTTTTTGTAGGTTGTTTTTTGTAGCTGCTTTCCCTGCTCTTGCTCCTGCTCCTACATGTTAGGCTGTATATATATATACTGTATATATATATATATATATATATACTGTATATATATATATATATATATATATATATATATATATATATATATATAGTTCTCTTGTATGACACAATAAGGGCTGTGTTGGATAAAAAACAAAGCTCTACTTGACAGCCCTGCACAAATAGCACTTTCAAGCCCCAGAAAGGTAGTAAAGGCATCATTAAAGTAACCCATGTGACTCCAGGGGTTTAACCTCAATTTTATGAAGCGAAAATCCATTCACACTTAGTATGTTTAACACGCATGCGTCATGGTGCTAATGGTGCAAGTGTTAGTTTTTTCCCCGCACACACAATGCACTTGCGTTTCTTCATCAGATAAATTTAAACTGCTGGAGTCTCCTGGATTACTTTAAAAACCTTAAAGGGTTAGTTCACCCAAAAATGAAATTTCTGTCATTAATTACTCACCCTCATGTCGGGACCTTTGTTTATTTCAGAACACAAATGATGATATTTTTGATGAAATCTAAGAGGTATATGACTCCTCCATAGACAGCAATATAATCAACACTTTCAAGGTCCACAAAGGTACTAAAGACATTGTTAAAACAGTTGATGTGACTGCAGTGGTTCAACCTTAATTTTATGAAGCGACAAGAGATGTAAACAACATATAAGAATGACACAAAAGAGAAGATATTGTTGAATAAAGTCGTTATTTTTTATTTGTATTTTTGTCGCTTCATAAAATTAAGGTTGAACCACTGTGGTCACGACGACTGTTTTAACGATAACTTCAGTACCTTTCTGGACCTTGAAAGTGTTGATTATATTGCTGTTTGTGGAAGAGTCATATACCTGTCGGATTTAATCAAAAGTATCTTAATTTGTGACGAACAAAGATCTTACGGGTGTGGTACGACAAGATGAGTAATTAATGAGGGTGAGAAATTAATGACAGAATTTTCATTTTTGGGTGAACTAACCCTTTAAAAGTAGTAGTTGTGTAGGCTGTGTAAACAGGAATATTTCATTTTTAAAAAAAAAGAAACTTAATTTGAGTTGTGAAGATGAACAAGTCTTATATGGGTTTGGAAAGACACATTTTAGTAATACATTGTAAAGCACATCTGAAATGAAAATGAAATTACTTTAATGGGAAGCACAGAAATAGGTGTGTATGTGCAAATTTACCTACATAGATGAAATCCCATTCGAAATCCACAAGATTTGTCAGTAGAGGGGCAACCTTTTGATTAAAGGTGCTAAAAAGGATCTTTTCGTCGACTGAGAAACCAAAGACTGTTACTGAGTTTTCAAGGGAACGCCTCCCAAAACTTGTGCATGAGTATGGGAACACGAGTGTTTACCACCGGCATTCGCTCTGTCGTGTTCGTGGATTCATTAGGTCGGACTGGTCGGACTCACCGCAGGTAACTCATAATCTGCAGTTTTTACTCCTGTCTCCTGACAAAAACATTGCATGCGGCACCTGTAGAGTGTGGAAAGTTACTGGAGCGCGCATCCGCGTGTCTCTCACAAGGAACGTCATGGCAGTGATTGACATATTATATGTCTATGGTGATTGACAAGCCAGAGGGCCAATCCGCGCACGTCTCTCACAAAGAACGTCACGGCAGTGATTGACAAGCCAGAGGGCCAATCCGCGCACGTCTCTCACAAAGAACGTCACGGCAGTGATTGACAAGCCAGAGGGCCAATCCGCGCACGTCTCTCACAAGGAACGTCACGGCAGTGATTGACAAGCCAGAGGGCCAATCCGCGCACGTCTCTCACAAGGAACGTCACGGCAGTGATTGACAAGCCAGAGGGCCAATCCGCGCACGTCTCTCACAAGGAACGTCACGGCAGTGATTGACAAGCCAGAGGGCCATCATGGCTGATGTTTTTAAGGCCCTACCTCATGCACAGTTGATGTATATTAATATTATTCCTTTCAGTGCACCTAATAAATAGACTTTTATCAGTTAGTAAAGACAGTTTCAAGTAATATTGCAAAAATGTATAAAACAAAACATCCTCTTTAGCACCTTTAACTGTTAAAGACTTTTTATTCACCACCTTGCCCGTCTTCTTGGAGACCACATTGCCTCTGCAGGTCTTTGAGCCTCTTTCTGGGTTTATTCCAATTGTCTAAAGACAGTTATATATTACAAATTACCATGGTATGCAAGAATCATGTGTCAAAATTCTTATGAAGATGATTCTGAAAGGTAAAAAAAAAAAAAGCAACAAGGAAAACTTATGACTGGACACACTCACAAATAACACGACCCTCTAGGCTTATTATCCATCGTATCAGCATTTCAGATGTGGGGCACCATTGACTTCCATAGTAGGGAAAAATACAGCAGTGTGGAGCATTCAGGAGCAAAGAAATTTATACAGCTTGAACAACATGAGGGTGGCTAAACATTGACAGAATTGTCATTTTTGAATGAACTGTTCTTTAACAACTGTATAAATGTTGTTATTATTTATTGTATCTCCCTCGTATGTCAATGTTTCTTCTTAACATCCTATAAGACACTAACTCAGCAAAATGAGACGAGGACTTGCATGCAGATTAAGTTTCTTCTCAACATCAGCTGCAGATGCAGCAACCTGTAGAGTACACACAATACACAAGTCAGAATACATAATCTCACTTAGTAAAGTAGAAAGAAGAAAATTAAATACTCACATCTGCATGCAACAACAGTCCATCTTCATGTTCCTGAAAATGGGACATTAGAAGCTTGATATGCAGGTGTGCCATCTCTGTGCTTTCAGGCTGGGACAGAGCATCCTTCAATGGCATAGATTTGATCTTAGATTTCCCCTCTTTGTGTTGATAACAGTGAGTTTTGAAATCTGAAATTTTTTTGAAACTCTTATTACAAGCAAGCAATGCACAGTTAAACATGACGTTCGTGACATGAATGTGAATGTGCACGTGTCTCACAAATGCAGGCCTGTCAATTGTTTACTGAGTAACCTACCTGCATGACATGGAGTAATCAGATTACTACAATGCTTTGCAACCTTATATTATTATTATTATTAACCTGCAAGAAGACCTCTGCAAAATGGTTGTCATAAATGTTACCTGATTATTGATTGCTTTTTCAAATACTACATGCCTGGATTTTCAGTCGAAAATAAAACAGTTTGAGAAATTGTTTTTATTTGATTTTTTAACTGAGAAACGTCCATAAAAGAGAACGACACTGATGTGAGCTACAATAATTCGCAGGGTATAAGGTGGAATAATAGTCACAGCATAATACTCACAACTCACTACTCTTGAGTACTTTTAAAGGGGCTACTTTTTACTCTTACTTTGAGTGGTATTTAGGATAGGTACTTTTACTCTACTCACACTATACAATTTTTTGGGAAGTACTTTTACTTGATTATGATTTTTCAGTACTCTTCCCACCACTGATGGTAAAATGCCGGGGGGTGAAAACTTTTGAACAGGATAAAGATGTCCAATTTTTTCTTATTTTGTTAAGAAAAAAAAAAAAAATTTAGTACTGCCCTTCAGAAGCAACATAAGACACTTAAATGTTTGCCAGAAGACAAATTAAGTACAATTTACCTTGATCTTCAAATTCAAAAAGTTTTCACTCCCCGGCTGTTAATGCATTGTGTTTCGTGTTTCTTCTGGAGCATCAGTGAATGTTTGAACCTTTTTAATAGTTGTGTTTGAGTCCCTCGGTTGTCTTAAGTGTGAAAAGATGGATCTCAAAATCCTACAGTCACTGCTGGAAAGGGTTCAAATACGCAAAAGATGCAAAAACTGAAGAATCTGCAGGAGCTGGAGGATTTTTCTGAAGAACAAAGCTCAGTTTAACTGCTCAGGACAAACAAGAGACTCATGAACAACCATCACAAAACAAAAAAGCAGTCGTAGATCATCAGATAACCACACACAGTTTAAGAACCAATTTCCCAAACTTTTGAACGGGGTCATTTTAATAAATTCAATTTTTTGAATAAATTCTATTTTTTGTCTTGTGGACTATATATATATATTTTTTGTAAAATATCTTACTCAGGACAGTACTAAACAAAAAATAACATGCATTTTGTATGATCTCTTATTTTGATAAAATTATTCACATTTTCACAGATTCTGCAAGGGGTTCCCAAACTTTCGCATGCCACTGTTAGTCATCTAGTCAAAAGTATCCATAAATAATTATGCAAAGCAGTTTTGTTGTGTCATTATTCCATTTTTGTTAATGTCTTTTTTTTTTCTTTTGCAAAAATCATAGCCAGCTCTTTCCTCATCTGACGGTTCTTCCTCCAACCCTCTATCGCTTTATTTCTTTTTAGTTGTTACAAACTAATTTTAAGTAGTCCTTTAGTGCCGAGTTTCGAGTTGAGTCCAAACCCTCTATCTTGGACAGTATGACAAATCAGTTTGCAAACTTGTGAAATAAATAAAAGTGGTAACACTTTACAATAAAGTTCATTACGTAAACATTAGTTAATGTATTAACTAACATGAGCTAACCACGAGCAATACATTTGTTACTGCATTTACTAATCTTCGTTAATGCCAGTTAATAAGAATACAGTTGTTTGTTCATGTTAGTTCACAGTGAATTAACTAATGTTAACAAGATTTTAATAATGTATTAGTAACTGTTGAAATTAACATTAACAAAGATTAATATCATTAATCATTAATTAATATTAATGCTGTTACGGTACAGACGGCACAGAGGCAGAAGTAAAAGCAAGTAAGGTTGTTTATTGGAATACAGCAATGAGCAGGTGAGTAAACGGTGGATAGAGAGTTCAATGTGACGATATGGAATTGATACTGTCCTTTGTTGCTTGTAGATGGAAGTCGTGGTTGATGAGATGGAGAATGGCAGACGAGGAACACTCACACACACGGAGGGAGGAACACAGAAGGAAGACTGGAGACGCTGGAGAGATTGGGATCGCTGGTAGCAGGTAAGTAGCTGGTTGGAGTCCTTTAGGTAAGTATACATGAGTCTGTATATCAAACGAGACCGGACAACAACTGTGTGTGTGAGTGTGGGTTATATAGTGCTGGTGATTGCGGGGATGATGACGTGCAGGTGGCGGTGATTAGAACTCCGGTGATTGAGTGCGTGAGTATTGCAGGGAGGTGGAGCCTGACGTGTCTGTGACAGTACCCCCCCTCCCACGGCCCGCTCCTGAGGGCCGAGGACCCCGACGTCGTGGTGGCCAACCTCGAGGGCGTGGGGCAGGTCTGTCCGGGTGGCTGGTGTGGAAGGCTTGTAGCAGGTTGGGATCAAGGATGTCATTCCGCGGGACCCACGACCGCTCCTCTGGCCCGTAGCCCTCCCAGTCTACGAGGTATTCCAGGAGACCACCACGGCGCCGGGAGTCCAGAATTTCACGAACCTCGTATGCAGTTCCATCCTCCAGAAGAAGTGGAAGGGGGGGCTCGGCGGCTGCCACGTCAGGCTCTGTGGAAGGAGAGAGAGAAGGGTGGTGAGGTTTCAATAGAGACACATGGAAAGTGGGATGAATCTTGTATTGTGGAGGGAGCTGAAGACGATACGTGACGGGGTTGATCTGCTGAATGATGGTGAACGGGCCAATGAAGCGGGGACTCAGCTTCTTGCATGGCAGACGCAGTCTGATGTCTCTGGTTGACAGCCAGACCTTCTGCCCAGGTTTGTAGTTGGGAGCGTTGGAGCGACGAAGGTCGGCTGTCATCCTGCGTCTGCGCAGGGCCCTCTGCAGCTGATGGTGGGCTGAGTCCCATACCCTCTCTCTCTCCCGGAACCAGTAGTCGACAGCAGGAACGTTGGAGGGTTCCCCGTCCCAGGGGAACAGTGGGGGTTGGTAGCCGAGTACGCATTGAAAAGGTGTTAATCCGGTGGAAGGCTGACGAAGGGAGTTCTGGGCGTACTCGGCCCAACCCAGGTACTGGTTCCAGGAGTCCTGGTGGCCGTGGCAGAAGGTACGCAGGAAGCGGCCGATCTCTTGGATCTTCCGTTCCGTCTGCCCGTTCGTCTGAGGGTGGTATCCGGACGATAGACTTACGGTCACACCCAGGAGCGACAAGAAGGCCTTCCAGACCCGGGAGATGAACTGGGGCCCCTGTCAGATACAATGTCCTCGGGGATGCCATAGTAACGGAAGATGTGGTTGAACATTAATTCTGCAGTGGTGAGAGCGGTAGGAAGACCTTGGAGAGGAATCAGCCGGCAGGCCTTGGAGAATCGATCCACTACCACGAGGATGGCAACCTGCGGGCAACCTGGCGGAGTGTGGGTGGAGGCATTGGAGGAGGGCAGAGTTTCTTCAGACCACTGGATGGGATTTACGAAGATGGATTCTGGAAGAATGGTTTCTGGAGTTTCAGTTTTCTCATCGGGAGCATGGAGACGGGATAAGGCGTCAGCCTTGAGATTCTTGGAGCCAGGACGATAGGAGATAGTGAAGTTGAATCTTGAAAAGAACATGGCCCAGCGAGCTTGACGGAGGTTTAATCTTTTTGCAGCTTTGAGATACTCCAAGTTTTTATGGTCGGTCAGAACTTGAAAGGGGTGTTTGGCTCCCTCCAGCCAATGCCTCCATTCCTCCAACGCGACGGCTTGACGGCCAGGAGCTCACGGTCACCGATGTCATAGTTGACCTCCGCCGGGTTGAGCTTGCGGGAGAAGAAGGCGCATGGATGGAGTCTACTTGGTTTCCCCTGCTGCTGTGAGAGGACCGCTCCCGCTCCTGTGGTAGATGCGTCCACTTCTATGACGAAAGGTCGGTTGGGATCAGGGTGGACGAGGAGGGGAGCGGTGGTGAAGGCACTCTTGAGGGCTTCAAAGGCTTTTGTGGCATCTTCGGACCAGGACAGAGACTTGGGCTGGTGGCGAAGGAGGTTGGTAAGTGGGTAGACGATGGAACTGTAGCCTTTGATGAAACGACGGTAGAAATTGGAGAAGCCTAGGAAGCGTTGGAGTTCTTTTACAGTTGTAGGAGTGGGCCAGGACCGGATGGCATCCACCTTCCCCTCGTCCATCCGGATGCCACTGTGATCAATGTAGTATCTGAGGAAGTGGACGGATGACTAGTGGAAGGAGCATTTTTCCGCCTTGAGGAACAGCTGGAACTGCCGTAAGCGCTTGAGGACCTCCGCAACGTGGTGGCGATGTTCGGCCAAGCTCCGGGAGTAGATTAGGATGTCATCGATATACACCAACACAAATTTATGGAGAAACTCCCGGAGCACCTCATGAATGAAATCCTGGAATACGGAGGGGGCGTTGACTAGTCCATAGGGCATGACCAGATATTCGTAATGGCCGGTGGGCGTGACAAAGGCGGTCTTCCACTCGTCCCCCTCGCGTATCCGGATGAGGTTGTACGCGCTGCGGAGGTCCAGCTTGGTGAACACAGTGGCACCACTGAGATGTTCCAGGGCCGCTGGGACGAGGGGAAGTGGGTAACGGAATTTGATGGTTATCTTGTTGAGTAAGCGGTAATCAATACAGGGCCGCAAGCCTCCGTCCTTTTTGGCCACGAAGAAGAAGCTGGAAGCAGCAGGGGAAGTAGACGGACGGAGGTATCCTTGCTTTAGGGCCTCTTCAATGTAGTCCTCCATGGCCTTCTCCTCCGGCACAGATAGGGGATAGATCCTTCCCCGTGGCACTGGCTCACCCGGTAGCAGATCTATGGCACAGCCCCATGGCCGGTGTGGCGGTAATTTGGAGGCTCGTTGCGGGCAGAAGACGTCGCTGAAGGGGGCGTAACAGGATGGAATGCCGATGGATCGTTTCTCGATGGGGCTCTCGATGGAGGTAGCACAGACTGTGATTTCTTTAGAACGTGGAGATGGAGGAACAGGAAACCCGGAGAAGCAGTTTGAGAAACAGTGTTCGCCCCACTTCAGGCTCTCGCCCGTGCGCCAGGAGATGGTTGGGCTGTGTTGTTCGAGCCACGGGCGCCCTAGAACCACGTCAGCGGTGGATTCCTCCAGAACCAGCAGGTGGATGTCTTCGACATGAAGGATGCCAACACGGAGTTGCAGTGGTCCAGCACAGCGGCTGATCTTCTTGCGGCCTAGGGGCTTTCCGGTGATGGAGTGGGCTTGATAGATACTAGGCGAAGGCGAGGTTTTGAGCTTGAGTTGACGACAGAGGGTCCCGGAGATGAAGTTCCCGGCTGACCCTGAATCGAGGAGCGCGACAACTGGAACAGACACATTTGCAGCAGTAAGGTTTACGACGGTGGTGAGTGGTTTCATCTGGAGTAAGGAGGGAAGGATGGCACTCACCAGAGGTCTTGGAGGGCACGTTGGGCATGTGGAGAGTACATGCCCGGGAGAGGCGCAGTAGAGGCACAAATTCAGGGTCAGCCGGCGCTGTCGTTCAGTAGGGGAGAGCCGAGAATTCTCTATTTGCATGGGTTCGCTGGCTGGTTCTGGGGAGCTGACGAGTTCGGACCGACGGAGGAGATGTTGAGGAAGTGGCTGGCCCTGGTGCTCTTCGAGACACGACTGCATACGAGTGCCTACACGGATGGCGAGTTGGATGAAGCGTTTGAGGCCGATGTTGTCCTCGTATGCAGCGGGATGCAATCACAGCTTCGGTTCCAACCCCTGGCGGAAGGAAGTGATGAGGGCATGTTCATTCCATCCGCTGCTGGAAGCCAGAGTACGGAACTGCAATGCATAATCACTCACAGTGTTAGACCCTTGTCTCAAATTATAGAGTTTCTCACCGACTGATGAATCCGAAAGGGGTTTTCCAAAGACTTCGCGGAAGTGAGAGACGAAGGCAGAATATGATTTTACCACAGGGTTTTTTGTAATCCAGAGTGCGTCTGCCCAACGGAGAGCCTTTCCTTGTAGCAGTGAGATTATGAAGTTGCGATTGCATCTCCAGGACCAGGTCACATTGCAGGAGGAATCCACTGCAATCCTCCGCCGATCCTGAGTAGGGCGTCCATGGGACTGGCGTGCTGGGTTGGAGTGTGAAACTAAGAAGTGAACGAGGAAGCGGCGACAGGTGCTGGTGACGGTGACGGTGGTTGTGGTGGAGTGAGTGCTCGGCGCAGCGCGCTCACGAGCTCCTGGAAAGAGTCTGGTTGGCTCATGCTGATATCCTGTCGTACTTTGCAGGTCCGGTCTTCTGTTACGGTACAGACGGCACGGAGGCAGAAGTAAAAGCAAGTAAGGTTGTTTATTGGAATACAGCAATGAGCAGGTGAGTAAACAGTGGATAGAGAGTTCAATGTGATGATATGGAATTGATACTGTCCTTTGTTGCTTGTAGATGGAAGTCGTGGTTGATGAGATGGAGAATGGCAGACGAGGAACACTCACACACACGGAGGGAGGAACACAGAAGGAAGACTGGAGACGCTGGAGAGATTGGGATCGCTGGTAGCAGGTAAGTAGCTGGTTGGAGTCCTTTAGGTAAGTATACATGAGTCTGTATATCAAACGAGACCGGACAACAACTGTGTGTGTGAGTGTGGGTTATATAGTGCTGGTGATTGCGGGGATGATGACGTGCAGGTGGCGGTGATTAGAACTCCGGTGATTGAGTGCGTGGGTATTGCAGGGAGGTGGAGCCTGACGTGTCTGTGACAAATGCTGCATAAGTGCAGTTCAATATTAGTTCATGTTAACTAATGTAGTTAAGTAATGTTAACTAATTAACCTTATTGTAAAATGTTACCATAAAAGAGAATGCAACCCTTGGATGCCTCTGGTTGGTATCTGTCATAGTTGATCATCCATAAGAGTCTCAGTGGATGCTCACAATTGATAAAGTGTTTTTATCTCTTTTTTTTTTTGTCTATGCAGCAGTAAAATATGCAAGAAGCAGTTTTAAGCTGTTGTGGTGTTTTGATAAGTTTGTGCAGGGCTGTGACTGTCAAGGTGGAGACCATAATTCCTTTTTCACATGAGAGATAATTATCTCAGTGTTTATAGTTCATGTGCCTAACATGCATTTTACAAGTGTAGGCTCATAAATAATTTATTCTCTAATTTTTCCAGATACACCAAATATCGCCATCACAAACATATTACACAGATTGGAATGAAAACTGAAGTCCTCAACTAATGCTTTCCCCACTGTCCAGTAAACATGATGGATCCATCTGTAGCTTTAAAGAGTTCAAATCACTATAGATGGGCGGTAACATGGAAGATCATCAGATATTTGCTGGACGATAGCCATATGACATGTAGATGATTGGAATGTAACAGTTACATAAAACACACACACAAAAACAAATTTATCCAACACAGCCCTTATTGTGTCAAACAGGAGAACCAATGCAATCTCTTTTGCACTGCAGTCTTTTCAACCATTTATTAATAATTGTTTAACAGATTAAATAGTTTTTAATAACTTTAATGTCTCCCAGGCAAAAAGTTGCACCTTTATCCCAGCTAGCAGGGAACGTTCTCATGTGCAAATTTACTTACTAAGATAAAATCCCATTCGAAATCCACAAGATTTTTCAGTAGGGTGGCAACCTTTTGATTAACTGTTGCAGACTTTTTATTTACCACCTTGCCGTCTTCTTGGAGACCACCTTGTCTCTGCAGGTCTTTAAGCCTCTTTCTGGGTTTAAGTGTCTAAAGATAGTTATATAACAAATTACCATAGTATGCAATAATCATGTGTCAAAATTCTTATGAAGATGATTCTAAAAGGTAAAAAAAAAAAATAAACCAGCAAAAAATAAATAGAATAAACCAAAAATATATTACAACAACAATAACGAAAACATTGGCACAACTCATTTCAAGATTTGCCTTTGACAAGACTTCACTGTAAAGGGATTGTTCACCAAAAAATTTAATTTACTTCTGAACACAAAGGAATATATTTGGAAAAAATGTTTGTAACCCAACATTTGTGGGGCACCATTGACTTCCATATGGGAAAAATACAGCAGTGTGGAGCATTCAGGACGCAAAGAAATTTATACAGGTTGAACAACATGAGGGTGGCTAAACAATGACAGAATTTTCATTTTTGGATGAACTGTTCTTACAACTGTATAAATGTTTTTATTATTTATTGTATCTCCCTCGTATGTCAATGTTTCTTCTCAACATAATAAGACACTAACCCAACAACATGAGACAAGGACTTGCATGCAGATTAAGTTTCTTCTCAACATCAGCTGCAGATGCAGCAACCTGTAGAGTACACACAATACACAAGTCAGAATACATAATCTCACTTAGTAAAGTAGAAAGAAGAAAATTAAATACTCACATCTGCATGCAACAACAGTCCATCTTCATGTTCCTGAAAATGGGACATTAGAAGCTTGATATGCAGGTGTGCCATCTCTGTGCTTTCAGGCTGGGACAGAGCATCCTTCAATGGCATAGATTTGATCTTAGATTTCCCCTCTTTGTATTGATATCAGTGAGTTTTGAAATCTGAAAATGTTTTTGAATCTCTTATTACAAGCAAGCAATGCACAGTCAAACCTGACGTTTGCGACATGAATGTGAATGTGCACGTGTCTCACAAATGCAGGCCTGTCAATTGTTTACTGAGTAACCTACCTGCATGACATAGAGTAATCAGATTACTACAATGCTTTGCAACCTTATATTATTATTATTAACCTGCAAGAAGACCTCTGCAAAAAGGTTGTCATAAATGTTACCTGATTATTGATTGCTTTTTCAAATAGTACATGCCTGGATTTTCAGTCGAAAATAAAACAGTTTGAGAAATTGTTTTTATTTGATTTTTTAACTGAGAAACGTCCATAAAAGAGAACGACACTGATGTGAGCTACAATAATTCGCAGGGTATAAGGTGGAATAATAGTCACAGCATAATACTCACAACTCACTACTCTTGAGTACTTTTAAAGGGGCTACTTTTTACTCTTACTTTGAGTGGTATTTAGGATAGGTACTTTTACTCTACTCACACTATAAATTTTTTGGGAAGTACTTTTACTTGATTATGATTTTTCAGTACTCTTCCCACCACTGATGGTAAAATGCCGGGGGGTGAAAACTTTTGAACAGGATAAAGATGTCCAATTTTTTCTTATTTTGTTAAGAAAAAAAAAAAAATTAATTTAGTACTGCCCTTCAGAAGCAACATAAGACACTTAAATGTTTGCCAGAAGACAAATTAAGTACAATTTACCTTGATCTTCAAATTCAAAAAGTTTTCACTCCCCGGCTGTTAATGCATTGTGTTTCCTTCTGGAGCATCAGTGAATGTTTGAACCTTTTTAATAGTTGTGTTTGAGTCCCTCGGTTGTCTTAAGTGTGAAAAGATGGATCTCAAAATCCTACAGTCACTGCTGGAAAGGGTTCAAATACGCAAAAGATGCTGGAAAACTGAAGAATCTGCAGGAGCTGGAGGATTTTTCTGAAGAACAGAGCTCAGTTTAACTGCTCAGGACAAACAAGAGACTCATGAACAACCATCACAAAACAAAAAAGCAGTCGTAGATCATCAGATAACCACACACAGTATTAAGAACCAATGGTTCCCAAACTTTTGAACGGGGTCATTTTAATAAATTCAATTTTTTGAATAAATTCTATTTTTTTGTCTTGTGGACTATATATAAACATATTTTTTTGTAAAATATCTTACTCAGGACAGTACTAAACAAAAAATAACATGCATTTTGTATGATCTCTTATTTTGATAAAATTATTCACATTTTCACAGATTCTGCAAGGGGTTCCCAAACTTTCGCATGCCACTGTATAGTCATCTAGTCAAAAGTATCCATAAATAATTATGCAAAGCAGTTTTGTTGTGTCATTATTCCATTTTTGTTAATGTCATTTTTTTTTTCTTTTGCAAAAATACATAGCCAGCTGCTTTCCTCACTAGCATGACGGTTCTTCCTCCAACCCTCTATCGCCTCATCTTATGCTTTATTTCTTTTTAGTTGTTACAAACTAATTTTAAGTAGTCCTTTAGTGCCGAGTTTTGAGTTGAGTCCAAACCCTCTATCTTGGACAGAATGACAAATCAGTTTGCAAACTTGTGAAATAAATAAAAGTGGTAACACTTTACAATAAAGTTCATTACGTAAACATTAGTTAATGTATTAACTAACATGAGCTAACCACGAGCAATACATTTGTTACTGCATTTACTAATCTTCGTTAATGCCAGTTAATAAGAATACAGTTGTTTGTTCATGTTAGTTCACAGTGAATTAACTAATGTTAACAAGATTTTAATAATGTATTAGTAACTGTTGAAATTAACATTAACAAAGATTAATATCATTAATCATTAATTAATATTAATGCTGTTACGGTACAGACGGCACAGAGGCAGAAGTAAAAGCAAGTAAGGTTGTTTATTGGAATACAGCAATGAGCAGGTGAGTAAACGGTGGATAGAGAGTTCAATGTGACGATATGGAATTGATACTGTCCTTTGTTGCTTGTAGATGGAAGTCGTGGTTGATGAGATGGAGAATGGCAGACGAGGAACACTCACACACATGGAGGGAGGAACACAGAAGGAAGACTGGAGACGCTGGAGAGATTGGGATCGCTGGTAGCAGGTAAGTAGCTGGTTGGAGTCCTTTAGGTAAGTATACATGAGTCTGTATATCAAACGAGACCGGACAACAACTGTGTGTGTGAGTGTGGGTTATATAGTGCTGGTGATTGCGGGGATGATGACGTGCAGGTGGCGGTGATTAGAACTCCGGTGATTGAGTGCGTGAGTATTGCAGGGAGGTGGAGCCTGACGTGTCTGTGACAGTACCCCCCCTCCCACGGCCCGCTCCTGAGGGCCGAGGACCCCGACGTCGTGGTGGCCAACCTCGAGGGCGTGGGGCAGGTCTGTCCGGGTGGCTGGTGTGGAAGGCTTGTAGCAGGTTGGGATCAAGGATGTCATTCCGCGGGACCCACGACCGCTCCTCTGGCCCGTAGCCCTCCCAGTCTACGAGGTATTCCAGGAGACCACCACGGCGCCGGGAGTCCAGAATTTCACGAACCTCGTATGCAGTTCCATCCTCCAGAAGAAGTGGAAGGGGGGGCTCGGCGGCTGCCACGTCAGGCTCTGTGGAAGGAGAGAGAGAAGGGTGGTGAGGTTTCAATAGAGACACATGGAAAGTGGGATGAATCTTGTATTGTGGAGGGAGCTGAAGACGATACGTGACGGGGTTGATCTGCTGAATGATGGTGAACGGGCCAATGAAGCGGGGACTCAGCTTCTTGCATGGCAGACGCAGTCTGATGTCTCTGGTTGACAGCCAGACCTTCTGCCCAGGTTTGTAGTTGGGAGCGACGAAGGTCGGCTGTCATCCTGCGTCTGCGCAGGGCCCTCTGCAGCTGATGGTGGGCTGAGTCCCATACCCTCTCTCTCTCCCGGAACCAGTAGTCGACAGCAGGAACGTTGGAGGGTTCCCCGTCCCAGGGGAACAGTGGGGGTTGGTAGCCGAGTACGCATTGAAAAGGTGTTAATCCGGTGGAAGGCTGACGAAGGGAGTTCTGGGCGTACTCGGCCCAACCCAGGTACTGGTTCCAGGAGTCCTGGTGGCCGTGGCAGAAGGTACGCAGGAAGCGGCCGATCTCTTGGATCTTCCGTTCCGTCTGCCCGTTCGTCTGAGGGTGGTATCCGGACGATAGACTTACGGTCACACCCAGGAGCGACAAGAAGGCCTTCCAGACCCGGGAGATGAACTGGGGGCCCCTGTCAGATACAATGTCCTCGGGGATGCCATAGTAACGGAAGATGTGGTTGAACATTAATTCTGCAGTGGTGAGAGCGGTAGGAAGACCTTGGAGAGGAATCAGCCGGCAGGCCTTGGAGAATCGATCCACTACCACGAGGATGGCAACCTGCGGGCAACCTGGCGGAGTGTGGGTGGAGGCATTGGAGGAGGGCAGAGTTTCTTCAGACCACTGGATGGGATTTACGAAGATGGATTCTGGAAGAATGGTTTCTGGAGTTTCAGTTTTCTCATCGGGAGCATGGAGACGGGATAAGGCGTCAGCCTTGAGATTCTTGGAGCCAGGACGATAGGAGATAGTGAAGTTGAATCTTGAAAAGAACATGGCCCAGCGAGCTTGACGGAGGTTTAATCTTTTTGCAGCTTTGAGATACTCCAAGTTTTTATGGTCGGTCAGAACTTGAAAGGGGTGTTTGGCTCCCTCCAGCCAATGCCTCCATTCCTCCAACGCGACGGCTTGACGGCCAGGAGCTCACGGTCACCGATGTCATAGTTGACCTCCGCCGGGTTGAGCTTGCGGGAGAAGAAGGCGCATGGATGGAGTCTACTTGGTTTCCCCTGCTGCTGTGAGAGGACCGCTCCCGCTCCTGTGGTAGATGCGTCCACTTCTATGACGAAAGGTCGGTTGGGATCAGGGTGGACGAGGAGGGGAGCGGTGGTGAAGGCACTCTTGAGGGCTTCAAAGGCTTTTGTGGCATCTTCGGACCAGGACAGAGACTTGGGCTGGTGGCGAAGGAGGTTGGTAAGTGGGTAGACGATGGAACTGTAGCCTTTGATGAAACGACGGTAGAAATTGGAGAAGCCTAGGAAGCGTTGGAGTTCTTTTACAGTTGTAGGAGTGGGCCAGGACCGGATGGCATCCACCTTCCCCTCGTCCATCCGGATGCCACTGTGATCAATGTAGTATCTGAGGAAGTGGACGGATGACTAGTGGAAGGAGCATTTTTCCGCCTTGAGGAACAGCTGGAACTGCCGTAAGCGCTTGAGGACCTCCGCAACGTGGTGGCGATGTTCGGCCAAGCTCCGGGAGTAGATTAGGATGTCATCGATATACACCAACACAAATTTATGGAGAAACTCCCGGAGCACCTCATGAATGAAATCCTGGAATACGGAGGGGGCGTTGACTAGTCCATAGGGCATGACCAGATATTCGTAATGGCCGGTGGGCGTGACAAAGGCGGTCTTCCACTCGTCCCCCTCGCGTATCCGGATGAGGTTGTACGCGCTGCGGAGGTCCAGCTTGGTGAACACAGTGGCACCACTGAGATGTTCCAGGGCCGCTGGGACGAGGGGAAGTGGGTAACGGAATTTGATGGTTATCTTGTTGAGTAAGCGGTAATCAATACAGGGCCGCAAGCCTCCGTCCTTTTTGGCCACGAAGAAGAAGCTGGAAGCAGCAGGGGAAGTAGACGGACGGAGGTATCCTTGCTTTAGGGCCTCTTCAATGTAGTCCTCCATGGCCTTCTCCTCCGGCACAGATAGGGGATAGATCCTTCCCCGTGGCACTGGCTCACCCGGTAGCAGATCTATGGCACAGCCCCATGGCCGGTGTGGCGGTAATTTGGAGGCTCGTTGCGGGCAGAAGACGTCGCTGAAGGGGGGCGTAACAGGATGGAATGCCGATGGATCGTTTCTCGATGGGGCTCTCGATGGAGGTAGCACAGACTGTGATTTCTTTAGAACGTGGAGATGGAGGAACAGGAAACCCGGAGAAGCAGTTTGAGAAACAGTGTTCGCCCCACTTCAGGCTCTCGCCCGTGCGCCAGGAGATGGTTGGGCTGTGTTGTTCGAGCCACGGGCGCCCTAGAACCACGTCAGCGGTGGATTCCTCCAGAACCAGCAGGTGGATGTCTTCGACATGAAGGATGCCAACACGGAGTTGCAGTGGTCCAGCACAGCGGCTGATCTTCTTGCGGCCTAGGGGCTTTCCGGTGATGGAGTGGGCTTGATAGATACTAGGCGAAGGCGAGGTTTTGAGCTTGAGTTGACGACAGAGGGTCCCGGAGATGAAGTTCCCGGCTGACCCTGAATCGAGGAGCGCGACAACTGGAACAGACACATTTGCAGCAGTAAGGTTTACGACGGTGGTGAGTGGTTTCATCTGGAGTAAGGAGGGAAGGATGGCACTCACCAGAGGTCTTGGAGGGCACGTTGGGCATGTGGAGAGTACATGCCCGGGAGAGGCGCAGTAGAGGCACAAATTCAGGGTCAGCCGGCGCTGTCGTTCAGTAGGGGAGAGCCGAGAATTCTCTATTTGCATGGGTTCGCTGGCTGGTTCTGGGGAGCTGACGAGTTCGGACCGACGGAGGAGATGTTGAGGAAGTGGCTGGCCCTGGTGCTCTTCGAGACACGACTGCATACGAGTGCCTACACGGATGGCGAGTTGGATGAAGCGTTTGAGGCCGATGTTGTCCTCGTATGCAGCGGGATGCAATCACAGCTTCGGTTCCAACCCCTGGCGGAAGGAAGTGATGAGGGCATGTTCATTCCATCCGCTGCTGGAAGCCAGAGTACGGAACTGCAATGCATAATCACTCACAGTGTTAGACCCTTGTCTCAAATTATAGAGTTTCTCACCGACTGATGAATCCGAAAGGGGTTTTCCAAAGACTTCGCGGAAGTGAGAGACGAAGGCAGAATATGATTTTACCACAGGGTTTTTTGTAATCCAGAGTGCGTCTGCCCAACGGAGAGCCTTTCCTTGTAGCAGTGAGATTATGAAGTTGCGATTGCATCTCCAGGACCAGGTCACATTGCAGGAGGAATCCACTGCAATCCTCCGCCGATCCTGAGTAGGGCGTCCATGGGACTGGCGTGCTGGGTTGGAGTGTGAAACTAAGAAGTGAACGAGGAAGCGGCGACAGGTGCTGGTGACGGTGACGGTGGTTGTGGTGGAGTGAGTGCTCGGCGCAGCGCGCTCACGAGCTCCTGGAAAGAGTCTGGTTGGCTCATGCTGATATCCTGTCGTACTTTGCAGGTCCGGTCTTCTGTTACGGTACAGACGGCACGGAGGCAGAAGTAAAAGCAAGTAAGGTTGTTTATTGGAATACAGCAATGAGCAGGTGAGTAAACAGTGGATAGAGAGTTCAATGTGATGATATGGAATTGATACTGTCCTTTGTTGCTTGTAGATGGAAGTCGTGGTTGATGAGATGGAGAATGGCAGACGAGGAACACTCACACACACGGAGGGAGGAACACAGAAGGAAGACTGGAGACGCTGGAGAGATTGGGATCGCTGGTAGCAGGTAAGTAGCTGGTTGGAGTCCTTTAGGTAAGTATACATGAGTCTGTATATCAAACGAGACCGGACAACAACTGTGTGTGTGAGTGTGGGTTATATAGTGCTGGTGATTGCGGGGATGATGACGTGCAGGTGGCGGTGATTAGAACTCCGGTGATTGAGTGCGTGGGTATTGCAGGGAGGTGGAGCCTGACGTGTCTGTGACAAATGCTGCATAAGTGCAGTTCAATATTAGTTCATGTTAACTAATGTAGTTAAGTAATGTTAACTAATTAACCTTATTGTAAAATGTTACCATAAAAGAGAATGCAACCCTTGGATGCCTCTGGTTGGTATCTGTCATAGTTGATCATCCATAAGAGTCTCAGTGGATGCTCACAATTGATAAAGTGTTTTTATCTCTTTTTTTTTTTTGTCTATGCAGCAGTAAAATATGCAAGAAGCAGTTTTAATTCAGATTTTTTGTTTAATTTTCAAGTTTTATTCTTGAAATCCTTAAGCACTTTTAGAAAAAATAACTAGAGGGGAACAGTAACATGTTGCAGTCTGTTGCTTCTGCTCATTCTGTTGTATCACACATTTTCAGTTTTATTTGAGTGCTCAGTAAAGATAAGCTGTTGTGGTGTTTTGATAAGTTTGTGCAGGGCTGTGACTGTCAAGGTGGAGACCATAATTCCTTTTTCACATGAGAGATAATTATCTCAGTGTTTATAGTTCATGTGCCTAACATGCATTTTACAAGTGTAGGCTCATAAATAATTTATTCTCTAATTTTTCCAGATACACCAAATATCGCCATCACAAACGTATTACACAGATTGGAATGAAAACTGAAGTCCTCTAACTAATGCTTTCCCCACCGTCCAATAAACGTGATGGATCCATCTGTAGCTTTAAAGAGTTCAAATCACTATAGATGGGCGTGAACATGGAAGATCATCAGATATTTGCTGGACGATAGCCATATGACATGTAGATGATTGGAATGTAACAGTTACATAAAACACACACACACACAAAAACAAATTTATCCAACACAGCCCTTATTGTGTCAAACAGGAGAACCAATGCAATCTCTTTTGCACTGCAGTCTTTTCAACCATTTATTAATAATTGTTTAACAGACTATAGTTTTTAATAACTTTAATGTCTCCAAGGCAAAAAGTTGCACCTTTATCCCAGCTAGCAGGGAAGGTTCTCATGTGCAAATTTACTTACGTAGATAAAATCCCATTCGAAATCCACAAGATTTTTCAGTAGAGTGGCAACCTTTTGATTTACTGTTGCAGACTTTTTATTTACCACCTTGCCTCTGCAGGTCTTTAAGCCTCTTTCTGGGTTTAAGTGTCTAAAGATAGTTATATAACAAATTACCATAGTATGCGATAATCATGTGTCAAAATTCGGTAACACTTTATAATAACTGCACACTATGAAGCATTAGTTAAGCATTAGTTAATAGTTATTTCATCACTTATAAAGCATTAATAGACATTAGTAAGTAGTTTATAAATACAGCTATAATTGCTTTATTCTTGATTTATAAGCATATCTATAATGTGTTTAATAATTGTATTTTCATACTTTATTAATAATCAGTTTATCATTTCTAAATTAAGTATTACATTATTTACAAACCAGTTATTAAGGAGTTGTCAGTAGTTCATTTAGGAAGTGTAAGTAAATGATTAATAAACTTTTTAAACATTAATTTATACATCTTATTATTTAGACACATAGTAATAGTGTGTTAGTAAATGCTTTATTAACACATATTCCTACTGCAATTCATGATTAATTCAGGTAGTTATAAAACATTTAGAAGTAGTCAGTTAACTATTTTTGTGAGCTCATCTAAAGTGAGGACTATTTATGCTTTGTAAAGCTTTTATAAATGAGATTTATAGTGATCTTCTGCTGTTCTCTAATGTTTTAAAGTTAGTACTGAGGTAGTTTTGACACTAGGAATATGTTAATAAAGCATTTATTAACACACTGAGTAACTAATACTATATGTCTAAATAATAAGATGCATAAATGTACATTTAAATATTTTATTAGTCATTTACTTACACTTCCTAAATGATCTTATGAACCACTGACAACTCCTAAATTACTGGTTTGTGAATAATGTAATACACAATTTAGAAATGATAAATTGATCATTAATAAAGTATGAAAATACAATTATTAAACTCATTATAGATATGCTTATAAATCAAGAACAAAGCATTTATAGATGTATTTATAAATGGCTTACTAATGTCTATTAATGTTTTATAAATGATGAATTAACTATTTACTAATGCTTAACTAATGCTTCATAGCGTGAGTTATTCTAAAGTGTTACCCAAAATTCTTATGAAGATGATTCTAAAAGGTAAAAAAAAAAATTAAACCAGCAAAAAATAAATAGAATAAACCAAAAGAAAGAAATTTATACAGGTTGAACAACATGAGGGTGGCTAAACAATTACAGAATTTTCATTTTTGGATGAACTGTTCTTTAACAACTGTATAAATGTTTTTATTATTTATTGTATCTCCCTCGTATGTCAATGTTTCTTCTCAGCATAAGACACTAACCCAGCAAAATGAGACGAGGACTTGCATGCAGATTAAGTTTCTTCTCAACATTAGCTGCAGATGCAGCAACCTGTAGAGTACACACAATACACAAGTCAGAATACATAATCTCACTTAGTAAAGTAGAAAGAAGAAAATTAAATACTCACATCTGCATGCAACAACAGTCCATCTTCATGTTCCTGAAAATGGGACATTAGAAGCTTGATATGCAGGTGTGCCATCTCTGTGCTTTCAGGCTGGGACAGAGCATCCTTCAATGGCATAGATTTGATCTTAGATTTCCCCTCTTTGTGTTGATAACAGTGAGTTTTGAAATCTGAAAATTTTTTGAAACTCTTATTACAAGCAAGCAATGCACAGTTATACATTACGTTCGCGACATGAATGTGAATGTACACGTGTCTCACAAATGCAGGCCTGCCTGCATGACATGGAGTAATCAGATTACTACAATGCTTTTGTCACAGATCCCCTGTCTCCCTGGACTACAATTCCCATGATCCTCCTGTTTCTTCACCTGCACTCACTTCCCTTGTCATCTCCTATCATCACGGATCACCTGCACCTGGACTCTATTATCAGCACCCCCTATATTGCACTCACTCCCTTCACTCCTCGTCCGTTCTCTGTTTGTGTTAAGTGCATGTTTGGTGTACTCTGCCTTTTGTTTATTAAAAGTATTACATGTTTGTGGAAATCCGTATCTGCCTCATCTCCACACCAGCAGCCGTAACAGCTTTGCAACCTTATTATTATTAACCTGCAAGAAGACCTCTCCAAAATGGTTGTCATAAATGTTACCTGATTATTGATTGCTTTTTCTTGATTATGATTTTTCAGTACTCTTCCCACCACTGATGGTAAAATGCCGGGGGGTGAAAACTTTTGAACAGGATAAAGATGTCCAATTTTTTCTTATTTTGATAAGAAAATTTTTTTTTTAATTTAGTACTGCCCTTCAGAAGCAACATAAGACAATTAAATGTTTGTCAGAAGACAAATTAAGTACAATTTACCTTGATCTTCAAATTCAAAAAGTTTTCACCCCCCAGCTGTTAATGCATCGTGTTTCCTTCTGGAGCATCAGTGAATGTTTGAACCTTTTTAATAGTTGTGTTTGAGTCCCTCAGTTGTCTTAAGTGTGAAAAGATGGATCTCAAAATCCTACAGTCACTGCTGGAAAGGGTTCAAATACACAAAAGATGTTGGAAAACTGAAGAATCTGCAGGAGCTGGAGGATTTTTCTGAAGAACAGAGCTCAGTTTAACTGCTCAGGACAAACAAGAGACTCATTAACAACCATCACAAAACAAAAAAGCAGTCGTAGATCATCAGGTATCCACACACAGTATTAAGAACCAATGGTTCCCAAACTTTTGAACGGGGTCATTTTAATAAATTAAATTTTTTGAATAAATTCTATTTTTTTGTCTTGTGGACTATATATAAACATATTTTTTGTAAAATATCTTACTCAGGACAGTACTAAATAAAAAATAACATGCATTTTGTATGATCTCTCTTATTTTGATAAAATTATTCACATTTTCACAGATTCTGCAAGGGGTTCCCAAACTTTCGCATGCCACTGTATAGTCATCTAGTCAAAAGTATCCATAAATAATTATGCAAGCAGTTTTGTGTCATTATTCCATTTTTGTTGTCATTTTTTTTTCTTTTGCAAAAATACATAGCCAGCTGCTTTCCTCACTAGCATGACGGTTTTTCCTCCAACCCTCTACCGCTTCGTCTTATGCTTTATTTCCTTTTAGTTGTTACAAACTAATTTTAAGTAGTCCTTTAGTGCGGAGTTTCGAGTTGAGTCCAAACCCTCTATCTTGGACAGTATGACAAATCAGTTTGCAAACTTGTGAAATAAATAAAAGTGGTAACACTTTACAATAAAGTTCATTACGTAAACATTAGTTAATGTATTAACTAACATGAACTAACCACGAGCAATACATTTGTTACTGCATTTACTAATCTTCGTTAATGCCAGTTAATAAGAATACAGTTGTTTGTTCATGTTAGTTCACAGTGAATTAACTAATGCTAACAAGATTTTAACCCTCTGGAGTCTGAGGCTGATTTGGGGCCTGGAGAAGTTTTGACATGCCCTGACATTTGTGCTTTTTTCAGTTGTTCATAAACATATAAATGACAAAAGTGTCATTACACTCTATTCAGCACAAACTAGGCTACAAAAATATGTGGGGAACATATATGTACATGTTTGTGTTTTTGAAGGAATAATGTTTATGCGTGGTTACTGAAAAAACAAAAAACTTAAGTCACTGAAATAAGGCCAAAAAAAGGATAGTAAATCTGTGTTTACAATACTTTAGGGTATTGAAGGTTGTAAACTAGAGTTTTTGCTTCAAAATTATGTAAAAATTATACTGCCTACTCCTTCATATAAAACAATATATTGATTTAGTTTTTGTAAGACACTTTTTGCCAAGAAACACAGTATGCATGGAGGCGTGAATCACCACTGAAAAATGGGCCATTCTCACCTGAGAAGACAAAAGAATTGGATAGTAATGAGCTGAAATGACTTGCATATTAATGAGGCATTTCAGTCAGGTAGGCTGTTAAAAAAACCTTCTGTGATGTCTCAAGCTCATCATAAGATATGAAACATACAGAAAAATATTATTACAATATAAAGTAATGGTTTTATATTATACTTTAAAATATAATGTATTTCTGTGATGCAAAGAGTCTGAATATAGGCTTTTAGTTTAAAAGCATGCACATTTGGAGAAATAGTGGATTCTCATATGCTTATGTCAATTTTCTATACAGAGAAGTTATATTTATTTAATATTCATTGTCATTACTATGAGCGCTGGTGTTTTCAATTCATCCTTGAAGTCGGAGGGCGCTCTCTGTGCATTTTTAGTCCACAAATTCATCTAAAAGAAGAAGAGGCTATTCCATGAATGGAGTTTCCAATTCATACTGCAGCCGGAGGGCGCTAAAGAAACAAAAACTCATCTAAAATTCATCTATAGAAGAAAAGAAAACAAGAACTAACTGCATGTCTTCTAGAGCTCCCTAACCATGACTTTTACATCCAGATAAACACTTTTCAAGACAATAAATACACGATTGAGACGATGAATGCATGTATTGCCTCTGAATTTGCGTCTGAATAGCGCTGGCTCCGTGGGCATGGCCGCATTAGCAGATAATGAGCTGAATCACGGACTTCTGACATGGCTCTCTTTTCATACAGATTACATAAACACAGAAGGTTTGTTTTCGATTTGACTTACATAATTTAAAACCTGACATCTTAACGTTTTTTTAGACATAAGTTTAATTTTTCTGTGATTAGTATTCACTAAGTTACAGTTCATTTTCTGAGAACTATCAGATTGGACTTCGTTCAGAGGGAGAGGAGAAAACACGCATCATGTTAGTTTTCCTTATTTTACAAAAAGCACAACATTGTGTTTTTACTCTGAGTGTATACAAATAAAAGAAGATATTCTATAGTTTCAATTTATATATATTACTTATGTCTCTATGACAAAAAATGACGGAGTATTTTAAGTCTGTTTTGCTGCAATGTGAAAAAAAACCTGCAAAACGCGCCGGCGCGTTTTCAGACCTCAGAGTGTTAATAATGTATTAGTAACTGTTGAAATTAACATTAACAAAGATTAATATCATTAATCATTAATTAATATTAATGCTGCATAAGTGCAGTTCCCTTTCGATACTTCACTCGTACTGTGTATGGGGAAAAGTCTCCCTTTTTCCCCGTTACTGAAGCCTTTTTCAATAACGCAGTGTAACTGCACCGTCATTGGTTCACTCATAGACAAGTCATTGAACCAATGACGGCGCGGCATAGCTGCGCGACCTATGGCGAGAAAGCGTGCGAACTTTCCCGCCGAAATGGGCGGGGTTAAGGGCTATATAAGCAGGCGTTTCGCCATAGGATTTCAGTCCTTTCTCCTTCAGCGACGACAACGCATCTCCTCGCTGATCTCCGTCTGAAGCCAGGAAGCTCGCCGCCTTGAAGAAGCTCTCGCCGGGGTATGGATGCCGAGCTCTTCCGCATCCTATCCAGAGCAGTGGAAGAGCTAGACCTCGAGTGGGCCCCTCCGGAGGAGCCATCGCGTAGCCGCCTGGATGAGTGGTTCCTGCCAGGCCCCTCGCCAGCGTTCCGCTCCATTTTTTCCTGAGGTGCACGAGGAGCTTACGTGGCGTGGTGCGCTCCGTACTCCGCCAGCCTCCACACGACGCACCGTTCTGCCCTCACTGCTGTCGACGGCGCGGAAGATAAGGGCTACGAGCATCTGCCGCCCCTGGACGAAGCGGTGGCAGCTCACCTCTGTCCTCCCGCGGCTGTGGGATGGAAGACTAAAAGAGCTCTACCTTCCAAGCCCTGCAGAACCACCTCAACCCTGGCTGGAAGAGCCTACACCTCTGCAGGCCAAGCTGCTTCGGCGCTTCACACCATGGCGATCTTCCAGGTGTTCCAGGCCAAACTTCTCCTCTCTTTGGACGAGTCCGGCATTGATGCACCTGCCTTCAAGGATCTCCGCAGCGCCACCGATCTAGCCCTGCGGGCCACGAAGGCCACTGCCCAGGCCATCGGTCGTTCCATGGCCAGTCTGGTTGTGCTCGAGCGCCATCTTTGGCTCAACCTAACGGAAATTAAGGACCTGGATAAGACGGCCTTTCTGGACACCCCGGTCTCCCCTTCCGGTCTTTTTGGGCCAGCGGTGGATGGTTTCACCGAGCGCTTCACAGCGGTGCAGAAGTCGTCTCAGGCCATGACACACTTTCTGCCCAAGCGCTCCAGCTCTGCCTCTGCTTCTAGCCGCCCCAGGACTGCGCCGGCTCAGCAGACCAAACCTGCCCCATCCACCTCTCAAGCGGCGCCGCCTAAGGAGCATCGTCAGCGCCCTCGCCCTGCAAAGTGCCAATCCTCCTTCCCGAGACGCCAGGGACCCCGGCCCAAGATTGTGCTGGACCCGGTGACTCCGAAGACGTCCTGATCTAGCAGGAAGGAAGAGGGTTGGGGAATGTCCCGTTGCGACCGGACCACCCCAAAAGCTCCCTTGTGCAGTCTCCCCTCCACCTCGTTTAATTCCGGGCGTGGGAGAAATGCTCTGTGTTGCAGCTGGGCCCACACGTTGCGCCCAAACAAAACGCTGTTTTCACGGCGAACACTATTTTACTCCCTCAAGGAGAGAGCAAATTTTCTCTTCCACCTCCCTCGGTGTACGGCCCCCTACCCGGCGGCCTGTCATCCGACATCATTCAACCCCTTGTCACTCGGGCCGAGGCCTGGCAGGCCATCCCCGATGTGTCAAGCTGGATCCTCGGGATCATAACGCAGGGCTACTCGCTCCAGTTTGCACGACGGCCCCCTCGCTTCGGCGGGGTGCTTCAAACCTTGGTGAACTCGGACGACGCTCTCGTCCTCCGGGCCGAGGTCATGACCTTACTGAAGAAAGGGGCTATAGAAATAGTTCCCCCTTCAGAGAGCGAGTCAGGCTTTTACAGCCGTTACTTTCTGGTCCCCAAAAAGGATGGCGGCCTCAGGCCCATCCTAGATCTCAGACTTTTGAATCGCTCCCTCATGAGACGGAAGTTCAAAATGCTGACGCTGAAGCAGATCCTCGCACAGATTTGTCACGAGGACTGGTTCTGCTCACTGGATCTGAAAGATGCATATTTTCACATCCAGATAGCCCCCCATCACAGACGATTCTTGAGATTTGCGTTCGAGGGGGTGGCATACCAATATACAGTCCTGCCCTTCGGGCTGTCTCTGGCTCCTCGCACTTTTACCAAGTGCATGAACGCAGCGCTTTCCCCTCTGAGACAGATAGGAATCCGGGTTCTGAATTACCTCGACGATTGGCTTATTTTGGACCATTCGCGAGTCGAGCTGGAACACCACAGATCCGTGCTCCTCAGCCATCTTCAATGCCTGGGTCTCAGGGTCAACCTAGCCAAGAGCTCGCTGCTCCCCAGCCAACACATTTCGTTTCTGGGGGCAGTTTTCATCTCAGTCCGCATGACGGCGGTGGTCTCGCCAGAGCGCGCCCTGGCAATACAGCAGCTCGCGGCTTCCGTCAAGAACAAAGCCTATCTTCCTCTGAAGCTCTTCCAGAGGCTCTTAGGGCTGATGGCTTCCGCCTCCCCAGTTCTGCAGCTCGGCCTTCTTCGGATGCGGCCGCTGCAGTTCTGGCTGAAGTTCCGGGACCTTCCACATGCCTGGCGGCACGGCCGCTTGTGTCTCAAGGTCAATCGGGCCTGTCTTTCAGCCCTGAAACCTTGGATGAACCCTGCTTGGTTCAGTCTTGGGGTACCCCTACAGACGGTGTCACGAAGGACGGTGCTCTCGACGGACGCATCCAACTCAGGTTGGGGGGCTCTGTGCGAGGGCAGACCAGCCTTCGGCTCGTGGTCCCACAAAGAGAGCCATCTTCATATCAACTGCCTCGAAATGTTGGCAGTGATGAAAGCCCTGCAGGCGTTTCAGGTCCACTTGACGGGACGCCACGTCCTAGTCCAATTGGACAGCATGACTGTGGTGTCATACATAAATCACCAGGGCGGTCTTTCGTCCAGCTGCCTATGCGCTCTGGCGAAACGTCTTCTGTAATGGGCACTACCAAGGCTTCGGTCGCTCAGGGCGACTCATATATCTGGCAAGACCAACCTGGGTGCAGATATGCTATCACGGAGCAACGTCCCCTCAGACGAGTGGATGCTCCATCCCCAGACGGTTCTCAAGATTTGGGAGTTCTTCGGGAGGGCAGAGGTAGACCTCTTCGCCTCAGAAGACAACTCTCACTGTGAGGGTCTTCGGTCTCAAAGCAACGTCTCTCGCATTGGATAGTCGACGCGATTAATCTCTGTTACTCCTCCTCGGGCATTGAATGCCCCATAGGAGTTAGGGCCCATTCCACTAGAGGAATGGCTTCCTCCTGGGCCTGGTCTAATGGAGTTTCCATTAAAGACATCTGTGAGGCGGCCGGCTGGTCCTCGCTGTCCATGTTCATGTTAACTAATGTAGTTAAGTAATGTTAACTAATGAACCTTATTGTAAAATGTTACCATAAAAGTGAATGCAACCCTTGGATGCCTCTGGTTGGTATCTGTCATAGTTGGTCATCCATAAGAGTCTCAGTGGATGCTCACAATTGATAAAGTGTTTTTATCTCTTTTTTTTTTTTTGTCTATGCAGCAGTAAAATATGCAAGAAGCAGTTTTAATTCAGATTTTTAGTTTAATTTTCAAGTTTTACTCTTGAAATCCTTAAGTACTTTTAGAAAAAATAACTAGAGGGAAACAGTAACATGTTGCAGTCTTTTGCTTCTGCTCATTCTGCTGTATCACACATTTTCAGTTCTTCAGTATTAGAGTGCTCAGTAAAGATAAGCTGTTGTGGTGTTTTGATAAGTTTGTGCAGGGCTGTGACTGTCAAGGTGGAGACCATAATTCCTTTTTCACATGAGAGATAATTATCTCAGTGTTTATAGTTCATGCGCCTAACATGCATTTTACAAGTGTAGGCTCATAAATAATTTATTCTCTAATTTTTCCAGATACACCAAATATCGCCATCACAAACATATTGCACAGATTGGAATGAAAAATGAAGTCCTCAACTAATGCTTTCCCCACCGTCCAGTAAACATGATGGATCCATCTGTAGCTTTAAAGAGTTCAAATCACTATAGATGGGCGGTAACATGGAAGATCATCAGATATTTGCTGGACGATAGTCATATGACATGTAGATGATTGGAATGTAACAGTTACATAAAACACACACACACACACACACAAAGAATTTATCCAACACAGCCCTTATTGTGTCAAACAGGAGAACCAATGCAATCTCTTTTGCACTGCAGTCTTTTCAACCATTTATTAATAATTGTTTAACAGACTATAGTTTTTAATAACTGTAATGTCTCCAAGGCAAAAAGTTGCACCTTTATCCCAGCTAGCAGGGAACGTTCTCATGTGCAAATTTATTTACTTAGATAAAATCCCATTCGAAATCCACAAGATTTTTCAGTAGAGTGGCAACCTTTTGATTAACTGTTGCAGACTTTTTATTTACCACCTTGCCGTCTTCTTGGAGACCACCTTGTCTCTGCAGGTCTTTAAGCCTCTTTCTGGGTTTAAGCGCTAAAGATAGTTATATAACAAATTACCATAGTATGCGATAATCATGTGTCAAAATTCTTATGAAGATGATTCTAAAAGGAAAAAAAATAATTAAACCAGCAAAAAATAAATAGAATAAACCAAAAACATATTACAACAACAATAACGAAAACATTGGCACAACTCATTTCAAGATTTGCCTTTGACAAGACTTCACTGTAAATGGATAGTTCACCCAAAAATGTAATTCTGTCATAGTTTACTTCTGAACACAAAGGAATATATTTGGAAAAAATGTTTGTAACCCAACAGTTGTGGGGCACCATTGACTTCCATAGTAGGGAAAAATACAGCAGTGTGGAGCATTCAGGAGCAAAGAAATTTATACAGGTTGAACAACATGAGGGTGACTAAACAATGACAGAATTTTCATTTTTGGATGAACTGTTCTTTAACAACTGTATAAATGTTTTTTATTATTTATTGTATCTCCCTTGTATGTCAATGTTTCTTCTCAACATAATAAGACACTAACCTAGCAAAATGAGATGAGGACTTGCATTCAGATTAAGTTTCTTCTCAACATCAGCTGCAGATGCAGCAACCTGTAGAGTACACACAATACACAAGTCAGAATACATAATCTCACTTAGTAAAGTAGAAAGAAGAAAATTAAATACTCACATCTGCATGCAACAACAGTCCATCTTCATGTTCCTGAAAATGGGACATTAGAAGCTTGATATGCAGGTGTGCCATCTCTGTGCTTTCAGGCTGGGACAGAGCATCCTTCAATGGCATAGATTTGAGCTTAGATTTCCCCTCTTTGTGTTGATAATAGTGAGTTTTGAAATCTGAAAATTTTTTGAAACTCTTATTACAAGCAAGCAATGCACAGTTAAACATGACGTTCGCGACATGAATGTGAATGTGCACTAGCCATATGACATGTAGATGATTGGAATGTAACAGTTACATAAAACACACACACACACACACACACACACACACAAACAAATTGATCCAACACAGCCCTTATTGTGTCAAACAGGAGAACCAATGCAATCTCTTTTGCACTGCAGTCTTTTCAACCATTTATTAATAATTGTTTAACAGACTATAGTTTTTAATAACTTTAATGTCTCCAAGGCAAAAAGTTGCACCTTTATCCCAGCTAGCAGGGAACGCTCTCATGTGCAAATTTACTTACTTAGATAAAATCCCATTCGAAATCCACAAGATTTTTCAGTAGGAGTGGAAACCTTTTGATTAACTGTTGCAGACTTTTTATTTACCACCTTGCCGTCTTCTTGGAGACCACCTTGTCTCTGCAGGTCTTTAAGCCTCTTTCTGGGTTTAAGTGTCTAAAGATAGTTATATAACAAATTACCATAGTATGCGATAATCATGTGTCAAAATTCTTATGAAGATGATTCTAAAAGGTAAAAAAAAAAAATTAAACCAGCAAAAAATAAATAGAATAAACCAAAAATATATTACAACAACAATAACGAAAACATTGGCACAACTCATTTCAAGATTTGCCTTTGACAAGACTTCACTGTAAAGGGATTGTTCACCCAAAAATTTAATTCTGTCATAGTTTACTTCTGAACACAAAGGAATATATTTGGAAAAAATGTTTGTAACCCAACAGTTGTGGGGCACCATTGACTTCCATAGTAGGGAAAAATACAGCAGTGTGGAGCATTCAGGACGCAAAGAAATTTATACAGGTTGAACAACATGAGGGTGGCTAAACATTGACAGAATTGTCATTTTTGAATGAACTGTTCTTTAACAACTGTATAAATGTTATTATTTATTGTATCTCCCTCGTATGTCAATGTTTCTTCTTAACATCCTATAAGACACTAACTCAGCAAAATGAGACGAGGACTTGCATGCAGATTAAGTTTCTTCTCAACATCAGCTGCAGATGCAGCAACCTGTAGAGTACACACAATGCACAAGTCAGAGTACATAATCTCACTTAGTAAAGTAGAAAGAAGAAAATTAAATACTCACATCTGCATGCAACAACAGTCCATCTTCATGTTCCTGAAAATGGGACATTAGAAGCTTGATATGCAGGTGTGCCATCTCTGTGCTTTCAGGCTGGGACAGAGCATCCTTCAGTGGCATAGATTTGAGCTTAGATTTCCCCCTCTTTGTGTTGATAACAGTGAGTTTGGTTGTAAAAATGGTGCAAAATGGTTGTCATAAATGTTGCCTGATTATTGATTGCTTTTTCAAATAGTATATGCCTGTATTTTCAGTCGAAAATAAAACAGTTTGAGAAATTGTTTTTATTTGATTTTTTAACTGAGAAACGTCCATAAAGAGAACGACACTGATGTGAGCTACATTAATTCGCAGGGTATAAGGTGGAATAACAGTCACAGCATAATACTCACAACTCACTACTCTTGAGTACTTTTAAAGGGGCTACTTTTTACTCTTACTTTGAGTGGTATTTAGGATAGGTACTTTTACTCTACTCACACTATACTTTTTTTGGGAAGTAATAGTACTTTTACTTGATTATGATTTTTCAGTACTCTTCCCACCACTTGATGGTAAAATGACCATATATATATATATATATATATATATATATATATATATATATATATATATATTATTATTATTCTGATTTATTTATTTTTATATTAAAGTGAACAGTTATTTTAAATAAATTATAATAATAATTCACAATATTACTGTTTTTACTGTATTTTTCTATCAAATAAATCCCGCTTGGTGAGCATAGGAGACTTACCAACCCAACAGTAGTGTAGGTCTTCAAAATACTTTCTGATGTATTGTCATCTAGTCAAAAGTATCCATAAATAATTATGCAAAGCAGTTTTGAGTCCAAACCCTCTATCTTGGACAGTATGACAAATCCCTGGAGACCTCCCTACCTGTCTGTACATCCACCCTCACCTGCCAGTAGGTGTCCAGGGCGTGAGGACGCACCTTCTGGGAGGGGGACGTTATGTCACAGTTACAGTAATTCCCAGACTTCATTTCCCGTAATCCTCCCTGGTCATCACCTGCACTCACTTTATCAATCAGTAATCACCACACTCAGCTGCAGCACATTATCTGGACTATTTAAGCTAGACACATCCTCACACACATTGCAAGGTCTTGTTTACCACGGTTGCAATTCTGAGCGTTCATCATTCTGTTTGTCTGCCTGTTTTTGATCTAGTCTGTTCCCTGTCTATGATTCTCTACTGCCTGAATTTACCATTTTTGTTAATGTCATTTTTTTTTTCTTTTGCAAAACCACATAGCCAGCTGCTTTCCTCACTAGCATGACGGTTCTTCCTCCAACCCTCTGTCGCCTCATTCTTATGCTTTATTTGTTTTTAGTTGTTACAAACTAATTTTAAGTAGTCCTTTAGTGCTGAGTTTCGAGTTGAGTCCAAACCCTCTATCTTGGACAGTATGACAAATTCAGTTTGCAAACTTGTGAAATAAATAAAAGTGGTAACACTTTACAATAAAGTTCATTACGCAAACATTAGTTAATGTATTAACTAACATGAGCTAACCATGAGCAATACATTTGTTACTGCATTTACTAATCTTCGTTAATGCCAGTTAATAAGAATACAGTTGTTTGTTCATGTTAGTTCACAGTGAATTAACTAATGCTAACAAGATTTTAATAATGTATTAGTAACTGTTGAAATTAACATTAACAAAGATTAATAGCCTTAATCATTAATTAATATTAATGCTGCATAAGTGCAGTTCAATATTAGTTCATGTTAACTAATGTAGTTAAGTAATGTTAACTAATTAACCTTATTGTAAAATGTTACCATTTGGATGCCTCTGGTTGGTATCTGTCATAGTTAATCATTCATAAGAGTCCCAGTGGATGCTTACTGTCACGAATCCTGTCAGTTCCGGACTAAATTTCCCATCATCCCCCCTGTCAATCACATGCACTCACTCCACCTATCACCTGTTGCCACATCCACCCTAGCACACCACACTGATCACCACACCCAGATGCAGCTCATTATCAGGACTATAAAGGACTCACACTCACACCACCAGTTGGCGAAGTCTTGATTACCCAGTGTGTCATTTCTGAGCGTTTCCTTGTTTCCTGTCCAGAGTCACGTCACGTCACGTCACGTCACGTCACGTCTCCGCTGATTGCCCAGAGTCACGTCACGTCACGTCTCCGCTGATCGCCAGAGTCAGTCAGTCACGTCACAGAGTCACGTCACTTCTCCGCTGACGTCTCTGCTGATCGCCCAGAGTCACATCTCTCATCGCCCGTCACGTCACGTCACGTCTCCGCTGATCGCCCAGAGTCACGTCACGTCACGTCTCCGCTGATCGCCCAGAGTCACGTCACTTCTCCGCTGATCGCCCAGAGTCACGTCACGTCACGTCTCTGCTGATCGCCCAAAGTCACGTCACGTCTCTGCTGATCGCCCAGAGTCACGTCACGTCACGTCACGTCTCCGCTGATTGCCCAGAATCACGGCACGTCTCCGCTGATCGTTGTGTATTCTGTACCTCCACGTCACGTCACGTCACGTCACGTCTCCGCTGATTGCCCAGAGTCACGTCACTTCTCCGCTGATCGCCCAGAGTCACGTCACGTCACGTCTCCGCTGATTGCCCAGAGTCACATCACTTCTCCGCTGATCGCCCAGAGTCAAGTCACGTCACGTCTCTGCTGATCACCCAGAGTCACGTCACGTCACGTCTCCGCTGATCGCCCAGGGTCACGTCACGTCACGTCTCCGCTGCCCAGTGCCCGAGTCAGCTCCAGACTCCGCACCAGAACCCGCTTCAGGAGTCCACGAGCCCACTCCAGGAGCCCACGAGCCCGCTCTGGCCTTCGACGAGCCAACTCCAGCCCACCACGAGCCAGCTTCTTACCCACCATGGCCGCGATACCCATACCCACGAACTCTGACATGTCATGGCTGCCCACGGCTCCCGACCCGCCTTGGCCGCCCATGGCCCCCGACCCGCCATGGCCGCCCACGGCCCCTGACCCACCGTGGCAGTCCGACTCTCCTGACCCGCCGTGGCTGCCCGAGGCATCTGACCCGCCGTGGCACCTAGAGTCCCTTGACCTGCCCTGGAGACCTCCCTACCTGTCTGTACATCCACCCTCACCTGCCAGTAGGTGTCCAGGGCGTGAGGACGCACCTTCCGGGAGGGGGACGTTATGTCACAGTTACAGTAATTCCCAGACTTCATTTCCCATAATCCTCCCTGGTCATCACCTGCACTCACTTTATCAATCAGTAATCACCACACTCAGCTGCAGCACATTATCTGGACTATTTAAGCTAGACACATCCTCACACACATTGCAAGGTCTTGTTTACCACGGTTGCAATTCTGAGCGTTCATCATTCTGTTTGTCTGCCTGTTTTTGATCTAGTCTGTTCCCCGTCTATGATTCTCTACTGCCTGAATTGACCCTTGCCTGTTTACTGTTTATCCCTGTCTGCTGCCTGCCTCGACCCTTTGCCTGGTATTGTTTATGTTGCTTGCTGCCTTCCTCGACTCTCTGCCTGTTCACTGGATTGTGTATTCTGTACTGCCATCATTCCCAATAAACTGCATTTGGATCTATACACTTCTGACTCGTTACATCATCATTCAGGTTGGATTTTAGCTTTAATGTACGTTTTGTTTTAACAAAGCAGCTGATATTGCCATAGAAACCTAGTGGACTGCCGACTCACTTTCACCACAAAATGGCGGAAACGCAGGGCTGCTGCTGGGCGCCGGTGTTGCAATGGAACCTTCTATTGAGTGTCGCTTCTTGTTAGTGTGTATTCTCCACCCCCACCGCCGTTCTGCTCTCTCACGTCTGCATTCAAGTGCACAAGTCGGTTTTTCAACAGGAATATCGCAAAAGAGTAGCAAAAGTCAAAGCACCAGGAATTTAACTTGTACTGCCAGATCTGAGAGGTTGTAAGCGTTGACTTTAAGTTGTACAGCTAAACTGAAGTAAAGTGCAAAAGTAAATATGTCTCACACATTTGTGTCTGTCATTTTGTTTATGTGAATGCCATTTTACACATTTGTAACTATTAATCTGCTACTTCAACTTCGTAAAACGGGTGTTTTGATTGTTGTCTGTGCAAATCGAAACATTTAGCTTTTCACATCAGGGCTGTGAGTGTAAATTTCAATTTACAAATATTAATATGACAAGTTTTTACATTAAAATCAGCAACTTCTCGAGTTTTTCTACTGATTACCTTCATACCTAATGAAGAGGTTGACTGGCAAAAAGTATTTTATGTATTTTGAAAATACAAAAATTCTAAGCTTAAATATATGTAAATACAAAATGCATTTGAATTTTTTTTGAAGTATTTAAATACAAAATAGTATTTTGTATTTCAAACATGTATTTCAAATACATTTATTTACATTATTACATAATACACAACACTGTTAATCTAAAGGGGATGGTGGCTTTACAGAAGTGAAGCTTTTTGTGATTATTTATTTTTTTTTTTTTTTTTTTTCAGCAAGGGGGATCCCCGCATCACCCTCAAATGGAGACTTGCCTATAAATAAGGAAAGCACAGCATGGGTGGGTTAGACTACGAGAGGCTCCATGCAGTGTCTGTGGTTACAAACATTCTGAGAGACTTGCTTGTTGCTGCTGCAGGAAAGATCATTTCTGTGAGTGTTACTTCTTGTAGTTTACTGGAGAATTATTGATAGAAGATAGACTATGTATTTATATGTGTATGTATTTATTGTATGTATTTATGTATTTATTTATCCTATCTTATTTTAAACTATTTATGTTGTCATGTTGTTCAGTCAAAAACACATTATTTAACTAGATTCAAAATTATGTTTAAAGCTTTTATAGTCAATAGGTGGTTGACAAGTCCTGACAATAAATAAATAAATAAATAAATAATAATAATAGGGGCATGTTGTCACAGTGCAATCATTTCTTCATATAGTTGACCCTAATTGAATGCTAGTGGGGTTTTATTGTGTTCTTGTTATACACACACACACACACACACACACACACACACGTTTGTGTGCAGTGACGTGCAGAGAGTTCCTCAGGGGCAGGGCTCAAATGTAAAAAAGGGCAATGTTAAAAAAAAAGAAAGAAAAAAACATTATCATCAAGCCTCCATTTATTTGATATAAAATTTAATCGATGAAAAATATAAAATATTGTGAAATATTATTACGGTTTAAAATACTGCTTTTCTATTTTAATTCTATTTATTTCTGTGATGCAAAGCTGCATTTTCCGCATCATTACTACAGTCTTCAGTGTCACATGATCCTTCAGAAATCATTCTAATATGCTGTTTCATTATCAATGTTGGAAACAGTATTTTTATAACCTGTGATATTTTTTCAGGATTTTTTGATGAATAAAAAGATTTATATTGTTAGAGAAGATTTCTATTTTGAATAAATGCTGTTATTTTTAACTTTTTTTAATCAAAGAATCCTGAAAAAAGTATCACAGCAGGTTATAAAAACAAACACTTTAAGTTCATTTAAGATGTTATTTAACTCAATTATTTAACAAAATTAGCATTTTGGCATAATTCTGTGTGCTATTGTTTGTTGAAGCGTAAATATTCTGGCGCATGTTTTTCTGTGCACACGAGTTGTGTGTCACACGGACACAACAGACAGCGCATTCTCGTTTGTCTTGTGGCACTTTAATGATTTAAAAAGCATTAGCATGAATAAGAGTGTAATCATATAATGTAACGCTAGCCAAATTATGACGGATAATGAATGCTGCTTTAACTGGGTTAAATCATTTTAAAACGTTAATCTGAACAAATGAATTGCATGCGTTAATGCGCTAATTTAAACTGCACCAGTTTTAACATATTGCTAGCATGACTTAGCATGTTGCTAGCATAAATTAACAAATTGCTAACATGTTTTAACACATTGCTAACATGATTTAGCATTTTGCAACATTGCTAGCATGTCTTATGAAAGTTGCTAGGCTTTGGTAGTGATAGATAGTTGGTGAATGAAGCTTAAATACTTTATTAAGAGTTGTTTTATAAAAGTTTTGACCCCCTCAATGAAAGTCTATGGGACTTTTGTCAAGCCAACATAATTCTGAGAAAATGTCTAAAATCATTTCTTGGCAAATTCCACTTCATTTGAGTTGATAGTTGGTATGTCAAGCAATGTCATTTATACATTTTAAAATGTTTTAAAATATGGCTGAAATGTATAGTGATACTGTTACTGATACTTCTACTATTCTTTCTATTTATAGGGCCAGAATTTTACAATGGCTAAAAATACATCTTCAGAAAAGCAAGTTCAATTCCTCGAAGACAATACAACAGCAACAACATTATTCAAACAGGAGCCAGAATGTTGTTCAAAACAGGTGACATACAGAATTCCAGCTCTCATCTATATCAGTAATGAAAAAAAAACCTTTCTTGCCTTCGCTGAAAAGCGGAAAACTAAAGATGACACAGATGCAGAATGTCTTGTGATGAGAAGAGGATCGTTGAAAGATGGCAAGAATGAAGTTGAGGTACTGGACATGTTAACCAAAATTATTCATAACTATTATTCACAACAAGTTTTCTTAAAGTCCCCCTGCAGTCAATAATTTTATCCCTTAAAACTCATCTTTGATCACCAAAATTACATATTTAAATGTTTTTTCCTGCCTTAATACAGCTTGAATATAACTCTACACTCTTGCTTCATTTAATATACACAAATCTATTAATATGCTAATTAGCCCCGCCTCCACTCAATCGCACAAGCTCAGAGATCCACCCAGTCAACTTACTGAGGTAAACACTGCACAATGTTATCGCTTTTTACAACGTTGGACACATAACCGTAAGATTAGCCTTTTGCTTGACTATCAAACAGCTTCTAATAATGTTTTGCTAATGTTACACAAACCGTTCCCGTTCGCCATCTCATTGTCAAACAGCTGCCTTCTACAATCAGTATCCTTAGAACCGATTTGAACAACTCAGACCTTCAGTGGAGAAAGGCATATAGTTCATAATAACATCGTCCCAGACCCACTATTGCTAAATCTACCTGATTTTTCATTTCAACAGAAAAAAATACGGGGATAACCTGGCTTCTCTTGAGACTACCCTGTTTCAGAGCGGTCATATATAAAGCCTGCATATTGACGTGAACACTAGCATTTCAAACCATGCTTTTGAAACTGTCTTTAGATGACTGCAGTTTTAAAGTGAAAATAAATACTCAATAGTAGTGTTGACTTATGAATTTGCACATGGTTTGTCTTAAAGCATATTAAAAACAGCACATATAGACATATAAACAACATTAAAAACGTGATTTTTACCACAGGGGGACTTTAACAACTTACTGTAACTATTTCATAGATTCTTTACACAATCTATCATTCTTTAGTTTATAAAAGGCATCAGCAGTCATGATGTCATGCTTTTTATTTCAGTGGGTCAGTGGATATCAGGTGCTCACTTCAGCTCGTCTACCAAACCACCGCAGCATGAATCCATGTCCCGTCTATGAGAAAGAAACCAAGACCCTCTTTCTGTTTTTTCATTTGTTTGCCTAATGGGGGTCAGTGAATCCGACCAAAAATGCAAAAATAAGAACCAGGCACGGCTTTGTTATGTGACCAGTAAGGACACTGGTGAAAGCTGGATTAATTTTACTGACTTGAAAGATGTGATCAGTGAAAAGGAGAAAAACTGGGCCACTTTTGCTGTTGGACCAGGACATGGTCTTCAATTGAATGGGAAGAATGGGAAGAATGGGAGACTGATAATTCCGGCCTATGCGTATCAATACACTGGCATATCTGATTGCACATCATGTTGCTGCTTATCATTTTTCTGCTTATCATCTTGCTGTTTCACACCTTATGCTTTAGCATTCTACAGCGATGATAAAGGAAGCACGTGGAAAGCAGGAAAACAAATGGATGTTGAGTCATGTGAGTGTCAGATGGCTGAGATCATCGATGACAAAGGTACTAGTACTCTGTACTGCAATGCCCGAACCAGCCTTGGCTATAGAACGGAGGCACTAAGCTACAAGTCTGGAGAGGATTTTGACAATGATTTAACTCCAAATAAGCTAATAGAGACTGCAAAAGGATGCCAAGGCAGTGTGTTGAGTTTTATTGAACAGAGTAGTCCTCTAAAGACATGGCTGCTCTACTCTCATCCATCCGATCCAAACAATAGAGTGAATCTTGGTCTGTACTTGAATAAATCCCCATTGGATTCCTCAGGGTGGCCTGAGGAACCTTTACTTATATTACATCATGGTCCCAGTGCATATTCAGATCTGGTAGAGTATGAGCCTGGACACTTTGCTTGTCTCTTTGAGTGTGGGAAGGAACATGAGAATGAAGAAATAGCCTTTTTGCTGTTCAAACTCCCTGAGAAAAAAAGTGCAATGACATGAAAAGTGCAGACAAGCAATAATTATGTAATAATGTAGATCAAATTTGAATAAAGAATAACAAATGTATTAAGTAAAAATGTAAAGGTAACACTTTATAATAACGTCACTTGTAAATTATTAGTTAATGATGAACTAATCATTTACAAAACATAGCTATATATCCATAAATTATTAATAAGTGATATACTAACATTTTATGAATGTTTTATTAATTCAGTTATAAGTCTTTTATAAATTATTAGTTAATGATGAATGAATCATTTACAAAACATGACTATATATCCATAAATGATTAATAAGTGGTATGTTAACGATTGTTTCAAGCTTTTCGATATCAGCAACGCTTTCAATATTCAATAGGTGGATTCTCGACAGCAACGTTCAGGTTCATGTTGCAAAAATTTCAGTCTTTTTAAATGTAATTTTTGTTTGTTTTTTTGTTTTAGTTAATTTGCTTAATGAAAATCGCTGAATGTTAAAATCAAGTTGGAAATAAATCAATATAATAATTCAAATAACCAACCAAGCAATGTGCTTTCATTATTATGTAGCAAATTAGCTCAAAATAAATATGAATAATTAATCATAACTAGTTATAATTAATTATTAATATTTGGATCAGTTAATAAAATTAACTTAATGTAATACAATTAATATTACAATCAATTAACCCATTGTCCAATGAACACACAGTTAATTGTTTATTAATTCTAAGAAATGTTCATTTCCAGGTTATAGGAAATAACAATCTTATTGTACAGTACTACTAAAAGCCTGTAAGTCAGGATCGACATGAATAGGGACTCCAGTATATGAGCGCAAAACACGGAAAACTTTACGTGTGACATGAACAAGACTTTATTAACTACACTAAACACTTAAACTACTCTAACATTCACACACATACATGCATACAGTTTACCAAGAGAGAGAGAGAGCTAAGGCAAAGTAGAGGAAAGCAAGAAGTTACAGCATTGTTGTACATTTCAGCAGATCAACAGCCTTGAGCAAACCATCAGTTTAGTTTTAACAGGCCCTTCTTTAAAAGGGGTAAGGATACTCAATGTATCCGATAATGAGACTAAGTTTGATACTTGCATGTCTCTCCAAGTTGAATTAAAACTGTCCTGATGCAATTTGTGGAGGCTCCTGTTGATATTTGCTGATATTGTCTTGACGAAAGAGAACCAGTTGGATTCAGAGGATCTTTGGTGAATGGAAGGTCTAGGCCGGAGCCTGGCACAAGCTTGGGGTTCCTTAGAAGCTTCTAGCTTCTTAAAGCGTCATCTTGACGTCAGCATTTGTCAGTAAAAGACAAGAAGAAAGGAGGAAGAGCGATTTGATCTTGTGATCAGTGAATATAAGGGGTGAAGATGTCACACCCTCTTGAGGTGTCTGAGCCAATAAAGTGTTTCCCTTTCAGAGGGAACTTTTACAAGTCTTTGTTCTGTAGCAAGATATTAGCATAAGACACTGGATTGGATGAATGAGAAAAGAACCTTCTAGATTCTTATAATACTAATGTGTCACAGAGTTAGAAACATGTAACATAAATTGCCAAATAGGAAACGAAAGTTGGAGTCCGTAGATACCAAACATGCTACCAGTGTGATTACAGTTAACTATACATTTGCAACTATGGAACATTAATACCAAAATAGTTCAAAAGAGAGAATTAATACATAGAATAAAGCCTATAAAAGGAAAGTCATGAGATGGGAAAATTGGATACATGTTTACATTTCCCAAGTGGTTATATAGAGAATACATAGGATTTAGAGAGTTTATTTGTTCCTCTCAGAAAGAATGAGTCACTAGTCTCTATAGCATTCTTTCTGATCATAAAAGTACCATATATCTGTAACAGGACACCTAACAGGACAGCTCTGCCTGCGTGCTAGCTATATTTGGGATGCTGGTTGCAGTTTTAGGGGGATGGGTTCACAGAACTTTGATAAAGTGAGTTCATTGTTAAGTCATTAAATATATTGAATAATTGTGTTTGATCGCTCCAGACGTTACAATTATAACTGTATTATAACCTTAAATCCTATATTTCATTCACCTGAATAATTCAATAAGTAGGAAACATATTTTCATTAGTTTAGCTATATTTTATTGGTAATTTCATAACATTACATGGACATAAAATAAAGACATTCTTTGAATGATGTTGACTATGTTGTTTTTTATATGGAAAACTTAATCTAATTAAAAAAGTACAGACTCTTACACCTTGTCCAGTGTGACGCCTCCACTGGACGTGTCAAAGGGAACATTCCAAATCCATTAAGAGCCACACTACACCGTTCATTCTATTTATTTCCATTCATACACATGCAAATGCGTCAGACCACAAACACAAGCTCATATGAAAAGTTTCACTAAATCCGCTTGAAGGCAAGCCTGCAACCTTAGCCAAAAAAAAAGCGTAACACCTGCTAACATCTTGTCAATGACAAGAGTCTGTTTTTTATCGATGTCAATGGAGGAGAGGCTTCACTACGCTGAATAAACTGCTTTTGTAAGGAAATAGCTTAACATTTAATGAATTGACAGTCCATTGCTAATCTTCAACATGTTTGCTCTAAAACATTAATTTTGGATTGATCTATTTTCATCATGTATGATTCAGTTTACGGCACTTCTCATTCATTTCTATGGTATCCGCAAACAGTTACTGACTGTCGCACAACTCTGAATGAAATGCAGTGATATCAAGGCTGTAATCTGATTGGTTATCAAGGCACACATGATCCAAGTTTAGCTGTTATGCTTTTTCCAATAGGTAGAGCCACGGACCCTCCCAATAATAAGACAATCTTTCACATTCCACTGCATTCCAAAGTTCAAGTTTGGTGAACGTACTGAGGCACAATCCCATAGGAAAGAAAAATCAAAAGTGAGATCTCTTTTTAGCATCTCAAATGTTTCTCCTAGACATAAATGAGGTTACTTCAATGTCAAATGGAGACTTTTGCTTGAGTCTCCTGCTTCTCATACTTGTCTCCTGAGACAAAAACTCTCACACTCTTACAATGATCTCCTTTAAAGTTTTAGAAGAGATCTCAACAACATCACATACTGTGCTCATATTTTTCTCCTTAGATAGAGACTCTGGCTCACTCATATTTGTCTCCTGTAAAGATTCAGAAGAGATCTCAACAACATCACACACTGTGCTCATATTTTTATCATTGGCTGGAGACTTTGGATCACTTATATTTGTCTCCTCTAAAGATTCAGAAGAGATCTCAACAACATCACACACTGTGCTCATATTTTTCTCCTTAGAGACTCTGGATCACTCAGATTTGTCTTCTGTAAAGATTCAGAAGAGATCTCAATAACATTGCACATTGTGCTCAGATTTTTCTCCTTAGATAGAGACTCTGGATCATTCACATTTGTCACCTCTAAAGTTTAAAAGAGATCTCAACAACATCACACACAGGGTTGGGAAGGTTACTTTTAGAATGTATTTCACTACAGATTACAAAAATACATGCTTTAAAAAGTAATCTGTAACGTATTTCGTTACAATACTCAAGTTTAGTAACTTAATCTAAATACTTTGGAATACTTTGAAATACTTAACACAAAGGACCATATTAGGATGGTTTTCCAGGATTTGGTTTTCCACTAAATTCTATTTTTAACATCAGTTACAAAATATATATCTACAATTTATTAGACATAACCTATGTGTTGGTAAAGAATTTCAATATCTTGATAAACAAATTAAGAAAATATTTGTTTCTTTTAACATCACATCCATATATAATTATTATTGATATATCATTCCTAAATTGTATTTTTATATTTGTAAAGATGTGTATCAGAGGGATTACAAAATATTAAATAACACTAAAATACTGTTAATGATATTGGTTGTTTTATATGTGTATAGAGTCGAGATGACACAGTGGTTTAAATTGTTTTATTAACAAAGTTTGTTTGTAACATTTAGAATGTTTATAAAGAAAATGAAATGAAATGATCTACCCAATAATCTCGAGAGAAGGCCTACATTCAAAGCTGACTCACCTATGGTTTCTTAACAGTTTTCTGCATCTCTCCACCACCACATTTTACAGGTTTGGAAAAAAAATATGATCATTTTGTGTTAACTATCCCTAGTATAAATATGTTTATACTTACATTTAAGCTTAGTGCACTGATAGCTGCATTAATATTAACCATATAAACAACAAACAGCAAATAAAAAAAACTATTTTTTTAAAAATAATCCTTTATTTAATTTTTTAATTATTATTAGTGATGCACCTATTTTGATTTTTCATGGCCAACAGAAGCAAATTGTCTGATTCTGATACTGGTTGCAGATTTTTTTAAAGCAAATTTATTTGTTGTTTATTTGTTCAAAAAAATGTGTAGCTCTTTGATATTAGAGGCAAACACTGCATTTTTATCACAATCCCAACAAAGATGTTATGAACATGAGCATGATCAGTTGTTTTTCATTTAAATTATTGTATAATTTCAAGATTAACAGCAAAAATAACCTGGTCTGACTTTAGCTTTGTGAAATTATGCTACATAAGATACCTGCATGAAATGTAAATTCACTCTCTGACAGTAGATGGCGCTTCTGGAACAGCAGTGATATAGCTTTTCCATGGTTACCACTATATACAAAGCAGCTGAGCTGGAGATAAGAGGAAAAGCCATCAAAATTGTTCTGAAGACAGTTCCCTTCAGAGATACATTCATATCAATCCCAACTGAAAATTTATATTATTCTTCCTATATTTTGCGATCAGTGAGCTTGTGCATGGGGCAGTATTTTCTATGTGGCGCGTCTGTTCTCCTCTTTGTGTCCGTTTTCAGTGTGCCTGTGTTAAAGGTGCTAAAGAGGATGTTTTGTTTTATACATTTTTGCAATATTACTTGAAACTGTCTTTACTAACTGATAAAAGAATATTTATTAGGTGCACTGAAAGTAATAATATTAATATACATCATCTGTGCACGAGGTAGGGCCTTAAAAACATCAGCCAATCGCTTACGCGATCATCGCGTAAACGATTGGCCCTCTGGCTTGTCAATCACTGCCGTGACGTTCCTTGTGAGAGACGTGCACGATTGCACTCTCCAGTAACTTTCCACACTCCACAGGCGCCGCATGCAATGTTTTTGTCAGGAAACAGGAATAACAAGTGCAGATTATGAGTTACCTGCGGTGAGTCCGACATAATGAATCCACTAACACGACACAGCGAATGCCGGTGGTAAACACTCGTGTTCCAATACTCGTGCACGAGTTTTGGGAGGCGTTCCTTTGAAATGAGCTGTGAAGGAGGGGGGCTGTTCTTACGCATGCACTCATTTCAAAAACTCAGTAACAGTCTTTGGATTCTCAGTCGACGAAAAAATCCTCTCTATCACCTTTAACGTCCTGTTGACAGGCTTAGTAAATATTTCCTGAAATTTTGGGAAAATATTACAAAGCTGTTTGTTTGCAAGCCCGGAATAAAGATAGACCAAAATAAAACTAAAAAGCTTTTGGATTTATGACCAGTGGACTACTGCATCTCTATTTTTGATCATGAACTCGAGTACGCGCCATATATACCTAAACATTTGGAATTAATTATTAAGATTTAAAGTTTGTCTGTAAAGTACACCAAAAATTGGCTTTATAAAACATTATTTAACGCATGATTAAGTGGATGTTAATTCTATGAGGATTTGTGTTATTTTTCAAAGACCTAAATTCTTATAAATATTAAAGTAGATAATGATAACCATACAAAGCTCGATGTACGAGTAAATAGGAAAATAAGGAGTAAATAAGGAAAATAACATTTTCGAAGACCAAGAACAGCTTAGGCCTACCTCAAGATGCTTTTTCAGATGTTGAATCCTTTGAAGCCGATAGAAGTTTGTTGCAGGTAGACAGCTTACATTGCACTGTGATGTTACTGTAGCCTACGTCTTTTTTCACGTTTATAAGTAAAACTTTCTTTGAATTTCCACTAGAGAAATGTATTATGCCCTGTTTTCCCGTCCATTTCTTTGCGTGCGATCTCATGTCAGCACTCTGCAGACTGCTAATATCTGAACAGGCTGCGGGCGTTTTTTTTTTTTTAAACAGAGTCGGAGAATCATCAACAATTGGCTCGTTGGTTAAACATCCTCAAACAGCTTACGTTAATAGCCTATTAAATGAAATAAATGACTAATAAAATAAAAATTCAAAGTAATCCCTTTGGTAACCTAAAATACTTTTTGAATGTAACTGTAACTGTAAAATGTAACTGTAACGAAATACAGTTACTCAAATTTTGTATTTTAAATACGTAACGTTGTTACATGTATTTCGTTACTCCCCAGTCCTGAGTATGACACTACGGGCCATAAATTAAAGTGGAGCTTGTTACCTTCTTATTTCATGTAGTTACAGGGGAAGTAAAAAAAAAAAAAAAAAAACACAAACAATCTGATATCACTTGGAAACCTTTATTTGAAAAACAACTTATTTCAAAACAGTTTTGAAGTTACAACACGTCTCATTTGTTTCTCTTGCTTGGCTATCTCCTCCTCTTGTTCCTCTTTTTCTTTCTTTCCACTGATGAATCTTAAGAGGGAATCCCATTTGCTATTCTGTATTAAAAGAAAATACAGTACACCCGGAAATGTGCTTGTTTACTCATCTTTTACCCTCATGCCATCTGAGATGTATACGACTTTCCTTCTTAAGAAGGACATAAAAAGATTTTTAGGAAAAAAATAAATCATATGGGAACGCTTTATAATGCAAGCTCACGTGTTCCTAAAAGTCGAAGCATCAAACAGCACAAACAATAATAACTACAGTAATCTATATGACCCCAGTGGATGAATCGATGTCTTCCGAAGTGAAACGATACGTATTTGTAAGAAAAATACCAAATATTTTAATATTTTTAAAACTTTCGACCAACTGTCTTCTGCACGTGCATGCGAGGGTTGAGAGTTGCTTGACGTAACTTGAAGCGTGACATAAGCATGCCGAGAAACTGATGCATTTCTGTCAGGACTTTAGAATTTGAAATAAGAGGGTGACAAGCTCCACTTTAATTTACGGCCCATAATGTCATACTTACCCTGTAACTACATGAAATAAGAGGGTAACAAGCTCCACTTCAATTACGGCCTGTAATGTCATATTTACCCTGTAACTACATGAAATAAGAGGGTAACAAGCTCCACTTTAATTTACGGCCCGTAATGTCATACTTACCCTGTAACTACATGAAACAAAAGTATATTTCCCCATGTATTAAAAAAGATTGCAATAGTTCTTTCGACTTGAAACAACTTAATCAGTGCACTTTCTCATTAAATTGCTCCCAAATGTAAGATTGTTGTCTATCATAAAAGTGTAAGTACCCCTTAGTTTTAAAATACTTACAATATAAATAATTTGATAGTTTCCTGGTTGTTACCCCTTTATTCCCAATACTTTACATATTGTTCCCCTATACTTACACGTACTTACTATATAGGTACACTATAATTATCGATAGTTACGCTGTAAATTCGTTGTAATTATGCAGTACTTTCCGGGCTGTAATCTAAAGCGTTACCATAAAGTATAATGTATAGTAAAACTGCCAATTAATTAAAACATATCATCAGCATAAGTTGACAAGTTGGTAAAACAAACCACAAATATTTTCTCTCAAACAATGCACAAAGGTTCTATAGCAAATTAATACAATTGACATGAACACCCCTGCCCAACAACCCTACAGACATAAAAAGTACAGTGACCAGGAGGGGACATGCTCAGTTTAAATAGTTTGGCCATGACAATGTGACAATGGGAATGTTATAATAAGTCTTGGCCAAGTCTTTCCCCTTCATTTCTCATATCTCTTTACCTTTCTTTATATTATGTTACTTAAAGTATATATTTTGTAAATACTGTAAATGCCCCATCATGCAAATAAAAATTTGACTTTATGACTATATTTCTGTTGATTACACCAGTGACAATAAATGTTATCATTTAGCTCCTTGAGCCTATGACAGCATTTGAATGAAGTTTGACTAATTTATTATTAATAGTCATTTATTAATAATAGTCAGAATACACAGTGCATCCCATTTTGATGCATATGGGACTGCATAGCCACAGACCAGTCAGGGTGCCCATGCTGACCACTGTCCACCACCAAAAGTGCCAACAGTGGGCACGTAAGCATCAGAACTGGACCACAAAGCAATGGAAGAATGTGGCCTGGTCTGATAAATCATGTTTTCTTTTACATCACGTGGATGGCCAGGTGCGTGTGCGTCGCTTACCTGGGGAACACATGGCACCAAGATGCACTATAGGAAGAAGGCAAGCTGGCGGAGACAGTTTGATGATTTGGCCAATGTTCTCCTGGGAAACCTTGGGTCCTGCCCTCCATGTGGTGTTACTTTGACACGTACCACCTACCTAAGCATCGTTGCAGACCATGTACACCCTTTCCGTATTCCTTGGTGGCTGTGGCTTTCAGGATAATGTGCCCTGCTACAAAGCAAAAATGGTTCAGGAATGGTTTGAGGAGCACAACAATGAGTTTGAGGTTTTGACTTGGCCTCCAAATTCCCCAGATCTCAATCCAATAGAGCATCTGTGGGATGTGCTGAAAAAATAAGTCAGATCCATAGAAGCCCCACCTCGTAACTTAGAGGACTTAAAGGATCTGCTGCTAAAATCTTGGTGCCAGATACCACAGCACACCTTCAGGGGCCTAGAGTCCATGCCTTGATTGGTCAGGGCTGTTTTGGCAGCAAAAGGGGGGCCAACACATTATTAGGAAGGTGGTCTTAATATTATGCCTGATTGGTATATATACATACCTTATATCAACGGCTTGCAGGGCATTAAGGCATGACTTACTCTGCATATGCCAGCATTAGGTACCATCACCGATAATAATTTAATAATTTCTTTGTAGCACTTGTTCCAAATATAACAATTTTATTAAGAAATAGAAAATAACTATCAGTACTACAGAATTATGACAAAAATCAAAGCGTGAGATGGCTATAGCACGCAGAGGAAATTAATTTTTTATTTCAAGTTTTATTTCATTGTTTATTTGATTATTTTTAAATTCATTTTGTTAAAACTGTAGTTTTAAAATAGTAATGTTCAAAGCATTGTTTCCCGCGATTTTAATTCCTGAGTAAATGCATTTATGCCGCTTCAGAGAAGCATTAAACATTCTGTGTAAATGCACATTTTTGTGATTTTATGCCACTACAGAGTTGGTTTCTGTGCTGCTTTTTCTGTGTAAAGAGCAAACTGATGATACTTGATAGAAGTGTCTCTGATTTGAGTTTTCCTCAGTACTTGTGAAAGCTCCTCTACAGACCGCAACATAGTGTTATAGTGTTGGCCCAGATCTAGGCCAACACTATGTTGCCTTCTGGGTCAACAAAACAGGGTTGGGGTTTGGCAGGCTGTGGCCAAGTTTGACGGTCTGAGCTGACATCATCATGGCTAGCATCAAATTTCAGCTGTCCCTTCTCCACTGACTTCAGGATCTGAGTCCTTGGTGTCTGGTGCCGGGATGATGCTCGTGAGGAGTGGGCAGAAGCTTGAGGAGTGTTGTGTATCAGGACTTTCTCCAAGAGTTCTGTTTGGCACCTAGCAGTCTCATTCTGTTGCTTTGAAATTTCCATTATCTGCAGCATAAAGTCCTCTGATGAACCAGCTGTTTCAAATGTGTGGTGAGAGGGGGGTTGAAGTCACCATTGCCTTCTTTTCAGTCTAACAGCCTGCCCTGATGGGTTCCCAGCATAGTTGACCATGTAGTCATCTAGGTAAACAGGCCTCTGGATTGCGGTGCATGGACATTGAGATGAGGCAGGGGCAGACTTTGATATTTGAGACACTGGGGTTGCCAATTTTGGTAACGGCCTGGATCCAGTTCAAAGGACCAATAATGTACTTAAGGTGGACTGGTTCTTAGGTAAACTTGTTCATCGCCAATGAGTGTTGATAAGGACATCGAGACAGGGACCCCAATCATATGTCTTTAATGTCCAACAATTTTACTGGTTACAGTAAAAGTCATTTTCATAGTCATATGCATGTGTGTGTGTGTGTGTGTGTGTGGTTCTAAACAAATAAAAGGAAAAATATACATTTAATAAGTGATTCTTAAATAAACAGGATATTTCAAGATGTATATTACCAGATAGCATTACCAGATGTAAATTTCCAGATAACAATTCCAGATGTAAAGCTGCACACAGCACCAGGGGCGCCTGCAGGATTTTATTTCAAGGTACGCACAGAACTAGCAACTAGCACCGTCCACCTACCAAGCCCCCCTCCAATGACTCATCACTGACTATAAAGCGCTCACACACACAAATACTTAATAAATACCACTGAATTATTAATAAAAGATAAACCTTGCTTACCTATTTGAAGTTTACTCTCCACCTCGCAGTCACATAGAATTGTTTAAGCACTTCCTCTCTGCTGATTTTAATTTCAGGATGAATGTTCATAAGGGCAAGTCCAGTAAGCCTGTAGTCTGTCATCGTGTTGCGTAAATATGTCTTCAGGTGCCTCAATACGCTGAAAGACCGCTCTGCAGAGGCCGTGGACACTGGCATAGTTAGGAGGACTTTCAGTACACTGTATGTAAATTTGGGAAAAAAATCTGCCGTGTTCCTTAAAACCTCACAAATGTCACTGCTGCTGTGTGTTGTACCATTAAATTGCCTCCACAGCTCCAGCTCAACATCTAGATTGGGCATCAGTGCCCCATACTAATTTCTTATCTCCTGCCACACTGTGTCTGACAATTCTGACAGTTTTTCCGACACCAAATACTGGCCTTTCAGTTGTGGGAGTGCCAGGCAAACTCGGTCTTTCACTTTAGATGCAAGGTGATCTATGAAGGGAAGAAACAGATTCCATCACCAGTATTCATCTGTCGTTGTTGCTGGTGTGTTTGACCCACATTTAACATTACCGAAAAAAGTTCAGTGATCCATCAGATCCTGTAGGTCGGTTAGTACAGTTTACTGCTGAACAGAAATCGAAAATTAATAGTTAGTTATATATCTTCAATCTCCCCTCGAATCTCCAACAGTCTTCAGAGAAGCTGTCAGTCAAAACTGTCAATCATGACGACACGCCCCATTTCTATAGCATCAAACTGCTATAGCTAAAATCAAACTTATCACAAAAACAAACAATTGAATATATATCAGCGTGATAACAACTACCTTAAATGACCAAAACCATCTTTTGTAAAATTTTATTTGAAGCATAACTGATTTTTTTGTTTTCACTCATTCCCCTTCATTTGCATTGAGAGGGCGGGGTTTATGACCTGTACTGCATCCAGCCACCAAGGGGCGACCAAAGAGCCTGCAGCTTCACTTTTCAGGACGTATGAGGCACACCCGATATAGATTAATCCGCATTAAAGCTACAATGCTGTTACTTTTTTCTTTGATTAACATTAATTACTTGTTTATTAGGCTGCTATGACTTTAAGACCTGCCTCTGCTGAACATGATTCGCATCTCATTTTCTCACAACTCTTTAAGTTTAAGATGTTATTTAACTCATTTAAGACTGATCTTATGAGGATACTCAACAAAATGAGCATTTTGGCATAATTCTGTATGTTATTGTCTGTTGAAGCGCGAAAGAGAACTTGATACTGGCGCGTTTTTCTGTGCACAAGAGTCATGTGTCACACAGACACAACAGCGCATTCTTGTTTGTCTTGTGGCACTTTAAAGGGGCTATATGTAAGATTTTTACTTTAATAAAGCATAAAAGTACCCCAATATGTTTGCAGATATTTAGGAAACATGCTAAGTTCACCTACTTGTTTCTCAGAAAAACAGTGCTACAGCCAGATATTCTACTTTGAAATGTGCGTTCCGTGTCGGAATGTCTGTCTTTGTTTTGGTCTGTGCAAAAACCGTGTGCTGCCAGTTTATCCAATAGTATTTCAACATCACAGGTTGCCAGTTGGTGGAAAACACCGCTTTATTGCAGCCATGGAAACCAGCAAACAAACTGGGTCAGAGAATCGCAAATTCTACCTGACCTAAAAAGCCTCTGCATCCATCTAAAAATCTCTATGAACGACAGCATATTAAAACACAGATCAACTCATCAGCTTACAGTGTGTAAGTCTCCTCAGCTTTCAGTGTCAATTGCGCTCCCTCTTGTTGCATGGCCAACCGCGTCTTTGAAGGAGGGGGGCGGGGCAAACAATATTTTGATTGCAGTACCTATTTCGACCACTGGGTGTCATTCCTACATAGAGCCCCTTTAATGATTTAAAAGTATTTTCGTGAATAAGAGTGTGATCATATAATGATTTGGAACGACAATTCAAGTTGGCGCCAGTGTTTGCGGCAAGCCGTCTGTTCTCTGGACAGATTGTGTTTATATTGTTGATATTTGTGTTTGCTTCAGTCTCTTTGGCTTAATACTCTGCGGCTCGTTTGATCTACGATCGCCAAATGCTTTTGGACATTAAAAATGGTATGGAAGACCGACTTAATGCTGAGCTAAGCGGGCCATGTGTTAATCATCACCCTGTCTCGTTGCTATGTCCAACTCACCTGTGCCGGCTGTCATGTGCTCTGCGCCGGAGGAGGCGTCGCAGAAAGCGTGGAAAGCGAGGTGGAGTGCTGGGGTGCTTCTCAATATCCCTCCTCATCTCCTCGCTCCTCCGTCCTCCATCCTATGACCCGGAAAACGATCGAGCTCAGCCATCTTGAAGGACATCTCAATTCTCTAATTGCACCACAAGGAGGTGAGGAACGAGGAGAGAGGAGGCTTCCTGAGGAGTCATGAGCGAGGATACACAGGTGCATCCTTTGCGGAAGTCTTTCTCATCAAGAAACGTGACGCACGCATAAATTCTCCTCCCCCTTTATATCTGTCACAATAATTTAAATTTAAATAAACTTTATACCTCATATATTTCAACGGGGCATCTTGCTTTAGTAATATTTATTATAATTTTTTTAAATAACCAAACTTTAATAACATATGGATAGATCCCTGGAGTGCAGCTGATGACGCTTTGAAGTTTCATTCATCATTTCACTTGATTCAATTCCTACGTCCTCGCATCTTTTCCTTGCGTCCTTCACTCACATCCTGAAGGGGTGGAGCTAAGACGCGAGGAAAGGAAGCAAGGAAAGGAAACGAGGATGTACAAATAAGAATTGAGAAGCACCCCAGGTTCGGGTGAGATCATATTTGTTGTCGCCTGAGTTAATTCATCCCTGCCGCCGCCACCGTCGCCGTCGCATGGATTTACAGCCTGACTATCACAGAGTCATCTCCTGTCGTCCTTCTGAACTTCAAATCCAATGCATCATACCTGTTGTTGTTCCGGATTTCAGCGTTGAGTCTCCTCGACATTGGTCTCCGCGTCTTCGGAGACGAGGTGTGAATCTGCGCAATTTTAGCTATCTACGCCGCGCATCACAGGTAAATGATGATCATACTGTGAAAAGGCTGACCCTAATGCCTTGATCGTGAGCTGGCATATGCAAATATTGCGGTCATACATATTAATGATCCCGACTGTTACGTAACAGTCGGTGTTATGTTGAGATTCGCCTGTTCTGAGAGATTTATATAAGAAGGAGGAAACGATTGTAACAAGTTCAAGTTCGTAGGGAAGGAAGAGGACAGGGTCGACTTTGACTGCTGACTGAGTTTTTATTTCAATAACAAGATGTCCAAACAAAAGTCTGTGCAACGCACAATAAACAATCCACATCTACAGACGGGCTTCACTCCAGTAGTGCTCTCCAGCTCAGTCCCAGTGTTTCTCAGTCAGCAGTCCCTCTCTCTCTCACACACTCCTGCTTCTCCTGGTGTTTTATCCTGTCTCCTGTGCCAATTACTGGAATTAGAAACAGGTGTTCGTGATTTACAATTCAACCCACTCACTTACCAAGCGTCTCCCGACTCTCTCTCCTGCTGCAGACTTCACTGAACCACGCCCTCCCTGCCACATACCCCCACCGCCCGACTCAGGCCGGGGAGCCGTCCGGCCTGGCCCCCCCCCCCCATTTCTGGAGAGGAAGTCGGCCACAGCCATCTGAACACCCGGCCTGTGGATCCTGAATTTAAAAGGCTGTAAAGCCAGATACCAACGAGTGATCCGCGCGTTGGTATCCTTCATGCGGTGGAGCCACTGCAGGGGAGCGTGGATCCGAACAGAGGGTGAATTCCCATCCCAGGAGATAATAGCGGAGGGTGAGGACGGCCCACCTGATGGCAAGACACTCTTTCTCCACGGTGCTGTACTTAGCCTTCTCTCTTAGAGAACTTACGGCTAATGTACAGCACCGGCCGTTCCTCCCCCTCTATCTCCTGGGACAGGACAGCACCCAGCCCCCTGTCCGACGCGTCAGTCTGCAACAAAAAAGGGAGAGAAAAGTCAGGAGAGTGAAGCAATGGCCCGCCACATAGAGCAGCCTTCACCTGGGTAAAGGCCTGCTGGCACAGCTCCGTCCACTGGACCGTATCTGGTGCCTCCTTTTTAGTTAGATCAGTCAACGGGCTGGTGAGGTCCGAATAATTAGGTACAAACCTTCTATAATATCCCGCCAGCCCGAGGAACTGTCTAACCTCCTTTTTGGTCTTAGGGCGCGGACAGGTCGCAATCGCTGCTGTCTTATCAATTTGGGGACGCACCTGTCCATGTCCCAAGTGGAAGCCCAGATACCTTACTTCCACACACCCAATCGCACACTTCTTCGGGTTGGCCGTGAGCCCGGCCCCCCTCAGCGATCTCAGGACGGCCCTCAAATGCTGCATATGCCGCCGCCAGTCATTACTGAAGATAATAATATCATCCAGATAAGGATAAGCAGCAGCATATGCACCATGGGGCCGCAAAATTTTATCCATGAGACGCTGAAAGGTGGCCGGTGCCCCGAACAGCCCAAACGGAAGAGTAACAAATTGGTGTAATCCAAACGGCGTTGTGAAAGCTGTCTTTTCTTTGGATAATGGCGACAAGGGGATCTGCCAATATCCCTTTGTTAAGTCCAATGTCGAATAAAAGCGAGCCGTACCGAGCCGGTCAAGCAATTCGTCCACCCGTGGCATTGGATACGCGTCGAATTTCGACACAGCGTTCACCTTGCGGTAATCCACACAGAACCGAACTGAGCCGTCCGTTTTGGGAACCAAAACTATCGGGCTCGCCCAGTTACTGCTGGATTCTTCTATTACCCCCATTTCAAGCATCGCTCCTAATTCTTCCTGAACTACTTTTTTCTTGTGTTCAGGTAAGCGATACGGCCGGCTGCGAACCACCACGCCCGGCTCTGTCTCGATATGGTGCTGAATGAGATTTGTACGACCAGGTAGGGGAGAAAACATGTCAGCAAACTCTGCCTGTAATTTGGTTAAATCAATGAGCTGGGAGGGCAAGAGATGATCTCCCCCTGGGGCCAGTGCGAGAGATTCTTTTTTTATATTCGCCTCTGGCCCAAGATCATCCTCTCCGCTAATCACCGTCGCCAGCATCACTGATTCTCCCTCATTCCATTTTTTAAGGAGATTGAGGTGGTAAATTTGACGTGCTCCCTCCTATCTGAGCGTATTACCTCATAATCGAGCTCTCCAACTTGCCGTGTGACCTCAAATGGTCCTTGCCATTTTGCAAGTAATTTTGAACTTGACGTTGGGAGCAATACAAGCACTTTTTCTCCCGGTGCAAATTTACGCAAATTGGTCCCTCTGTTATACAGCCGGCTCTGTTTGTCCTGGGCCTGTAACAAATTCTCCATAGAGAGCCGCCCCAAAGTGTGGAGTTTTGTTCTCAGGTCCAGCACATACTGAATTTCGTTTTTTGATTGAGACGGTCCGTCCTCCCAAGCCTCTCTTATGATGTCTAACACCCCTCTAGGCTGACGACCATAGAGAAGCTCGAAGGGGGAAAACCCCGTGGAGGCTTGCGGGACCTCTCGCACAGCGAACAACAGAGGTTCCAACCATTTATCCCAATTTTTGGCGTCTTCCTGTACGAATTTACGAATCATTGTTTTAAGCGTGCGATTAAAACGTTCGACCAGCCCGTCCGTTTGTGGGTGAAAGACGCTGGTACGAATCGATTTAATGCCCAATAATTCATAAAGTTCGCGTAACGTCTGTGACATAAACGCCGTGCCCTGATCAGTGAGGATTTCCTTGGGAATCCCCACTCGGGAGATTAAAGAAAACAGTGCGTCAGCAACACTCTTAGCGGAAATGTTGCGGAGAGCCACTGCTTCGGGATATCGTGTTGCATAATCCACAATGACTAATGCAAAACGATGTCCTCGTGCTGATCGCTCTAATGGCCCGATGAGGTCCATGCCAATTCTCTCGAAGGGGACCTGCATTAATGGGAGGGGGCGCAAAGGCGCTTTTGGGGTGGCCGGTGGGTTTACCAACTGACATTCACGACAAGCCGCGCACCACCTGCGCACATTCTCGTGAATGCCCGGCCAAAAAAATCGGGTCATGAGGTGATTTAGTGTCGTCACCTGTCCTAAATGACCAGCCATTGGATTAGAATGAGCCGCTTGAAAAAGCATTTCCCTGCGGCTCCTAGGAACTAACAACTGGGTTGTATCTTCTTTTGTCTGAGTGTCTTGGGTCACTCGATACAACCTATTTTTTATAATTGCAAAATATGGATAAGTAAGCGGTTGTCCAGGATGGAGAGGCTGACCGTCAATGGTGGTGACCTGTTCAAACGCACGTTTCAGCGTCTCATCCTGAGACTGCTCCAAGGGAAAATCATCGCGCTCCGAGAGAATAAGTCTCTCGATTTCACTCTGTTCCCCTGAGGCAGTACCCAGTGGTCCCGGTTCAGTCTCTCCCGCCTGTACACTCGCGTTCCTCTCCAGTGCATTTTTTGTCCAAGAGGCATCCGTACATAAAGCCCCCAATAATTCAGTAAACGTTGGCCAATTGGTTCCCAAAATTAACGGATGCCGGAGGTGCGGGTTAACTGCCACCTCAACACTATGCTTTTGACCCCTGAATTGAATAATAACTGGCACCATAGGATATTCCACCACATCCCCGTGCACACACCGCACCCTAACCATGCGGCTTGTATCCAATGCCCCGGACGAAATCAGGCTTTGATGAACGGAGGTTTGGTTACAACCCGAGTCCACCAAAGCCTGATAGGTACCCCCCTTGATACTCACAGGTATCTGGTACCGGCCAGCCTGACCAGGGGCAGTCTGCGGGTCGTCCGGGACCCGGATCATTGTCCCCACCTCAATGACAGGAGACCTGTCCACGAAATGCTCCGGGTCCCCGCAACGCCAACAGACCGGCCCAGACCTACCCGCCGCTCTCGTGGCAGAGAGTGGGTTAAATTGTTGGCGCGGAGAGAGGGGAGAAACAGAAGTGGGGTCCAGCCCGACAGCAGACAGTCCCGCCCCCCTGGGCAGGGCTCTAGGTCCAGAAACTGATCCAAGTTCAGTTCCGCCCCGCCCCCGGGGCGGAACACGAGACGGGCCGGGCGGACGAGACCTGGGAAGAGGGACAGGTCTAGAGAGAGAGAGGGGAACAGAAGGAGAGAGAGAGATTGATGGTAAAATTTCGCCGACCCCTGGGCACGCCACCATATGGTCCTCTGCCAGATGGATGGCCGAATCCAGCGACGTGGGCCGGTGGCACTGGACCCACTCGGCCGTTTTCTTCGGAAGCCGAGTGGTAAACTGTTCCAGTACCACCCGATCGATGACTTGCTCCACGTCACTTCCGTCGGCCAGCAGCCATTTGCGGCAGGAGTCCCGGAGCTGTTGGGCCATCAGGAATGGCCGGCCGGACTCCCCCAGCCCCAATGAGCGGAAGTACTGGCGATGTTGTTCCGGGGTCCAGCCGACGCGCTGTAGGATGGCCCGCTTGAGATCGTCGAAGACCAGGAGGTTCTGTACAGGGAGCTGCTGCGCCGCCACCTGCGCTTCTCCTGATAACAGGGGGATCAGGCACACCGGCCACTCCCCCGGGGCCACCCAGAAGCCTCAGCTGATCTTTCAAATAAGTCCATGAAGGCCTCTGGGTTATCCTGTGGCCCCATTTTATTCAGCGGCAGGTGGGTGGGCACAGCGAGTGTGCTGGTGGTCTTAGCACGAACCTCCTGGTCAATCCAGCTCCGGAACCTCTCGCAGTCTTCCTGCTGGACCTGTATGATGGCCTCAAAGCGGCGCTCCTGATCCGTACGCAGGTCCAGCAGGGCTTGATGATGTTCCTGTTGCATGACCGCGAGGGATGAGATGATCTCCGCAAACGGCTGGGCAGAGGTCGAGTGCATGGCGGCGGCTCCCTTCTTCCTTCCCGGGTTTCGGCACCAGTGTAACAAGTTCAAGTTCGTAAGGAAGGAAGAGGACAGGGTCGACTTTGACTGCTGACTGAGTTTTTATTTTAATAACAAGATGTCCAAACAAAAGTCTTTGCAATGCACAATAAACAATCCACATCCACAGACGGGCTTCACTCCAGTAGTGCTCTCCAGCTCAGTCCCAGTGTTTCTCAGTCAGCAGTCCCTCTCTCTCTCACACACTCCTGCTTCTCCTGGTGTTTTATCCTGTCTCCGTGCCAATTACTGGAATTAGAAACAGGTGTTCGTGATTTACAATTAACCCACTCACTTACCAAGCGTCTCCCGACTCTCTCTCCTGCTGCAGACTTCACTGAACCACGCCCTCCCTGCCACAACGATGGAGTTTGAGACTCACTGTATCTCATTTCCATGTACTGAACTCTTGTTATTCAACTATGCCAAGGTAAATTCAATTTTCAATTCGATGGCACCTTTAAGTGAGTTATTTTATAAAAGTTTTGACATCCTCAATGAAAGTCTATTGGTCTTTGTCAAGCCAACATAATTCTGAGAAAATGTCATTTGTCATTTGTTGGCAAATTCTACTTCATTTGATTTGATAAGTCGTATCTCAAGCAATGTCATTTATACATTTTAAAATGTGGCTAAAATATGGTCATATTGTTACTGATACTTCTACTATTTATTCTTTCTATTTATAGGGCTAGAATTTTACAATGGGTAACAGTACATCTTCAGAAAGAAATGTAATTCCTCTCAAAGACAATACAACAGCAACAACATTATTCAAACAGGAGCCAGAATGTTGTTCAAAACAGGTGACATACAGAATTCCAGCTCTCATCTATATCAGTAAAGATCAAACCTACCTTGTCTTTGCTGAAAAGCGGAAAACTGAAAAAGACACAGATGCAGAAGTGCTTGTGATGAGAAGAGGATCGTGGAAAGATGGCAAGAATGAAGTTGAGGTACTAGACATGTTTAACCAAAATTGTAAAATATTATTCATAACTGAGAGTTTTCTTAAAGTCCCCCTGTAGTCAATAATTTTATCACTTAAAACTTAACTTTGATCACCAAAATGACAAATTTATAAATGTTTTCCTGTAAAAAAAAAAAAAAAAATCATCATGCCTTAAAAAAAAGCTTGAATGTAAATCTACACCCTTGCTTCATTTAGTATACCTGGATCTATGAATATGCTAATTAGCCCACCTCCACTCGCACAAGCTCAGAGATCCATTCGGTCAACTTACTGAGGTAAACACTGCTCAATGATATCACTTTTTACATTGTTTGACACATAGCGGTAAGATTAGCCTTTTGCTTGACTACTTTATCAAACATCTGCTAATAATGTTTTGCTAATGTTACACAAACTGTCCCCGTTCGCCATCTCAGAGTCAAACAGCTGCCTTCTAAAATTCAGTATCCTTAGAACCGCTTTGAACAACTCAGACCATCAGTGGAGAAAGGCCTAAAGTTCATCATAATATCGTTATCACACACCCGCTATATTGCTAAATCTACCTGATTTTTTTATATCAACAGAAAAATATATGGGGATAACCTGGTGGTCATATTTAATGATATGCTAAAGCCCGCCCTCACCTTGACGTGAACACTAGTGATTTCAAACCGCATTTTTTTAAACTGTCTTTAGATCACTGCAGTTTTAAAGAGAAAATAAGTAGTGTTGACTTATGATAACATGGTTTGTCTTAAAGCATATTAAAAACAGCACATATAGACATAAACAATATTAAAAACTTGATTTTCACCACAGGGGGACTTCAACAACTTACTGTAACTATTTCATAGATTCTTTACACAATCTAGCATTTTTTTAGTTTATAAAAGTTATCAACAGTCATGATGTCATGCTTTTTATTTCAGTGGGTCAGTGGACATCAGGTGCTCACTTCAGCTTGTCTACTAGACCACCGCAGCATGAATCCATGTCCGGTCTATGAGAGAGATTCCGAGACCCTCTTTCTGTTTTTCATTTGTGTTCCCAATGGAGTTTCAGAAAATGACCAAATAAAAGAAAAAAAGAACAGGGCTCGGCTTTGTTACGTAACCAGTAAGGACACTGGCAAAACATGGAGTTGTATTACTGACTTGAAAGATGTGATCAGTGAAAAGGAGAAAAACTGGGCCACCTTTGCTGTTGGACCAGGACATGGTGTTCAAATGAAGAATGGAAGACTGATTATCCCAGCATACACATTTTATTTTAACATCCGTAAGTGATAAGCCCACATCACATGCATTCGCATTCTACAGTGATGATAAAGGAAACACTTGGCATGTAGGAGAACATATGGATGGTGAGTCTAATGAGTGTCAGATGGCTGAGATCATAGGCGACGAAGGTAACAGTACACTGTACTGCAATGCTCGAAGTACATCTGGCTACAGAGTCGAGGCTCTAAGCAGGAGTGGTGGAAAAGATTTTGACAAATCTTCATCTGCTAAAGAGCTGATAGAGACTGGAGGTGGCTGCCAAGGAAGTGTGCTGAATATTTGCCCTGATCAGAGTACATGGCTGATCTATTCTCACCCATCTGATAAAAAGAAGAGAAAGGATCTTGGAATCTATATAAATAAATTCACAGAAGGATCCACATGCAATGGAAAACCATACAATGCATCAGTGATGGTCCAAGTGGATACTCAGATCTGGCAGAGTGTAAAGATAGAAAGTACATTGCCTGTCTCTTTGAATGTGGACAGAAAAGAGAAATTGAAACAATAGCCTTCAAGCTTTTCAATATCAGCAATGCTTTGGATAATCAATAGATAGATTCTCCACAGCAACGTTGAGCTCTAGAGCTCACAGCAATGTTAACGTTGTTTCACGTTGCAAAAATTGGTGTCTTTTGATGTAATTTTTGTTTGTTTGTTATAGTTAATTTGCTTAATTAAAATGTTAAAAATCAAGTTGGAAATACATCAATATAATAATTCAAATAACCAACCAAAGCTATATGCTTTCATTATTATAACTGTATTATAACCTTTTTAAATCCTATATTTCATTCACCTGAATTATTCAATAAGTAGGAAACAGGAAACATATTTTCATTAGTTTAGCTATATTTTATTTGTAATTTCATAACATTACATGAACATAAAATAAAGACATTCTTTGAATGATGTTGAAAATGTTGTTTTTTTTATATGGAAAACTCTTACACCTTGTCCAGTGTGACGCCTACACTTGGACATGTCAAAGGGAACATTCCAAATCCATTAAGAGTCACACTACACTGTTCATTCTATTTATTTCCATTCATACACATGCAAATGCGTCAGACCAAAAAAAAAAAAAAAAAAGCTGTTTTATAAGAGAAATCGCTGAATTTTGCGTGACATGTATGATTCAGTTTACGGCACTTCTCATTAATTTATCTGCATACGGTTACTGACTACTGTGTAATGTGAAATGCAATGCAAGGCTGTAATGTCATTGGTTATCAAGGCACACATGATCCAAGATTAGCCGTTATGCTTTTTCCAGTGGTAGAGCCACGGACCCTCGTATCTCCCAATAATAAGGCAAGGCAAGGCAAAGCAAGGCAATTTTATTTGTATAGCACATTTCATACACAATGGTAATTCAAAGTGCTTTACATAAAAAAGAACAATAAAAATAGAACATAAGGAATAGAAATAACAGTAAAAACAGAGAATTTTGCTATCTGGATGGAAGAGCTAGGAAGTTTCAGGGAGTTTTGTTGTTGTTGTTGTCCGTCAGAGTGGATCTAAACGGATCTATCCATCAGAGCGGATCAGAATGGATCTTCCTCACACGACAGGACTGCTACCTGTTAAGGCACTTCAAACTGATAAACACAGTTTCAATCTCCCCTTTTGCCTAGACACCTCAAACTGCACCACACAGCCCTAATCCCCCTTCCGGAGATATCTTATCTATGCAACGCAGTTCAAATTTCCCCTTTGGAAAGTGTCCTGACTGTAATCCAGAGATATCTTAACCATGCACTACAGCTTAAATTTCCCCATGGTTTGTCCCCTTATCCAAATTTACCAAATTTTAACCTAATCACTTTCTTCCTAATTCTCCCAGCTCTTTCAACCAGACAGCAATATTTAAAATGCATTAAAAGTCAGAATAACAAGATGATACATAAAAGATATAAAATACATTAAAAATGAAATAAAAACAGGAAAAGGAATTAAAAGAATAAAAAATAATACGCATAAAATAAAGTGCAAACAGTTTGGACATAGCACAGTGCTCAATCAGCAAATGCATAGATAAAAAGATGTGTTTTGAGCCTGGATTTGAATGTGGCTACTGTTGGAGCACACCTGATCTCTTCTGGAAGCTGGTTCCAGCTGCGGCTGGCGTAACAGCTAAAAGCAGACTCTCCTTGCTTTGAGTGAACCCTTGGTATTTCTAAATGACTTGATCCTGATGATCTGAGTGATCTGTTAGGTTTATATTCTATGAGCATATCTGCAATGTAATAAGACAATCTCTGGTTTCACATTCCACTGCATTCCAAAGTTCAAGTTTGGTGAACTTACTGAGGTAAACGCTGCACAGTGGAGATCAGCCAGGCTCCATCACCACCCAAGTTTGAATGGTGAATGTGTTCTCTGTTTGTGTCCCATCATACCGCTTATGAATTGGTGTTAGGTTAGGGCCAGATTTATGCATAGGCATTCTAGCCACATGTCTAGGCTCATGTTGAGTGGGAGTGAGTGGGGTGGGGTGGGGGGCAGTAAAGATAAGAGCCTAGTGTTTTGATAAATTTGTGCAGAGGTGTGGTCAACATTAGGAGTGGAGACCATAAATCATTTTTGACATGAGAGATAATATTAGCCCAGTGTTTAGTTCATGCACATAACATGCATTTGTAAGTTTAGACTTTTAATTTGCCTATTCTTCTCTTATTCTAGCTACAAATGTCAGCAGCTCATTACACCGATTAGAATGAAAACTGAAGTCCTCAACTCCTTGTGCAGTAATAAAATATATTCTCATCTGTCAATGCTTTGCCAACCAAATCCGGTAAACATGATGGATCCGTGTGAGAGTTCAAATCACCATGTAACTTGCAAGATCATCAGATTTTTGGACAATAACCATATGACATGTGCTAGATGATTGAATGTAATAAAGAATGTAATATATGTAGTTATATAATACAAAAAAAGAAGACACTATTTTTTATCCAACACAAGCCCTTTAAGATTGTGTCAAAGAACTAATGCAATCTCTCTTTTGCATTTGTCTTTTCCCTATGATTTACAGAAATAAAACAACTCTTACATCACATTTCAACAAAGTATTTCTCAAAAGATAAATGCCCTTATTTTAAAAAGCAAGAACATAACACCCTTAAGAGAGAGAAAAATCATGTGTTGAGTGTGTCTTTTTTAACACCCTAAATATCTTCCTGGGTTTCAAATAAACTTTGCACCTTTCTCAGCACTGAAAGGTGAAGAAACTCCTATGTTAAAAAGATTAAGCAAAAGATAAGTTGAGAAGAAAAATATAAGAATGTACTTTAACAAAAATTGTACTTTTCTAGTTTTTTCATGTTTGTGGTTGACTCTGAATCATCCACACTTGTCTCAGTGTGGTGAGATATATATAAAGAAAGAAAAAAAAAAACAATGAAAAACAAAAAAATAATTTTGTGCAATGGAAAGGTTCTGTGGATGGTTCTTCTTGGAATTGTAGATTTCTTTATTTTTAATTGTGAAGGTAGCATAACAAATACTATATGACCACATGTTTACTGTTACTTATCATCCTGCTGTTTAATGTTTAACCTTAATGTTTAATGTTTAGCTTGTGCGATTTACTGTGCTGATATAGGATATTATAAATACAGGATGTTCAGCATGTTTTGGTTAGACCTGATGAGAGGCTCCTGTAGTGTCTGTGGTGCCAAACCTGCTGTGAGAATCATTTGCTGCTGCAGGAAAGATCATTTCTGTGAGTATTGCTTCTTTTGACAGGGGGGGATCCACACAGGCCATTAGGCTCAGGATTTTTTTATTTATTTAAGTTCATTTGAAGTGTTGGTTTTGCATTATTGTTACAGTCAAATCTGGACAGAGACAAAGCATTTTGTTAGATACATATAGCTTGATCAGATACACTAAAGTAATCAGAACATTGACTCAGTGCGACCAAAGCTATATTTCAAAATATATAATTGAGTGTTATACCATAAACAGAGATCTGGTCTGTGGTCTCTTCCCACATTTTGAAAAACCCACCATCGCAAATCAAACAGCAACTGAAATTCAGATTCAAGTAACACTTTATTAGCATGGTAAAAAATCTTTATATTGCCAAAGCATTGACGGGCTAAATTGTGTTAAATATTGTTGTCAAATTTATATGCAACAATGGGCAGCAAATAAGGCAGTGATTGACAGCGGCCTGTCCAATAAAGATGTTCATTGCCAGATTAACAGTAGGCCTACCTGTTCTTGACAAGTGCCAGTTTAGAAAACAAGCGTTCCCCACTAGCATTGGTGACCGGTGTTGTGCTGTGAGTTTACAACTGAAACTGACATAGGGAGGGATGATGTAACATCAATCCGTCATGCACACTGTGCTCTTTTCAATTGCCTGTAACACTAGTAATTACTACCCAGTCAGCACATCTGTGTGGGGCCCAGATGGGTGTCACCTGGGCTGTCTAACTGGGGCCCAGCCGGTTTTGTCCACAGTTTCCATGGAGGCCCCACATGGGTTAGTCCAGATGAAATGAACACTGCTTAGTGTGCACACTACAGGCTGTTAAATGAAACACAGAATCATCCTGGAATTAATTAGATATTTAGGTGATAACAAGCAGAATCACAGAAGGACAGAGGAACAACAAGAACTACAACTTCAGCCACAGCCTTCGATGAAATCAACTGAAGATAAAAGACATTAAATCTCTCAGATCTTGAGTAAACAACTCCACAAACCACATTATCAACTTCCTTCACTTATTACTAACCAGACTGACTTTATTTCTGACATATATCTACAAAAGGTGATATTGAGAATTACCAGAGGTTTGGATGTTGATGATGTGTTGAAAATAATAGTTTGGTTTTATGTCACCATTATCGAGATCAGTGTTTGCTTTGGTTAGGCAGTTTTACTCAACAATGGTGACGTTTCATGCCGCAATGCATTCGGGTGCCTCATACAAAACTCATCTATGGCTCCCAGAATGCATTGCGGCATGAAGCATGTCACCATTGTTGAGATTAATACATGAAGATTATATTCTTATCATCAAGCAGCTGATCATATTTTCTCTTGCCATAACAAACAGCTAACAGCCAGAGAAACACTAAAGTCAAGAGTAAAATTACACAACTAAAGCAAACAATGACCTCGATAATGGTGACATAAAACCAAATTATTATTTTCAACAAATCATCAATATCAACCCATATAGGTTGTACTATGCTAAACAAAAAAATATGTCATTTACTGTATTTTAAGAATGTAAATTATTTTATTTAAAATAAAATAAAATAAAATGAATTGGCATCAATGATTTTGCAGATTTGCAGGTGAAGTGCAAAAACCTTCTTATGTAACTTTTGTCTACACAGTGATTAGGTTTATTGTTTAGTTTTGGACATGAGACAAAGTGTTTAATGTGCGGTTTCTGTACTTTGTCCTACCTGTGAAGGCTTTCATTTGGTCTGAGTCTCCCTTGACTGTTTTTATTATTGAGTGTTGTGCATTTTCGAAAGAGTAAGGAGAGTGTGGCAGCAGAAGTTGCGCAACAAAAAGAAATTATTATTGTTTATTATGTTTTTATAGGCCAGTAAAAATGGGAGAGGTTGTATAATCCCTTATTATAGGCCAACCATTCATCAGGTGACAGAATGTTGTAAATCTCAGTGAAGGTATAAGTCTTAATTCGACCATGTCAAGTTGCAACCTAAAATACTTAGAACTTAAATTATTTTTTTCATATCAAGATACACTCCATACCTCATAATGACAAATCAAAAACCAGAATCGCGACATATTTGCAAATTTAAAAAAAAAAAGAAAAAAAAAATGCTAAGATAATTATACAAGTATTCAAACCCTTATATGTTTCGTTACTGATGTTAATGCTGTTCATTCTATTTCTAGAGCTCAAATTAAACAATGGGTAACAAGACACCATCAAGCAGCAATTCAAAACATGGTCTTAAAAACATAAACACAACAACAATATACAAACAGGAAGAGCCTCAAAGCTGGTGTTGCTGTTGTAAAAAACAAGTGTCATACAGAATTCCAGCTCTTGTGTATCTCAGTGATGATCAAACCTTCCTTGCCTTTGCCGAAAAGAGAAAAACATTAAGTGACACAAGTGCAGAAGTGCTTGTGATGAGAAGAGGAACATGGAATGATGGCAAGAAGATTAAAGAAGTTGAGGTACAAAATATTTTTTTTAACAAATTCATTATTTCATAGATGCTTTATACATGAACATAGCCATGATGCTTTTTATTTCAGTGGGTCAGTGGACATCAGGTGCTCACTTCAGCTTGTTTACCAAACCACCGCAGCATGAATCCATGTCCCGTCTATGAGAGAGATTCCAAGACCCTCTTTCTGTTTTTTGTCTGTGTTCCCATTGGGGTCTCTGAATACGAACAAATACGGACAAATAAGTGCCAAGGACGGCTTTGTTATGTGACCAGTAAGGATGCTGGCAAAACCTGGAGCCACACTACAGATTTGACAGCAGATGTGATCGGTGAGCAGGTGAAAGACTGGGCCCCCCTTGCTGTTGGACCAGGACATGGTCTTCAATTGAAGAGCGGGAGACTGATAATTCCGGCCTATGCGTATCGATACACTGGCAAATCTGATTGCACATCATGTTGCTGCTTATCATTTTGCTGTTTCACACCTTATGCTTTAGCATTCTACAGCGATGATAAAGGAAGCACATGGAAAGCAGGAAAACAAATGGATGTTGAGTCATGTGAGTGTCAGATGGCTGAGATCATCGATGACAAAGGTACCAGTACTCTGTACTGCAATGCTCGAACCCGCCTTGGCTATAGAACGGAGGCACTAAGCTACAACTCTGGAGATGCTTTTGACAATGTTTTAACTCCAAATAAGCTAATAGAGACTGCAAAAGGATGCCAAGGCAGTGTGTTGAGTTTTGTTGAACAGAGTAGTCCTCTAAAGACATGGCTGCTCTACTCTCATCCATCCGATCCAAAAAAGAGAGTGAATCTTGGTCTGTACTTGAATAAATCCCCATTGGATTCCTCAGGGTGGCCTAAGGAACCTTTACTTATATTACATCATGGTCCCAGTGCATATTCAGATCTGGTAGAGTATGAGCCTGGACACTTTGCTTGTCTCTTGGAGTGCGGGAAGGAACATGATAATGAAGAAATAGCATTTTTGCTGTTCGAACTCCCTGAGAAAAAAAATGTAAATGTGTAAATTTAGAATTAGTTGAATGCTCAGTAAAGAGTCAAGTCCCTTCAAATGAATTATGGATCTAATGTAACCTCTCTTCTTCTTCTTTTTTTTTTTTCATTTATAACATTACATACTATAGAGCTATTACAAAATATGAATTTTATTATAAGATTAATTTATTTCATTTGTGATGCAATGATATCCAGGCAGACAAGCAATGATTATGTATAGTATAGTTTATAATGAACTTTAAAAATGTGTATCTAACAGATGAAGAATGTGAAGATCGGAGTATAGAGAAAGAAGGACCCAAAAGTAGTAAGATATTTGAAGAATGAAAGGAGAGGTAGAAAAGAAGAAGCAGAAGTGAAAGAATATATATGCAGGGAACTTACGTCCTCCTAAACTCCACCAATTTGATTAAAAATGTAAAAAAAAAAAAAAGAAAGAAAAGAAAAAAGAAAATACCAGTATCTGTGTAATTTGTTAATCCATAACATTATGTAAATCTTTTAAACAGTTTTTTTTCTTGGTTTGTTGTTGCAAACTGCTTCTGCTTATACTGATCTGGAAACTGGAATCTATTTAGAACCAACATAATAGTCACTGTCAGCAACTGTATTGTATTGTGTATAATTCTTGAACAGATCTTTTACATGCTGAACTCATATAATAGACAATTTAAAGCATTTATTTCATGTTTTATCTCTGATTAAAGCTAAATGCAACTGCTTTTGATACAGTTGTGTCAGAGATATTAGAATAAACATTAAAATGTGTATATGAACATGGTGTTTCCTCATTTTTAAACTTTATAAATGATAATGAGTATCACACATAATGGTTCTCTTCTGTTTTGCATACTTGACAATGACAAACACATATCAGCGTATGAATCTCAATAATGGTGACAACAAAATATCCAGACAATCAGATCAAATCTGGACATCACAAAGCTACTAAAAGACAGAACAAAAACCACAGCAAATAATAAGACAATTCAGCTGCATAATTTATTCATGTTGTGATGCATGCTGGGAGCTTTGTACTATTGTTCCCAGCATACATTGCGGCATGACACTTTTGATTGTCACCTTTGTTGATATTCATGTGCTGATTCTTGAGGTCTTTGTGTCATCTTAGAATAATTTTTGTGTTTTTAATCTTATAAATTATTTCTGCAATATAGCATGAATGCAATCATTTTGCAGTAACATGGGGTTTGTAATGTAAATTTATTAGACTTCAAACTGGCAACTACATTTAAGTTCCCTGTTAAAGGCTAACCTGCATTTGTCCAAATTACCCGTTTATTCCCATGGAAAGTTTCCAGCCTTGAACATTTCAGGAATAACACCCCAGTACAGTTGCAATAATTTGTGCTGTATAAAGGGTGTCACCCTGGTGTAAAATAGGCCCTGCATTACATACCGCCCAATGCCCCAGTACAGTAGCCATAAACTGTAATGAATAAAGGGTTAAAATAAACCCCACAAAATAAGGGGTGTATCCCTGGGGCAAAAATAATCCCTATGCTACATCACATACCATGCAGGTAGTTAGATAGATAAGTAGTTTTACATCACAAATGATATAGTACTTTTTTTTAATTTTTACAACTTACATGGAAGCTCTAGATTACGTGAATTTTTTCTTGTTACTATTTAAATGTTTTTTAAAGAAGTCTCATCAGCCTGCATTATTTCATAAAAAATGCAATATTGTAAAATATTATTACAATTTCAAAAAAAATTTCTATTTTAATATATTATTTAGGTAACACTTTATTTTAACCCTTTCGCACATAAATTTAAAATATTCTGGCTGACCCGCCATCGTGAGTTTTTCAAGGCGACCGTTATTTAGAATGTATCACTTTATTGTTTCCATGGTGACATGTCATTGCTTGTCAATGTGTATCTGATATGAATGAAACGTGTCGTCTAGTTTGCTGAAAAGCAGAAAACTGTAGACGACACAGATGTCCTTGTGATGAGAAAATAATATGGAAGGATGGAAGAGTTGAGGTGAGACTTTACAATAATATTTACAATAATATTTAGTCAGTTTTGTACATTATTTCACAGTTGTCTGGATCTTAAGTATTACTATTAAGACTGTAATATTGTTGCAGTGTTGCTAGGCCAAATGATTTGTACATTTTAATATACACTTTTGTCTTAGTGGATGTTTTAAGCAATAAGGTACTAGAGTCCAGCCAGTACAGCTATGTGGGGCCCAGATGGGTGTCACCTGGGCTGTCTAACTGGGGCCCAGCCAGTTTTGTCCACAGTTTCCATGGAGGCCCCACATGGGTTAGCCTAGATAAAATGAACACTGCTCAGTGTGCACACTACAGGCTGTTAAATGTAACACAGAAACATGCTGGAGTTAATGAGATAATTAGGTGATAACGAGCAGAATCACCAAAGGACAGAGGAACAACAAGAACTACAACTTCAGCCACAGCCTTCGATGAAATCAACTGACGATAAAAGACATTAAATCTCTCAAGATCTGATTAAACATCTGCACAAACAGCATTTCCAGCTTCACTTATTACTAACCAGATTGACTTTATTTCTGACATATATCTACAGAAGTTGTTATTGAGAATTACCAGAGGTTTAGATGTTGATGATTTGTTGAAAATAAGTTTGGTTTGATGTCACCATGATGAAGGTTAGTGCTTACTTCAGTTAGGCAGTTTGACTTGACTTTTTTAATGTGAGTGTTTCTCTGGCTGCTCTAGCTGTTTGTTATGGCAAGAAAGGCAAGAGGAAATGTCTTTAGCTGTTGTCAGCTTTTTGATGATCAGGATATACTTGTCATCATGTAGTGGCTTTATATGAAAAAAAAAAATTTTATTAACTTTTTGCTGGGTCTCTTATAGTATAACAAAACAGCAGAATAAATCAGATCAAAATAATAAACCTGAAAAGTGCAATGTACACTTAACACTTTACAACACCTGCAAGATCTATTCACACACAGACATCAAGAATCAGCGTATGAATCTCAACAATGGTGACATGCTTCATGCCACAATGCATTCTGGGAGCCATGGATGAGTTTTGTATGAGGCACCCAGAATGCATTGCAGCATGAAGCATGTCACCATTGTTGAGATTCATACGCTGATTCTTGATGTCTGTGTGTGAATAGATCTTGCAGGTGTTTTAAAGCATTTAATGTACATTGTATTTTTCAGATTTATTATTTTGATCTGTTTTTTTAACTGTGTTGTTGTTATTCTGGATAAGATCCAGCACAAAATTAAAAAAAAAATTTCATATAAAGCTCAGTGAACAAAGCCACAAAATGATGACAATTATATTCTTATCATCAAACAGCTGACAACAGCTAAAGACATTTCCTCTTGCCTTTCTTGCCATAACAAACAGCTAGAGTAGCCAGAGAAACACTCACACTAAAACAGTCAAGAGTCAAACTGCCTAACTGAAGTAAGCACTGACCTCGATCATGGTGACATCAAACCAAACTTATTTTCAACAAATCATCAACATCTAAACCTCTGGTAATTCTCAATAACAACTTGAGTAGATATATGTCAGAAATAAAGTCAATCTGGTTAGTAATAAGTGAAGCTGGAAATGCTGTTTGTGCAGATGTTTAATCAGATCTTGAGAGATTTAATGTCTTTTATCTTCAGTTGATTTCATCGAAGGCTGTGGCTGAAGTTGTAGTTCTTGTTGTTCCTCTGTCCTTTGGTGATTCTGCTCGTTATCACATTATCTCATTAACTCCAGCATGTTTCTGTGTTACATTTAACAGCCTGTAGTGTGCACACTGAGCAGTGTTCATTTCATCTGGGCTAATCCATGTGGGGCCTCCATGGAAACTGCGGACAAAACCGGCTGGGCCCCAGTTAGACAGCCCAGGTGACACCCATCTGGGCCCCACATAGCTGTGCTGGCTGGGAGGCTGTCCCCACTAGAAATTTTACATTTCCAGAACATTCTCAGAATGTCCCGACAGGTGTTAAGGACGTTGTCTAGTAATATTCCCAGTACGTTTACAGACGGTCACAATCTAGAGTTCTTTTAAGGTTTGGGGGACGTTATTTGGTGGACCTTCAGGGAACATTCAGGACGTTCTGGGAATGTTTAGGGGACTATTACTACAGGACGTTCTGTTAACTTCCCAAATGTCCTCTTTGTAACGTTCTTACGCGACCATAAAATAACCAAAATAGAACGTCCCCCTAAACTCATTTCGAGAACGTTATTAAATGACCAACAGAGGACCATGTAGGAATGTTCAGTTAATGTCCCACATATTCTCTTTGTAACATTCTTATGTGTCTATAAAATAACCAAAATGGAATGTCCCCCTAAAGTTATATAAGGAACCTTAAACTGCAGCACTTTCATTACCAAAAGAGGACATTTTAGGAATGTACCTAATGTTCTGTAAAGGTTCAGAATTTTTGTCTCCTTTAGACAAATTTTAGGCAAAGTTGCGTAAGGTCACGATAACAAAGATAATAAAGATAATAAAGTTTGAAGTCACCGTTATGGAGGTGAGCGTTTGCTTTAGATGGGCTCTTGATTTTTGACATTTTAACATTAGATTATGTAGGAACTGTGGATGAACCAGGCAAATGAATCATTCAGATGATATTTTCAAAACATAATTCCAGAAACCCACTCAGAGAATCTAATTTTCTGCTTCTACAGGAGAAACCTTGCTAATTACTTTTATGACCCCCATGCTTCCTGACAGAAGGAAAGGTGACAAACCAAACGGTCACCAAGAAGATAAAGAGTCTTTGATCTCCAGATTAAAAGAGACAGAGAGACAATGCAGGCATCTTTTGTTTCTCTGAGTGACCTAACTTTACAGAAAAACCAACGAAGACTGTTCTACAACTAAAACTGTCTAAACCATCTAAAACGGTACTCTCTGCCAAAGCTGGCAATACCAGAGGTAACACTTATATATGACGGCGGCAGAGAAAAGCCACCTTTTGAAACAGAACAATATCTGATTAGCCAAAACTTCTCTCAGAGGTGAGACAAACACCTAAGTATAGGTATTCAGAAATCAGTGAAGAAGGCCACTGTATAATGATGAAACCACCAACAATGAGCAACCAAATCCATTTGATCAGATTTTTTTTTTTTAAAACAAACATGCTTCAAAAACACACAGTTTCAACAATTTGAGAAAAAGTAAAGTCAAAACGTCAAGGCTCAGGAGCCCAACTAAAGCAAGCTCTTATCTCCGTAACGGTGACATTTATAAATTTTGATAAAACATCAACACTTCATCAAGAAGATTTGTATGAAAGAAATAAAGTCAGAGTGGTTTGTAAAAAGTGAAGATGCAGAAATCTAGAGAGATCTGTTAGTGTTTAATGTTGTTTCTGTTATCTGAGTTTTGTGAGGTTATCATTGTGCTGGAGAGTAGCGCCTGTGCTTCAGTCAGTGATGATCCAGAAACACTGATGTTCTGCTGCATGTTGCTTTATTTAAAGGCTGCAGTAACTGTGTAGTTGCTGATACAGTGAGTAGTTACATTAGCTCATGCATGTGCTGTTGTCTGCTAATGACTTAAGTTACTTACTTACTAATTACTTAAGATATTTGCATTTTAAAGAAATGGTTTCATAATATTAATCCAGGAATTACCTGTAAAGAGCTTTTTTTTTAGAGACATTTAAGAAAAAATATTTTTTGTTTGAACAGCCACTTTTGTTAGTCAATTTAGCTCTAATTTTCAATTAAATTTTTTGACAAGGGCAGCAGTGACGTTCTGAGAACATTTCCAAATAAAATATGGTTCCCTAAACGTTCAGAAAATGTCTTGAATGTTCTGTGAAGGTCCGCCAAATAACGTCCCCCAAACCTTAAAAGAACCCCACATCGTGACCATCTGTGAACGTCCTGGGAACGTTAGGCAACGTCCTTAACACCAGTGGGGACGTTCTGAGAATGTTCTGGGAACTTAAAATTTCTAGCAGGGAATTACACAATGGCTGCTAAAAATGACAACAAAGCCAGCAAAGATTGCAGTTCAGTCTCAGTGTTATTGTTTACACTGTCAACAAGGATATGCAGAGTGAACGTGGGCAGCCACTGCATCGTTTTCGAAAGTCTACGTTTTGGCCGGTGTAGTGTAAACGATAGGCGTAACCATAGCAAAACTTTTTTCAAACGAAAACACACTAGTGTAAACGGGGCCTAAGTGTGTCTGTAAAATGTCTGAATATAACAAAAGGGGAAATGAAAGTAGAGAGTTTTCTAATTTCATAAGCTGATGAAGTAATCAAGAAATCCAGATTTGCTTTTACCTAGTAACAGAAGGGTTTGCTGAATTATACATAAGAAGAACCAATCTCATTGCAGAAAAATGATGCAATGCAATGCAATTACTAACCAGATTGACTTTATTTCTGACATATATCTACAAAAGTTGTTATTGAGAATTACCAGAGGTTTAGATGTTGATGATTTGTTGAAAATAAGTTTGGTTTGATGTCACCATGATCGAGGTCAGTGCTTACTTCAGTTAGGCAGTTTGACTCTTGACTGTTTTAATGTGAGTGTTTCTCTGGCTGCTTGTTATGGCAATAAAAACGAGAGCCTATGTGGTCAGCTGTTAGATGATAAGAATGTAATCATCATTTAGTGGCTTAATTCACTGATCTAATGACTGAGCATTTTATGATCAAAACGTGATTAATTTTGTGCTGGATCTCTTCTAGAATTACAACAATAAAACCATTTTAATCAGAAAATTTGAAAAACTCATTGTTCACTAAACACTTTAAACCTACTGCAAGATTTACTTACACACAGACATCAAGAATCAGCATATGAATCTCAACAAAGGTGACATGCCGCAATGCATTCTGGGAGCCATGGATGAGTTTTGTATGAGGCAGCCAGAATGCATTGCAGCATGAAGCATGTCACCATTGTTGAGATTCATATGCTGATTCTTGATGTCTGTGTTTGAATAAATCTTAGTGTTTAGTGTACATTGTATTTTTCAGGTTTATTATTTTGATCTGATTTATTCTACTGTTTTGTTATTCTAGAAAAGATCCAGCACAAAGTTAATAACATTTTTTCATTATAAAGTTTGAAAAAAAAAAAAAAAAAAAAAAAAATGAATCCCGCACACTATCAACTTGCAAAACAATAAGAAAGACACTTTATTAGCAACGTTTCGATCGTAAGATCTTCATCAGGCATAAACATTGTATTCAAACTCCATTGTATTTAAAACATCATGAATCACAAAGAATCATCAATATCCAATCAAGATCAGTGATTAAATAATCATTAACACCACATCACATTATTAACTCAACCATTATATAATAAAATAGAATATATATATATATATATATATATATATATATATAATAAATATAAAGGAGTATTATTAATGATATCATATATCTAATGGTCATATTTCATAACATCACATTAAACAATGCTTCATCATTCATACCCATAGGTGATAAAGTCTGAAGAGTAAAAATCCAGAACAATTCACGTCTCTGTAAGAGCAATTCAATATCGCCCCCTCTAGGTGGCACATTCACTTTTTCAATCCCACAGAAGCGTAAGGAAGAAACATCACGACTGGATAGTTAACATCTTTTCTTCTGATAGAACTTTTATGTTCACTGATTCTTTGTTTCAATTGACGTGAAGTTTTTCCCACATAGCCCAAACCACAAGGACACCGAATCAGATAAACAACGTGTGTAGACGTACAAGTGATAACAGAATGAATACCATATTTCTTCCCAGTTCTAGGATGACAAAAGAATGAGGTTTTAGTTGTATTGTTACACTGCGCACAATTACCACAGCGATAATTTCCATTTTGTAATGGACTAATTAATTTCTGAGAGGACCTAGCAATACCACTTTGAAAACGAGCGTGTACTACATGATCTTTTAGATTTTTCGCTCGTTTAAAAACAATCAATGGAGGGTGTCGGAAAATTGTACTCAGTTCGGGATCAGAGGATAATAAATACCAATATTTTTTAAAAATGGATCGTATTTAGAATGACTTTGAAGAATAGGTCGTAATAAAAGTAAAGGAATGCTTTTTCACTTTTCTTGACCTCTTTTTTAACAAATCAGAACGAGTCTTTTGAAAAGTAGTACTGAATGCTTCGTCAATCCATTCAGAAGGATACCCTCTATCTAAAAATTTCTTTTTCATAATTTCCGATTTTTCAATAAAATCTGTATCTGAATGACAAATTCTCCTCAATCTAAAAAACTGACTCTTGGGTAGACCCTTCTTCAAAGAAGTAGGATGGAAGCTGGTCGCAAGTATCAACGTGTCGCGATCAGTTTCTTTTGTAAACAGAGTTGTAATCAACTGACCTTCATTCTTTTGTACCCACATATCTAGAAAATGTACCCTAGAAACATTAACCTCCACAGTAAATTTCAAATCATCAACAAAATCATTTAAAATGGACACAAATTCACAAACCTCATCATAGTCTCCCAAAAAAATACAAAATATATCATCAATGTATCTATATCATTTGATATTATAAAGTTCAGTCATTAGATAAGTGAATAAAGTCACAACATGGTGACAAGTATATCCTGATCATCAAACAGCTGACAACAGCTAAAAACATTTCCTCTTGCCTTTCTTGCCATAACAAACAGCTAGAACAGCCAGAGAAACACTCACACTAAAAAAAAAGTCAAGTCAAACTGCCTAACTGAAGCAAGTACTAACCTCGATCATGGTGACATCAAACCAAACTTATTTTCAACAAATCATCAACATCTAAACCTCTGGTAATTCTCAATAACAACTTGTGTAGATATATGTCATAAATAAAGTCAATCTGGTTAGTAATAAGTGAAGCTGGAAATGCTGTTTGTGGAGATGTTTAATCAGATCTTGAGAGATTTAATGTCTTTTATCTTCAGCTGATTTCATCGAAGGCTGTGGCTGAAGTTGTAGTTCTTGTTGTTCCTCTGTCCTTTGGTGATTCTGCTCGTTATCACCTTATTATCTCATTAACTCCAGCATGTTTCTGTGTTACATTTAACAGCCTGTAGTGTGCACACTGAGCAGTGTTCATTTCATCTGGGCTAATCCATGTGGGGCCTCCATGGAAACTGTGGGCAAAACTGTGGACACCCATCTGGGCCCCACATAGCTGTGCTGGCTGGGTACCGCCTTTCATGGTCCAGAAAAGTAGTAAAGACATTGTTAAAATAGTCAACATGATTACAGTGGTTCAACCTTAATGTTATGAAGTGACAACAGAGATTGTACATAATAGGGAGATGAGAGGGTCTGTATCTCTCACCATTGGAGAAAGCAGCAAACAGGCTGTTGATTAATTAAATGATTATCTATTTTCCCACAAAAGCTGTTTAATCAGCATAGTGAAGCCTCTCATCCATTGACATTCATTCATAAAACAGCCTCTGGTCTCATTCCCTGCGTACTGCGGGGGGTGGGGCGTTAGCATTAGCCGTTACGCTTTTTTGGCTAAAGGTTGCAGGCTTGCCTTCCAGTGGCTTTGGCGAAAAGAATACTTTTTGTGAGTTTTTTAAGGTAATAGTGAGCCACGGCTGATTTTTAGAAGTATTTCAGTAAGACAGTGATAACATGAATTAGCTGGTTAGCCGGAGACTTAGCACAATATAAAACACAAAACTATGTATTTGTATATGTAATTAATTACATAATGAAAAATAATGCTAAATATATATATATATATGTAACCCCTCTAGTCCAGGTCCTTCTCACCCTGCCCTACGCGGGTCTCAAACCTGGGTCTCCGGCATGGGAGTCGGACGCTCTAACAAGGAGGCTAAAGGCTGCAACCTCTAGCGTCAGTCGCTAGAGCATCTCTTGAGATCAGAGGAGTGAGGTTTACTCACACAGCAACTACTAGCTGGCCTCCGTTACATATATATATATATATATATATATATAATTTAATTGCAACATAAGGGGGGGACAGACTTCGACAGAACACCTGTTCTCACAACAAAAGGGGCGGGGCTTTATTGGTGGGCAGGGTTATGGGGGATTAGCTGTCCCTGGAAGCAAAATCTGAAAACCCAACAGGAAGTGAGATATTTTTAAATATATCTGCAAAATTTTTGCAGTTTTTGCCATTTCCAGACATTGTACTTTAACAAACTCCTCCTAGAGATTTTATTAGATCAACATCATATTTGGTCAGTCTAATCTAAAGTCCTTTGTGCATTTGTGACGTTAAATTGCAAAGATCTTGAGTTTTCACTGAAGGGTGTGTCTGTGGCGGCCTGACAAAATTCAAGTTGTCCAATTTGCCCCAAACTTCACATGTTTTATTAGATTCCTGGTCTAAAGACATCTACATGGCAATATTCAGTTATAGTCATAGCGCCACCTGCGGGCAACAGTTAATGTCATGTTTTACACTGATTAAAGGTGCTAAAGAGGATGTTTTGTTTTATACATTTTTGCAATATTACTTGAAATTGTCTTTACTAGCTGATAAAAGACTATTTATTAGGTGGACTGAAAGGAATAATATTAATATACGTCATCTGTGCACGAGGTAGGGCCTTAAAAACATCAGCCAATCGTTTACGCGATCATCGTGTAAACGATTGGCCCTCTGGCTTGTCAATCACTGCCATTACGTTCCTTGTGAAAGACGTGCGCGCTCCAGTAACTTTCCACACTCTACAGGCGCCGCATGCAATGTTTTTGTCAGGAGACAGGAGTAACAACTGCAGATAATGAGTTACCAGCGGTGAGTCCAACATAATGAATCCACTAACACGACACAGCGAATGCCGGTGGTAAACAAACACTCGTGTTCCAATACTCGTGCACGAGTTTTGGGAGGCGTTCCCTCGAAATGAGCTGTGAAGGAGGGGGGTTGTTCTTAAGCATGCGCTCATTTCAAAAACTCACTAACAGTCTTTGGTTTCTCAGTCAACGAAAAGATCCTCTTTAGCACCTTTAACTCCACATTGAGATTTAACCAGAGCAACATCATATTTGGTCAGGTTAATCTTAAGGCCTTAGCGATGATAAATTGCAAAGATCTTCAGTTTTTGTTGAAGGGCGTGTCCATGGCGGCCTGACAAAGTCTGATGTTTTGCCATGAGGAAGCTGTAGTAAGTCAGGGCATACAGAGTCCAATCTTCCTCAAACTTCACACGTTTGATAAGAGTCCTGGCCTAAAGACATCTACTTGCCAATATTAAGTTAGTCATAGCGCCACCTGATGGCAAAAGGAAATAGCATGCTTTACACTGTAATTCACTCCCAGAAACATATTTAAATATGCCATAAAGTACCAAACATGCTACCAAACATGCAGTTTACAATTATTTATTTACAAAGTGCTATGGGAAGTCAAACCATCTTTACTTGAAATTTTCTTATACTGAACATGTTAATTTCCTGGCATTTCTTGGAATATCTGAAAGCCAGTTTTTTTCTTATATCTTTCATTATTAGCAGAAAACATTTTACACATGGGAAAAACCAAAGTAACATAGTTCTTGTAAATGTTTAACTATAGCATTTGTTACAATAAGGATATAATTACAGGTAAGACCAATGATGGCTCCTCATTACCATCTTTTATCTATAGCATTTGTTATGAAAAATAGCAACACAGTTAGATCGCTACAACATGCTACAGTTGTAATATTACCAGAGTATCCATTAAACATTCTACAACTAGTCAAAATATGATAGATAGATAGATAGATAGATAGATAGATAGATAGATAGATAGATAGATAGATAGATAGATAGATAGATAGATAGATAGATAGATAGATAGATAGATAGATAGATAGATGTGAGAAGTGCAAGTACCCAAGAAAAAGTGAGGGTACGCTGCTGATTAAAATAAAGAAGTTTCAAGCACATTTTAAGTGCTTTTTACATTTCTACTTGAGAAACGGCAATAGTTTTGGGAACTTGACAGGTGATTTTTTTTAAAAATTTAGTTTGATCACTCGTCTAAGTTATTTAAAAAGATTAAGACAATTAGTTTGATAAAATATTGTTTAATTGTCCAATAAAAGATGCAGTAATTTTGATTTGTTACATTAAATTAGCAGATTTTTTTCTCTTAGCCATAACAACTGGGAAAAAAACTGACAAGGCAAAATGTGGGTGAAAAATGTGCTAGTTTAAAATGCTGAGATGACCAAATTTAGACAATTTTCATTTGTCGCAATAAATAAGGGAAGCGCAGCATGGGTGGGTCAGACTGCGAGGGGCTCCTGCAATTTCTGTTGTGACGAACATTCTGAGAGACTCAACTGTTGCTGCTGCAGGAAAGATCATTTCTGTGAGTGTTACTTCTTGTATTTTACTGGAGAATTATTGATAGAAGACATTGACTTATCTTATTTTAGCCTATGTATGTTGTCATGTTGTCCAGTTAAAAGCAAACATTTAATGAGGTTCAAAATTATGGTTAAAGCTTTTATAGTCAATATAGGTGGTAGACAATTCCTGATGGTGGGGGGTGGGGGGGGTCTATATATCTGGTCTATATGTCCCTGCCTCTGCTGAATTACTTTGATTATTTTTAGTCTTCAAACATCTTAAAATGCACAAATGTACAAATTAAAAATAAATTGAAGCAAACGCGATTGAATGTAGAGGTTTGTGTCTCGTTATTCTATTAAAAATATTAATAACTGGTTGATTTTGCATGAATTTGCATTCCTATCAGAAGAATTATTAGCGTCATTGTAAATAGTGGTAAAATATCGAAGCTATATAGTAATCTATCTCAAATCAGAATATTTCTTATAAAAAAATGCACGTAACAGCTGCCAAAAAAAAAAAAAACCCTGTGGTTTGTGATTTAACTGTGGTTTGTGAGGAAAAGAAAAAAAAAAACGTTTGAAAACATCCCCCCTCTGTTTTTTTCACAAATCGCACCCTGGCTGTTGCAGTGAAGCGCACAACGAAAGTAGTAACAACCTACCCTTCGAAGTGAGTAGGGCATAGGGATGCCCTTAGTTTTAGTCATGGCCATGACGTATTAACTTGTGGGAAACGTGATAATAAGATGTGGCCATGAGATCTTTTTTTGAGGTAACGACATCCTTATGTAGTTTTCATGCGTCCACGTGTAGGGGCTCAATCTTTGGTCATGATAAAAAATCGTCCGATCGACTTGAAATTTGGCGTGCACTGTCTTGGTCCCAGTGGACATGATAGTCTATGTGGACATTGGCGTTTCTCAAAAAACATGGCCGCTATCAGCCAATGAAGTTTGAGCACCTATTAGACAAGGTTAATGGTGGCCGATCGGAACGAAATTCGGTGGGCATGTTCGACTCAAGGTCCTAGAGGTCTGTAAGAATGTTGAAAGAAATCGGCCACTAGTTGGCGCTCACAAGTTTTACGCCTCTGTAATCACGTGCGGTTTCACAGATCCACACAATATGTATATCATTTGATAGATCTCCACATGCTGAACAACTTTGCCTCAAATACCAATGCTGTCAATCAAATCGTTCATTAATTATTCATGAATATCTGAAAAACCTACTTTTGCAAACTAGTCCTAGGTTTTTTGCCCAATCGGAACAAAACCAGTGCAAGACAATTATTATCTAGATCAATAATTATGAAAAAAAAGTTTAACTTTACCCTTTGGGTCGCTATAACAGGGTCATTTAGAAAATGGGCGTGGCTAAAAACACCCAAAAGCCTATAAATCTTAAAAGAAAACTCAGAACTTCATGGAATTAAGAGAGCATATGCCAACTTTTATGGAGATCGGACCATAGGTGGCGCTATAACTGTTAAAAAGATTTTTTTTTTAAATAAATTGAATGGTTTTGGCTGAAAATGTATAAAACTTTGGGTGTGGTTGACATATTTTCACGGGACTAAACATCTTTGCCAAAATGTCAAAATTTTGATAGGAAGTGGCAAAAAAATCCAATCAAAGACGCTCATGGGTCATTTTTTATGCTCTCATATATATAAGTATCTATAACTTAAAAAGGAAATGAGATATTTTCACCAAAATTAACACGCATATGTATGGGCACACTCTGAGGACACCCCAAAAAAGGCAAAAGGTGGTGATTTACCTGTCAAAAAATCTTTAAAAATGTTCTGGTGAAAATTCTTACTTTGGTCATACTTCAAGGCTACAACCTGTGATTCCGAAGTACAGTATCAACACCGATTTGGTGACTGACAGCAAACATTAGATTCATCCGTGCTGAGGAGTCATGCAGAGGCACAACCCACATAAAGATAATAATTCTGCATATAACTGCAATTGCAGGTTTCAAACAGAGATGGTGACAAAGAAGCAAAACTTACGGAATGCAGATTTAAAGTACAGGTGCTGGCCATATAATTAGAATATCATCAAAAAGTTGATTTATTTCACTAATTCCATTCAAAAAGTGAAACTTGTATATTATATTCATTCATTACACACAGACTGATATATTTCAAATGTTTATTTCTTTTAATTTTGATGATTATTACTGACAACTAAGGAAAATCCCAAATTCAGTATGTCAGAAAATTAGAATATTACTTAAGACCAATACAAAGAAAGGATTTTTAGAAATCTTGGCCAACTGAAAAGTATGAACATGAAAAGTATGAGCATGTACAGCACTCAATACTTAGTTGGGGCTCCTTTTCCCTGAATTACTGCAGCAATGCGGCAACTGCTCAGGTGTTATGAGAGCCCAGGTTGCTCTGATAGTGGCCTTCAGCTCTTCTGGAAGCTTTGGCACTGTGTGCAGGTGCCAAGTCCTGTTGGAAAATGAAATCTGCATCTCCATAAAGTTGGTCAGCAGCAGGAAGCATGAAGTGCTCTAAAACTTCCTGGTATACGGCTGCGTTGACCTTGGACCTCAGAAAACACAGTGGACCAACACCAGCAGATGACATGGCACCCCAAACCATCACTGACTGTGGAAACTTTACACTGGACCTCAAGCTACATGGATTGTGTGCCTCTCCTCTCTTCCTCCAGACTCTGGGACCCTGATTTCCAAAGGAAATCCAAAATTTACTTTCATCAGAGAACATAACTTTGGTCCACTCAGCAGCAGTCCAGTCCTTTTTGTCTTTAGCCCAGGCGAGACGCTTCTGACGCTATCTGTTGTTTAAGAGTGGCTTGACACAATGCGACAGCTGAAACCCATGTCTTGCATACGTCTGTGCGTAGTGGTTCTTGAAGCACTGACTCCAGCTGCAGTCCACTCTTTGTGAATCTCCCCCACATTTTTGAATGGGTTTTGTTTCACAATCCTCTCCAGGGTGCGGTTATCCCTATTGCTTGTACACTTTTTTCTACCACATCTTTTCCTTCCCTTCGCCTCTCTATTAATGTGCTTGGACACAGAGCAGCCTCTTTTGCAATGACCTTTTGTGCAAGGTGTCAATGGTCGTCTTTTGGACAACTGTCAAGTCAGCAATCTTCCCCATGATTGTGTAGCCTACAGAACTAGACTGAGAGACCATTTAAAGGCCTTTGCAGGTGTTTCGAGTTAATTAGCTGATTAGAGTGTGGCACCAGGTGTCTTCAATATTGAACCTTTTTAGAACGATATTCTAATTTTCTGAGATACTGAATTTGGGATTTTCCTTAGTTGTCAGCTATAATCATCAAAATGAAAAGAAATAAACATTTGAAATATATCAGTCTGTGTGTAATGAATGAATATAATATACAAGTTTCACTTTTTGAATGAAATTAGTGAAATAAATGATGATACAATGATATTCTAATTATATGACCAGCACCTGTATATGTTTTGAAAATACTGTAAATGCCCCATCATGCCAATAAAAATGTGACTTAATGACTATATTTCTGTTGACTACACCAGTGGCCTATGTGACGATAAATGAGCATCTGTTATCATTTAGCTCCTTGTGCCCGTGACAGCATTCGAATGAAGTTTAAATAGTTTATTATTAATAGTCATTTGTTATCAATAGTCAGAATACACAGTGCATCGCAGTTTGTTGTGTATGGGGCTGCATAGCCACAGACCAGTTGCAGGAGGCCCCACCTTGCAACTTACAGGACTTAAAGGATCTGCTGCAAACATCTTGGTTACAGATACCAAAGTACACCTTCAGGGGTCTAGTGGAGTCCATGCCTTGATGGGTCAGCAAAAGGGGGCCCAACACAATATTAGGAAGGTGGTCTGACACTGTTTCTAAACCAGACGCGCCACAACAGCTAAAAGCTGTCTACACCGAACACGACAAACTGACCGTTGCAAAGCACTTGGACTACTTCAGAAGTAGAACGGGGAATCCGTTTACTGTTGAGAATTTGTTGAGTCGCATCGCGCCGTGCTGCGACATCCAGTGTAGACAATATCACTGATTATAATGGGTTTTATTATCTTTTATCTTCCAGTGTAGACACGGTGTGAATGTTATGCCTGATCGGTATATATATATATACATATATGATGAGGGATGGGGGGTGTAGGGCACAGCATCATCCCTAAGCTGAGATGTTGTAACTGGCATGGTGAAGTTATTGGCATTGGCTCAGTTTCTGAAGCAAACTGGCTATGTGCTGGATAAGCCTCCAGGAATGATACTTGATAGAAAGTGCGCTGGGTGGGTTGGCTCGGTCTCTGTTCAGGGAGAGGAGGCAATGGTTTAATCCAAGGCTCTGCTCTGTTGCGCACTTGGGTTCTGGTTGGGTTTGACGAGGGGTTGCAGCATGGTGAGGCATACTGGTGTGCCAACAGGGTAGTCTCTCTGCTTACGGGGGTGGTGACTGGAAATAAGTGTCTCTGATTTGAGCTTTCCTCAGTACTTTTGAAAGCTCCTCTACAGACTGCAACTTAGTGTTTGCCTAGATCCAGCCCACATCTGGTACATGTGGATTCCACGTGGGCCGAATCTGGACCAACACTATGTTGCCTTCTGGGTCAACAAAACAGGGTTGGGGTTTGGCAGACTGTGGCCAAGTTTGACAGTCTGAGCTGACATCAGGGCTAGCATCAGATTTCAGCTATCCCTTCACTGATTTCAGGATCTGAGTCCTAGGTGTCTGATACCGGGATGATGCTTGTGAGGATTGGACAGATGCTTGAGGAGTGTTGTGTATCAGGACTTTCTCCAAGAGTTCTGTTTGGCACCTAGCAGTCTCATTCTGTTGCTTTGTAATTTCCATTATCTGAAGCATAAAGTCCTCTGATGAACCAGCTGTTCCAAATGGGTGGTGAGAGGGGGGTTGAAGTTCTTTTCGGTCTAACAGCCTGCCCTGATGGGTTCCCAGCATAGTTGACTACATAGTCATCGAGGTAAACAGGCCTCTGGATTGCTGTGCATGGACGTTGGGATGAGGCAGGGGCAGACTTTGATATTTCAGACACTGGGGTTGCCATGGTAATGACCCGGATCCTGCTCAAAGGACAAATAATGTACTTAAGGTGGACTGGTTTTTTGGAAAACTTGGTCATTGCCATGAAGTGTTGGTAAGGACATGGAGACTGGGACCCCAATCATATGTCCAACAAGTTTACTGGTTACATTGGTATTCATGGTCATATGCACGTGTGTGTGTGGTTCTAAACAAAGAAAAGTAAAAATATACATAATATACAAATACAAATAAGTGATTCTCAAATAAACAGGATATTTCAAGATGTATATTACCAGATGTAAATTTCCAGATGTAAAGCTGTACACAACACTGTAATACAATATATGTATATACTGTCATTGCACCTTATGTTTGTAAGTTTTATGAACCATATAAACATACAGTCATGTGAAAAAGTTAGGACACCCTATTGAATTCCATGGTTTTCTGTATCAGGGCATAATAAAAAATCATCTAGTCCTTGGCAGGTCTTAAAATTTTTTAAATAAAACCTCAGATGAACAACAACACATGACATATCACAGTGTCATTATTTGTTTAGCAAACATAAAGCCGAAATGGAAAAGCCATGGGTGACAAACTTAGGACACCCTTACTGTTAACATAGGAATTTAAGAGGGTAAGTAATGTTCAGGCACTGCTAATCAAATGTATTTGATTAACCTGTCACGTATGACAGTGTGATCACCTCTATAAAAGCTGAAGTTCTGGCAGTTTGATTGTCTGGAGCTTTCAGATGTGTGTTAACACAATGCCAAGGAGGAAAGACATCAGCAATGATCTTAGAGAAGCAATTGTTGCTGCCATCAACCTGGAAACAGTTACAAGGTCGTTCCAAAACAATTTGAAGTCCGTCATTTACAATGAGGAATAAAAGTTGCTTCACTCCCTGGAAAATGAGAAAGGAGGTGTATTATAATCTAACAATACAAACTGCTTTGAATTCCCACATAACAAATTAAGCAGACTTAAAATATTTATTTCAAACAAATTGTATATTGTGTTCATGTTTATTTTTTGGTCTTTATTACGATACAAACAGAAAATACAGGAAATATGTACACAAAATGAAAAAAAAAACTCAGAACAAATTGACTTCTTTAAGAAAAAATCAGTATTTAGTGTGACCTCCTAGACTTCTTCCAGTTTTTTCAAAGGAGAAACTTCTAATCAGATTTTGAAAGTTTTCTTGGCCTTCCAGTCATTTCCCATTCTATTTAGGTTTAAGAGAGCCAGGTTAATGCTATTGCTCAAGTGTAAACTTAAAAAATACTGACTTACCGCGAGTATCCAGATAACGATGATGATTGATGATAATGATGATTATATCATTTGTCTGTGCTAGTCCTAAGAAATCATCTTACCATAGTGTAGCAGCAGATAAATACAGATAAAGTAATAAAAACTACTATCTTTATATCACTAAAATGAAATAAGAAGCCGCTTACAGATGCTCACCTCCACACATGTAATTGTAAACACAACACTAACGTCTTCACTTCCAGGTCAAGAAGAAAAAAAACTCATAAGCCAATGAGAACACACCACTGCTGGCCCCGCCCCCACGAGAGATTTGTGCCTGAAAGATGAACGAAAACGAAAACTTCAGAAGCATAAATGAAAACTCTGGAAACACATTTGTAAGTACAGATCAGTGAAAGAAAGAGGAGAAACAGTTAGCACAACATGCAGTGCATTAAAAACAAAGTCAAACATTTTGCCTGCGATTTTATTTTTTAAAGTTTCAAAGACATTTTATATATATATATATATATATATATATATATATATTTATTTATTTATTTATTTATTTATTAATTTTTTTAAAGTTACATTAATTTTTATTGGAATAAAGGTATTCCATACAAGCCTCAATGAACTGAAGCAAAATGTTGGCCCATTGTACAGAAGAATGGAGACTGATAAAATCATGATTACTTAAAGTTCCCTTTCGATACTTCACTCGTACTGCGTATGGGGAAAGGTCTCCTTTTTCCCCGTTACTGAAGCCTTTTTCAATAACGCAGTGTAACTGCATCGTCATTGGTTCACTCATAGACAAGTTGTTGAACCAATGACGGCGCGGCATAGCTGCGACCTAGGGATTTCAGTTCTCTCTCCTTCAGCGACGACTTCACATTGCTCCTCGCTGATCTCCGGCTGAAGCCTTCGCCGCCTGGAAGAAGCTCGCCTGGAAAGAAGCTCTCGCCGCCGTCGAAGAGGCTCCCGCAGCGGACTGCTGAGCTCGCCGAGGAAGAAGCGCCGGCGCCCTCGTCGACTGCTGCCTCGAGCGCAGTCTCGAGCCGCCCGCTTCCCGCTTCCGGCCGCCTGCCAGCCCGTCTCCTGCCGCCATCCGGCGCGCCTAAAAGAGCGATTTTCCCGCGGTTATTGCCGCTCTAAAAGAGCTTTCCAACAGCGGTTTTCACTGCTCTAGCGGCCCTCGTCGCTCTAAAAGAGCCCCTCAAACGCCGTTTTCACGGCGGCAGCGTTGTTACAAATGCCGCGCCACTCGTGTGGCACATGCAGAGCCCCTCTGACGACGAAAGACCGCCCTGGTGATTTATGTATGACACCACTGTCATGCTGTCCGACTGGACTAAGACGTGGCGCCCTGTCAGGTGTGCCGACGACGGTCACGGTGAGTGCGTCGGCTGCCTGGGCAGACCCCATGCAGAGGCCGCGCTCACCGGGACCTCGTGTTCTCACTGTGAGAACATGAGTCTCGCCTCTCTGCGCTCGCGGATCGCCTTCTTCAGTGAAGGCGATCTCGCCGCTCGCGCCCTCCCGTCGTCTTCCTCCCGCGAGCCGGCTAGGAAGAGACGGCGGGGTAGAGCGGCCCAGCGCACGGAGTTGGATGACGTCACGCCGGCTTCCCCGCGTGCCTCACCCTCTCCCCCGAGACAGCAGTCCCCCGTTCTGTTCTCCCACCCTGAGCTGCGTCCCTCGGCAGATGCGAGCGACCTCATCTCTTTTGGCGGTTCTGAAGACGAGCCGCTTGATGACGTCATGTCTCTCACGGCCTCTGAATCCGAAGGTTGGGCCGGTGATTCTGACCCCGCCCGCCTTCCCTCGCTGGAGCCCATTGACTGCAAGCCGGGTATGGATGCCGAGCTCTTCCGCATCCTTTCGAAAGCAGTAGAGGTTTTGGACCTCGAATGGGCTCCGCCAGAGGAGCCATCATGGAGCAGGCTCGATGAGTGGTTCCTGCCGGGTTCCCACCAGGCCCCTTCTCAACGCGCTGCACCGTTTTTCCCAGAGGTTCACAACGAGCTGACGAAGTCATCGTGCGCCCCGTATTCTGCCCGCCTATGTACTACGCATTATTCAGCTCTCACCTCTGTGGATGGCTCTGAAGAGAAGAGTTACGAGCATCTACCGCCCCTGGACGAAGCGGTGGCGGCTCACCTCTGTCCCCCCACAGCTGTGGGTTGGAAAACTAAGAGGGCCCTTCCATCCAAGCCCTGCAGGACCACTTCTGCCCTGGCTGGCAGAGCATATACGTCCGCGGGCCAGGCTGCTTCAGCACTGCAGGCCATGGCTATTCTCCAGGTGTTTCAAGCGAAGCTCCTCCGTTCTCTGGATGAGTCCGGCGTCGACGCACCTGCCTTCCGTGACCTCCACAGCGCCACTGACTTAGCCCTGCGTGCCACAAAGGCCACAGCTCAGGCCATTGGACGATCCATGGCCAGCCTGGTCGTGCTTGAGCGCCATTTGTGGCTCAACCTGACCGAGATTAAGGAGATGGACAAGATGGCCTTTTTGGATGCCCCGGTCTCTCCTTCTGGTCTCTTCGGGCCAGCAGTAGAAGGCTTTATGGAGCGTTTTACTGCAGCACAAAAGTCGTCTCAGGCTATGCGACACTTCCTGCCTAAACTCCCTAGCTCCACGTCTGCTTCCAGCCGCCCCAAGTCTGCGCCGGCTCAGCAGAACAAAACTGCCCCCTCTACCTCTCAGGCAGCACCACCCAAGGAACAGCGCCATCGTAAGCGCTCCTCCCTCCCGGGGCAACGTCAGGGACCCCGGCCTAAGATTACGCTGGACCCGACGCCTCCTAAGCCCTCCTGATATTTCAGGAAGGAAGAGGATGGGGCAAAGTCTCGCCACGGCCGGACCACCCCAAAAGCTCTTTCGTTCCACCCCCCCTCCGCCTCGTTCAGCTCCGGGCGTGGGAGATATGTTCAGTGTTGCACTAACTGGGCCCAGTGCTGCGTCCATGCAAAACGCTATTCTTATGGCGAACACTATGAATATTCTACCTTCTCTAAGAAAGAGCGAAGTTCCTCTTCCACTCTCTCCGGTGCACGGGCCCCCGATTGGCGGCCCATCACCCGATACCATTCAGCCCCTTGTCACGTGGGCCGAGGCCTGGCGGGCCATCCCCGGAGTGTCAAGCTGGGTTCTGGGAACCATAAGTCGAGGCTACTCGCTTCAGTTCGCCCGAAGGCCCCCGCGCTTCAGCGGGGTGCTTCAGACTTCAGTCAACACGGACAACGTTCATGTCCTCCGAGCCGAAGTCACGTCTCTTCTGAGGAAAGGAGCTATAGAAATAGTATCCCCCTCAGAGAGCAATTCGGGGTTCTACAGCCGTTATTTTCTAGTTCCCAAAAAAGATGGTGGTCTCAGACCCATCTTAGATCTCAGGCTCTTGAACCTCTCCCTCATGAGACGGAAGTTCAAGATGCTAACGCTGAAGCAGATCCTCGCGCAGGTTTGCCCCGGGGACTGGTTCTGCTCACTGGACCTGAAAGATGCATACTTTCATATCCAGATAGCCCCCCATCACAGGCGATTCTTGAGATTCGCGTTCGAGGGTGTGGCTTACCAATATACGGTCCTTCCATTCGGACTGTCCCTAGCTCCTCGCACTTTTACCAAGTGCATGAACGCGGCGCTTTCCCCACTGAGACAGATGGGAATCCGGGTTCTCAATTACCTCGACGACTGGCTCATCCTAGCCCAGTCACGAGCCGAGCTGGAGCATCACAGATCCGTGTTACTCAGCCACTTGGAGTGCCTGGGTCTCAGGGTCAACTTTGCCAAGAGCTCACTGCTCCCCAGCCAGCGTATAACGTTCCTGGGTGCAGTTTTCGACTCAGTCTGTATGGCGGCTGTAGTATTTCCAGAGCGCGCTCTGGCCATTCAGCAGCTCACGGCATCGGTCAGGAACAGAGCCTATTTCCCTCTGAAGTTTTTCCAGAGGATGCTAGGGCTGATGGCTTCCGCCTCCCCGGTTCTGCAGCTCGGCCTTCTTCGGATGCGGCCTCTGCAGTACTGGTTGAAGTTCCGGGTCCCTCCTCACGCCTGGCGGCACGGCCGCCTGCGTCTCAGGGTCAATCAGGCCTGTTTGGCAGCTCTGAAACCCTGGATGAACCCTGTATGGTTCAGCCAAGGGGTACCCCTACAGGCGGTGTCCAGAAGGACGGTGCTCTCAACGGATGCTTCCAACACAGGTTGGGGCGCTCTTTGCGAGGGCAGACCGGCCTTCGGCTCGTGGTCTCACGAGGAATGCCATCTGCACATCAACTGCCTCGAGATGTTGGCAGTGATTCGAGCCCTTCATGCGTTCCAGGCACACCTGACAGGGCGCCACGTCTTAGTCCAGTCGGACAGCATGACAGTGGTGTCATACATAAATCACCAGGGCGGTCTTTCGTCCAGCCGCTTATGCGCTCTGGCGAAGCGTCTTCTGGAATGGGCATCACCGAGGTTTCAGTCGCTCAGGGCGACTCACATACCCGGGAGAACAAACTTGGGAGCAGACATGCTATCTCGGAGCAATGTCCCCTCAGATGAGTGGATGCTCCACCCCCAGACGGTTCTCATGATCTGGGAGTTCTTCGGAAAGGCAGAGGTAGACCTCTTCGCTTCAGAAGGCAACTCTCACTGCCCAATTTATTTCTCGAAGGAGGAAGATGCGCTGGCCCATGTCTGGCCCAGCACCCTCCTTTACGCTTTTCCCCCGATCGCTCTGATCCCACAGGTCATCAGACGAATCAGGGAAGACAAGCACAGAGTCCTCCTGGTGGCCCCGCTCTGGAGGAGCCAAGTTTGGTTCTCAGAGCTGTTCAGGCTTTCCACATAAGCTCCGTGGCCGATCCCCCTGAGACGGGACCTCCTCTCTCATCGAACAGGACAATTTGGCATCCCCAGCCAGAACTCTGGGCTCTGCACCTCTGGTCCCTCGACGGGAGCCTGCTAACCTCCCCGGGGACGTGCTGAATACCATTTCTCAGGCAAGAGCTCCATCCACGAGACGCCTCTACACCCAGAAATGGTCGGTCTTTGTTGACTGGTGTTCTACACGCAACATAGACCCAGTGGAGTGTGACGTATCTCCGATACTGTCTTTTCTCCAGGAGCGTTTGAATCTGGGTCGCACCCCTTCAACGCTCAAAGTTTACGTAGCAGCCATTGCAGCGTTTCACGCTCCTATCGCTGGCCAGTCAGTGGGACGAAACAACCTTGTGGTGCGTTTCTTGAGAGGTTCTAGGCGATTAAATCCTCCTCGTCCTCTCACTGTTCCCACCTGGGACCTCTCTTTGGTCCTCAGAGCTCTTAAAGGGCCTCCCTTTGAGCCACTGCGTTCAGCTGACCTCAGGCCCCTGACACTCAAAACCGCTCTGCTACTTGCACTAGCATCGGTTAAGCGAGTTGGTGACTTGCAGGCCCTCTCCGTGAGCCCTGCATGCCTTGAGTTCGGGCCCAACGACTCCAAAGTCGTTTTGAAACCTAGGCATGGCTACGTCCCTAAGGTGCTCTTGACTCCATTCAGAGCACAGGTTATTTCCCTCTCAGCGCTTCCTCCCTCGTCGGACGAGCGAGAGTTGGAACTACTCTGCCCTGTCAGGGCATTAAGGACCTACGTTGATCGATCACAGCCTTTTCGGCAATCTGATCAGCTCTTTATCTGCTTTGGTGGCCGCACCAAGGGGTCTTCGGTCTCAAAGCAACGTCTTTCGCGTTGGATAGTCGACGCTATTGCTCTTTGTTACTCCTCTATGGGCCTCGACTGCCCCATAGGAGTTAGAGCTCACTCTACTAGAGGAATGGCTTCCTCTTGGGCCTGGTCAAGTGGAGTTTCGATTAAAGACATCTGTGAGGCGGCCGGCTGGTCCTCGCCGTCCACTTTTGTCAGATTTTATCATTTGGACGTCCCGACCTTACAAGCTCGGGTCCTCTCGGTATGATCCAGCGGCCTCTATCGAGCTCCGCTTCATGCCACTCTGGGAGTTAACTCCCTTTTTGTAGTGTAACGAGGATTCGATGGCTCCGGCCTTCTCACTTGTCCTCTGGTTCCCTCACGGTGCCCAAGACAAATCCAGTCGTTCCCTGCCGTGGCACGGCGCGGTTGAATTCGTTCCCCATACGCAGTACGAGTGAAGTATCGAAAGGGAACGTACTCGGTTACTAACGTAACCTTGGTTCCCTGAGATACGGAACGAGTACTGCGTTACATGCCGTGCCACGAGGCTGCGGCTTCAGTGTCGTCGCTTCAGTCGAATGACCTGAAATCCTATGGCGAAACGCCCGCTTATATAGCCCTAAACCCCGCCCATTTCGGCGGGAATATTCGCGCGCTCTGTCGCCATAGGTCGCGCAGCTATGCCGCGCCGTCATTGGTTCAACAACTTGTCTATGAGTGAACCAATGACGATGCAGTTACACTGCGTTATTGAAAAAGGCTTCAGTAACGGGGAAAAAGGAGACCTTTCCCCATATGCAGTACTCGTTCGGTATCTCAGGGAACCGAGGTTACGTTAGTAACCGAGTACGTTATTGCTGCTAAAATTGGATCTACAAGCAATTGAAACATATGGTGTCCTAACTTTGTAACCCATGGTTTTTCCATTTTGGCATTATTTTTGCTAAATAAATAATGACATGGGATGATATGTCATGTGTTGTTGTTCATCTAAGGTTTTATTTTAGAAATTTTAAGACCTGCCAAACACTAGATGATTTTTTATTATGTCCTGATATGGAAAACCATGGAATTCAATAGGGTATCCTAACTTTTTCATGACTGTACATAAACATAGATACATTAGATGTACATTTTAAAGTATATTTAATAGATCACAATGGCATTAACAGGTTCATATTAAACAATTCCAAATATTCGGTTTAAAGTGCTTATGTTTAATCAAATACTCACTTGTGCATTGCCGCAGGTTTTCCATGCTTCTGTTTATTTTACACATAAACAACTCTATAATATAATAATCTTAATCAGCAGTAACAGAAATATAAAAGATGAATAAACTCACTTTTAATCATTGACGCACACAACTAGGAGGAAAAACACATCTCTCTATGATTGTCATGATCCCCAGTTGGAGTGCCCTATTTAGCCACCAGAGGGCACTCCAACCCGGACTAGTTCCTCGCCACACTTGGACTTCATTTCCCATAACCCACTTCCCGGACTCATTATCCCATCATTGCACTCAGTTGTTTTGTGTTTGATCATTAGTGTCTGTCTATTTATACCTGGTTTGTTTCTGCTTTTGTATTCAAGGTTTCATTTATGGTCACTGGCTTCTCTGTTGTTCTTGTTTTGTGTGGACTGTTTTATGGATTACGACTCTTGCCTGGATGTACTACGTTTTTGGATTGCCCTATTAAAGCTGCACTTGGATCTTACCACCTTGTCTCTGTGCTCTCCGTGACAATGATAGAGTGAAAACTAAGCTAAAGAGTTCTGTACACAGTAACCCGACCAATGCTGTGGTTTAATTGGCTGTCTGTTCACATGATCGGTGCACGATTGCTATGTAGGCTCTCCAGAAGTGCAACTAAATCCACTGCACTGCAGGAATTTTCCAGGTGCACTTTCTTGCTCTCTCATCTCTCCAACAGCGAGTTGACACACAAACCCACCTCCCCTCATTAGTTTCATTTGCTTCGGAGTCCGGATGAATATTGTTGGTGTACCAGAGCTTGAATTTCAGTGTGGGATTGCACTTATTGTACATAATTTTTGTGATCACACCCAAAGTGTATTCTCAGAACTAAATTGAGTACTTTTCGCTGCTTATTGTGTCAAATACACACAAAATAAAATGCCGTTCTTGGCGAGTATTCATGTAAACAGTCAGTTATGTTAAGTGAACAGCTGAGAAAGAAAATGTGTAACAGTATAATGGATCCATGTGTCAGATCTTAAAGTGACAGCAGCCTAATAAACCTGTTGCCAAATTATGAGAACATTAAAATCTATATGACAGTTTTTCCCCATGGTATCAATGTCAAAATTGTGGACAGTGAAAATGCTAAGTGGCTAGTAACTTTGGAAAACCACTAGCCACAGTGGCTGGTGAGCAAAAAAGTTCATGTCAAACCCTAATTACTAACATGAATTAGCGTGTTACTAGCATGTTTTAACACATTGCTAGCATGAATTACCAGGCATGTTTTAGCACACTGTTAGCATGAATTATCATGTTTGCTAAAATTTTTAACATATTTCTAGCATGTTTTAGCATATTGCCAGCATGCCTTAACATACTGCTAGCATGTTTTAAAGGGTTAGTTCATCTTCGGAACACAAATAAGATATTTTTGATAGAATCCAATGGCTCAGTGAAGCCTCCATTGACAGCAAGATAATTAACTCTTTCAAATGCCCATTAATTGATTTAAAAAAAAAAAAAAAAAAAAAAAAAAAATACAACATTACAGTACCCAAAACCTATCGATTTCAACATTTATTAGGCTTTAAAAAAATATCAGCATTTAATTTAAGACTTACGTGAACTTAAGTGAATACAATCTTCACATAAACCCATTATAGCCTAACCCATTTCCTACGTGTCTAACAGTTAGGAAATCTATAGAAATTTAATAAAGTTATCGAACACTTTACATTCTTCACTGCATAAATTATAAATTAAATATAGATTAATCCTTATTAAAGCTACAATTTTCTCCGTTACCCTTTTTCTTTGATTAACATTAATGACAGACATCAAAGCGACTGATTTTTTAGGCTGCTGTGACTTTAAGACCTGCCGCTGCCGAACATGATGCGCATCTCATTTTCTCACAACTCTTTAAGTTCATTTAAGATGTTATTTAACTCAGTTAAGATTGCTCTTATGAAGATACTCAAAATGAGCATTAGGCATAATTCTGAATGTTATTGTTTGTTCAAGCACGGAAGTTTTTCTGTGCACAGGAGTCGTGTGTCACCCAGACACAACATTCACAAACAGCGCATTATCTTTTGTCTTGTGGCACTTTAATGATTTAAAAGAATTTGCATGAATAAGAGTGTGATCATATAATGTAACTAGCCAAATTATGACAGTTTATGACAAATTAATGATGTTTGCTGCTTTAATTGCATTAAATATTTTTAAAACATGAATCTGAACAAATGAATTGCATGCGTTAATGCGCTAATTTTGACAACACCAGTTTTAACATATTGCTAGCATGACTTAGCATGTTACTAGCATCTTTAACATGTTAGCATAAATTAACAAATTGCTAACATGTTTTAACACACTGCTAACATGATTTAACATGTTGTTAGCATGAATTAGCATGTTTTATCACATTGCTAACATGAATTAGCATGTTGTTAACATGAATTTGTCACAATAACCACAGTGTCTGAGGTGGGTCTCGAACCCGGGTCTCACAGTCAGGGAAAGCTACTTCTTTACCTCTGGTCTACTGGAGATGATAGTTTTTCATAAGACCCATGTGCAGAAGAAAAGGCAAACTAGGAGGCTCAGATAACTCAAAAGAAAGCTGTCTTTACTTGAAGTCAGTTTTCAAATACAAACAAAAGAGCAATCACAGCTTTACAAAACAAAACATTAATAAGGCCAAATGGCAACAGAGAAACATAGCTTAAATCTTTCTAGAACTCAGGTAATCCGTACTGAGTTGATACCAAGACTGAACACAGTTCAATGAAACTACCAAACTTAAATAGGACAAAATACAGGTGAATCAAATTAACTTGATGAACAATCTTAATTAGAGAGTTCACAGCAGGTGGTGCCACCTAGTGGCTTGGAGTGTCCTCACAGAAAAGGGCAGATGGTGCCCACCAATGGCTGGGAGAGTCATTGCATGAAGGAGCAGACAGCGCTCCCTAGTGGCTTGGAGAGTCACTGCAAGAGGAGTCTTACAGAATTAACAAATTGCTAACATGATTTAGCTTTTTGCTAGCATGTTTTACACATTGCTAGCATGTCTTATGCCAGTTGCTAGGCTTTGGTAGTGATAGATAGTTGGTGAATGAAGCTTAAATACTTTATTAGAGTTGCTTTATAAAAGTTTTGACCCCCTCAATGAAAGTCTATAGGACTTTTGTCAAGCCAACATAATTCTGAGAAAATGTCTAAAGTCATTTGTAGGAAAATTCCACTTCATTTGATTTGATAGTTGGTGTCTCAAGCAATGTCATTTATACATTTTAAAATGTGGCTGAAATGTATTGCATGTTACTGTTACTTCTACTATTTATTCTTTCTATTTATAGGGCTAGAATTTTACAATGGCTAACAATACATCTTCAGAAAGCAGTTCAATTCCTCCCAAAAGCAATTTAACTAATCTCGAAGACAATACAACAGCAACAACATTATTCAAACAGGAGACACCACTTTATTCAAAACACGTGACATACAGAATTCCAGCTCTCATCTATATCAGTAAAGATCAGACCTACATTGCCTTTGCTGAAAAGCGGAAAACTAAACACGACACAGATGCAGAAGTGCTTGTGATGAAAAGAGGATCGTGGAAAGATGGCAAGAATGAAGTTGAGGTACTATACATGTTTAACCAAAATTTTAAAATATTATACATAACTGACAGTTTTCTTAAAGTCCCCCTGTAGTCAATAGTTATATGCCTTAAAACTCATCTCATCTAAATTTGTCCTGTGAAAAAAATTCCTCATCCCTTAAAATAGCTTGAATGTAAAGACACACCGGGACGTTTATTGTGAGTGCTTATCGCCAGCGTTTTTCGAGACATTTTTCATGTTAATACACAAGCAATTTTCACTGGCGATGCACAGAGTGAACGTGCAAATTCACTTCCTGACAGTATATGTGTCACGATCACGTCTGTTCCTGTCACATCCCGGACTACATTTCCCATGATCCTCCATTGCTCATCTCCTGCACTCACTTCACAATCACTCCACACTAATCACCACACCCAGCTGCCACACATTACCTGGACTATAAAAGACTCATACACACACCACCTCACCGCGAAGTCTTGTTTACCCAGTGTGACATTTCCGAGCGTTATATCCCTGTTTACCCGTTTGTTACTGTTCCTGCCTGATTCCTGTTTTACGACCCATTGCTGCCTGCCTCGATCCTTGCCTGTACCCTGACTACGACTCTGCCTGTTCCTCACTGTTCCTGTTTGTTCCTGTTTTGACCCTGCCTGTACGACCACTCTTACTTCTAATAAACGCTGCATTTGGATCTCACTCTGAGTCCCGCCTTCGTTACAGAAGACTTCGCCACACCAAGATCCAGCAGCTACCGTGAGTGTTTCCGTCACATTCAGCATCAGCATGGACCCAGCTATATGTCTCATCCACCTTCGTCAAGGTAATAGTACCCTGGAGGACCATATTCAGAAGTTTCTGGATATTGCCCATTATGCAGACTGGCCTGACTGTGCTCTTATTGACTTTTTTTGTGATGGCATCAACCAACCTCTCCAGAGTAGATTAAGACGAGAGGGACCGCGTTCATCACTCTGCGGTTTTATGGACTATGCTCTGTTGTCAGTTGGTTCTCCATTTACTGTGGGAGTCGCGGAGGAACACGACACCGCAGTGAATCACGTAATGGCCGCCGCACCAGTGGACCCTCACAAAATGGCGGCTACCATTACAACATCACATCACGCCTTCGCTGATCGCCCAGAGCAACGTCACGCCTTCGCTGATCGCCCAGAGCAACGTCACGTCTTCGCTGATCGCCCAGAGCAACGTCACGTCTTCGCTGATCGCCCAGAGCAACGCTACGTCTCCGTTGATTGCCCAGAGCAACGTCACGTCGCCGCTGATCGCCCAGAGCAACGTCACGTCGCCGCTGATCGCCCAGAGCAAAGTCACGTCGCCGCTGATCACCCAGAGTCACGTCACGTCTCTAGATCAGTCCGGGAGCGGAGAGGGTTGCGTTCCAGTGTGGCTGATCCTCCACTGACTACGGTCCGAGCAGCTGGCATCCCCAAGTCCTCGCCGGCCGCTTCGCTCTCAAACCAGTCGGCCGCTTCGCTCTCAAGCCCGGTGGCCGCTTCGCTCTCAAGTCCGCCGGCCGCTTCGCACTCAAGCCCGGTGGCCGCTTCGCTCTCAAGCCAACCGGTTGCAACGCTCTCAAGTACTCCGGTTGCAACGCTCTCAAGTTCGCCTGTGTCTACGGACAAGATGGCCGCATCGCCTGTGTCTACGGACAAGATGGCCGCATCGCCTGTGTCTACGGACAAGATGGCCGCATCGCCTGTGTCTACGGACAAGATGGCGGCATCGCCTGTGTCTACGGACAAGATGGCCGCATCGCCTCATCCTCGGAAGAGGAGGAGGAAGGCTTCTTCCGTTCTTCCCCCTCTTACGCCCAAGCTGCTTGCTCGGCCGGCGCCACCTGCGCTTCTTGCCCTGCCAGCGCCACCTGCGCTTCTTGCCCTGCCGGCGCCACCTGCGCTTCTTGCCCTGCCGGCGCCACCTGCGCTTCTCGCTCTGCCGGCGCCACCTGAACTCCCTGCCTTGCCAGCACCACCTGAACTCCTTGCCCTGCCAGCACCACCCGAGCTCCTGGCCCTGCCGGCGCCATCCAAGCTCCTAGCCCTGCCAACGCCGCCCAAACTCCTTGCTCTGTCAGCACCACCCAGGCGTCTCGCCCTGCCGGCACCACCCGAACGCCTGGCCCTGCCGGAACCACCTGAACTCCTTGCCCACGAGGCCGCAACAGACCCCGTTGAAATCCCCAAGAACTTTTTGGGGGGGCAGTATACCTGAGGGCGGGGAGCTTATGGGTGGGCACTCTGCCTGGCCACTGCCGTCATTGGCCTTTGAACTATTATGGCCATGGCGGCCCGGGAACCTGCATTGGAGACTCCGTTCCTGTCCGCCACTAGAGCTCCAATGCACCCACCCCCCTCCCTATTGGTGTCATCTACGCCGCGAGGACGCGCCTTCCGGGAGGGGGGCGTTATGTCACGATCACGTCTGTTCCTGTCACATCCCGGACTACATTTCCCATGATCCTCCATTGCTCATCTCCTGCACTCACTTCACAATCACTCCACACTAATCACCACACCCAGCTGCCACACATTACCTGGACTATAAAAGACTCATACACACACCACCTCACCGCGAAGTCTTGTTTACCCAGTGTGACATTTCCGAGCGTTATATCCCTGTTTACCCGTTTGTTACTGTTCCTGCCTGATTCCTGTTTTACGACCCATTGCTGCCTGCCTCGATCCTTGCCTGTACCCTGACTACGACTCTGCCTGTTCCTCACTGTTCCTGTTTGTTCCTGTTTTGACCCTGCCTGTACGACCACTCTTACTTCTAATAAACGCTGCATTTGGATCTCACTCTGAGTCCCGCCTTCGTTACAATATGGCCCTTGTGCTTAGTGCAAGTGAACGGTAGTGCAAATATTTATTAATTAGACATTAATAAAATTAAAGAAGTTTGCACACGTCAGTGTGCAGACTCACATTGGCGCTCTTTGTTTATTCACGAGGCGTTAACGTCAACGAAAAACACGCACAATAATCGTCCCGGTGTGAACAAGCGTTAACTCTACACCTTTGCTTCATTTATTAAGTGGATCTATGAATATGCTAATTAGCCCCACCTCCACTTACTCGTACGAGCTCAGAGATCCACTCAGTCAACTTACTGAGGTAAACACTGCTCAATGATATCGTTTTTATATCGTTTGACACATAGCGGTAAGATTAGCCTTTTGCTTGACTAACTTCATCTGATAATGATGTGTTACTAATGTTACACAAACTGTTTCCGTTCGCCATCTCAGAGTCAAACAGCTGCCTTCTAACAAACAGTATCCTTAAAACTGCTTTGAACAACTCAAACCGTCAGTGGAGATAGGCATATAGTTCATCATAATATTGTTATCACACACTGGCAATATTGCTAAATGTACCCGATTTTTCATATCAACAGAAAAATATATGGGGATAACCTGGTGGTCATAGTTAATGATATGCTAAAACCCGCCCGCACCTTGACGTGAACACTAGCGATTTCAAACCGCGTTTTTGAAACTGTCTTTAGATCACTGCAGTTTTAAAGGGAAAATACGTAGCAATGGTGTTGACTTATGAATTTGCACATGGTTTGTCTTAAAGCATATTAAAAACAGCACATAGACATATAAACAACATTAAAAACTTGATTTTCACCACAAGGGGGACTTTAACAACTTACTGTAACTGTTTCATAGATTCTTTACACAATCTAGCATTCTTTAGTTTATAAAAGGCATCAACAGTCATGATGTCATGCTTTTAATTTCAGTGGGTCAGTGGATATCAGGTGCTCAGCGCTTGTCTACCAAACCACCGCAGCATGAATCCATGTCCGGTCTATGAGAGAGATTCCGAGACCCTCTTTCTGTTTTTCATTTGTGTTCCCAATGGGTACAGTGAATCCTACCAAATATACCAAAAAAGGAACCGGGCTCGGCTTTGTTACATAACCAGTAAGGACACTGGCAAAACATGGAGTGGTATTACTGACTTGAAAGAGGTGATCAGTGAAAAGGAGAAAAACTGGGCCACCTTTTCTGTTGGACCAGGACATGGTGTTCAAATGAAGAGTGGAAGACTGATTATCCCAGCATACACATTTTATTTTACATCCGTAAGTGATAAGCCCACATCACATGCATTCGCATTCTACAGTGATGATAAAGGAAACACTTGGCATGTAGGAGAACATATGGATGGTGAGTCTAATGAGTGTCAGATGGCTGAGATCATAGACGACGAAGGTAACAGTACACTGTACTCCAATGCTCGAGGTACATCTGGCTATAGAGTCGAGGCTCTAAGCAAGAATGGTGGAAAAGATTTTGACAAACCTTCATCTGCTCAAGAGCTGATAGAGACTGGTGAACTTGGCTGCCAAGGAAGTGTGCTGAGTATTCTGTCCCCTGATCAGAGTACATGGCTGATCTATTCTCACCCATCTGATAAAGAGAAGAGAAATGATCTCAGAATATATATAAATAAATCACCGAAGGATCCCATGCAATGGAAAACCATACAATGCATCAATGAAGGTCCAAGTGGATACTCAGATCTGGCAGAGTGCGAAGATAGAAAGTACATTGCCTGTCTCTTTGAATGTGGACAGGAAAGCGAAATTGAAATGATAGCCTTCAAGCTTTTCAATATCAGCAACACTTTGGATATTCAATAAGTGGATTCTCCACAGCAACGTTCAAGTTCACGTTGCAAAAATTTTTGTCTTTTAATGTAATTTTTGTTTGTTTGTTTGTCTGTTATACTTAATTTGCTTAATGAAAATGGCTGAATGTTAAAAATCAAGTTGAAAATACTTCAAATTCAATTCAAATTACCAACCTAGCAGTATGCTTTCATTATTATAACTGTATTATAATCTTTTTAAATACTATATTTAATTCACCTGAATTATACAATATGTAGGAAACAGCAAACATATTTTATTGGTCATTTCATAACATTACAAAAACATAAAATAATGACATTCTTTGAATGATGTTGAACATGTCTGTACTGTTTAGTCAGATTAAGTTTTCCATATAATTATTTTACAAAAACATAAAATAATTATATGGAAAACTTAATCTAATTGATAGATTTTATGTTGGTCTCAGCATTGAAAGTATGTGGACTGAGGCTCCTTTTTTTTTTTCCTCTGTCAAAGTTGTATACTATGTTTCAAACATATGGTTTTCTATGTACCAGAACCATTTCCATATAAGGCTCTACTAGGAGTAAATGTGAAACAGGGAATGGTCCCTGCTTAGGAGAAGGTCCTTGGGATGCTAAGGGACCTCATGGGTACCTGACCAATAGATGACCATATTTAGACTTGTTTTTCTATATGTATCACATTCCTATACCATGATCTATATGATGTATTCTCTTTCTCATTGGCTGAAACTATACTACACCCCTTGTACTCTTTCTATATATTCTCTCTTTTCTTATCAATAAAATGAGACTATATTCTCCCTCAGCGCTGAGTGATTGCTCATTCAATTGCCAAATAAGAGGTCTGGGATGAGGCACGAATTAGGAGCAAAAACCTAACAATTTGGGGGCTCGTCCGGGATTTCTCCAGACAGGTAAGAAATAAAATGCTTAAGTGCATCCTACTGTCTGTTGAGAAATTGATCCTTGTATTTTTGTGCCGCACTTTTTTCATATTTGTTAAAAGTGGATATCCTCGTATTTAGATAAATGCGGGAAGAGTGAAAGAGGATTGATCACCCTTTCATTTTTTGGTGTTATCCTCACGGATTATATACGTGGGAAGGGAATAGATGAGTTTGAGTTGAAAATTTTTCTCTCTCTCTTAGTCCATTTCATGATGATATCCTCAGGTCCTTGTTGGCAGTTGAATGAATAATACTGAATTTAAAATTTTTCTTTTTGCTAAAAATACTAAAAAGTTAATATAAAGCTGCAGACTTTAATTTGTATTTTGTTTGGCCATTCTCTGAAATTGTAAGGCTTTTCTTTAAGCAAAGGAGAGATCTTTGTTGGCTGTTTTAAATGGGTGAAACGATTAGTCGACCGTTGATGGGGGAAACCCCGAGGGATTTCATGAATCGCAATAATAAAGCGTTTTTCACAGAACCCTATCTCTCTAATCTCGCGAGATGGTCAGAAGGGAAAATACAATTAGATCCGTTTCCCCGCGATGGTTCTTTTAAAGATGAAGATATGCGTGGTGCAAAAGATATGATCTTTGGTTCTTGGGGTGACCCAGGATGGCCAATTGATTATATGAAAGATGCGTATAAAGTTTGGATGAAGATGAAAACTTATTGGGATAAGGGTCCAGAGTTGAAAAAACAAGACAGCTCTCTCTCTCAGTCTCAGTTGAAACCTGATGCGTCTCTTCCCCCATATGAATGTGTTGTTTCTGCTGAAATTCCAAAGCCCTTGACCAATCGATTGTATCCGCAGTTGCCGTCCACAACTGAAGTTTTTCCGTTTGTACAGCTTCCAGATGGTTACAAAATTACTCCTCTGAGTGTTACGGAGGCAGTGGCTATTTGCAAAGATCTTCCTGATCCGGCTAAGTCACCACATCAATTTGTGGCAGTGCTGCAACGGTTAACTGCCTACAGTCAATTGACGGGACGAGATTATCGTTTTATTTTGACTAAAACACTGCCTGCGGAAATCACAGAGGAGGAAATGATTGAAGAAGTTTATTATTTAAACCCCATCTACGATACACCGCCTGTTCGTCGTGTTGTATCTCAGAAAGCTGGAGATTCGAAGCCCCTTGATTTGTCTAAACCTTCACGAGTGCTTCTAATTACTGATTCGGAGGAAGACGAGGACGAAACAGGTGATTGGATTTGGGCCAGCTCAGGTAAACTTAAAGATTTTTTCAAGCAATTGACTGCTTTTTTGTTAAAAGTGTCTTCTGCTAAACAAGACATCTCGCATGCAGCCAATACCAAACAGAGAACTGGTGAAAGCCCTGTTGCATTCTTTAACAGATTTAAACATGCATGGGTTGAGGAATCTGCGATTCCTATTGAACAAAATTGTCCATTGTTCTTAAATACGTTCCTAAATAATATGAACAAAGACACTGCGCAGTTAATTCGTATAACAACTCCGAATATTACTACCATTTCTGTTGATGAATTAGGACGACGCTTGCGTGAGCTTTCCTCTGCTGGAGCTTTTGATGTCTCCAGGGGCAAAACTCCTGCAATGCTTCAAGTGAATGCTGCTGTGAATCCTCGTCCACAACAATTTGGAAATGTGAGACGCTGTTTTTATTGTGGCAAGCCAGGACATCTGGAACGTGACTGTAGGAAAAAGGCTTGGGATTTGAGGCAGAGGTCAGAAAGCAGAAGAAGAAGGGCTCTGGTGGTGGCTTGAAGCAAAAGCCCCCACTTGCGCTCCCTTCTGCAAAGACTGACAGACAAAATCCAGTGTATCCCATTTCCTGGCAACAATGACTGAGTTCGACTGAGCCCTCTTCTGATAATTTTTCATTGATTTCTTTGAGTTATCCGAATGTGTCAACTGTTTTGCCATTTATTGAATTAAATGTTGACCATAAACCCTATGTTTTTCTCATAGATACGGGGGCGTCGATGTCATCGTTATCCTCTCTTGTCTATGAGGGCTCGATTACAGGAAAACATGTAAACTCTGTGGGAATCAATGGTGTACCTGTGAGATGTGAAATGACACCAACATTTCCAGTTACTTCTAATGATATCCCATCACTGTTTAAAATGCATGCTTTTGCGATAATACCGAGTTCACCATTTTCTCTTCTGGGACGCGATCTCTTACATAAATTAGGTATTCAACTTAATTTTAATGCTGACTCTCTACAACTTATTTTTCCTGCAGCCTTTTCTCTCACTGTTGATACAGGAAATGCTCTCCTTGAGGATGATTCTGCAACTGAGCTCAAACAGGAAATTGAGGGCGTCAACCCCAAGTTGTGGGCAGCCCATAAGGATGACGCAGGATTCATTGATGTCCAGCCCTATGTTGCTAAGCTAATAACAGACAAGTCTGTGTATCAGAAACAGTACCCCCTCTCAAAAGAAAAGGTGGAGGGTATTCTTCCTGTTATTGATAAATTACTGGCTCAAGGCATCCTGGTGCACACTCATTCACCTTATAATACACCAATTAATCCAATTAAGAAAGCAAATGGTTCTTGGCGTTTAACTCAAGATTTGAGAAAAGTTAATGAGTTAGTAACACCATTGTCTCCTATTGTACCTGATGTGCAAACTATAATTAATTCTATTCCTTCTGAACATTCATTTTTTACAGTTCTGGATATTTCCAGTGCTTTCTTCAGCATTCCTGTTGATCGCCAAACACAGCCATTGTTTGCTTTTACCTTGGAAAATTCACAATTAACGTGGACAAGACTCCCACAAGGGTTCAGGGATTCTCCGGCTGTTTTCTCTGCTGTAGTGCACGCAACGCTGAAAAATGCCAAACTTCCTCCAAACACCTGTCTGCTTCAATATGCAGATGACATCCTCATCACTGGTGCAACTGAGGACATGTGTGCTGCTGCCTCTAAAATTGTCTGCAATATTTTGGCAGAGGCTGGTTTCAAAGCATCAAGAGAGAAACTACAGTGGGTACAGAGGAGGGTCGAGTACCTTGGACATGAACTGTCACAGGGCAAAGTGCAATTATCTGCTGACAGAGTGAAAGCTATTGCTACTTTCAAGCACCCATCGACACGGAAGCAGATGCAAAGCTTCCTGGGACTGGTTAATTATTGCCGAATATGGGTGCCCAACTGTTCCATGTATGATAAAATCCTACGAACTGCTACTCTGGGGGACACAGAGGACATTACATGGACAGCTGAGATGGATCAAGCATTCAGACATTTGAAATCCTCCCTCATGAAACCTCCTGCACTCGGCCTCCCAAATTACTCTCAAGACTTTCACTTATACGTGCATGAAAGTGGGGGTACAGCCGCCGCAATCCTGGCCCAGGAACATGGGGGTACTTTTCGTCCCATAGCTTATTTGTCTAAAACTCTTGATTCAGTAGCCAGGGGACTTCCTGCTTGTTTGCGTGCAGTGGCTGCCACGGCGATCATGGTTCAAGATGCTGAAAAAATTGTGTTATCACATAAATTGATAGTGCATACCTCTCATCAGGTAGGAGTCATTATGAGTAATATTTCTACTCAACATATGACTGCTCAACGCCGCTCTGGCTATGAGGCTATATTATTAGCTACTGCTAATTTGATTTTGAAGCCAACTTCTGTTATTCATGGCCCTACTGTACATTTGCACAGGTTGCTGACGCAAGGTGAATTTGAGAGTGATGACCACGAGTGCCTGGACAGAATCCAGATTTCGACTGCCTGCAGGCCAGATGTTTCTGCATCTGTCCTGGAGGAGGGGAAGAATTGGTATATTGATGGATCCTGTTTCAAGCCAAATGATAATGTATACTTGTGTGGGTATGCTATTGTTGAATTACCTGATCGTGTAATTGAGGCATACTCTTTGCCATATAAGTCAGCGCAAGTTGCAGAATTAATTGCTTTAACGAGAGCTTGTCAATTGGCAAAAGATCAGTGTGTTAATATATACACTGACTCTAAATATGCGTATAGCATAGTACATGATTTTGCTAAATTGTGGGAAGAAAGAAATTTTAAAACCTCAGATGGAAAGCCAATTGCTCACCATAGCATTGTAGCGGAGCTCATTAATGCAGCACAACAACCATCAAAACTCGTTGTTATTAAAGTAGCAGGACATACGTCAGGAGAAACAGATGAAGCCAAAGGAAATAGATTTGTAGATGAAGTAGCGAAATGGGCTGCTAAAGAAGTAATGTTAAGTCCACATGTAAGCGAAAGGGGCACAGATGTGCCTATGATGAATTCATTATTGACTAATGATTTGGACATTAAAATATTACAAGCTAACCCTACGCAAGCTGATTTGACTTACTGGTCAGACAATGAAGTAAAACCAGATCAAGTTGGAATCTTGAGAGACAAACAAGGTAGACTTGCATTACCTGCATCTGCGATTGTTATGCTATGTAGACATTATCATGGTGTATCACATGTGTCAAAAAAGAAAGTGATACAAATGTTGAATCGATCTTATTGCATAGCAAATATTCAAAGAAATACTCTGTTGATATTGGATGCTTGTCTGGTGTGTGCTCAAACTAACAAGCACAAGGCAACTAAACATGACGCTTTACCACATCCTGAGCTACCATTCCAACACTTGCAAATTGATTTTACGCATATGCCTCCTTGCGGAAATAATAAATATTTGCTCCTTGCGGAAATAATAAATATTTGCTTGTGATTGTTGACAGATTTTCTAAATGTCCTGAAGCTTTTCCGTGTGGAAAAGAAAATGCACAGACGGTAGTTAAAGTTCTGGCTAAGGACATTATACCGCGTTTTGGTATACCAATGGTTATCGATAGTGATAATGGAACACCGTTCACTTCCAAAGTCACGCAGTTGTTAGCCAAAGAGCTTAATATTACCTGGAGATTACATATCCCATTTCACGCTCCATCTAGTGGACAAGTTGAGAACATGAATAGGGTTATCAAAGATCGTCTTAATAAAGCGTGTCTTGATACAGGCAGAAATTGGGTTGATCTGCTGCCTGCTGTATTGACAGAAATTAGAATGTCACCATCAGCAACAACAAAGATGTCTCCGTTTGAAATCCTTATGGGTAGACCTTTCCCGACCCCATGGGTCAGAGGTCGCGCTGGCAATTTTTCCACAGGTGACACGGAGGTGATCATCACGGATTATGTGGATTCCCTAATTAAAACTTTGAATAGCATCAATGGTGATGTGTCTCTCTCTCTCCCTCTTCCTGCAGAAAAACCCACTCATCCTTTCATTCCAGGACAACAGGTGCTGATAAAGTGTCTGAAGCCCACAAAACTGGGTGAGCCGAAATATCTGGGGCCCGCCACGGTGATTGCTGTGACGAGAACAGGAGTGCTGACTGACTTCCAGCCGCAGTGGATCCATGCCAGTCGACTGAAAGCAGCTCCATCCCAGGGGAACGTTCTGGTCAATGAGGAGAAGGAAGCCAGTGAGCCAAGGAAAGATCCGAAGGAAGGTGAACCAAGACGTTCAACGAGGAGAAGAAGAAAGAGATTGCTAGAGATCTAAAACCAGCAATAATTATCATTGAAGCTCTCTAGCCATGATTGCTAAATTGACATTTTACCTGGTTGTGCTGACAAATGTGTTTATTCACATACAAGCTGCTGTTAGCACTGGTAATGAAACTTGGGTACATTATGAAGAAGAACCACATGCCTTTGCAGCTAATATGTGGTGGAGATTAGCCAACTACACTGCCAAATCTGAAGGAAAAACAGGTGACTGTTATGTTTGCACCAAAATGCCACATAGTGCTTCTGGACCACATGTAGAGGTTAAATCACCAAGGACAGAAGAAGAATTAGAATGCCCTATTTTTGTTAGCATTACTGGAATGATGGCTCCAAATAGAAGTGCAATATGGAGTTGTGGAAAAAGTAGAATAATGATGCTTGCAACGCAAGTACATGCTAAAGTGACAACCACTGGCTCTATTCCAGACTCACTGTTATGTATGGAAAGAGAAACTGGAACAGTGAGACTGGGGGTAATTCCTAAAAGTAAATGTAATCGAACATACCATCATTGTGAGATAGAAAATATGTCTTGTTGTATGAGGTGTATTTTGCATTATCCAAAAGCTAATATGACTGAGTGTTCTAAAGGAACACCACATCCTATATCTACTATGATTGCTTATGGATGGGCTAATCCTTTTATTCAAGATGTGTGTTCTAAATATTGTGCGCTTGTGCCAGGTCAAAATTGCTACAGATATGCTCCTGCTTCACGGGGAACTAGAGCTGTAAAAGATTGGTTTTGGCTGTGTGGACATAGAGTCTACACTACTCTTCCAGAAGATTGGAGTGGAAGATGTGCTCTAGTAACTTTGGAAGAATATTCCATGGTTATTAGACCACACAAACCTCACGTTATGACAAAAAAAAAAACAGAAAAAGAAACGCTCCCTCTCTGGTCGCGGTTCAACTAGTAGTTTGAGTAGAGATAATCCAGTACCAAAGCAACATCGACTCTGGACTGGTACTGAAAGATTCTTTGAAGCAGTGTTTCCAGGAATAGGTGTCTCTAGTCTTCAAATTGAAGTTGAGGTTACAAGATATGAGCTAATTTCATTTATCAATACTACAAGAGACACATTGGCTGGTGTTCAACAGGAACTCCGAGGGCTCCGTTTAACTGCCCTGCAAAATAGGCTGGTCTTAGATCAGTTAACTGCGGCAGGAGGAGGAGTTTGTGTTATTGTTGGTACTTCTTGTTGTACTTATATCCCTGAAAATGATGCAGATGGTCATTTAATTTCAGAGGGTTTAAAAAATATGACTAGAATTGCTCAAGAATTACAAGAACGAGAAGTTACTGATAATCAAAGTGGGTTCTTAGCATGGCTCACAGGATGGCAACAAATGCTTGTATCTGCTTTAATTCCTATAGGTGTGATCCTATTAATTATGGCATTTATTATCTGTTGTATCATTCCATTTATTAGAGCTTTGATTAATCGTGCCATGAACAACTTTGTATCCTCTCAATATGCTTTGATGAATAGACCTGTTAAATGTTAATAATTTTGAAGGAAAATGAAGGAAATGTTTGCTGAAGAATGTTATGATTTTGAAAGTAAAGAAAGTGATTATATTTGGATATGAAAAAAGTAATGCTGAGACTTGGGTGTGGCAATTTTATTGCCAAAAGGGGCAATTGATAGATTTTATGTTGGTCTCAGCATTGAAAGTATGTGGACTGAGGCTCCTTTTTTTTTTTCCTCTGTCAAAGTTGTATACTATGTTTCAAACATATGGTTTTCTATGTACCAGAACCATTTCCATATAAGGCTCTACTAGGAGTAAATGTGAAACAGGGAATGGTCCCTGCTTAGGAGAAGGTCCTTGGGATGCTAAGGGACCTCATGGGTACCTGACCAATAGATGACCATATTTAGACTTGTTTTTCTATATGTATCACATTCCTATACCATGATCTATATGATGTATTCTCTTTCTCATTGGCTGAAACTATACTACACCCCTTGTACTCTTTCTATATATTCTCTCTTTTCTTATCAATAAAATGAGACTATATTCTCCCTCAGCGCTGAGTGATTGCTCATTCAATTGCCAAATAAGAGGTCTGGGATGAGGCACGAATTAGGAGCAAAAACCTAACACTGATTAAACCGTATAGACTCTTACACCGTGTCCAGTGTGATGCCTACACTGGATGTGTCAAAGCGAACATTCCAAATCCATTTCATGAGTTTGTTTCCTCATAAAATCTTTAAGCTAATAAGGTTAAGCGTATTTGGCTTGCTGTCCGCTGTGGAGGGGCTCGAGGAAGCAGCTTCAACTCGAGCTTGGATACCCCCCGGGGACTACTAGTGCATGGAAGAGGAGTATGATAGATGAGATGCCTAATTTATGTGGTGGAGTTGGGGAGGTGGAGGGATATCGAAACAACTGATGCCAGAGCAGGGTGAGTAGCTGCTTATATGATCTGGATGTAATTGAAAGATTAGGGTTCCCTCCTCTTGAGATTATGTTTGAGTTTCACTAATTGAAAGATTGGATGGGTTCACTCCTCCCGAAATTACGTTGTGAACTTCACTTAATGAATCAACAGTCCATTGGCTAATCTTCAACATATTTGCTCTTAAACATTCATATTGGATTGATCTATTTTTAGAGTTAAAAAGTAGACAAAAAAATGCTGGTTTATAAGAGAAGTCACTGAATATTGTGCAACATGTATGATTTAGTTTATGGCACTTCTCAGTAATTTCTATGGAATCCGCAAACAGTGATTGACTGTCGCACAACTTAATTTTGACTGTCCCTGAACAAAATTCAATGTTGTCAAGGCTGTAATGTGCTTTTTACAATGGTAGAGCCATAGAACAGGGTTTCCAGGTTTTCACAACAAAACCCGCCCAATTGCTACTCAAAACTAGCCCAAAACTAGTCCGATCGCGTTTGGGGGAGGTCCCCCGGTAAAAATCATGTTCTGGGTGGTAAAATCCGTGTTTTTGGTGGGGTTTCCCTGGTAAAATTTGAATCTAAATATCATGTTATTTGGGGTCACTTCAATCCACGGACATGAAAAACAACCCGCGGAAACAGTGTTAAAGTAGCCGAATTCTGTGGGAAAACTGTGGACTTGGCAACATTGCCACAGACCCTCCTATCTCCCAATAGTAAGAAAATCTCTGGTTTCGCAATGTGCTGCATTCCAAAGTTTATAGTTCATGCAGGTAACATGCATTTGACAAGTATACGCACTTAATTTGCTTAATAATTCTTCTCTTATTATTCTAAATGTCAGCATTCACAGATTAGAATGAAAACTAAAGTCCTCAACTCCTTGTGCACATCACATTTCAGCAAAGTATTTCTCAAAAGACTAATGCCCTTATGTTAAAAAGCAAGAACATCACACCCTTAAGAGAGAGAAAAATCATGTGTTGAGTGTGTCTTTTTTCAACACCCTAAATATCTTCCTGGATTTCAAAGAAACTTCTCACCTTTCTCAGCACTGAAAGGTGAAGAAACTCCTTTGAAAATACTGAGTGGAAGTTAAGCAAAAGATAAGTTGAGAAGAAAAATATAAGAATGTACTTTAACAAAAATGTACTTTTCTATTTTTTTCATGTTTGTGGTTGACTCTGAATGATCCACACTTGTCTCAGTGCATGTGGTGAGATATATAAAGAGAAAGAGAAAAAGAAAAAACACTAAAGTGGAGGACATTGCTAACTCCAGAGAGTTTAGAACAGAAGATTTACTTGCAAACCTCGTAATCATTATCGTTTCATTTTGAAATTAAGAGAGAAGCATTGTATTGCTGCCACAGTTCAGTTCAGTATTGTGGAGAACCTTCGAGTCATCTTTCAGGAGTAATCTCATTATGCTGAGATTATAAGATTTTATCTTCAACAACAACATCAAATTGACACAGATGGATTCTTCATCAGTTAATCCAGGATAAACACTTCATCCTAGATCAAGTGAACTTTGAAATTGAAAATTTATCATATTCTGTAAATGACAAAACATCTAAGCCACAAATCTTGATGGAAAGAATGTTGTGAAGCAAAGGTCAACTCTCTGGTAGAGCTTCAGAAACCTGGACATTGTTTCGACTACTACTACTAATAGTCGGATCTTATGTACCTCCAAAGAAGTATTGGAACTGCTACATTTTACTGCTCAGAGTGGTAGATTTGATCATGGTCCCAGTGGTTAGAAGATTGTGGATACCATCTCTAGAGGAGAAAATTACAGTTTTTGGCAACATTTCATGAACTCTTCCCTTATGGTGTCATTCCAAAAATGCATTTTTTAGTGCATTATCCTTCACTTATGCTGAAATATGGGCCAATAATTCATTTGTCTTGTATACGGTTTGAGGCAAAACATCAATATTTCAAGAAAGTGTCTACTGTTGTTGCAACTTCAAGAACATCACCAAATCACTTGCTAGAATGCATCAGCTGAGACAGTGCTGGGAGCAAGCTCAGAAGAAAAGCATTGGATATGAAGTGTGCCATGTCTGAGGAGCTTGTGATGTCCCATCAAACACACTGCCTTCTTTAGTATTGGCCACACTGGAATCACAGTTTGGAAGATCTCTGTCAAATGAAGTCCTACAAAAACAAATTCCATCACAGTTAACAATACAGCTTATAAAACTGGAGAATGCAAAGTGATTGACACTGTACACACTGAAAAGATTCCATTATTTCTCAAGATCAAAGCAATATATGGACACAGTGGGTCGTGGTACATGTTTGGAAAAATACTCATTCCATTCAAATTCGTCTCCATGCATACAAACCGAAACATCATGGTGTGCCCTTGAAGTAGGGAAAGAGTTGGCTTTCCATGGACTGGACACTTATAAAAACCTGGAAGTAACTCTTTTGATCCCCTTGCGACATTGGATTACTAGACATGACAGAATGTGTATGTGCATTTATACACAATTCCTAATGCAGTTTGGTGGAAAATGTTGTACTCCTATTGACTCCTCTTGTTTTTACAGAGAATAAAATTGATGGGGACACTTTTGTGAACCTAACTGAAAATATAATATCAAAAATATTTCTGAAAATGAAGGATCAAGTTAGATTTATAAGATTACAACAAAGCCTAAAGACTGAGATGCCCTCTAAGACCACAGATACCAATCATAAGTATGTTACATCTATATTTTATGTCCAAAAGTATGTAGACAGCAGTGACGTGCAGTGGTGTTCTGAAATGAGGAGGCACATTTTTTATTTATTTATGAATCAAATGTAAATTCATGTGCATTACTCTTAACGTTGACACATCTTCCTTGTTAAATGAACATTACTTTGCATTACATCAAAAAAGAAAAAAAAAGAAACCAAATACAATTCTATTTTGTAATTTTACATTAACAATGTATTGTAATGTTCTATTTATCAAAACCAAGTCATTTAAGCATTTCTACATTCATTCATACATAACTAAAGGCAGTAACAATTTAAACAATAAATTTTATTTGTGTATTGATGTTTTTCTTTTTAATTGTCATCTTAGGCTATTTTGGTTCATCAGTCATGCTCCGTAAACACCGTCTGTTACAGACACGAATTGTATTTTTAATTTCACCAAGCTGATTGCACTAAAAAACCCAGCAGTCATCATGTTTTCAGTCCATTTCAAGTTTGATTTTGAGGTGACATAAAGCGGTGATATCTAACTGGGTGATCTGTTTACTTACTTTTCAATTAGTCTTCCCATTGACGTCATCATTTGTTCATTCAAACTGACGCGCGGAATGTGCACGTAAACAAGAGGCGGGATTTATTGCACAAACCAATCATATCCAATCATAACCAATTACTTCCAATCATAGCGCGATGGAGACATTGCCTCCTCACACATGACTTTCCCCCATTCATTCTCAGTTACCCCCCACAAAACCTACCACACGCTATAGGGGGTCTAATGGTTTTCTATTGGTGGAAAGGGAGGCATGACTCCTGATGTAACTTTAACTTTTTTTTTTTTCTTTTTTTTTTGAGGAGGTACTGCCTCCCTTGCCAACGCCACTGGTAGACAGCCCTACTAATTTCTGAGTAAGATTTTCAGACACAACCACTGAGTTTTAATCCCAGTATATGTGCATTACTACCAATGCAAATCTTAACAACATAAAAAAAATAAAAAAAAAACGAACTACACTGAATTATAAATGCAACACTTTTGTTTTTGCCCCCATTTTTCATGAGCTGAACTCAAAGGTCTAAGACTTTTTCTATGTACACAAAAGGCCTATTTCTCTCAAATATTGTTCACAAATCTGTCTAAATCTGTGTTAGTGAGCACTTCTCCTTTGCCGAGATAATCCTTCTTCGCAGGTGTGGTATATCAAGATGCTGATTAGACAGCATGATTATTACACAATTGTGCCTTAGGCTGGCCACAATAAAAGGCCACTCTAAAATGTGCAGTTTTATCACACAGCACAATGACATAGATGTCGCAAGTTTTGAGGGAGCGTGCAATTGGCACACTGACTGCAGGAATGTCCACCAGAGCTGTTGCTCGTGAATTGAATGTTCATTTCTCTACCAGAAGCTGTCTCCAAAGGCGTTTGAGAGAATTTGGCAGTACATCCAACTGGCCTCACAACCGCAGACCATGTGTAACCACACCAGCCCAGGACCTCCAGTCCAACATCTTCACCTCCAAGATCATCTGAGACCAGCCAGCCGGACAGCTGCTGCAACAATCGGTTTGCATAACCAAAGAATGTCTGCAGAAACTGTCAGAAAACGTCTCAGGGAAGCTCATCTGCATGCTCGTCGTCCTCATCAGGGTCTCAACCTGACTGTTCGTCATCATAACCGACTTGAGTGGGCAAACTCTCACATTTGATGGCGTCTGGCACTTTGAAGAGGTGTTCTCTTCATGGATGAATCCCGGTTTTCACTGTACAGGGCAGATAGCAGACAGCGTGTATGGCGTCGTGTGGGTGAGCGGTTTGCTGATGTCAGCGTTGTGGATCGAGTGCCCCATGGTGGGGTGGGGTTATGGTATAGGCAGGCGTATGTTATGGTCAACGAACATAGGTGCATTTTATTGATGGCATTTTGAATGCACTGAGATACCGTGATGAGATCCTGAGGCCCATTGTTGTGCCATTCATCCACGACCATCACCTCATGTTGCAGCATGATAATGCATGGCCCCATGTTGCAAGGATCTGTCACCCAAGTTGAAAATATCCCAGTTCTTGCATGGCCAACATACTCACCGGACATGTCACCCATTGAGCATGTTTGGGATGCTCTGGATTGGTGTATACGACAGTGTGTTCCAGTTCCTGCCAATATCCAGCAACTTTGCAGAGTGGACCAACATTCCACAGGCCACAATCAACAACCTGATCAACTCTATGCGAAGGAGATTTGTTGCACTGCGTGAGGCAAATGGTGGTCACACCAGATACTGGCTGGTTTTCAGAAACCCCCCCCGGACCCCCCAATACAGTAAAACTGCACATTTTAGAGTGCCCTTTTATTGTGGCCAACCTAAGGCACACCTATGCAATAATCAGCATCTTGATATGCCACACCTGTGAAGTGGATGGATTATCTCGGCAAAGGAGAAGTGCTCACTAACACAGATGTAGACAGATTTGTGAACAATATTTGAGAGAAATAGGCGTTTTGTGTACATAGAAAAAGTCTTAGATCTTTGAGTTCAGCTCATGAAAAATGGGGCCAAAACAAAAGTGTTGCGTTTACAATTTTATTCAGTATATTTTGGTGTTTGTAACATGCACCTCGCTGTAACATTGTCACAGATTCAACCAACACACCCTCAGCGCCAGCTCCGCCCACTCATTCCCAATCACCAAGTACTAAACTGCCACACCTGTTACACCCTCATGAAGCACCACATATAAGCACACTGTTGTGCAACATCGCAAACGGTGGTTAGACTAAATAATTAAACACCAAAGACTATAGAATAACACAAGACGTGTGGGAGAAAGTGTAACGCGCAATATGGCGGAATAAGTCCCGCCTTCTAAACAAGAGCCAATCGCCGACTGGTAAAGTCATCGCGTCACTTCAGCGGCCGTTAGAATCACCGGTTTCTATAGAAACAGTCAGACACGCGCCTCCGAAGAGACGCGCATTTAGGTCTGCGCATGCACATTAGCTTGATCCAGCCTGAAAAATACAGGGTTTTTTTGTCATGATTTGAGCATTTAGAAACTAAATTTATGAGCCGGTTGTTGTTAGATTTCATTGGTGATTTCAAATATGAAAGTTAATTGTAAGGTTGGTGAACAGTTTTGGAGAATTTGATGTTTCCCCATTCAAAGAGATAGGGCATGATGCCCAGGATGCCCGAGAGGCGTTTCAAAGATGGCCGCCGAGTGAAATGACTTGTCTTAAAGGGACTTTGTTAAACACTTACAGTATGCAATGACGCACACGGTGGAATTCACCATACAATCTCAACGTGCTCCAATCACACAACATTGTCCAACCGTACAGTCTTATCTGAACAATCCGAGCAATCTATGTCAAAGATACAGTTGGTTGACCTTAACCCACTTTGACTCAATTATTTACAATAATGCACACCACATTTCTACATTCTTCTTTACATTGCCGTATCAAATCTCATGTTAGTTTCCCCTAACGAGACTTCAAAGATTGAACCATGCCTACTTGGCAGATGCAACACTTGGCAGAATGCTGTAGAACTATTACAATGTAATAAATCAGCTTGAACATGACCTTTTGCATACTAACGCTTAAATAAAAAACGGTTACTTTTACCTTTCTGTCTCCTCTCCTGTGTTGTGAACATACAAACATAACATTTCTCTGAAATCTTTTTCTGTAGGACTTCAGTTGGTATTTCACATGGGCCAATCTCAAAACAGAACATTGCCCAAACAGTGTATCCAGCAAATTATCAGCTGTCAAAATTTCCATTGGCAATACAAAAAAAACTTGATGAGGAGAGCAGAGATTTTTTTTTTTCTTTAACAGGACAGAACAAATAGAGATCAAAAGTAATTCAAACTCTGTTTGATCAGATGTGCTCATATACATGGTAAGTGTATAGCATAATTAATAGCATAATTTTAATAGCTTGAATTTAGAGCATGACATTTTTCTCTCTCTCTTTTTCCCAGGTATCCAACAAGTGAACAATACAACAAGGTGTGTTCAGCCCTTGTTACTAAATACCAATTCTTGAGAGGCAGGACAGGAAGGGGATATGTAAGAACATGACAGAGATTTTCAATTTCAATTTCGATTTTTAAATTCTTTCTTGATTTGATCTTGAAGGTGATACATGTTTAATTAATAGTGATATTTTTCCATTTAAGGAGTCATTGCATGAGATTCTTAAGAACAAAATCAAGAAAGAAAGATCACACTTGGTTGACATTGAAGAGGTAAACAGTATTCGCAGCAGATTTAGTGGAGTAAAGAACCAGATGATTTCTCCAAGCATCCAACAGACATCTGACACCAAGAAGGCAACTAATAAAGAAGTAAGCCAAATTATATGACACCTTAATGGATATTTATACTAATGGATGTCTTTTTTTATTATTTATTTATTTATTTTAGACTGCGGATCTATCTGTAATCCAAGACATGTACCAAAAGAGACAAAGGTCTGAAGAGGTAAGAGTCTCAAATAGAATAACCTTCAGGATTTAAGAATAGGTAAAAGTATACTGTTATTAAATAAGGGCATGTGTTTTTGTGGATATAGTGAATCAGGAGAAGATGAATACATCATAGGGATCCACTTGGAGAAAATGAGAACAGAACTGCTCGAAGAAGACACCAAAAGTCCGCCTTTTACAAGACTGCATGGCATGGACAAGGAATTTGAGGGCTGACTACCTGAAACATCACTCCGCAAAAGAAATACTTTCACGATATCCAGCCCTTAAAATCCCCTCAATTGTGAGTAGAATTGTATTACAAAAAATTATGACTTCAAAGCAGTGAACATTTGAACATTTTTGTTAATATGTTTTTAATAGCCTGTATCAGAGTTTGAAAGCATACTTCATGCAAACATTGAAAAAAACATCCTGAAAAATCTGGACCTGGTGCCACAGAAAGTTATTAATGAGTGCCACAGAAGAGAAGTTGGGGTGGAAATTTGTGCTGAGTTGGCTGAAGCATGTGTGTGTGGGTGTAAATACACAATGTAAATACATGAAATGGGTTGTTATGAACATTCATGGCCGAGGGAAGTGGGGGTGCTGGGGGTGCTGCAGCACCCCCTAGTGACGAGAGGGAGATTTTAAAAAAAAATGTAGGCCTATTAAAATATTTTGCACAATTTATAAATTCCTTATGAATATTTTAGAAAATGATTTTGACACACGTAGGCTATTACGTATATTTTGGATTTTAATTTCATATTTTGAGGCCTAATCAACACAGGTTCGGAAGTTACGATGTCAACGTCAGGCAGGCAGGTTTGGTCGCCGAGTAAAGAGGTTTCCCGCTCGTTCCATGCAGAATACATCCATCTTTGGCAGCAGCTGACTAGTAAATTTACATAGTTTAATGACAGAAACGAGGAGAAAATATGTCACAGAAACGGATTTTGGATTTTTTTGGAAAACCACCAGCGAAGAAATCTAATACCGCAACCATGACAACGGAGTCTGTCCGCCTGCCTCTGCCTGCAGTTGAACCGGCAGGCCCAGCCCCAGCCCCAGCACCCGCAACCCAACCTAGCGTGATTGGATTAGACGAGCCCTTCCAGCCAACATCCAGTTTCAAATTTCCCGCACGGCGTTGTGGTAATGAAACGTTCTCACGTTCTGTGGCACCGGCTTGGTTTGCTAGATGGCAGTGGCTGCATTATGTGGAAGAGACTGATCATATTTTGTGTTTTGTTTGCCTGAAAGCAGTCGAAAAAAAAGTCATACCTAGAGACAAATTTAAGAAAGACAACCCTTTCGTGAATGCCGGCTTTTCAAATTGGCGTAAAGCCACTGAAAAATTTAACGAGCATGAGAGATCAGAGTTGCACAGCGAGTCAATACAAAAGTTGGCCGCTTTGGATGATGTCCCCATCGATGCTCGCTTATCCAGCGCTCATGCCAGAAAGCAGGCTACTGCCCGACACTGTTTGGAGCTTCTCTTCAGGACCATCCGATTCCTTGGCAGTAAGGGAATTGCCTTCAGGGGCGACACAGCACGCGAAGGAATACTGTATGAAAAAAAATTCACAGCACCCCCTGTTCAAAATTACTTCCCGCGGCCCTGTGAACATTAATTTTTCCCCTAAATATTCTGAATATGTATATAAATATATAACCAAAATATCACCCACAATGATTAAAATGGCTATTTTTTTGTTTGTTTGACTGAATGTATTGTAGGGGGAAATGGGTTAATAATATTTTTCCCCTAAACATTGTGAATAATCAGTTGCATTCTGTTAATGTTTTTTTTTTTTTTTTTTTTTTTTTCATGAAAGAGAATATTCTATATTCTATATTAGATTCAATAAGTCTTAATTTGTACTTTGTGTCCTGTGATCAAATTTGTATATGCCTATATGAAATAAATAATTCATGAAGAATAATGTTGTCAATTGGGATTAAAGTACTAATATATGATAATAATAATAATAATAAATAACATACATGCATACCAAAAGGGTGTCTAAAAAGGTTCAAAATGGAACCGATGCTGTTCATTAATGTACCTTTAAGTGAAGGTTCCAATTAAAACCTTTTCAAAAAGGTTCAAAAATGAACCTTTAAGATTCCCCCACAGTTGCAATTTCCAGGAACCTCAAAAGGTTCATTTTTGAACCTTTTCTTCTGTAGGCTCAGGATTAGTTTTTTTTATTAATTTATTTATTTTTAAGTTAATGGTTTTGCATTATTGTTACAGACAAGTCTGGACAGAGACGAGGCATTTTGTTAGATACATATAGCTTGATCAGATACACTAAAGTAATCATTGTCAAAGCATTGACAGGCTCAATTGTGTTGAACATTGTTGTCAAATTTATAGGCAACAATGGGCAGCGAATAAGGTAATGATTGACGGTGGTCTGATCCAATAAAGATGTTCATTGCCATATTAACAGTAGGCCTACCTGTTCTTGACAAGTGACAGTTTAGAAAACGAGTGTTCCCCACTAGCATTGGTGACCGGTGTTGTGCTGTGAGTTTACAACTGAAACTGACATAGGGAGGGGTGACGTAACATCAATCCATAATGCACACTGTTGAATTGATTTGGTATTTCACGTGGATCAATCTCAACACAACATATTGCCCGAACAGGGTGGCCAGAAATTTATCAGCTACCAAAATTCCCAGTAGCAATACAAAAAAAACTTGAGGAGAGCGGAGATTTTTTACTTCAACAGGATGAAGCAAATGAAGATAAAAAATAATTCAAGCTTTGTTTAATCAGATGTGCATATATGGTAATTCCCACAGTGAAGTACAGGTAAATGCATAATTTTAGAGAAAGAAAGAAAATTGCTTTTCTCTAATTTCAGGTACAGCAAGCAAACAATACGTTAGTTCAGCCCTGGTTACCAAAAAACAGTTCTTAAGTGACAAGACTGGAAGAGTGTATATAAGAAAGTTTCCTGCAGTTTCATAAAACCTTTTATAGTATTTTATAGTTATTTTAAAATGGTGTAGAATAAATTATTATTCTTAAAAGAGTCATGGTGTCACAAAGACAGAAGAAGACAACAGAGGTAATACAGTTCACAAAGGTTTATTATTGCAGGTGGTGGCAGAGAGTGGGAGAATAAACAGGTGAGTAGATTGAATGATGACAGGTCATTTTCACTATTTTGTTTTATGAAACAAAGTTTTCCAGAGAGTTGTGTAATTATATAGTTTATTGACTTAATAGTCATTGTAAAAAAAGACATTGTTTTTGAATTGTTTGATATTAATTCACATACAGAAGTGTATCAAGAACAGTTTATGCATGTAACACAGAACAGTTTTCTCTAATTATCATCTGTCAGTGATTTTGTCCACCCAGTCCCATACATGTAGAGATCCATCGGTAGCTGCTGAGAGAAGAGTTTTTGGTCGTGACTGATGCCAAGAATGAGTGGTGACAACAGCTGGGGATCCACTGTATTTCGCATCATGTGACATATCATGACCTCTGTGTGAGAAAATTGGCTGAGGGCTCTGAACTTCTGTGCTCCAATTTGTTGTGTCATAAATATGTACTGTTCCATCAAACCCTTCAAAAAAGAAAATTGTCAGGTCATCGGCGAATAATCAATGGTCTTCACACAGGTCCACATTCTGAAATATAAATTCAACAATAAGCTATACTTACCAGACACAGACAGACAGCTGTCAAGCACAGGAGCCCAAGAAATGTTCAGAAAGTCATTATTTGGTGGACTTTGCTGGACGTTCAGTCGGGTTTGACAAAATGGACTCTGTAAATCTCTTAGATCTGACAGCAGAATGTGACCGGTGGACGAGAGTCTTGCTACAGTAGAAGGTTCGGACTGGGAGCCGTCACTCCTCAACCCAAATGACCAGTGCAAACCACTCTTACTCTCTTCCAGAGGATAACGAGCAGTTGAGGGGTCTCTTGTGTCTCCCATGAGCAGAGTGCCATTGCTCGCACAAATGAGAAACACACGAGCATTCACAAACCGTAAGCCACTCACTGAATCTAAGGACTCATTTCCTGTAAAAAAAAAAAAAAAAAAAAAATCAATCATTATATGAAATGAGCTATTAGTTCATATATATATATTAGTACTGTGCAAAAGTCTTAAGCCCCGTTCACACCGCCAGCGACTTTTTCGCTGCATGTCACTTGTCTCCTACTGTGAAGTCGCTTGTGGGCATCCCTGGTGCTGTCGCTCTAATATCATTGGTAGACTGCACGTCTGGCCATATCTATAGAAATGCAATCACAAATGATATATAAAACTAAGAAATCATTCTAATTTGACAAGGAATTAGGTTTAAAATAATTAAAAGTAACATTCTGCTGTTGTAGAGTGTTGTGACTGCAGAGCTCGGTGCAATAAATCATTAAGTTAACTAGATTAATGATCGGTCTATCAACAAATTAAACTCACTCATACAGTCAAAAAAATACTAAAACATCAATTGAATTTGACAAATAATCCATTTTCTTTTCCCTAATAATCAACACAATGCAGGGGAAACTTTAATATGAACTGCAGCAGTGCTAAATTGCTCACAGCATCATGTAATTAACAACACAAAATGTATGAATCAAACTCACAAGACTGTCGACCATTTCTTTTCCACGCATCGTTTTATTATATCCATGCAAGTACAGTAAAATCATATAAAACAGTGAAATAGCTCCGGAACTATTCCTGTCTGTCCTGCCTGCACTCGAGACGGTGACGTGAGCTCCAGAGCCTTCACTATTGGTTGTCGCTTGCGAAATTCGCTCCTGATTTGCATAAAGTTGAAATATCTGAACTTTTGTTGCCTGTCTCCCATCGCTTGACACGCCTACATTCTGTTGCCAACAGTCACTGTCGCTCTTGTCGCCGGAAGTCGCCAGCGCTCCATTGAAATGAATGGGATCCTGTCGCTTTGTCGCTGCGTGTCGCTTGCGGCGTGAACGGGGCTTTAGTATTTTCACCCCAAAAAATTAATTTAAGACATTTATATCTTTTGCTGTAGTGCGTCAGTAGGAAATATCAGTTTACATTTCCAAACACTCCTTTTGCCATTAATGGTAATAATACAGTGAGATTTTTGTATACTGATATTTCCTACTGACACACTACAGCAAAAATTGTAAAATATATATACAGTACAGTCCAAAAGTTTGGAACCACTAAGATTTTTAATGTTTTTAAAAGAAGTTTCGTCTGCTCACCAAGGCTACATTTATTTAATTAAAAATACAGTAAAAAACAGTAATATTGTGAAATATTATTACAATTTAAAATAACTGTGTACTATTTAAATATATTTGACAAAGTAATTTATTCCTGTGATGCAAAGCTGCATTTTCAGCATCGTTACTCCAGTCTTCAGTGTCACATGATCCTTCAGAAATCATTCTAATATGCTGATTTGCTGCTCAATAAACATTTATGATTATTTTTTTTTCAGGATTCCTTGATGAATAGAAAGTTCAAAAGAACAGCATTTATCTGAAATACAAAGCTTCTGTAGCATTATACACTACCGTTCAAAAGTTTGGGGCCAGTAAGAATTTTTATTTTTATTTTTTTGAAAAGAAATTAAAGAAATTAATACTTTTATTCAGCAAGGATGCATTAAATCAATCAAAAGTGGCAGTAAAGACATTTATAATGTTACAAAAGATTAGATTTCAGATAAACACTGTTCTTTTGAACTTTCTATTCATCAAATAATCCTGAAAATAAATATTGTACACAAATATTTTGTACAATTATACACATTAAATGTTTCTTGAGCAGCAGATCAGCATATTAGAATGATTTCTGAAGGATCATGTGACACTGAAGACCGGAGTAATGATGCTGAAAATTCAGCTTTGCATCACAGGAATAAATTACTTTGTGAAATATATTCAAATAGAAAACAGTTATTTTAAATTGTAATAATATTTCACAATATTACTGTTTTTTACTGTATTTTTAATTAAATAAATGTAGCCTTGGTGAGCAGACGAAACTTCTTTTAAAAACATTAAAAATCTTAGTGGTTCCAAACTTTTGGACTGTACTGTATATATATGAAATTTCAAATACATTTTTCAACTAATGTAAAATAAAAAAAAGGGGTTTTGATATTGAATAAATACATAAATATCTTATATTTAAAAAAAAAAAACTAATTAAAAATAACAGTAAAAAGGGATAAAGGTAATAGGTTTTGATATTACCAACTGTATACAGAACCCGTCCTGTTGCTATCTCTGTCAGCTGAACATCACTTATACAAGACCCATGAAGAACTGTTGGATCATCTATCAGTCCAGGAGCTATTTTAATGCCTTTTGCTGATGTGCTCTTGAGGTTTATGACTCCAGACCTTTTTATAACATCTGTATTGCAAAATGAGATAAGATACATGTATCGTCCCATAAATACAAAAATATAAGATTATTTTATAATAATAATAATAATAAAAACATTTACTCAGGACTCAAAATATATTTTTTTCTTATTGTTAATCCCTTTTGTAATGAACAACATAGACATATATCTTACCACTATCATCGCCTCCAATATCCCAAATCTGCAACGTCGAACTAGAACTTCCACTAGTCACCAAACACCTGTAAAGAACAGCTGATATTACGTAAAGAAAAAGAGAAGCCTCGACCAGCACTCGGCAGCAAGGGGAAAACAACAATACTAAATGCAAATAGTAAAATGTAAATAATCATATAATCATGCACAAACATAGCAAAATAAATAGGCCTATATATTTTTAAAACTGGGAATTGAACATTTCTCAATATCTTGCTGTTGTAGACAGTAAAATCAAACTGCAGTATTTTGCCTCAAGAAATAGTTTGAGCTAGATAGCTACATTAGATGAGATTTGTCAACAATCCCATTAACAGATGACATTAATGTCCACTTCTGACCAGATCTAGATCTAATTCTTACCTCGTTCCAGGGATATGTATCAAACACTCAACAGGTTCCTCTGAAAAGCCACCATGCTGTACTTTGAAGTCTCTTTCTGCACAAAGACCCTAAAGTTGAGAACAACAAGCAGTTAAATTAATTTCACATTCAAATACATACCAGAATTGCATTTCTGATTTCTTCATTCACCTGGTTGTCGCCTGCATATAACTTAAGAGGCAGGAGTAACTCTAAGATTTCACTTTTTGCTCCTGTGTATCCTGCAACACAAATACCTGAAATATAAAAGAGAAAACTGCCTTTAATGGATTTTCTTTTTTAACGGTCTACATATTTCATGGATTCATTTAGAGATTATTTACTTTTGTCACCCGTCCACTCTATTAATTTTGTCGGATGCTCCAGCTGAAATAGATGCAGGTCTTTGTATCTGAAATCAAGAAGACGCAGAGTTGAAACGCGCCCCTGATACCCAAAAATGCTGTCTAGGTAGGAAACACAATGAGTGTTGAGACACAACCACTATACAGGCGATAAAATGCAAGTCTACTGCTGCCAGACTGACGTGTTTAGAGACTCCATAAACCAGTCTTCAGCTTCATCAGAGGATATATCCATGCTGAATGATTGTTCACTTCCAAAACAATGTTGTAATAATAATAGAAAAAAAATTCTCAGTCCTCCGTAAGTTTATTCATCGGCATCTATTTAAAACGGTTAATATTTCCGGGATACGTTCCTCTGTACTTCTGATGTGTTTTTAAAAGTCCCAGTTGCGTTGTCGCCACCTGGTGGCACGAGGTTAATGTTGCACATTTGGTTTAGGAAAGTTTAGGACCTTACGTCCATGATTTTTAAAGTGGTCATGAACTGCGTTGGTTTATTGTTTTATAATGTTTCCTGGGGTGCACTTATAATGTTAGTATGCTTTTCATATCCCAAATTGTCATAATTCATGAATAAAAGGCATTTTTCCTACCCTGATTTTAGCGTCTGATTTGAACGCTCTGTTTTAAGGGGCGTGTCTGCTGTGAGACTTCAGTGTAAACGCCCACTGCTGTGATTGGCTGACATCTGCATATGAAAGTATCCAAATATTACTCTCTCTTTTAGTACATTTAGCACTATTACAGCTCTCAATGTTAACTAATCGTGGAAAGTGTTGCATTACATTTAGATCTATGGCGTTATATTTAGATTGTGGCATGAAAAGTTGCAGAGATGAACATTGTAGTCGATCACAGACAATGTTGAGTGAATGAAAGCAGTGATCTCGTCATTCCAACTCAATTTCTGTACACTAAAAATACTTTCATCTTCACTAACAGTGCAAACGCGATATAACTAAAAGATTTGTTGAATAAAACGGGAGTTTTGCGCGTCAGTCACGATAAACTCGCGCTTCAGCGCACGCTGCTCCAACGATTGCAAAGGGGGCTTTCTTTGAGCTTTCTTTATATAAATTAAACACCATCAAATAACTGATTATTTTCATCCTACTAAGAGAAATAATGCAAGTTGACGTTTAGTCACAGGTTTGATTTACTGACACACAGACAAAGATCATCTGATTGTACATGAATCATTAATATCAGATCAGGCATTAGAATTAACAGTTACTTTCATGTTGTTGCATTACTGTCAAGTCCAGGCACTGCACAATATTTTGTAATCCTCAACGGCATGTTTATTGCTTGGTAGCTCGATCTGGTTTAGCACCACATAGGCCTATGTTACTATTGCATGTCATGTGCGAATCAGTGGGCGGGGCTAAACAGGCAGGGATGAAGTAGGCGTTGATCTTCTTCTGCGGAGGCGGTGCTTGCTGCACTTTGACGTCATAGATCCTCACTCGTTTGCTGTAGTTTGCTGGGTCTGGTGTCAATTAAAGCTTTTATTGGACTAACAAGGAAGTTTTCAGCTCTAAAACTTACAGGATATTGTTACAGCATGATGACCTCTTATATGTCAAAAGCTCAAGGAAAATTTGATGTCTCATGTCATGACCCCTTTAAGAAACATAAAGTTCAAAATCATCATTATTCATTCTACTTTTGTTCTGGCTTAAAATTACCATATTATTGTATTTTCATAAGCATTTATTGGCCGATATAAGTTCATGATAGGTTTGGGACTCTTCAGCCTGTCTGGAAATCGAGATTTGATAGGGATGTCCTTAATACCAATCCTTTATTAATAATTGTTTATGTTTAATAGACTATAGTTTTTAATAACTTTAATGTCTCGAACAAGGCAAAAAAAAAAAAAAAAATGCACCTAATATATCCTGGCTATAAGCTATTGGACATGTCCACACTACTATTGCCCAAGAAAAAAGATATAGTTTATTGAACAATAAAAGCTGATTTGAGCACACAAGGAATGACTACTAGCTTGTTGTAAACCATAGATTCTGGTTTATTGTGTCTTATAAAGAAACAAAGTAGATAATCAAAACAGAAAAGCTCAGGATAGTAAACAAGAGTAAAAAACTGTTGGCAAACGTTTCATTTACAAAAGCTGCGTTCCACAAAAGCTATTTGGGTCAGACCCTTCTTTGGGTTTGTTATTGTCTCTATAGTGGCTGCACAATGCAAAGCAAAGCCAGCTTCACTTAAACCAGACCATTCTTTGACTTTCATAAACACAGACTGAATAGAGTTAAATGTTGGAAATGTGTGGCATGCCTCTCTTGAAAAAGAACCATGTATTAATTGTAATCCAGGATTTACAGTGGTGGCATACTTTAGCTGTCCCATCAGCTTTACTCAGTTTATGTTTTAATACCATTCCCGTGTAACTGCACTGCTCCATGCCTCATTACTTCATCTGTTTTTTTATTTTTAGTCTCTCATTTTTCATATGAAATATGTTTGTTTTTTACTGTTATCAAACAAGAACAATTTTTACAATCATTATTTTCATCATCTCTTTAAAATAATTGTTAAATGTCAAAAGACTCACTACTATATAAAGAAATTGTTTCTTTCACCACATATCGGCACTGAAACCTAAATAAAGATGTCTTTGATGATGACGTCATTCCTCTGAAGATGTAGTTTTTAAATCAATCATCGGTCGAGGTCTGCTAAGATTATGTTCTTTTTGCTAAAACCGCACAGCATCTGAAAATAATGGATAAATCATTGTTAGGAATTATGACCTTTACATTTTTGTTTAATGAATCCTAAAGTATTATATACAATACTGTTCACAAGATTGGGGTTAATAGGTTTTTCTGAGAAATTAATTAAAAAATTCATACTTTTGAACTTTCTATTCATCAAAGAATCTAAAAAAATGTATCACGGTTTCCGCAAAAATCTTCTTGAGCAGCAAATCAGCATTTTAGAATGATTTCTGAAGGATCATGTGACACTGAAGACTGGAGTAATGATGCTGAAAATTCAGCTTTGTCATCGTAGGAATAAATTTAATTTTAAAATATATTAACATAAAAACAGTTATTTTAAATCGTAATAATATTTTACAATATTGCTGTTTTTACTGAATTTTTTTATCAAATAAATGCAGCCTTAGTGAGCATAAGAGACTTATTTTTTAAAAAACATTTGAAAAAACCTAAACCCCAAACTTTTGAATGGTAATGTTTATAAACAGATATAATATTATATATAACATTTTTATATGCTATTTTATATAAATACATATAAAATATATTTCCAGTTATTTATTGTCATTTTATATCAACATACCTGTATTTGCGTGGACAACCATGGTGACCGACAATGTATTCTTGGTCAAAACAGAAGCGCCGGCAGAGTCCTCCATAGCCACAAGTCCAATTCTGAATCTGCACTTCAGCATTATGCACTGAGACAAAATCATATCCAAAATGTATTGTTGTGCATGTATATGTTCAATTGAAATGTTAGTATCATCTGTGCACACAAATTTTAATACTATTGGTTAAAACAAACAAATATTATGACTAAAAATCCAATTGAAAGTTATCCAGAAAAAAATACTTGTGTCAAATAAGCAACACTTTCACAAAAGAATTAAGAAACATTATTATAATAAATGTATAAAATCAATCTTCTCTGTATTCATATATCTCATCCTTCACTTTGATTCACAAACAAAAATACACATGGAAACACCCACAAACACACCAGCCAAAAAATCCTACCATTCCCTGTGAAAAATGCAAGCAACATAACAAACAGAATCATGCCAAGCTTCTTCATAGCTTTAGAGTCTCAGCCTCTTAGGCTGTGTTGATTGCAGTGCCAATGTTTCATTTATACAACATTGAGGCAAAGGGGAGGAGTCTAAATTTCAGCTACACACTTTCTAGAAGAGGTGTCTTAAAACTAGGAAAATAGATTCTGTCCTGGAAAACTGCTGGCCTGAAGATTTACCAGAGTCATTTTAGTCTGCCACTGAGTTCTATAGCATCTTAAAAAAAAGCAGTTTCATTCAAAGTACAGGATTGTCAGAATGATTTTTATCATTCTGCCAAGGAATGTCAAATTTATAGTCTTTTCTATTCTAAATGTTCTGGTGTTAAATAATTAGAGACCGTATTCATGCTGCCTGTAGAACTTGTTCTTATATGATGGATTTTAAAGGGTTAGTTCACCCAAAAATGAAAATTCTGCCATTTATTACTCACCCTCATGCCGTTCCTGCACCCGTAAGACCTTCGTTAATCTTCGGAACACAAATTAAGATATTTTAGTTGAAATCCGATGGCTCTGTGAGGCCTCCATAGGGAGCAATGACACTTCCTCTCTCAAGATCCATAAAGGTACATATTTAAATCGGTTCATGTGAGTACAGTGGTTCAATATTAATATTATAAAGGGACGAGAATATTTTTGGTGCACCAAAAAAAAAAAAAACGTATTTAGTGATGGCCGATTTCAAAACACTGGAGCATTGGAGCATAAATGAATCAGTGTATCTGCTGTTCAGAGCGCCAAAGTCACGTGATTTCAGCCGTTTGGCAGTTCGATACGTTGATTCATTTATGCTCCGATGCTTCCTGAAGCAGTGTTTTGAAATCAGCCATCACTAAATAAGTCGTTATTTTGTCTAATTTATTGTAGGCCTATATATTGTTTGATTTCAACTCTTTGCCTGCCAGTGTTTTTTTTTTTTTTTACGTTGCCAGTCATAGCATGATCATTTTCACAAAAATGTAATGGCCCCCAGAATATTTTGTTGTATGAATATCTGAACATGTAAAAGCAACATTTTGAACAAAAAGCTGTTACTGCTCCTTTTTAAAGCTGCAGTCTGTAAGTTTTGCCTCTTTGTCGCCATCTCTGTTTGAAACCTGCAATTGCAGTTATTTGCGGAGTTATCATCTTTATGTAAGTTGTGGATCGGCACGGCTCCTCAGCTTGGATGAATCTAATATTTGCTGTCAGTCAACACACCGGTGGATACTGTACTTCGGAATCACAGATTCTTCGTCTTGGAAGTATGTCCAAAATAAGAATTTTCACCAGAAAATGTCATCTGAACAAGTAAGTAACAAATCTGCCACTTTTGTTCTGACCAACTGAGGGAAAAAGTATTACAATAAATCATGCTACCAATGGTGATTAAATCTAATGATCGCTTAGCTCGGATAACATCAAACCGTGCAAATTATAATTATTGTTATACTTTGTTCTCAAATTGTTAATGTTAACAACATCAGCATTGCGTTACTGCGTATTTAGTGTGTATTAGAGTTACCTGTAGATTTCAATTTCTGTAGCCACTCCGCAGTCCGAAGTCTTTTGCTTTTGACTACGGACGAATCTCCATTTGTCACTAGCCGTGTTTCCATTGCTCTTTAATTGCGCAAATTGAAATTGCGAATTGAAAAAATACACCCAATGGAAACACATCAATTTCACAAAAACTCCCATATATCACAAAAAAGTGTTTTTACGCTTACATGAGGTGGTTTTTCAGGCAATTCGGAAAAAGGAATATTTTGCTAAACTGCAATGGAAACATTTTTTTTTTTTTTTTTTCGCATTTACACCTGGTGTACGTAAAAGTCAATCATTCTTTAAAGAGGGCACGGTATGTTTGGACAGAACAGAAGATGAGAGCTCTTCATTAAATTCATAAAAGACAAAAATATTATGGGACTACTGGATTTTAAACAACAAAGAAATGCCACAATTTGAATTTTAGCAGATAGGAGGGAGAAACACCCAGAAACACCTCATACGTGGCCACTTTCCTTGCCATATATGCTTGGATAACATGCCGTCTCCTTAGATTAAAAATAATGGCTTGTGCAGTGGCTGGGATATAAGTAGCCAACATCCATTGCCATCATTTTTTGGAATTACTTATTGCAAGAGAGGGAAAAAAGACGTTTTAGTCGCATAACGTCATTTCGCAATAGTTTTTTTTTTATTAATGTTTAGAAAATATTGCAAAAGTTTTATGATCTGGAATTTCAAAATCTGTAATGGAAACGTGCCTACTGATGATTGTCATTTGGATCTTTCTGGATTACAATTCGCTATCAAAATGATAAGTTTCTTTTTTGAACACTGGCTGGTTATACTTGCTCAAAAAAAAAAAAAAAAAACGGACTGCAGCTTTAAAAACTGTGTTTTAATCTGTGTTTAATAGGTTCTAAGCTACTTTCAGAAAATGCGTAATAGCGTCCCCTACCGTGTAACAGTGAATATACGGGAAGCCGGAAAATTCCGTCAATGTCGGGAAAGACTTAAAGTGATAGTTCACCAAAAAATGAAAATTCTGTCATTTACTCACCCTCAAGTTGTTCCAAACCTGTATGAATTTTCTTCTGCTAAACACAAAATAAGATATTTTGAATACATAGGGGAAAAAATACTACGGAATTCAATGGGGCCCATCATTCGTTTGGTTATAAACTTTCTTCAAAATATCTTCTTTTGAGTTCAGCAGAAGAAAGACATTCATAAAAGTTTGGAACAACCTGAGGGTGAGTAAATGATGACAGAGTTTTCATTTTTGGGTGAACTATCCCCCTACATACTGAAATATCAGTCATTTTTTCTGGGATGATCTCGGTTTAGCCTGAAAAATCTGTTTTATGAATGAACCAGCAGATGTCACTGCAGCATTAAAAGCCAAGGAGCAAATTTCCTTGAAGGTCAGTAAATTGATCATGGCTACATTAATTTTCTCTCTCTAAATTCACTTTATATCTCAGTATGTTTCATAAAACCTTTCATTTATGGGGATACAAATTTTTTGAGCACAAAATATGTTCCTTAATAAAGCTGTATTGATATATTTAAGTGAAATATTAGCACACTTCCCATTTTTTTGTCTGCATTTTAGCTTCCTTGAAGTGTTTATGATAGCAATCAAACAGTCTTATCTGTTATTAAAGCAGATTATTCATGGTTCTCACATTGTTCAGTGGAATGAGGGTAAAACCACATCCTTTAGAAGACAGAGTGCAGCTTATAGGGAATTGTACTGTACAAAGCTAGTTAAGTTGCTAAAAAGAATGAAAATGGGTCATGGCATTATTAGCCTTTTTCTAATGTGCGTCATCTAGCCTAATGCATCATAAGGCCATTATGAAGGGACCAAATACAAAAACATTCCCCCTGGAGACAGAAAGGAACATTAGAGAGATTTGAAATTAAACTCATTGTAGTTGTTTTTGGGTCTAAGGACTGAAACAAATTCATGTTGGAAAAAATTATACTGGTTTAAAACTTCTCTAAGGTACACATGCATGTGGTTACTTTGTTTCTGACTTTGCCTTACTGCTGAGGAAAATTATACATAATATAGATAATTATGCTATGTGACAGGCTTTTAAGCTGTCTGTGTCTGCTTCAAATGGTCACATTTTCCTGTGTTTTTAGTCTAGCTTTATTTCAGAAAGGAGAAACCATGGCGACTGGATCTCCCACATACTGCCCAGCATAAAAGAAACAAAACAAATGGAGCCAATGGCTTCCTAATATGCCGTTGTGAAGGTTGAAGTGCCTCGAGTCGTGACAATGCGAGAACAACTGACCTTGCTTTCAAACTTGTCCCCCTCAAATCTGTAGGTGGATGCCGAGGACGGCATGAGGACATGAGGACATTTAAGTGACAATTCATAAAAACCAAAATAAAGAAAGAAATAAAGATTCTGCAAATATCACAAATGTGGATGGATTTGAATAGGTTTGTCGCACTATGTGCTTTGACATGATGTTGGATGATGAATCCATGGGGAGACCATGGTGACCGTTTGTTCACACAAACACACAAATCCACAAATGAAAAGAGACATCCCTCCTGTCAGTCATGCTGTAATTATGACTCTAATGATGTAACAGAATTGTTTGTTGTACATTGTAGTTTTGGCTCCAGAGCTTTTTTCCTGCAGCACTTATGATGACTGCCTCTATTGTTCATTTTCAGTCTTCCCACATCTCTTCATATTTGGGTTCATGTAATAAATAATCAAATATTCCTTGATCTTTTCAGACTAGATCATGGCATGTGAGTTGTTATACGTATATATATATATATATATATATATATATATATATATATATATATATATATTCAGTCGTCGCTCCCAAAATGAATTCAACGAGTCATCTTGTTAAAGGTGCTATAGAGGATGTTTTCGACGACTGAGAAACCAAAGGCTGTTTGTGAGTTTTTGAAATGAGCGCATGCGTAAGAACAACCCCCCTTCTTCACAGCTCATTTCGAGGGAACGCCTCCCAAAACTCGTGCACGAGTATTGGAACACGAGTGTTTACCACCGGCATTCGCTGTGTTGTGTTAGTGGATTCATTATGTCGGACTCACCGCAGGTAACTCATAATCTGCAGTTGTTACTCCTGACAAAAACCTTGCATGCGGCGCCTGTGGAGTGTGGAAAGTTACTGGAGCATGCACGTCTCTCACAAGGAACGTCATGGCAGTGATTGACAAGCCAGAGGGCCAATCCGCGCACATCTTTCACAAGGAACGTCGTGGCAATGATTGACAAGCCAGAGGGCCAATCCGCGCACATCTTTCACAAGGAACGTCGTGGCAGTGATTGACAAGCCAGAGGGCCAATCCGCGCACATCTTTCACAAGGAACGTCGTGGCAGTGATTGACAAGCCAGAGGGCCAATCCGCGCACATCTTTCACAAGGAACGTCGTGGCAGTGATTGACAAGCCAGAGGGCCAATCCGCGCACATCTTTCACAAGGAACGTCGTGGCAGTGATTGACAAGCCAGAGGGCCAATCCGCGCACATCTTTCACAAGGAACGTCGTGGCAGTGATTGACAAGCCAGAGGGCCAATCCGCGCACATCTTTCACAAGGAACATCGTGGCAGTGATTGACAAGCCAGAGGGCCAATCCGCGCACATCTTTCACAAGGAACGTCGTGGCAGTGATTGACAAGCCAGAGGGCCAATCCGCGCACATCTTTCACAAGGAACGTCGTGGCAGTGATTGACAAGCCAGAGGGCCAATCCGCGCACATCTTTAAAACGGCTGTCCATGATTCAGTTTTGGGAACCGTGACGGAAGTTTGATGCTGTCGTGGAACAAGCAACAGCTTGACCGAGTGCCTCATCTTCTTAATCTCCTCACGTAAATGATTACATTTCGATGGCTTACGTTTCTTCCCCACCGCAGAAACCACCACAAGTTCATCAATGCCGTCAAAATTATTAATTTTTCTGTTTTTGTTGACCACAAAGCACAAAGTAGATAAGGAAAACTAGGATGCTGAGTGTATTAAGAGCGCTGCCATTACTGTTTACAGCGCGTGAATGGTGCGCTGTGATTGGCTGAGCGGATATATCACGTTCTGCAGAGAAGGGAGACTGGCGTTTGTTGCGTTTTGGAAAGAAGGAGAGAAAACATGACAGAATAACACGACGAAAATCGCATTTTGCGCAATATTAATAATTGACTTTTCAATACCAACCAGATACAATACTGATTTTGATGGAAACTTTTTTCTTACAAAAATGCATTGCGTCGCTTCAGAAGACCTTTATTAACCCACTGGAGTTGTATGGATTACTTTTTATGGATGGATTCATTATTTTTTACTTCAGAATGCAGCCCCTCATTCACAACAGTTATAAACCTTGGAGGACTAAGGATATTTTAAAATATATCTCCGATTGTGTTCATCTGAAAGAAGATAGTTAAATACACATAGGATGGCTTGAGGGTGAGTCAATCATGGGACAGTTTAAATTTTTGGGTGAACTTTCCCTTTAAATCTCTGTATCAAATAGCATTTGTGAATAGCATTTCTTCAGTAGAATACAAATGATGATTTTTAACTCCAACCGCTGCTGTCTGTCAGTCAAATAATGCTAGTGGATGGGAACTTCTACTATAAGAGTAAATAAAACTTGCATAGACAAGTCCAAATGAAGCCCTGCGGCTCGTGACGACACATTGATGTCCTAAGACACGAAACGATCGGTTTCAGCACTCGTTAGTAAGGTCTGATCGCGCTCTGACAGCAGCAGTTATGTCTCGCTCTCATTGAAGTATATGCGCGAGACATCACTGCCGCTGTCAGAGCGCGATCAGACCTCACTAAGCGAATGCTGAATGCGGTTAGACATAGTGGTGTATTAGAGTTAAAAAATGATATAAATACTGTTCGGTTTATCACACAAACCGATCGTTTCATGTCTTAGGACATCAATGTGTCGTCACGAGCCGCAGGGTTTAATTTGGATTTGTCTATGCAAGTTTTATTTACTCTTATAGTAGAAGTTCCCATCCACTAGCATTATTTGACTGACAGACAGCAACGGTTGGAGTTAAAAATCATCATTTGTGTTCTACTGAAGAAACAAAGTCACCTACATCTTGGATGCGCTGGGGGTAAGCAGATAAACATCAAATTTTCAAATTTGGGTGAACTATCCCTTTAAATTCCAAAGGCTGAGAGAGAGAGATCTTATAGTCATGTAAAATTAAATTACATCTATTTTGATGCAGAAAAAAAACTTGACTAGCATTCTGTATGTACCTCAGGGGGAAAATAAAATGATTAAAAAATATTATATGTTCCCTTTAATTATGTGTCAGAACTACAGGATTGACTGGGTTTACTCTGGAGTAAGTGAAAGACTCTCACTGCATGAAGTGAAAATATTTTATCAATCCAGGCAGTCAGAGAAGACATGATCATCTTAAATCACTCTTATCAATATCACTCTAGGCATCAACAAGACAGAACTTATTCCTTCATTTGGGTCATCTAACGTGCAAGGCTGAAATTCCACATTTGGATTTTGTGCGGGGTTGCATGCTGTTATGTCATTTTAAAATGTAATTTCAATATTAATTTTTGAAGCACAGTCAGATTGGACTTTCATAATAGTGGAATGACACATAGAGGTGCCCTATGCTGTCCTTGCCATAAAACTAATTTGGAGAACTAGAACTCAAGGGTCAAACTTATTAAAACTGGTCACATGATTATCTAACAGACTGCCTCAAACCCGTACAGAAAATGTTCTTCATAGAATAAAATGTCAAGTGTCTATCACACTACTGGAGACTTAAAACTATGTTCAGGAAAAACGGTTTCTAAAAGGTCTGAATTTTTGTATTCTTCCAGCAATTATGATTCCCAGAATTTCAGGTATATAGGACTTTCTTATAAATTCAGTTAGGGGCTCTTTATAAATTTTACAGAAGAAAATGAAACGTCCAACTAGGACACACATAATTTGTGAAACACTGGTTACATCTGTAGCATGAATATTTAGAACACAGTGGAAAAATCGGTTTGGCTCCAGTCCTTTTCACAAGTAATTTGTAAGATTAACAATTAGATTAGCTGTGACTAAAATCCTTCATTAAATACTGTATATAGATTTCTAGATTCAACAGAAGCAGTATAAAGGTATAGAATAAGAAGTGTTCAACTAAAACTGGATTGCCTGTGTGCAAACTCATTCACAAATCAAAGGGAAGGTCTTTGAAAAAAATTAATATTGCTCCACTTTGATGTCTCTCTCTCTCTCTCTCTCTCTCCCTCTCTCTCTCTCTCTCTCTCTCTCTCCCTCCCTCCCTTTAAGAATGCGGGTATATTAACAAAGTGAAACTTCCATTCCTTCAGCTGAGATTAGCCAGCAAACTAATTCCCTCTCTAACACTGCTACTTTGAAGTCTTCAAGGGAGCCAAGAGCTTTTGTGCATGATTTACATAATCTGACAATTGCATCCCATCATAGAGATGTCTATTAACAGGAAAGTGTTCTAATTTTTTACCAAGATAGCATCATCATCATCACTACTGTTATCATTTTAAATCTCCTGCTAAATAATTGCATTTTGACACTTTCATATTACATTAAAGGATTACATATTAACAGTTCATGCATCTCCTGGAATTCAATAACCTTGGCATCTATCTATCTATCTATCTATCTATCTATCTATCTATCTATCTATCTATCTATCTATCTATCTATCTATCTATCTATCTAATGAATGCATTTAAGCTATTAAGACTCTCTTTATTAGCAATATACCCTGGTGGCAGGTCAACTGCAAATGACTTTCAACTGTCAAATCTACTGCTCTGTCTAGGTCAGTGCTGTTGAGTCTCAGGAATGTTCAACAAACTTCAATTTATGGCTAATTTGAAATAAACGTTTAGACCATTTTTAGGCTTTAAGCAATTTAAGTATGGAGAAATTAGTTTCGGGTTCTCAGAGGGCAGAAGAGAACTTTGATGTTTCTTAGTGAGCTGTCTTTCTCTTTCCTCTCTCACAAATTAAGGAGGGAATTTGTAACACACAATATGGAGTTCAAGGTGTCAAGGGGCATTAGTCAGAAGAATGCTGGCTCTTCGAGAGGGAGATACTGAAGGAATTAAGCTGTGCTTGGGTTCAGAAACTCGGCCAATAGAGATATGCTCAGAGGTACTTATGGGAATCTGCCATTAGGCAAAAAAAAAGAACAGAGTACTGGGGATCATTTAAGGACTTGATTTTACTGTAAAAGACAAATTATGGTTCGTCATAGTGCCAATTAATAAAGAAAGGAGTCATTCTTTAAATAAAAACATGAAGGGGAATCCTGTACAAGTTTGAGGGTTGTGCAAAATTCAAAATCAGAGAAACTGATGAGTATGGATTTGATTTGAATTGAATTGAATTAAATTTGCCTCACTCCACAGAAAGTTGAAGAGAATTCCACAAACGTAATGAGGAAAATTAAATGTTATTTCACCTTGGTCTAAAAATTAAATGTTTCAAAAATTATGAAATATAACAACTAAATACATATAAATATAAACTACAAAGTTGTGAAATTTCGAACATAATAATTTCAAAACAATAATTTTACATTTTAAAGGTGACGTAATTGAAGTAGCAACATAGCGACAAATAATTTCTTCTATATTGTGACATAAATCTAAGTGAAACAAAAAAAACGAAAAAATGTATAAAATGTGATTGTAAAAGTCTGGAAGAAGGTATTTTGAGCAAAGATTATTTTTGGAAGGATGACTTGTTCACACTTGTCACGGACATTCAGTTATTTTTGTATTATTTTCATTATCATGGATTCTTTAGTTATATTTTCCTCTTTGGACTAAAACATTACGATCATTAAGATACATTTAGAAAACAGATTGTGTGATTGTTTTCATACCAAACTTTAAAGATTGTTTCAGGGGCATGATCAATTACATTTTATCATTTTTATTAATTAATTATATACCACAAAAATAACACAGCATTAATTTCGACATAAAACATCTGCAGTACATAATGCACTATGCACTAGCACAAGTCCCACATGCTTCTTACTTAACCTTCATAAATAAAAATGCGAGCATCACTCCATTTGACAAAACACATCTTTGATTGTTCTTTTGAGGTGAATCCTCTCCAAACAACAAACCAATGGAAATATTCATTGTCTCCCCAGCACTAGTAAAGAGCTGTGTTTGTAAAATGGAATGTGGTTTGTAGCGTGTCCAATGCAGAGGGCACATCTCTGGCTTCACCAAAGGCTGCCTGGTGTTTGATAACCCCCGGATTTGTAGGAAGACATGGTTTGCATTTGAAATCAGGCCTCCGGCACTATGTCCTGATTGCTAATTGTATCCTTTGGGCCTTGCATGCTTCCTGCATGGTTATTACTGTCCTTACTCCCTCCCTCTCTTCTCTCTCTTTCTCTCGCATGTGTTACTTTTGAATCTTACAAACCACACATCCCCCACACCCCCCACTATGCTTTTTTATTCAAGTAATTCTCGCCTATTTAACAAACCACCATGTGAGCTGCCAGTCACACTGGGCATTCCCCATTCAGTAATCAGTGCAGTTCAGCTGCACATGAGTTTTTACTGATGTGCTGTAATGATAAGCGCTCAGCAGGATCTGAGTCTTTAGGTAAGGCGCTAAACCTCATGTGTCCTCTGGAAGTCTCAGCAAAATAAAGGCGGCAGATTATACCTTAAAAGTTGCTGCAGTTTTATTGACATAGCATTTATTTTTTTGCAAGCAAGCACATATTCACTCATGTTACTTGTTAATTTGCATATTTTTCTTTATGCAAGTCACAAAATTATTCATTTTCAAGGGCTCGAAACTTCCTTAAAGAATGATGCAGTTTCATTGACATAGCATTACTGTCATGGCAACTCTCGAGTGTTTGGTGTGGTAATGGATATGACAATGTTTGGTCTTGGCGGAATAGATCTGCTTTGCTGCTGCTGTTGATTATTGTTGTTGCAGAGCAAATATGGGACTTGATACTGCCAATACATACACAACACACTAAGACTAAGACATGCTGCTGCTGTACAAAGTATACATGTGTTACCCGTAGCAGATCTATACAGGTGGAGCTGGGGAAGGTGGAGGGTTTCAGAATGCGTGCTGTAAACTACAGAGACATTGACTGAGTACTTCAAAGCTGAGCAGCAAGCTCACTGGCTACTGATATAGCAGGAACCAATCAGCTGTTCCCTATATGCAAGTGGATTTAGTTAAGGACCCATCAGCTTGTGCCATCTAGAATTTCATGACAGAACTTTGTATTTATTTATTTATTAGCAAGGGAGCAGAGACATACTCAGCAATTGTTACCTGTTAAAAGATCAGTTCACTTTCAAATGAAAATTACCCCAAGCTTTACTCACCCTCAAGCCATCCTAGGTGTATATGACTTTCTTTTTTCTGATTAACACAATTAGAAAAATATTAATAAAATTCCTGACGCATCCGAGCTTTATAGTGGCAATAAGCGTTACCAAACGAGTCTGAGTTGAAGAAAGTGTCTCCATCCACATCCATCCATCAAAAAGGTGCCTTAGAACTTTTTTTTAAAAGATGTAATATAAGTCTAAGGTGTCCCCTGAATGTGTCTGTGAAGTTTCAGCTCAAAATACCCCATAGATTTTTTTTAATTAATTTTTTTAACTGCCTATTTTGGGGCATAATTAGAAATGAGCCGAATCAGGGTGTGTGGCCCTTTAAATCCCGTGCTCCATGCCCCAAGAGCTCGCGCTTGCCTTAATCAACATAAAAAAAGTTCAAACAGCTAATATAACCCTCAAAATGGATCTTTACAAAGTGTTCGTCATGCAGCATGTCTAATCGCGTAAGTACAGTGTTTGTTTTCATGTTTACATTGATTCTGAATGAGTTTGAGGCTATGCTCCGTGGCTAACGCCTAATGCTACACTGTTGGAGAGATTTATAAAGAATGAAGTTGTGTTTATGAATTATACAGACTGCAAATGTTTAAAAATGAAAATAGCGACGGCTCTTGTCTCCGTGAATACAGTAAGAAACGATGGTAACTTTAACCACATTTAACAGTACATTAGCAACATGCTAACGAAACATTTAGAAAGACAATTTACAAATATCACTAAAAATATGTTATCATGAATCATGTCAGTTATTATTGCTCCATCTGCCATTTTTTGCTATTGTCCTTGCTTGCTTACCTAGTCTGTTGATTCAGCTCTGCACATCCAGACGTTAATACTGGCTGCCCTTGTGTAATGCCTCGATCATGGGCTGGCATATGCAAATATTGGGGGCGTACACCCCGACTGTTATGTAACAGTCGGTGTTATGTTGAGATTCGCCTGTTCTTCGGAGGTCTTTTAAACAAATGAGATTTATATAAGAAGGAGGAAACAATGGAGTTTGAGACTCACTGTATGTCTTTTCCATGTACTGAACTCTTGTTATTTAACTCTGCCGAGGTAAATTCCTTTAATAAAGTCCTTCTGAAGCAAAGCAATGCGTTTGTGTAAAAAAAAAAATCCATATTTAACAAGTTATGAAGTAAAATATCTAGCTTCCGCCAGACTGCTTTCCGTATTCAAGTTACGAAGAAAGTGTAACGCCTCTTGCACGTCCTACACCTTCTGTATTCAACTTCAGTTACACTTTTTCTGTAAGTTGAATACGGAAGGCAGTCTGGCGGAAGCTAGATGTTTTACTTCATAACTTGTTAAATATAGATATATTTTTTTTACACAAACGCAATGTTTTGCTTCAGAAGGCCTTTATTAACCCCCCCAGAGCTGTGTGGAATATGTTTATGATGGATGGATGTGGATGGAGACACTTTCTTCAGTTCATACTTGTTTGATAACACCTAGGATGGCTTTAGGGTAAGTAAAGGATGGCTTTACTTATGGCTTGAGGGTAAGTAAAGCTTGGGGTAATTTTCATTTGAAAGTGAATTAATCCTTTAATTTGCATTTCTTCTTCATGCAAGTCATTTGAATCACCTGAACCAGATGATTCACGGTGCTCGAAACCTCCTTAAGGTTTCATTGACGTAGCGTCCCACTGAGCAAATTACGTCCAGAAGACGTCTTTTTGAGGTCTTGTCTCAGGTTGAAAAGACGTCCACTGAGGGGCCAGAATGAAAGTTTTTATGACGTCTTTTTTTGACGTCTTCTGGACATCCGATATAGACGAACACGCAGAATCACCAAAGGAGAAAAATCACAATTTTTAAGCCACCATCGTGGAGATGAGTGTTTGCTTTAGTTGGGCTCTTGACCCTTGCCTTATTAATATTAGAGTTTGTTTGGGCAGTTAACTGAGTTATATTTGCAAGGGAGCACATATTCATACAGTACATTATAGTTACCTGTTAATTTGCATTTTGTTTTCATGCCACTCATTTGCAAAATGATTCTTTTTTGAAGTGTTCGAAACGTTGCACGCTGAGGACATCTGCTGTTTAAAGCAGTGTAATTGCAACCAGAACGCAACAAAAACATCTTCATTCAAGTGTAATCTTCAGATACCTTACTTTGTATTGTTTAAATGTAAAATGTTCAAATTAAACTATTGGCTGTGCAAAGTCTTCTTCAGTTTTCTTTGACAGTAATGTAACACTGCGTATAAAAACGATATTATTATTGTTTAATAACATTTGTTTTTTGCAAAAACATTATAACGTTATAAGTGAACCTCAATGAACATATTAAAATAAAAAAGAATCCATGTCATGACCCCTTTAAAAGACAAAAAAGGTGTCACTTACAGGCTGCTTATACTGTATGTGTGGTGTGAAATGGGCCTAAATGATGTACAGTGATTAAATTAATAAGGAGCTGAATGTGAGACTTATTGGATCCATCTAGGCTGCTGTAGAAAACAGCTTATGACTGTATGTGCTGATGCCCTGTCTTTTTTATTTACTCCCTTCCTTTAATCAGGAGAACATCCAGAAGAAGCATGACAGGTTGGTGGAAACAGCTCCGGACTGCTCAGGGACTGTGTCAGCGTCTTCAAAAGGGCACACTGTGCATTTCCACTGGCCATGCTGTGAATCCGTCGCTCAGGCCTCTTCCTTCAAAGCCTTACATGACATTTCTGTAAGACACTGATGCTGTTTGATGGCCCATCAAATTTAACAGAAGCCTCTTTGTCCCTCATTTGAATATCAATGGGCTACCTTTTCTCCACACCTCCTTTAGGAAAGTGGGGATGATTTTAATGGATGACAAGAACCTTGTGAGGTTGCTTTTAGGCCATGAAGAGCTTTTCTGTGGTGACATGGTCATAATGATAAATCAAATCTCAGCTCCATAGGGGTGGATGTATGACCAAATCTATCGCGCACAACATATAGCGTCACACAATGTAGCCCCACTTTGGATGTAGCATCACATAATCCGAGCAAGTACGAGGAAGAAAAACAATGATTTAATGTTTCACTTGAAGTGCACTGCCAAGAGCTCAATGTGTAATCTATTATCCTCGACTACTGAAATATTTCCTTTATGATATACAGGTTGAATAAGAACAGAAATGTCAGTCATGTTGAACCCCTGTTTTGGCACGCATTTGCACCTCCTCACAGGCTTCTGATTTCCCTCTACTGGAGCAAACCAGCTTTTTTTGACAAGCTCTTTGCTGAATCTCAACCAGACAAGAATACCAGGCTCTTTTGCATACTGATTCTTCTTTCCTTCAAGTTCTGATTCTTTTTTATACTCTGCCTCATGGGGGATCATTATGAGAGGAGAGCACAGAAACAAAACAGAGAAAGGAGGGTAGCACTGAAAGGAATGAGAGGGCATCATGTTTGCTCTCAAAGTCAAGTTTACAGTCTTGGAGCCAGGTTTGAGCTGTAATATCATTTTAAATATCTTTTATATATATTTAATAGAAATTTAATTTGTTTTTTGTAAAATAAAACTAACAAATACCCCCGGTTTCACAGACAAGGCTTAAGCATAGTTCCATACCAAAATGCATGTTTGAGCCATTTTAACTGAAAGCAACTTGCACAGTCTATCTTATATGTCAGTTCCATTGATTTGTCTCAAGATGCACACCAGTGATGTTTTTTCTAAGGTACATTTTACTTAAATGTCCTAATTGAACTAAGGCCTAATCCTGGGTTAATCTAAGCCCTGTCTGTGAAACCAGGCCTTAATGTGTATTTTAACTACATGTTGTCATACAATGAGTCAGCAACAAAATTAATTTATAAAGGGATATTTCACACACACAAAAAAAAATTTTGTCATCATTTACTCACACTCATGTCGTTCCAAACCAATATGGCTTTGGTTAATCTTCAAAACAAAAGTTGAGATATTTTTTATGAAACCTTTTATTGAAGTTAATCCAAGTCTAGTTTCCATAATGTTTTTTTTTTTCTTTTCTTTTTTAGCCAGGAAAGTTTGTTTAACAGAAATAGAACATTGGTTTGTAGAAAGTTAATCCCCTAACATTATTTTAATGTTCCTCTAATGTTATTCTAATGTTCCCCTAACGTTATTTTAACGGTCCTCCAACATTATTCTAATGTTCTCCTAATGTTGTTTTAACATTCCTCTAACATTATTTTAACTTTCCCCTAACCTCTTTACTCCGATATCATTACCCCGCTGTATTTGCATTATTATATTTTATTTACCTAACCAACCCTGTTAAGACGGTGATACATAAAAATGTCTGCATTCAACAGTGGGCTTAGACAACTCCCCCTTTTACAGCAGATTTACTTTCATGCCCTAAATAGGAGTTTCATTGACATTTACAATAATCAATCCTATTAACTCCAAAAAACAATTTTTGCTTCAGGTGTGTAGAGCCTAAAGGCATTGCAAATAAACAAGAAAATTGCTGACCGCACACTGAATTCAGGCCAGACTAGAAAAAGTTCTGTTTTAGTAACTAGGCATTAGTAACTTACTTTTTGCAACAGTCGAGTGCACGCTTAAGCTCTGAGAATCTCCCGTTGGCATTTTGAGTCAGATTTGTGAATTCAATGAATTGTTAATTGGAGACACGCTCTGAGAAAATCATTTGAATTGTTGACTCGAGAACAGCTGCATTTGGATCAGTTAAAATTTGCGAATGAATGTTGGGTGCGATTTGTGAACCGATTTAACAGGTTCGTTAAAAAGAATCAGCTCGTTTACAAATTATACTTTGTTACTGTCCACCACTGTGCATTGGCAGGCGGAAGAATGCACATTTTCAGCGTTTCAAGAATGCAAGGTTCTAGAGGCTCAAGATATCACTGGGCAATTTCAACTTGGACAGCAGCAAAATTAACCACCCCAGACACTGTAGCAAACACGCTAAAACCTCACAATCATCAACGTCCTGACAACCTTCCAGAACACTCAGTATCTTGATGGTGTGTTTGCAGAAAATGTATAATTTAGTTTAATAACGTAACATTTTAAATTGATGTTTTCATCAGTCACTGGAGTACAGTTTTTTAGGAAAGTGGTTCCTAACTCTGGTCCTGGGGTAACCCCAATTCTGCACATTTGAAATGTCTACCTAATCAAACACACCTGATTCAACTCATCAGCTCATTTTTAGTAGAGACTGCAAGACAAAGCTACTTGAAGGCAAGTCTGCAAAGTTAGCAATCCTGCTAATGCTGTGGTACACAGGGAAGGAGGCGTTTTTTTTTTTTTTTTTTTTAAAGGATGTCAATTGAGGACAGGCTTCACTTCACTGAATAAACTGCTTTTGTGGGAAAATGTATTAGCCTATCATTTATAACCCTTTGGCTAATCTTCAACATGTTTGCTCTTAAACTGCTACAGGTCTCAAAATAGTTGTGACGGGGGCATGTTTACTATGGTGTAGCATGTCCTCTTCTTTTCAAAACAGTTTGAAGACATCTGGGCATCAGGGTTATGAGTTTCTGGAGTTTTGGTGTTGGAATTTGGGCCCATTCTTGCCTGATATAGGTTTCCAGCTGATGAAGAGTTTGTGGTTATCTTTGATGTATTTTTCTCTATAGGTGAAAGAGCTGGACTACAGGCAGGCCAATTCAGCACCCGAACTCTTCTACATCAAAGTCATGCTGTTGTAATAGCTGCAGTATGTGATTTTGCATTGTCCCGCTGAAATACACAAGGCCTTCCCTGAAATAGATGTCATCTGGAGGGGAGCTTATGTTGCTCTAAAACCTTTATATACCTTTCATCATTCACAGTGCCTTCCAACACATGCAAGCTGCCCATACCATATGAACTTATGCACCCCCATACCATCAGAGATGCTGGCTTTTGAACTGAATGCTGATAACACACTGGAAGGTCTCCATCCTCTTTAGCCCAGAGGACGCAGCGTCTGTGATTTCCAACAAGAATGTCAAATTTGGACTTGTCTGACCATAGAACACTTTTCCACTTTGAAACAGTCCATTTTAAATGAGCCTTGGCCCACAGGACACAACAGCACTTCTGGACCATGTTCACATATGGCTTCCTTTTTGCATGATAGAGCTTTAGTTGGCATCTGCAGATGGCACGGCGGATTGTGTTTACCGACAGTGGTTTCTGGAAGTATTCCTGCGCCCATTTAATAATGTCATTGACCCAATCATGCCGATGAGTGATGCAGTGTCGTCTGAGGGCCCGAAGACCACAGGCATCCAATAAAGGTCTTCGGCCTTGTCCCTTACGCACAGAGATTTCGCCAGTTTCTCTGAATCTTTTGATGATGTTATAAATTGTATATGATGAGATTTGCAAAGCCTTTGCAATTTGACGTTGAGGAACGTTGTTTTTAAAGTATTCCACAATCTTTTTACGCACTCTTTCATAGCTCTGCCCATCTTTACTTCTGAGAGACTCTGCCTCTCTAAGACATCCCTTTTATAGCTAATCATTTTACAGGCCTGATATCAATTAACTTAATTAGTTGCTAGATGTTCTCCCAGCTGAATCGTTTCAAAATTTCTTGCTTTTTCAGCCACTTGTTGCCCCTGTGCCAACTTTTTTGAGACCTGTAGCAGGCATCAAATTTTAAAATAGGCTCATTTAATGGATAAAAGTGTAAATTTTCTTCCTTTAAACATTTGTTATGTTATCTATCTTCTATTGTGAATAACATTTTTTGTCTTTTAGTTTTCATTTTATTCAAATTTAGAAAATGTCCCAACATTTCCGGAATTCGGGTTGTACTTTCAATATATATTATGAATGTGTGTAGTATGAATGTAATCCATTCACCATGCTGTCATTATCATGTGACCTACCATCGTCAGTTGTGTCACTTCACTGCCATACACAAATAGTTTCCTGTGGCCTCATGGGATAGTAAAGTGGCCATTGTATGCACACTTCAGTATCCCGCAAGAAGTAGAAGGTCATCCGAGTACTTTTTGCCTATTTTATGAGTGAATGAATTTGGACATACTTTTTTGTCACATACTGTTTTTTACCTACTATTTATTAGGGAAGTATATGATTTCACATGGATTTTTATGGTATCCGCAAACAATGATTGACAGTCGAACAACTCTGAATGAAAATCAATGATGTCAAGGCTGTAACATGATTGGTTATCAAGGCACACGTGTTTCAAGTTAGCCGCTACGCTTTCTCCAATGGAAGAGCCACGGACCCTCATATCTCCCAATAATAAGACCATCTCTGCTTCAAGACCTGAAATGGTTTTGTCAGAAAATGTGTACTGTTGGGGTTACTCCAGGTCCAGGACCAGGGTTGGGAACCTCTGTTATAAGAATACTGTTTGTAACCTGCCAGGATAGACAGCAAAGGAGAAACATTAGCGTATTACCTGGCTACAAAAGAGGATTGTTTTCCACAAATTCTGGTTCCCCTCTTTACCTTAAGTTGATTATTACATCAGATCCTAAATAATGGATCTTATCTCATGCAAATTAAGTGACAGTCAGAATTGCCTCAGTTCAGGCATGATGAATACTTAAGTGAATCCACGAATGTACTAAGAGACTGGGTAGAAAAGGAACAGATAAAGAAGCAAGCCTGCAGCAAATTAGAAGTAGCCATGTTTAATTTAAAATGTGTGCTACCATGAAATCTGTTCAGTTGCGGTGGTGAACAAGCTTAGAAAACCACCATAAATCCAGCCAGAGTTGGTGTGCCCTGCCAGCCATAGTGTTCCACAGCAGCTGGAACCTGGTGCAAGCAACTGATAAGGTCACAAAAAAGCTGATAATAATTTCGAGTGAATCAGTGAGTAATCAGTGTTGTTGGCTGGAATGAAATGCCACTGCAATTTCACATGTTAAAACATTTCAAAAGGTTACATATCACATTTCTCATGAATCTCAGTGGTCGTATGACTCAGAGTAGATTATTGTGTGCTTTGGTAACACTTATAAAAGGAATAATTCCCACTACATTATTAGGTGACAATGGAACCTTCCAGGCGGTTTGACTAAATCCAGGAGGTAATGTGCATTGAAATTCACGTTGTCTGATTTAAACAAATCACACAATATGTTCCCTCTAAATAATTTCCATGCTCTCTTATTATGAGTTAATCCTTCCAGCCACTGGCTTATTGAGGGATCTGACTTGGCATTATAACATCTGGCTGTTAGACCAAGAATCAATCCATTTTAGCTGAATAGAGTCAGTGGTGCCAACAGCAAACCACACCGCCATCACAACCAGCATTGTAGAAAACAAGCCAGTGATACATAAATGTGCAAAATTAATTTTCTTGCACTAATTCATGGAAACATTTTGAATTATTTTAAAATACATCTCTAAAATATATTTTATATTTGTATAGATAGTATACATTTTATTTGACTATATGATTAATGTATTGTGAGTGCAGATTTTTGAAAACTCCATTAGTCTCTGGTCTGAAATAGATTGTCTTTTGTTATGAAAATGAATGGTTTCAATTAGGAGTGTCCAGTGATGCCATTATCTCTGTTGTAATGACAAAATTATTTGTTTCTGATTCAGATAGCATATGGAAAGTGTGCTGAAACAAAATGAAAAGCCTATTTTTAAATGTAGCTCTGATGTGTTTATAATTTCCATAAAGCAAATATGCCTTGTATTAAAAACAAAATCTGACAAAAAATAGCTTCCTTAATGACAATAGTATATGATTTTCTTTGCGGGTGACTTCAAATTGTTTTAGAAAGAAATTGCTCCTATTCTTTGTCAGACATTTATTATTTGTTAGAATCATTATTTGTTTTGTCTTTTTGAATAAAGTATTCAGGTTCAGGCACATGCTTTGTTTCATTAAATAACTGATGATATGCCAGTTTTACTGTAGATAAAGTATTAGAGTAATAGATGATTGATTGTGGTACTTGCAGATAAACATATCTATATATTCAAGAAACTACGTCTTCAGAAATAAAGGCAAAACACATTGAGGTCTTACAGCTGTGGTTTCATACTAAAGGTATTGCCTTTTAAATGTTATTAAAATGCTTTTAAATGTAACATTATTACATTATATAACAAATAACATTTATTAAGCTCGAAACATCAGTGAAGTACTACAGAGGACTACAGAGGACTACTAAGGCCTTGTCCACAAGTACACGGGTATAAACTGAGTTTATACCCATGTACTTCACTGTCTACATGCAAACGCAAATACACGCTATAAAGCGCTGTCAAAAGCATGCCAAACCAACAGGTGGCGATATAACCCTAACCGTAAAGCCATGTTGGCCAATCAGAAGCCTGAAAAAAAGGTTATTACTGGTTTGGGTTCTGTCGTCACAAGCCAAAATCTCTGATTTCACCAGCTACACGACAACACTGCAACCCGGAGTTTCTGGAAATTTTCATCTTGACAGGAGTTTTCAAAAAGTGACCTGATAATGCGTTTGTGTGCGGTTTTGAAAATACCTATGTTCTTGCAGACGGGGCCTAAGAAAACATTCACTTTTTTCTTCACCCATACATTAACATACAGAGCAACTTTGCTTCAAATTGTTGTTCATATTTTCTAATGAACTTCACAGCTGTGCAGCGAGTTCAGCTCAACCTGCGTGTATCTGCAGACCGTGGAAGTGATGATTTCTCCAGGCTACAGTTACTCAATCATTACCCATACTGCCACGGTTTTAACGAGGTTGGGATTGTCGTTTTCTCAGAAGTGTACTTCCCCTTGAGGCAGTATAAACCTTTCCAACAGTTTTGTTGTCTCGGGAGACACCGAGGCACAGCTGTTTTATCTCAACAACATGAGCAGATCAGCAAGTGCAACTAAGCTCAGAATAATCAAGGTCTGACTTACACAGTGGGTCTGGTGCCTCCCCCAGAGAGAGACAGACATTTTTAACTATTACTGATCTTTTGGCGGGACAGTTCACACCTCCCTGTAGAGATTTAATACTGGGCTGTAAGTTGTGATGGCTTACCTGATCTGTCGGTTCCCCCTTTGTGAACACTGTTGGTGTGTAATCGGTCCATCTGCTCGACGTGTTTGAGGTATTGCCTCACCTGGCAGGGGACTCAAAGTTAGTTTTTCCCCATGCTCTGCTGGGCCTATTTGACTGACAGTAATGGGAACATTTTGGGACAGATTAGGACTGTAATCACACTGTGTTTGAAAGTTACCTATATTTAGAGATGGCAGAAAATATGTAGAACCACTTTAAATCTATAGCTGTTTATTTCTATGCACTTATATATACTCTTATATAGCTGTGTTCTTAATGGTTTAGAAATGGAAAATATCCATCCTTCCATCCCTCCATCAAATCCCATCCATCCCTCCAATCCATCCATCCATCCAATCCCATCCCATCCATCCATCCATCCATCCAATCATCCAATCCCATCCCATCCCATCCATCCAATCATCCCTCCATCCATCCATCCCTCCATCCAATCCCATCCATCCCTCCAATCCATCGATCCATCCAACCAATCCCATCCCATCCCATCCCATTCATCCATCCATCCATCCATCCAATCCAATCCCATCCCATCCCTTCCCTTCCCTTCCCTTCCCTTCCCTTCTATCCATCCATCCAATCCCATCCATTCCAACCATCCATCCATCCATCCCTCCATCCAATCCCATCCAATCCCATCCATCCCTCCAATCCATCCATCCATCCATCCATCCATCCATCCAATCCAATCCCATCCCATCCCATCCCATCCATCCATCCATCCATCCATCCATCCGACCAATCCAATCCCACCCCACCCCATCCCATCCCATCCATCCATCCATCCATCCATCCTTTCATCCAATCCCATCCCATCCAATCCATCCAATCCATCCATCCATCCATCCAATCCCATCCCATCCCATCCCATCCCATCATCCATCCATCCAATCATCCCTCCATCTCTCCATCCCTCCATCCAATCCCATCCAATCCCATCCATCCCTCCAATCCATTGATCCATCCATCCATCCAACCAATCCAATCCCATCCCATCCATCCATCCAATCCCATCCCATCCCATCCCTTCTATCCATCCATCCATCCAATCCCATCCATTCCAACCAGCCATCTATCCCTCCATCCAATCCCATCCAATCCCATCCATCCCTCCAATCCATCGATCCATCCATCCATCCAACCAATCCCATCCCATCCATCCATCCATCCATCCAATCCCATCCCATCCCATCCCATCCCTTCTATCCATCCATCCATCCATCCAATCCCATCCATTCCAACCAGCCATCCATCCCCCCATCCAATCCCATCCAATCCCATCCATCCCTCCAATCCATCGATCCATCCAATCCCATCCCATCCCATCCCTTCTATCCATCCACCCATCCCTCCATCCATCCATCCATCCATTCATCCATCCATCCATCCATCCATCCCTCCCATCTCATCCCATCATCAGTCCATCCATCCATCCATCCATCCATCATTTTTTTAAATGTTTTTGAAAGAGGTTTCTTATGCTCAGCAAGGCTGCATTTGTTTGATCAAAAAACACAGTAAGTGTGGGAATCTTTTGGAATTAATTTGATTCTTGGGTTCCCAATTTGATCTAAAATCGATTCTTGATTTTGAATCAAATTTTGATTCAATAAATGCATAAATTAATTTTAGATTTGATTCTAAACTTGTTTTTGAATTTAATTTAATTTATTGTCCTTGAAGCCCTCCTCCTTATATATAAGAGAACCTGTGGCCCCAATTGATTGATATTAAATACAACTCATAGGAATTATTATTTTTCAATCTCATTTTATTGTTCAGAAGAGAGTAGAAGGAGAGCAGAAGTATGCAAACTGAAAAGCAGCTACTGTTAGTGGAGTTATTTAATAAGGTAGTTTAAATTGTTATACTAAAATAATTTAATATTCGCCTAAATAAATGAATAAATAAAATTATATAAAGTATATAAAATGTGGCTCTGTGATTTAGGTAATATAAACCATCCCTGACCACAGCAAAATGAAGGAACCTGTAGGAGACAGATCGATTGTGCCTTTGCTGTTTTCCAAGGTCTCTGTTGCTGCACCATAATAAAATGCTGGCAGTTTTGTTATACTGTCGTTCATAAAAGATCTTTGCTGTCAATGTCACATTTTCTCCACAGGCATTGTGATGTTTGAAAGCAATATGACGCTTTGATAACCGGGTGTCACAGCCTTCATTTAGTGCAAAGATGAAATATCAGATGAAAGAAATGTAGACTACAGTATCTTGCATCTTCGTTACTTTCCTATCACTATTGCCTCTCTGAAGCGTCCATCTGTTCTAAGCGCAGGTTTTTTCCAAGATGTGAGCCTGGGAGAGCATCATACCAGCAGTCAGCCGCTCGTTCATTGCTGATTACACAAACACAGGGCTCGGACCCCCTCCACAGAGCTGTGTGTCTGCTCATCAAACCGCAACATCTGCTTGCTGTTGTTCCAATCATGCTGGGATTGAATGAAGGCTCGGTATGCGGAAAAGGAAAACAACTTCATTTTTGTTTAATTTAGCTTTTTATACAGTTGTTTTACAAAGCGTTTTTACGGGCATAATAAATCTCATAGGTCATACTGAAGTCGGCTTGCGGTAGACCTTCTTAAACAAATGCATTTCGTATTTCAAGATGAGTTCGCCTCTATTCAATATTGCATGACCGAGACTGCAGTTTTAGCTATTTTTGATTAAACGATTTAAATTAATCTCTTTGTAATCACACAGTAATGTTCTGGATAAAGCACTTGAAAGTGAGATTTATTGGAAGATGAAAGTTAAATAACCTTTCAGTTATGCTTAGATTAATCAAATGTGAGCCCTGAATCCAGAGACATTAAATTAGGCCTACATAGAAAGTTTACATTAGCATTAAGTCAGCACCTCTGTTATCTGATTCTCGAGAGTCTGGTTTGAAATGCTTTCTCGGCTGTGTTACCATTACCCAGGGCCAACTGCAGTCACAGCTCTATTTAAAGAGCGGCACAGTGCCCTGGCAGTGACTATTGATTTATGCCCTTGAAAACCAGTGCACTTGCAAGGAATTACTGCATGTGACAAGTGAGCAGGATTAGTGTTATGAGTCATCGTGTGAATGTGTAATTTTAATAAAAGGAATTTTAAAAAGATTGCATGCTCTGTGTGACAAAATGCGGTAGAGGATCATCAAGAATCCCTGTCTAAATCAAGTTACAATGGTTAAACACACAAAATGAACAGCTCCTTTCAAATAATTTATAAAATGACTTATAAAATACTCAAAAATGAGTCATTTGAAACCTGTATGATCTTATTTATATGATTTCGAGCTGTCAAGCTCAAAAATACCAAAAAGCAGTCGATTTCTGTGCTGTATTTCTAGCCTTCTATGCTTAAAGCTAAAACTGACCAATTCTGTCCTTAATTAACCAAGACGATCACTTTATGTAATGAACAGACTTAATTTTTAGGCTTTAATTTGCATATAAACATTGCTCAACAGACAGCAAAAATAGTAAACGGAAGGTCAAATATACTTGCTTGATGCTGAAACACATTTAAAGGTTTAGTTCAGCCAAAAATGAAAATTCTGTCATTAATTACTCACCCTCATGTCGTTCCACACCTGTAAGACCTTCATTCATCTTCTGAACACAAATTAAGATATTTTTGATAAAATCCGATGGCTCAGTGAGGCCTCCATTGACAGCAAAATAATTAACACTTTCAATGCCCAGAAAGTTACTAAAGACATATTTAAACAGTTCATGTGACTTCAGTGGTTCAACCTCAATGTTACGAAGCGACGAGAATACTTTTTGTGCGTCAAAAAACCAAAATAACGACTTTATTTAAAGCTGCAGTCCGCGATTTTTGTCCCTCTAGCGGTTAATAAACAAAACTTGCACGCGTCTTGCGGAAGAACATTGTAGCCGGAGTTACTTTTCTCCGTGAATGTCTATAGCGAGTCACGCAGTTACTGTGATACTCTGCGGCGGGTCCTACCAGTCCGGTCTGAAATAGTCTGAATATAAACACTTATTATAAATGTACCATAATGATTCAGGGTAAGACAAAAACACGGTTTGCAAAATGGATTCATGTTGTACATTCTCATTATATAATTTTTGTAAATTTTGAACACAAAAAAAGTTACGGACAGCAGCTTTAACAATAGTGGTTCGGAGCGTGTATCAAACTGCCAAAGTCACGTGAACCATTGAAATTTGAAACACTCGTTTACTAAAATTATGTGACTTTGGCAGTTTGATACACGCTCCGAACCACTGATTCGAAACAAAAGATTAGTAAAGCTTCGAAGCTTCATGAAGCAGTTTTGAAATCACCCATCACTAGATATTGTTAAATAAAGTCGTTATTTTTTATTTATTTTTTTTGGCGTACAAAAAGTATTCTCGTCGCTTCATAACATTAAAATTGAACCACCGTAGTCACATGAACTGTTTTAAATATGTCTTTAGTAGCATTCTGGGCATCTGAAAGTGTAAATTAACTTGCTGTCCATGCAGGCCTCGATGAGCCATCGGATTTTATCAGAAATATCTTCATTTGTGTTCCGAAGATGAACGAAGGTCTTACGGGTGTGGAACGACATGAGTAGGGATGGGTACCGAAACCCGGTATTATATTGGCCCCGGGGCTAAATTATGAAAGACCGGTGTATCGATAAGCTCTGACGTTAACGGTTCTGCTATCGGTACTGGAGAAATTATGAAGAAAATACACGTACACTATTATTGCTATATAGACATTATCTTGCGAATTCTATCTCGCCAGAGTCGCCAGCTGCGTGTGTATGCAATAATATTAGGACATTTGTGTATGATGCATTTTTGCTTTCGCAATCCAGAAGAGAGATCGCGCTCACGCGCTCAGGAGCTACAGCGCGCGCAGCCGCTCACACGAAAGCCCTGTTTAATGGAGAACTAAACAACTAAACGTCTGCTTACACTTTAGGCATGTGATATTATGCTTATTTTATTTTTTATTTCGATTTTGGCTTCCAAGGATCAGAAAGAAGATATCTGAGGTAAAACTATTAAAAACTAGCCGCGTTTCGTCTAGCACACCTTCTATTCGCGCGTTCATTCCTCCCTAAACCCAAACTTAACGTCAGAATCAGCACAGTCGGTGATTGTTATAAAATCCAGTCTTTACTGTTGCTAAATTGCAGTAAATGTTTGATAATTATCAACGTTTTAAAACGTTGAAAGCACAGTAATCCGCGCAAGAGACGCTGTTCCTCAGGCTGAATTGTGTGCGCGCGCGCTCCAAAACGGATCGCAAATAGACAAACAAATTACACGTTGGGCTTCAGGTGCACGTTCAAACGATCAAACGCACACAAAAATATGTTAAAATAACCGGATTGGAGCGTGTTTAGCTACTTAAACGCAGTTTATATCGTAAGTGTACATGAACAGCTGGGAGAAAATCCGATGTGTGTTATTATCTATTGTCTTAAAGTGACAGCACATGATTATGCCATCAGTGTTAATCAAACAAGAAAATGCAAAGAGAAAATCACTCACAGCTCTTCATCTGAATATAGTTAGCTTTAATAAGCATTAATCTATTAATTTATACTGTGAAAACCATGCAGTGTTATTTTACATTTGGTTACTTTACTTTGATTTCTTTTATAGGCTAGGATAATATTACTTACCTGAACACATGAACAAATGAAAGCACTTTATTTCATTTGTATCTTTGTTTTATTGTATTTGTCAGTTTGTTTTACTTTGTTTCTTTGTTCATGTTCTTACTGTATATTATATAAAACACCAAAAATGGCAGACACCATATAATATAAAGCAAAGTTAAGTACCGATAAGAATACCGTTAAAGTACCGGATCGATAAGCAGTATCGGTAAGAGTAGTAATACCGTTAAAACCTTAATGATACCCATCCCTAGACATGAGGGTGAGTAATTAATAGGGATGCAACAATACAGTTAGCCCACGGTTCAATACATACCTCGGTTTTTTAACCACGGTTTTCGGTTCTGTTCGGTTCAGTTTGTTATTCTATGCTTAGGCAATAGGAACAGTAAGAGGTTAGTAGAAAAAGTAAAAACGATTTATTGCAATACTCCTTTATTTTATTTAAAAGCAAAGAAAAGTCCACTAGTTTCTAGTGTATTGTATAATATAAAATAATTTTTTATTTTAAAATTAACACTGACATCTCACAGCTGTTGGTAGCCCATGTACAAACTGTACAAACAAATTCTCCAAAGCTGTTTACCAAGCTTTCGATTAAATTTAATATTCGAAATCACCAATAAAATCTGACAACAACTGCCTCATTTTATTTTATTTTTTTTCTCAAACGCTGGAATCATGACAAAAAATCTGTACTTTTCAGGCTGGATCAAGCTAATGCGCATGCGCAGACCTAAATGCGCGTCTCTTGTGCCTCATTTCGGAGACACTCGTCTGGCTGTTTCTATAGAAACCGGTGCTTCTAACGACCGCTGCAGTGACGCGATGACTTTATCAGTCAGCGATTGGCTCTTATTTAGAAGGCGGGACTTATTCCACCATATTGCGCGTTTCACTTTCTCCCATTCAAAACAATACGAGTGACGCGTCTTGTGTTATTCTATAGTCTTTGATTATACTCAACGGCAAAACCGAAATGTCTCCACACCATGGATTTGAAAGACGCCGGCGCTTCCTCGTACTGTAGCCTCACTTCCCCGCCGCTCGCCATCTTAAAGTGTGGAATGATGGTTCAGCGCCCCCTAACTTTAGAGCATAGTGATTGAATATTTACTCGCGGGGAGGAGTACTCGTAGACTTACAGGCACACACAAACAGTCAATTCGGAGAGAAATAAAACGCACATAAATTATTTAAACGTAAAACCGAAAAAACAAGCGCGTATTGAACCGTGGATGTCGTACCGAACGGTTCAATATTATATTGAGAATTGTGGCATCCCTAGTAATAAATAACAGAATTTTCATTTTTGGGTGAACTAACCCTTTAAGCCTAAGCAAGAATCAATGTGGTTTGTTCTTGCACGTCAAATAAGTGGAGTAGATTGCATGTTTTTACATTTTTATTTTTTATTTTTTTTAAAAGACGCCACAGAATGTGACATAATTTTGCAACTGTTGCAGTGCTATACATAGAAATTCTCAAAAGTCTAGAGTGACAGTGACTTAACCCGTTAAGACTTTATTCCTTCAGAGTTTAATATAGTATTCATTCTCAAGTTTCACCAACATGTGAAAACATGTTGTAGCACACCTGGGGCCTGTACCATGATGGTAGATGAACAAACTCAGGGTTATAGGATTAGTTTCGAGTTGACAAAACCAAACCACTCCAATCCGGCTTTGTTGGTACCATGATGCTGATCATCAACTTTCTCTGTGAACTCAGGCTTTGATCCTGAGTTTGTGGAGCGCGTGCACATGAATCCGTGACATCAGTGACAAACAGCCAATCACATGCCTTGTAACAGAAATAAACTGTGATTCACTTCTCGCGAAAGAGCCAGCACGATTCAAAACTCTTTCGCTGAAAATGAAGGATTTAAATGCATTTACACTAATGAAAAATACTTGTCTGTGAAAGAGGACAAATAAAAGAAATGATCTTTCTCTATCAGTGCAAGTGAAAGTTGTGAAGTTAGTTGATAATACATAGCGATAGAGACTTAAACATACAAGGTCACATGTAGTAATTTTTAAAGAGTATATTTACTCCTTATTTAGGCCTATATTACATATGATCTATATATATTAATATTCATTGAAACTAAGTGCTTAATAACTACTGTTACACTAAATTTGCGTGTGTGGAATGGATTAATAAAAATATAGATCATATAATTATACAAATTATATATAAATTATATTATCATTAAAACCAGACAATTTCATCATTAAATATTTGTTTTTACTAATGACCTTTAATTTAGAGGAAGAGAAACTGGGGGAGTGACTTTATTGCATTGGGTGTGTCAGTGTCACTTAGCTTACGTCTGATTGGTCCAATTTCAGTTTGAGATCTCAAACCCATAACATAACCTGCCCCAGAGCAGGTTAGCTGTGGAGCGTAAGTTACTATGGCGATGAACACCACTAAAAGCCAAGTTACTTTCATGGTACCTAAAACCCAATATTGGCACAAACTAATCTGAAATTTACCTGGCTAGCCAGCTAATCCAGCTTCATGGTACAGGCCCCTGGTCAGGGTTTGGCTGGTTAACATGGCTCTGAAAGCCCCAGCTGGTAAATATTGTAAATACAAAGTCTGACAGGAAAAAGCATCTTGCATTGACTGCCATTAAAACATAGCCATATATTCTAACATTTTTTTTTTTTCATGCAACATGAAGGATGTTCAAATAAAGTCAGTTCCAGTGTTTCCTTGTCTACCACGTAGCATTTCCTTATGTTAGGACAGCTTTGTATAGTCTTGCATCATGCCAAAATATCCAGAGGCAGTGATAATCAATCTTTCTAAGCTTAGAATGGCTCGGCAGCTCTTAAGATCCGTGGGAAGAATCTGTTCTTGTGGCTTAAACTGTAAAAATGAATGGCTTAAATGGTAACTGTCTCAGGGGATGATAGAGACATGGATGATGCATAAGTGAAAAGAAGAGAGGGCTCTTGTACAGTGTTACAACCACACTCTTAAATGTGATGTTGTCTCTGCCTGTCTTTAAGAGCTCTAGGAACTGCACTGTTCATAGCTGTCAACATGTCTCTGTTTAAATTCTTTTTCTCCTCTCGGTGGAGTGTACAAAATCTTGTAGGATAAACAGAAGAGAAGGCAACAGCAAAGACACCGAAGTCCCCTGATAAGCTGAAATCGGTCCTCAGAATGGACAGGCAGAGGTCACAGAGCCTTTAGTTTATTAGAGGCTTTTGATTCTGTTAGAAGATAGTCTAACCTTAGAAAGCTAGCTGTTCTTCATTACACTCTGGCACTTTCAAACACTTCATCCTCAAGCAGGTGTGCATGGGCATAATTTGACTTGAGTTGTGGTCACTGAAGGTGGAAGGCTCTACCTGGCAAATGCTTATCCTTTTTTAGGTTTGAGAGAAGGATCTGCAGTTTATGTGTCATGTGTGTCACAGATTGTGTGATGTAACCAATAAACAGGCTTTGTTCCTTTTATGGTACATGTTCAGACAGTCATTGTGAAGCTGAAGGAGTTCAACAAAGGACACAGACATATCCTTTTGTGCTATGACAAAAAAAAATGTGTTTCATTATGAAACTCTGCATAACCATGTATTATGTATTGGTTTATGTATTTTAATGTAGTATGTAGCACACTGCTAATGGAAACTCAGTCTTTTATCACAGTACAATAGGCATATGTGTTTGTGTTTTTCATGAAATACACAACCTTTCAAAAATTTGGGGTCAGGGAGTTTTTTTTTTTATGTTTTTGAAAGAAGTGTCTTATTCTAATATGCTAATTTGGTGCACGAGAAACATTTCTTATTATCAATGTTGAAAACGGTTGTGCTGCTTAATATTTTCATGAAAACCGTGATAATTTTTTTCAGGATTCTTTGATGAATACAAAGTTTAAAAGGACAGCGTTAATTTAAAATATAAATCTAAACATTATAAATATCTACATTATAAACAATCAATTTAATGCATCCTTGCTGAATAACAGTATTAATTTCTTTAAAAACAAAATCTTACTGACCCCAAACTTTTGATATATATATATATATATATATATATATATATATATATATTATTAACGTTGGTGTAACGTTACACAGAAGTCAAGGTTGTACGTTCCTCGGTTTTGGTGTCATGGTTCAGTACGATTTCGGTACAATAGGAAAACAAATGGTCACACTTTAATTTTAGGGTCCAATTCTCACTATTAACTAACTATTAACTTCTGCCTAAATCAACCCCTAATTACTGCGTATTAGTTAGTAAGGTTAAGTTTAGGTATTGGGTTAGATTCAGGGATATAGAATAAGGTCATGCAGAATAAGGCATTAAAGGGTTAGTTCACCCAAAAATGAAAATTATATGACTCACCCTCATGTCGTTCCAAACCCGTAAGACCTCCTTTCATCTTCGGAACACAGTTTAAGATATTTTAGATTCCGTCCGAGAGCTTTCAGTCCCTCCATTGAAAATGTATGTACGGTACACTGTCCATGTCCATAAAGGTAATAAAAACATCATCAAAGTAGTCCATGTGACATCAGTGGGTTAGTTAGAAGTTTTTGAAGCATCTAAAATACATTTTGGTCCAAAAATAACAAAAACTACAACTTTATTCAGCATTGTATTCTCTTCCGGGTCTGTTGTTCATCTGGGTTCATGACTCGCGTTCAGTGAACCGCAGCGCACTGCTGACGTAAGATGCTGCTGACGTGTTATCTGGTGCGCCAGAGTTTCGTTTACAGTCTGAGGGAGACGCACACTGTATTCAAGCTATTTTTTTTAAATGGTGCGTGAAGTGTGCATGTCGCGGATGTCCTAATCGCCAAAAACAACGACGTAAAAGTGCATTACCAACGCCGACAGATGACAGGATTCAATGGAATCAATTCAGTGGAATCAATTCAATGGGATCAATTCAATGGAATCAATTCAATTGAAAAGGATTCCGGAAGAGAATACAATGCTGAATAAAGTCGCATTTTTTATTATTTTTGGAAATCATAAAATCTATATAAGATGCTTCAAAAACTTCTAACTAACCCACTGATGTCACATGGACTACTTTGATGATGTTTTTATTACCTTTATGGACATGGACAGTATACCGCACATACATTTTCAATGGAGGGACAGAAAGCTCTCGGACTAAATCTAAAATATCTTAAACTGTGTTCCGAAGATGAATGGAGGTCTTACGGGTTTGGAACGACATTAGGGTGAGTCATTAATGACATAATTTTCATTTTTGGGTGAACTTACCCTTTAATGTCATTTTGGGGTGAACTAACCCTTTAATACATCTTGACTATGAACCACTAAGCTGTCTAAGTTAATTATGTCTTTTCTCGCCTTGGGCAAGTGTGTCAGGACTGCCATTAGTGCCTTCTCAAAAATATAGGTGCATGACACCCCTGTGCATGATTTATTATTAAAAGAAGTTTGTACTCAAAAATTGTACTCAAGTCCTTCTGCATGAGCTACAGTTCAAGGTTCAACCCATGAAATGCCTTTAAAACACAGACTCAATGATTCAGATTTAAAAATACAAAATGTGAAAGAACACACAATCTGGGCCATTGCAAAATGTCATTACTGGCTGCTCCAGAAACCTTGGCCAAGTGACATCAGGTGCAGTGCACAAAATGGCTTTGATAGAAATAGTTGATTTTAACTTGGATGTTGTTGCAATTTTTCAGTCAACTCTTTAGGATAAAATGAATTGAAGTGTTTGTGATGTTTGTATTGTCTTATATCATATATTAGTATTAGAAAACATTAGTTTTTGCCCAGATTTTAAAAAAAGAAGGTCCTTCTTACTTAACAACAGCAACAATAATAATAATTTATTATTATTATTAATTATCATATAGTCAAATTAAATGGGGGGAAAATAGTTTGATCTTTTTTGTTCTCAGCTGATCTGCTTGATTAAGAAGAATTGGCAATAAGACATCAACTACATTCCCACCAAACAAGATTTGCCTGTTCTGTAACTTGTGAGAATACATCACAGCTTATGAAACTACTGCAGTGTTTTTATAATCTTATTACGATCAATAAGGTCTTTGGGGACAGTTGTTTGGGACAACAGAAAACAGTTTTGTTCATTTAATGAGGCATCGCTCTCATCATTTCACCTTCCCCAGAGAATATTATAAAGCAGATCTCCAGAACAATTACAACAACAAAGCACAGACAAAAACAGGAAAATAAATCATGTTATCGCCGCTCTAATAGCACATCGATTTTGAGTAATGATGCACTTCTGCATGTTTGTACCTTGAGTTCTTAAACAACAGACAATTATTCGACTACTCTTGCCAAGCTCTAATCCCAGTGCAATTTACTCATTTGCTTCTCCAAAGCAACAGAGGAAAAACTTGATCTACAGTCTTTTGGATTGAAGGCCCTTTCAGAAGTAAACAAGAAGGCATGGAAAGATAATGTCACATTCTAGTTTTCATCAGTTTCATATTATTTTACATTTTCTTCCTATTTATAGGAAGATGTAGCAACTTTAGATATACCACCTCAGCAGATCTGGACCCTGTTTGTTCTGCTAGGGCTTCAATGGAGAGAGCTGAGGTTTCTCTCTCTGTTGTTATTCTCTCTAAGGATATGGCTTAGGGTTTTATACATTTTAAGGCAAAAATTATGTGATACAAGGGGTGTAAAGTCTTGCATTTTAGCTGCAAGAAGGGAATATCTTGTGGGTAGAAAGCAATTTAAGTGACGATGAAATATTAAACAATGCACATTTAGCTTTCCCACTTTAATACTTTGTCTTATTAATTAAGAGGGTTCCCAGGCTTCTTAACTGAGGTCTTAATTATCTCCAGTCACATTAAAAAGACCTGGTAAACGGGGCCAGCTGGTACAGCAAGTCAGAATGAAAACATTCTCGTTTTCAAAAGCTCATTACTTGAGCACGATAACACAGTGGTTGTCGCTGAGGAAGATACTGGATGTAGATGTAGAAATATTTTAGTAACCACAAAATTTAGGTTAAAGGCCCACTGAAGTGCCTTGGAACGTGCAGCTTGATTCACTGCGTTGACGTGATTTCCAGTGAAACGGGAAAACAGGGTGGGATATATCTAAAGCTCTTCCCCTTTCTTCAAAATAGCCAATAGTGCTGGATCACAGCTCGGCCAGAGCCATTGAGCTTGTAAAACCCAATTTTCCTCATAAAATATTGCATTTCCTCATAAAAATATTGCATTGTTTATAGAATTCAAATGTGTCCAAACGTTTTGTGGTCTGTGCCGACTCACGCATATGATCCGCTCTGTGCTCTCGTCTCGTGTCTCTGGACCGGAGCATACTGTGATCGCGCTGTGGCAGTTCATGTGGCACTAACTCGAAAACAGACTTCATTTGCGTCAATGGAAAGCATATATACACTGTCTGAATCATTCACTATCCTCTATATAGTGCACTTTAGCAGCTTCAGCATCTGTTTATAGTGTAGGAGGGGGCGGGACTTCAGATTCTAGAGAGCATTTGATTGGACAGAAGATTTAATGAGAAGCTAAAGTGTGCTGTGATGAAAATCCGTGATCCATTTTAGCTAGGGGTGTTCGATTCCAGGTTTTTTGGAGTCGACTCCGACTCCCGACTCGACTCCATTTACTGTACATCAAAACGGTCATAAATAAGCCGAGATGGCAGTCCTTACACACTTAATTTATTTTTCCCCAACGCGAAGCCTTAAAATCCCCTCATTAAAACAGCACACGTTTAGCGAGACTGTCCAAATTAGTAGGGTTGTTCCGATTCCGATACTAGTATCGGAAATACCACCGATACCACAAAAATTTCTGGCATCGGTATCGGCGAGTATTTAAACTCACGTACCGATCCGATACCATTTTCTTAAACAATACCTATGTGCCTGCTGTCTTTGCTTAACGCAGCAAATCGGAAATCAATTCTTCTTCGCGGCTCAGAATGCAAACACAGGAAGTTGTGCTGTGTTGCCACAAGCAACCACTGTTTAGAGCAGCGGAGAAGTGAAAACGCGCTAGCAGTATGTCTGCTGTTTGGCAGTATTTCAGACCAGTAAAACGGCGACATGTCTCATATGCAATGCTGCAATTTCGAGTGGCACAAGTATTGGCAACTTTAACACAAATAACTTAATAAAGCATTTGAAGACGCGTCACCCCGCGCAACACGATGGTTACATAAAGGCTAATGCTGCGTTCACACCAGACGCGAATGAAGCGATAAGCGCGAGTGATTTACATGTTAAGTCAATGCAAAGACGCGAATTGACTCCCTGCGGCGCGATTCGCGTGAATGACGCGGTGCGAATTGAGCGATTCGGGCGTTTGACGCGCTGAGATGGAGAAGGATGAGGCGTGCCAGCTTCATTCAAACAAAGAGAGAAGTTTTCAAAAGACAAATAAAGATAACCGACAATTGAAATTGTCGGGTTTATTGTTCTGGATGACCAGCTGCTGTCAGTCGTCGAAAACGTGAGATTTTTATTTAACAAAATTGTTTCTGGACTTCAGGTTTTAAAGAGATTATTTTCTTATATAGCCTAATTATATTCCTAGATTTATTTGTTGCACTGTTTTTATAGTTATATTGTAATAACTAATATACCTTTTTCAGTTTACAGTGTTAGATTTGTGGCTGCATTTGAAGTTCTTTTTCACTTAAAATAAAAAATAATATAACTGACAAATGTATGTCAGATAATAAAAATACTCTAGTTCACTGTATGTTTTTGTTCTTGTTTTATTAAGGGATAAGTCTGAAGCACACCATAAATAATTCTATCAATTCATACGGGGCTAGTAGTATATATATACAGATACACACCCAGGTATCGGATCGGTACTCTGTATCGGCCGATACCCCGAGCTCAGGTATCGGAATCGGTATCGGGAATGGAAAAGGGGTATCGGAACATCTCTACAAATTAGTCCAATTTAGAGATGACTTGATGAGTAGCATATCAACATTGCTAATTGCTGATACTTAATTTTACCGAGAGAAAAGTCACGAAAAACATCTGTGGTTGAATATTATGTCAGAATTAAATAAACGAGAAAGCAGGGATTCTTTAATGAATTCATCTCATTATAATGGTCGGGGGATGGCTGATCATTGTCTTGCTTGGACATTAGAGTTAAAGATGCTAAAATTAATACTATACATAAAAAATGCATACAATAATGTACACTTATTAATGTGTTTATTATTGATGTGAGTTTTTTATTATTTTTATGTATGGTTAGTTTAATGAACACGGTTAACTATGGAAAATCAAATCTATATTTATTGCAATAATATAAGCTACCATCAATAAGCCTGCTGACACGGAGGTATGTATAATTACAAACTCACTATGACTGTTATCTATTTCTAAAGTAAGCTACATAAATGTATGTGACAAAGTTTCTGCAACAGCTTTCTGACGCGATTCGTCAGTGTCCGAATTCCTCGCTTCATTTCGTTCACTCCTTGCTTAGTGCACTTAACAATAGGTCTATTGCACTTCACTGCCGTGCATTATGTAGGCTATGGATTCGAGAATCAGTAAACAAGTGAGCGATTCAGGACACAGCAACAGAGTTGACACCGAGAGTCGATTCCTGTGCTGGAGTCGACCCTGACTCTGGGGCTATTCAGTACGGTGGCCCAGTAGTGCACAACACAACGAAATTAAAAAAGCAAACATAAGTCCACAACACAACGGAATAAAGCCACAACACAACGGAAACAAGCCACAACACAATGAAATAAAGCCACAACACAACGAAATAAAGCCACAACACAACGGAATAAAGCCACAACACAACGAAATAAAGCCACAACACAACGAAATAAAGCCACGACACAACGAAATAAAGACACAACACAACGGAATAAAGCCACAACACAACGAAATAAAGCCACAACACAACGAAATAAAGCCACAACACAACGGAATAAAGCCACAACACAACGAAATAAAGCCACAACACAACGAAATAAAGCCACAACATAACGAAATCGAGCCACAACACAACGAAATAAAGCCACAACACAACGGAATAAAGCCACAACACAACGGAATAAAGCCACAACACAACGAAATAAAGCCACAACACAACGAAATCGAGCCACAACACAACGAAATAAAGCCACAACACAACGAAATCGAGCCACAACACAACGAAATAAAGCCACAACACAATGAAATCGAGCCACAACACAACGAAATAAAGCCACAACACAATGAAATCAAGCCACAACACAACGAAATAAAGCCACAACACAACGGAATAAAGCCACAACACTAGTGATCGACCAATGTATCGGTTTACCGATATTTTTCCCGATATTTAAGCATTTTTCCATAATCGGGTATCGGTTTTGTAATATCGGATTCGCCAATTTATGGCGCCATCTTGTGGCCGTTTTGAGATTTCCGCCATTGCAGCCCGGGCGTCTGAGGAGATCAGTCAACAACTCAGTGCACAGGTAAAGTATATGTTCTACTTGGTTTGCTTTAATTAATCAACTTTATTTAACATAACAGACATGCACAAATGAGATCTGAGACATAAATTCCTGATATAGTTAATTTATGCAGCTTGTTTCTAAACAATTGAGACGAACTCATTGAGTCACGTAGTGTAATTCGTCATGTCCTGCCCCAATAAAGACGCAACTTTACATGAATTAAATAAAACAGACATGAATGAGTGCATGTTGAAAATAAAAGCGCTGAATTTAATTCTCTATCTGTTGTATTTGCTCACCATTAGTCTAGAAGAAAAAGTTCGTTCATATTGCTTAGCAACTGACGGATGATCAGGAGGTTTAAGCACGGCCACTGAATGAAACTTTTGACAAGATTATCTTGTTTAAACACCCTAGATTATATTATCATTTACTACATAACAATTATTTCGCTAATACACATATAAATATAGCCTACCGCTTTGTGGAAATTAATTATTTATTATCTCCATGCGCGATCGCGGTTGATTAAGTTATAGTCAAACAGCACTTTGTCAGTTGGCATTTCATGATTAACGTTAGATTAAATTTAGATCATAAAATGCCAACTGACAAGTGCTGTTTAACTTTATATAGTCTCGGAAAAAAAAGTTTGTTCATATTGCTCAGCACCTGAATGGGTATAGTTTAGATATAAATTATATAATGTAATATATTTTTTTATTGTAATTTGAAGATTTAATTTAAGCATGAAAAACTGCTAACTTTCAGCACTTTTTTTTAAGATGACTGAAAGGAGGAAAAATCAAAGTGAGGTATGGACTTACTTCACTCAGCCAATGGCAGGAGTAGCAGTTTGCAAAGAATGCCAAATGAACATAAGCATGGGGTCAAAATCTACAACAACAAAAAATACCTCCAACATGTGGAACCACTTAAAGATACATCACTCAACTATCTTTGAAGAGGCAAAGAAAAAAAGAGATGCTGAAGAGGCAAAGACATCCAGCCACATTCAAGCATCTCTTCCTATGATGTTTGAAAAGCAGACAAAGTGGAAGACGCCTGATGTCCGCTCAAAAACACTGGACAGGATGATTACAGAAATGATAGCTACAGACAATCAGCCTTTCACCATGGTTCAAAATAAAGGCTTCCAGAGACTCATGGCAACTGCAGAACCAAGATATACTCTGAAGAGTGAGAAGTTCTATCGCACAGAGATGTTCCCCAGTATTCACAACAGTATCGTTGAGAAGGTTAAAGCACTGCTTAAGCCTGATAACGCAAGGTTATAACTTGGCTTTTACTACAGACTGCTGGTCCGGTACAACTGAATCCCTAATGAGCTTGACATGCCATTTCATTGATGATCAGTGGATTCGCAGACAAGTAATTCTAAACACAAAAGCAATGATGGGATCACACACTGGAGAGTACATTAGCGAGATGTTTTTGGGCATGCTGGAAGAATGGGACATTGACAAAGATAGAGTGGTTCTTGTTCTCAGGGACAGTGGTGCTAACATTGTTAAAGGTATAAGAATTGCTGAACTGCCTGACATGAGCTGCAGTGCCCACATATTACAGCTAGTAGTCAATGACAGCCTCAACTCACAAAGAGCTGTCCAAAATATCCTGTCAGTGCTGAAAAGCTGTGCTACACATTTTAATCATTCAGTACTAGCTAAACAGCGTTTAGCAGTGATCCAGCAGGATCTTGGGCTACCTGCACATGCCATCATTCAGGCTGTCCCGACCCGATGGAATTCCACCCTGCACATGCTGGTCAGGATGCAAGAGCAGAGAAGAGCTCTGAACATATATGCCAGTGAGCATAGTGGGTTCGCTAGCCTGAGTGCTGATCAGTGGAGTATTGTCAGCAATCTTATTGAGACACTTTCTCCAGTGGAGGAGGTCACTCTTGAGATGAGCCACTATGAGAGTTCAGCATCATGCATCATCCCATCTGTCAAAGTTCTGAAGATGTTGCTTAGCAGTCAAGGTCCCTCCTCTCATGGGATTAAAACAATGAGACAGGAGATGCTGGAGAGTCTCACCTGACAGTTTGCAAAAGTGGAGGAGGTGAAATGTGCAGTCCTTGCCTGTCTTCTGGATCCAAGGTACAAGGAACATGCCTTTTCATCTGACACCACACTGTTGAATGCAAAAGTTTGGCTTGAGGAGGAGACAGAAACCTTAGAGCAAGACAACAACGCACAAGGTGAAGGAACACAGTCAGATGATTCCAGCACAGTTTCAAAAAGGCCCCGTACAGAAGAAACCCAGAAGAAACTGATTGATGAGATGTATGATACTCTGCTTGGTGCTACTAGTTCTGAAGTTGGTGGGTCTACCCTTGAAAGAGAGCTTCAGCAGTACCTTTCAGAATCAGTGATTGATAGGAGGATGGGCAAGCCACTTGAATGGTGGAAACAAAATGAGAAAAGGTTCCCCATTTTTGCTCGTCTGTCAAGAAAGTTCCTTTGCCCCCCACCGTCTTCAGTGCCCAGTGAACGAGTCTTCAGTGAAGTGGGAGCCATTTATGAAAACAAACGAAGCAGGCTTACAGGGCAGAATGCTGAAAGACTCTGTTTTCTACACTACAACCTAGTTCTGCTTAACTGGGAGTATTAAGTTACACTACTAAATAGCTATGCACTTCTAAATAGCCCCCCCGCCCCCACCAATATGTTATAATCATTTTTGTGCTTTATTTTTTTACATCAAAGCTTTTATTTTAAAACAAAGACACTTAGTAACTGTGCACTTTATTTTTTTGGACTCAGACCCCTCTATTTATTTGTGTATAAATATAAAGTTTTTTTTTGTATGCAAGGAGGGAGTGATTGTTATAAATAAAATGGTTTGTTCAGCTCATTTGTGTTGTAATAATTGTCAAAAACAGAAGTATAACAGTAAATAAATATCGGTTCTGCATATCGGTTATCGGGTAAATAAACATGCAAATAATCGGTATCGGTATCGGTTATAAAAAATCAATATCGGTCGATCACTACACAACACAACGAAATCGAGCCACAACACAACAGAAACAAGCCACAACACAACGAAATAAAGCTACAACACAACGAAATCGAGCCACATCACAACAGAAACAAGCCACAACACAATGAAATAAAGCCACAACACAACTAAATAAAGCCACAACACAACGGAATAAAGCCACAACACAACGAAATCGAGCCACAACACAACGGAAATGCTCCCGACCACTTGGGGGCTCTCAGAGCTCAGTAATATTAGTATTCCTTGCCACTGTTCTATAAAGTCGACAGTCTTACAAAGAAATCAACATCATGATTAGTTTTAAGTATGTAAACATTGTATATCGACATGAAATATTAATTAAAAATCAACTACGTGCACAATAGCTTCATATTTATACTTGTGAATGATTTGATGCGATACAGCGCATGATGAAGGGAACATCCACCAATTCCTCCAAGTGGTTAAAACGTATAATTTGTATTCATTTCAATGTTTAACATTTAAAAACAGACATGTTCAAATTCCAAAGTTTGTTAGTTCCTGTTGGTAAGACTGACAAGCTTTGGAATTTGAATATGTCTGTTTTTAAATGTTATAAGTAATTTTAATGATTACAAATTATACGTTTTAACCACTTGGTGGAATTGGCAGACGTTCCCTTCACCATGCACAGTGGTAGCGCGTCAAATCATTCACAGGTATAAATATGAAGCTATTTTGCACGTAGGTGATTTTTAATTAATATTTCATGTCGATATACAATGTTTACATACTGTTAAAACTAATTGTGGTATTGATATTACTGCCGACTCTATAGAACATTGGCAAGGAAAACTAACTTTACCGAGCTCTGAGAGCCCCCTAGTGGTTGGGAGCATTTCCGTTGTGTTGTGGCTTGATTCCGTTGTGTTGTGGCTTTATTCCGTTGCGTTGTGGCTCGATTTCGTTGTGTTGTGAACTTATGTTTGCTTTTTTAATTTCGTTGTGTTGTGCACTACTGGGCCACCGTAATTCAGAGTCGAGGAATCGACTCCCCATCATTAATTTTAGCGGAAGTGAGAAACTGTAAGTTTTGAATGCTTATACATGGGTTTCAAAGACGTCACTTCCGCTATGCCCGCCGCCATAATTGTGTCCGGTCACAGCTGCGCGCTCTGTTTAAGTCTATGGTGACAGCAGCTACAACTACCAGAGGAAGGCCAACGAAACACTCTCAGAAGGTTCACAACAAATTTACAATATGTCTGGGATATGTGGTGCTGTTAGCGTTTAAACAGTCGTCAGAACTACAAATGTATGATCCCAAAGGAGTTAGATCGGCAGAATTGGCTTCATTCAGAAAGGACCATACCACTGGCAGCCAAACAGCAACGCACAACATTAATAACTGCTGGGACTGTAATTTACATAACATTCAGGGCTTGACATTAACACCCGCCAACCCGCCAAATGCGGGTAGATTTCAGCTGTGGCGGGTAAGACAGCCACTCCCACTAGCCACTTTGGCGGGTTGAATATAATTTCAGTTTACAGCCAAATGATCGTCGAAGATCGTCGTAGCACAAAATTACAATCCAATCACACAATTCGTTATTTAGGCTACGTGCAGTTAGTGAATGAGAGATAGGCGGAATTGCGCTGAACACACAACAGAAGCGCTCTCTCGCGTGCGCTCTCTCTCTGACGCGCGCGCGATCAGTTCTCCTCGCGCCTGAATAGTTAAACAGTGCACACAGATGTCTAAATGTCCATCGTGTGGAATATCTCGCGTGAATACAGTCGGTTATGGCTTAAGTGGACGTAAACAGGTGGGTAATAACTGGGTATGCGTCAGTTACGTCCATGCATTCAGCAGCCCAATTAAATACCTGTCTGTCATTAATGTTAATCAAACAACAAAAGATGTTAAATAATCTGAAAAAAGATTATTTTTAATTTACTATTGTTTTTGTAATTTGCTTCTTTGTTCTTTTATATAGCCTAACACAAATAACTTATACAATTTCTCATATTAGCCCATGCTCATATTGTCCACCTCTTGCCCACCTGTACATACCAGCTGATATACAATGTAGTCTTGATTTGGGTGGTCAATCTGCATTTAAAAGTTTGAAAGGGTTTTAAATCTTCTAAATCAAGTAAAATGACTCAAAATAAAGTAATTTAAGCATAACAAAGTTAACTTTGATCATATAAAATAATATACCAACATCAAAATTGTGGCCAGTGAAAATGCTCAGTGGCTAGTAACTTTGGAAAACCACTAGCCACAGTGGCTGGTGAGCAAAAAAGTTAATGTCAAGCCCTGATAACATTATAATTGTATACAATATTGTATTAAAATATTGTGAATTCTAGTTGCTGTGTTTCGGCGTGTTATTACAGGATGAACACATTCACGAAACGAGCTGACTACATTACTTAGTTCAAGTACATGCGTGCATGATTTTGTGCAAATATAAGTTGTAATTTTATGTCTATCTTGTATAAATATATATGAATTACCCTATATAGGATGTGTTCCTTTGAGTTAATTAACTTTGTTTATGGGTTTTTATTCTCTTCAGCTTCAGCGTGCGCAGCTCAAACAGCAATGATTAAGTCATTAAAATGTTTACAGTAATATTAAAACTTTCATATTTTTTTTTTTTAAAAATGATGCATTATTTTTAATAACTAGCTCTTATATTGTTCTCGTATTATATTGAGCAACACATGGTTTGATTAATAAGGATCACAAACAATAACAGATTTTTTTCTCAAATCATCTCATTTTGATATTATTTGAGCTGCGCGCGCTGAATGAACATCCGTAAAATGAAGCGCTTTAAGTTAATTAACTCAAAGGAACACATCCTATATAGGGTAATTCATATATATTTATACAAGATAGACATAAAATTACAACTTATATTTTAATTATACTTATTTTAAAATCATGCACGCATGTGCTTGAACTAAGTAATGTAGTCAGCTCGTGTCGTGAATTTGTTCATCCTGTAATAACACGCCGAAACACAGCAACTAGAATTCACAATATTTTAATACAATATTGTATACAATTATAATGTTATGTAAATGACAGTCCCAGCAGTTATTAATGTTGTGCGTTGCTGTTTGGCTGCCAGTGGTGTGGTCCTTTCTGAATGAAGCCAATAATTCTGCCGATCTAACTCCTTTGGGATCAAATAAATTTGCAGTTCTGACGACTGTTGAAACGCTAACAGCACCACATATCCCAGACATATTGTAAATTTGTTGTGAACCTTCTGAGAGTGTTTCGTTGGCCTTCCTCTGGTAGTTGTAGCTGCTGTCACCATAGACTTGAACAGAGCGCGCAGCTGTGACCGGACACAAATATGGCGGCGATAAAATACAGTGACGTCACACGAAACCCATGGATACCTCCTAAATGCGAATTTTGTCATTGTTTTGGAACACACCAGCTTATTCATAACCTTAACATCCTGTCCTAACCAGACGCGATGCGATAAGATTCCAGCGATGAGCAATTTGACTGTCCAAAAGACGCAACGCGAAAATGAGAAGCGGAAAAAATCTATCAAAAACCACAGCCAATCAGAAGAGAGTGTGGGTGGGCTCTCTTGGCAAGAGCACAGCAGACACAATGAAATGGGCAAGTAGGCTATGTTAAAATTCATAATATGACACCATTTAAACATTGTTTAAAGTAGGCTACATACGGAGTGACTGAAACAATCTTTGTCATAGAATAGCTACACTTGTTTGTTCGCAGTGAGTTGACACTTTGAAGGTTCTTGTGCCCATTTATTTATTTTCAAGATCTGAGGTGAATTAGCCAGTGTTGTTTTCATTACAGCTAAAAAGCTGGGAACACAGAATGATATTCAAACGCACATTAGACGCTTTTAACATTAAATAAAGCACATAAACAGTAGGCCTACCTGATATTATCATTGCCATTGTGTTGCTGTTTCAGCCGCGTGTCACCGTCGCGATACCTTTTATCGCGTGTCGCGGCGTCACATTGCGTCTGGTTAGGACACGGTGTGAGGCTAACATATTCATACTAAAAGCTTAAAACCTTACATTTTGATTTCAGTGGGACTTTAAAAGTTTGTCAGTGCAATAAATAGACATCCATGAACAGTCAACCACTCAAGCACTTGCACACCGCAGCAACCTAAACAGGAAATATAATGGAAATAAAATTAGACAAACCGTGCTTTGTTTTCATATTTTTTCCCTTAAAACCTATTCCTGAAAATGAAAAATAAAACTTTAATAACAGTCCAAACTACTCCAACAAATCCCCGAAGCAAAAACAGGCTCCATTAAATCCCTAATAAATGATTCTGTGGAACAACGAAACTCGTCCCTGCATGCTGGGAATTCACATCAGCATAGAGAAAGTAAACAATATTCTCATTTCTTATTCTCAGAGAAATGTGCACTGCTTTAAGGTCAGCAGATTTAAGATTTATATTATCAAGAGATAGCTTAAGTTTTATTAAGTTAGAGCTGTGTAATTCGAAAACAAACATATTGTGAATGATCAATAAAATTGAAATTTCTGTACCATAAGTTGTTTACCATGTAAAAAAAAAATTCAACAAGCATTTTACCGTCTTCTATTGCTATGTACTAATCTCTCTTGTTGTAAAAGTGCAGGGAACTTTATAAAGAGGTCATCCAGGGCAATAAAATTTCCTGCCGTGGCCAATAGACACTTCTCTTTATTGGCTTTTCCTTCACTGTTTGTCCAACTCCATATGTCTGGCTCATAGGTTCTCCTCTCTGTTCCATCCATCATTTACTCAGTGTAGTCAATTTTGCCGACCCTGTCCAATTCAGCCAGACCAGACACTGTCTCATACAGTCACTCTCTCTCGCACACACACAAGAAAAAGTCTGAGATGTTATTCCTTACCTTCAGTTATTCACAGAATAATTGACTGTAATGTGTATGTTCTGTTTAGATATATTTTTCTCTCTGCTTCCAATTATCTCCCTGTTATTTAAACCCAGAGTTCTGTTCTGTTCATCGTCCGTTATTATGTATGGTATAGTGGTTGTGTTTGTTTGGATACTCCTTCGTCCTGTGCTTTTTTAGCCACTCGTGACAATGCCATATAACTAATTGCTATGTATTTAGATTCAGGCTCACCATTTTGTCTAAAGGCCTCTTTCTTTTATGTGAATGTGAAATGTGTACTGGACAGATACGTAGTATGAATTTTCCTATGCAAACATGATGAGTAAATACCTAGGAGAGAAAACCTAAAGAAAATGTTATTTATGACTTACAAAGACTGTCAATCCACACAATCCACGCCATACATATTTATCTTCTGTATTGCATTTAGAATGCATTGAGAGTGAGCAATTCTATTTCAATGCAAATTGAAGCTCCTCTTAAAGGAGGTTTATGGAAAATTACAAATGGACACTCTGTGCTTTAGCGACACTGCGTCTAACAAATGTCTAGGGATGTTTGCATATTTTAAAGCAGTGTTATTGTCGAATTGAAATAGGTATTTTAATCCAGAAAGGAGAGGAACACTAACAAACTGAAAAAGAGGCTCCAGTGTTATCTGAAATGGATGGCTTCTTCATTTTTGCAGTAGTAGTCCACTATACTTGAGTCAGCAAGACTCAGTTTTGTCCCCTCATTGTCGTTCAGTGTCGTTCCAGACACAGACACACAAATAAACCTCTGCAGTATCTGACAGCTCCCATATTTTGTAGCCAAGGAGACCCAACATGGCTACATCAATGTATCACTCTAAAAATTTAACCTTAAAGGCCCGCTGAAGTGTCTTGGAATGCGCAGCATTTTTCAATGTGTTGACGTAATTTCAACTGAAACAGGAAGACAGGGCAATATATCGAACAGCCCCACCCCTTTTTTTTAAATAGCCAATAGCGTTTTGTTTATAACACAGCTCGGCCAGAGCCCATAAACTCAGTAAAACCTCTGTTTCCTTTTATTATCTAACCGTTTATCCTCCTAATCTCCTCTATATCACTTTAAAATACAGCATTCTGTGCAGTATTTAAATGGGTCCAATACCTTTCGTGGTCTGAGCCGACTCACGGATATGATCCGCTCTGTGCTCTGTGTCCCTGGGCCAGAGCAGGCTGTGCTCCTGCTGCAGCGGTTCACATTATACTAACGTGAAAATTCATTTGCGTCAATGGAAAGCATATTTAGACTGTCTGAATCGTTCCCTATTCTCTATATAGTGCACTATGTGCCATTCACCATGTAGAAACTAGTAAATGTGTGAACAAATGACTGATTTCAGCCACAGATTCAGCGTCTGTTTATAGTGTAGGAGGGGGCGGGACTTCAGATTTTAGAGAGCATTTGATTGGACAGAAGATTTGATGCGAAGGTGAAGTGCGATGTGATGTCATGAAAATCCATGATCCATTTTAGCGGAAGTGAGAGACTGTAAGTTTTGAATGCTTATATCTCCTAAATGCGAATTTTGTCATTGTTTTGGAACACACCAGCTTATTCATAACACTAAGTCTAACATATTCATACTAAAAGCTAAATAACTTACATTTTGATTTCAGGGGGACTTTAAAGGGTTAGTTCAACCAAAAATGAAAATTCTTCTGAAGCAGTGTTTTAAAATCGCCCATATTGTTGAATAAAGTCGTTATTTTGTTTTTTTTTTGGCATACAAAAAGTATTCTCTTCACTTCATAACATTAAGGTTGAACCGCTGTAGTCACATGAACTGTTTTAAATATGTCTTTAGTAGCTTTCTGGGCATTTGAAAGTGTTAATTATCTTGCTGGCAATGCAGGCCTCACTGAGCCATCGGATTTTATCAAAAAATATTCTTACGGGTGTGGAACAACATGAGTAATTAATGACAGAATTTTAATTTTTGGGTGAACTAACCCTTTAATGTGCCCCTATAATGTTATTTTAAAGGTTCCTAATGTTGTTTTGGAGGTCTCCTGCAATACATTTACATGCACTCAAGGTCAAAAAATACTTTCTCATAATATACACTGCACATCACCTAATTTCTCAGAGTCTGAAAAAATTAGCTTGAAAATTCAGCCTTTCTAAACCCCTTCATTCTGAGAGGCTACTCTGCTCTGATTGGTCAGATAGCCCAGTCTGTTGTGATTGGTCTACTGCTTACAGCATGTGTCGGAAATGAAACAGACATTATCATATCTGAATTTTCAACCCTATCTCATGACAATTCATATATATTTTATGATTTGGTTTATGAGGTGAGGTGGTTTTACTAAATCGTACATATTTTAGTTGCAAATTCGTATTAATTCGTACAAATGATCTACCCCTAACCCCGCCCCTAGCCCTACTCGTCACTGGGGTTTAGACAAGTCGTATGAATTAGTTACCTCATAAAATACGTACAAATTGATGATGAAACATCGGAACTTAGCTGTTCAACCCGAACCTCCATCGTAAGTATACCTCCATCACATATTACACACTACATGAAAGGTAATATTCAAAAAAGCATGGTGAGGCACTTTAATCCTTGAATTGAATTGAAAAGTTTTGCAGGAAAACCAACAACCCACTACATGATTATTCAGTCAAGAAGTAGTGAATAAACTGGATGTATATATGCGTTTGAGTGCTTGCGTCTTCAGCTGTGCAGATGGTCTAAATATTAGTGGTGTCATTGAGCATAAACCCGTCCTTTTATTGACCTATTTGGATTTCATAGTTCCTATCTATGGCCCAAAAAAGAGAAAAGAGGAAGAAGAATGAGTTCAGGGCTGAATTCCCTCTGAGCAGGACCACCTCCTGTGCAGGGAGCATGCAGAGGATAAAGAAGAATAAAACATTTTCGTTTCGTTTGGTAGGATAAAGGGCTTGTTTCGACATCTCTTCTGAATCATTTCTTACTGTATTTCATCTTGAGTTAAATGACCTCATCTAGTCCCAATTGTTAGGTCATAACTGAGCAATTTTTCAAAATTAGTTTTAACAGTCAGCAGATGGCATTTTAATTAAGTGCTGAGTGCGAATTCTGTCTAATATTTGAGGATGAGTGCCCTATATGTTTTATTTCCCATAATGTTTTGTAACATTTCGTTATGCCGTTGCAGATCTGGAAGACATGCAGAGCTAAAACTGTGCTCGCCGCATTCGCAAGGATTTGATTGAATCAGCAAAATTCCTTTGAATTTAAAATGAAGACGACAAATCCGCCTCAATTTTTACTGCATTTCTTCCTGTGTGTATTTCCACATGACTGTAGTTCATGTTTTGAACATGAAAGAAAAATGTCTTTGCAAGCACATTTCAGTGTAGAATGTTAATAGTGTTAGTGAATAGCAATGAGTGATTAAAAAAGGGAAAGCATTTTAGAGGGTATTGAGGTCAGAAATACAAGGCATGAAAGAGAATGTAAGAAAAACACACTAATGATAACAATAGCAGAACTTTAATAAATGCTGGCCAGCTGGCATTAGTTCACTTTCAAATATGTCACTGGAATATGTAGTGGATAATGTTTGGATAATGAATGGTCTTTTATCACCCTAAATGGGTTTATTTTGCGATAATGACCAGTTGAATGTACATTATGAATCATATTTCATGGCTAGTTGAAATAAGCTGAAATTATCTTACCTTTATATTAGCTAAATCCACACTATAATGTACAAAACAAACAGAAAAAGTCAAAATAATGCAACATTGTTACAGTAATATCAATACCAAAGTCCTCTGAGGTCATTTTCAATACACAATAATTGAGATGCAAGATGACAGCAGTTGAAAAGAGCCCGCAGTGAAAGTATCACTAGTGCTCAAGGTATAGGCTGATTTGGTAATTAATTTGACAATTTGTAACTATTTCATGTTGGGAAATTGGTGGCTAATTCCTATGAATTCATATAATCTCATTTGTAAATTTAATAACAAACCCCACACCCATTATTAAAAAACAAACAAGCAAGCCCAGCCCAGGTTACAAAATGTAATGCAAAAGTAACATAGCACATTACTTTCCATAAAGCAATTACTTTCCCCAACACTGGTTAGAATCATAATTTCTCAGTAGTTTTGCAGCTTTTTGGCTTTTGCTTTTGGCTTCTAATGTTAGACTTAACAAGTGGATAGAACCAAGTCCCTGCCCTATTTTTTTTTTTTTTTTTTTTTTTTGATAATCCATTTCCCTTGAATGTACGTTGGAATGTACAATTTGGAATTTGTCGCTACATCACCAATTTAAGCTTGGATGAATGAATATACATGCTAGTGTAGCCATGGACTACGGTGAGTAATGCATTTTTAGACCGATGGATGACACGATTGAACAATGAGAATCAAATATTCTAGATAGCCGTGTAATCAACAGTGATATAATATTATTTAATGAAATGGGTTGAAATATAGCCTTAAAGGATTAGTTCACTTCCAAATAAAAATAAGCCCAAGCTTTACTTGCCCTCAAGCCATCCTAGGTGTATATGACTTTCTTCTTTCTGATGACCACAATCTGAGATATTTTTATAAATATCCTGATGCATCAAAGCTTTATAATGGCAGCGAACGGGACCAACCAGTATAAACTGAAGAAAGTGCTTCCATCCACATCAATCCATCATGTATGTGTACTCCACACGGCTCCGGGGGGTTAATAAAGACCTTCTGAAGTGAAGTGATGCCTTTGTGTAAAAAAAAAATATTCATATTTAAAGGATTAGTCCACTTTTTTAAATAAAAATTTCCTGATAATTTACTCACCCCCATGTCATCCAAGATGTTCATGTCTTTCTTTCTTCAGCCGAAAAGAAATTAAAGTTGCCGTAGAACGTCTTTTTAAAATATGTAATATAAGTCTAAGGTGTCCCCTGAATGTGTCTGTGAAGTTTCAGCTCAAAATACCCCATAGATTTTTTTGTATTCATTTTTTTAACTGCCTATTTTGGGGCATCATTAAATATGAGCCAATTTAGGCTGCGGCCCCTTTAAATGCTCACACTCCCCGCCCACGGAGCTCGCGCTTGCCTTAAACAGTGCATAAACAAAGTTCACACAGCTAATATAACCCTCAAAATGGATCTTTACAAAGTGTTCGTCATGCAACATGTCTAATCACGTAAGTATGGTATTTATTTGGATGTTTACATTTGATTCTGAATGAGTTTGATGGTGCTCTGTGGCTAAAGCTAACATTACACACTGTTGGAGAGATTTATAAAGAATGAAGTTGTGTTTATGAATTATACAGACTGCAAGTGTTTAAAAAATGAAAATAACGACAGTCTTGTCTCCATGAATACAGTAAGAAATGATGGTGACTTTAACCACATTTAACAGTACATTACCAACATGCTAACGAAACATTTAGAAAGACAATTTACAAATATCACTAAAAATATCATGATATCATGGATCATGTCAGTTATTATCACTCCATCTGCCATTTTTTGCTGTTGTCCTTGCTTGCTTACCTAGTCTGTTGATTCAGCTGTGCACATCCAGACGTTCTGCCCTTCTCTAATGCTTGGACATGAGCTGGCATAAGGAAATATTGGGGTCATACAAATTAATGATCCCGACTGTTGCGTAACAGCCAGTGTTATGTTGAGATTTGCCTGTTCTTCGGAGGTCTTTTAAACAAATGATATTTATATAAGGAGGAAACAATGGTGTTTCAGACTCACTGTATGTCATTTCCATGTACTGAACTCTTGTTATTTAACTTTGCCAAGATAAATTCAATTTTTGATTCTAGGGCACCTTTAAGGTTTTTGATGAAAACATTCCAGGATTATTCTCCTTATAGTGGACTTCAATGGCCTCCAAACGGTTGAAGGTCAAAATTACAGTTTCAGTGCAGTTTCAAAGGGCTTTAAACAATACCAGACGAGGAATAAGGGTCTTATCTAGAGAAACCATTGGTCATTTTCGAAAAAAATACAACTGTATATTCTTTATAAACACAAATGATCGCCTTGTACGTGCTTCCGCCAAAACCGCACTTTCGTATTCTTCAAAAAGCTTACGCTGTATGTCCTACGGCTTCCCTATTCTACTTACGGAAAAAAAAACAGAACTTCGTTCCGTAAGTAGAATAGGGATGGCATCTTGGATGACATGGGGGTGAGTAAATTATCAGGAAAAATTTTTTTGAAAGTGAACTATTCCTTTAAGTTAAGTAAAATATCTAGCTTCTGCCAGATATTTTACTTCATAACTTGTTAAATATGGATATTTTTTTTAAACAAACTTCTGCTTCACTTTAGAAGGCCTTTATTAACCCCCCGGAGCCGTGTGGAGTATGTTTATAATGAATGGATGTGGATGGATGCACTGCTCATACTCGTGACCCCTGTTCACTGCCATTATAAAAGCTTATGCATCAGGATATTTATTAAAATATCTGCAATTGTGTTCATCAGAATGAAGAAAGTCATATACATCTAGGATGGCTCTCTGTCCATTTTCCATCAGTTTCTTTCTTTTAAAATTGTATTTTTATTATGCACCTCATCCATTTTTTTTACCCAGTCTGTCGCTGGTTCACATGGCCATGGTTTTCAAAATAAGTTGTCACAAAAAACATTGAAGGCACAGATATAGGAGAAGGTTGAGGTGAACAGAAACCCCCACCGAACTGTCTACTAACCTGGCAACAGAGCGTCAGCAAGCCAGCTGTCCACTGATAAGAAAAGCTCATAGAGAAAAACATGGAAGTGAAGTAGTGCCAGCAGATATCACGATTATTCTCATCTTCCTCCACCCTGCGTTGTGTCTGGCAGTCTTGGGAGATATGAAAATAGAAAGAGAGGTTTGAAGAAACGCATCATGTGAGAATCACATCATGTGAAACACCATCCTGCCCATGCTTGCTGATTATGTTGTCTCACACTTTGAAGGTCATTTTGGAATTATACAGTACTGCAGTGTGCCATTGGGGATGCTTTTTAGTCTTGCAAGAAGTGCTGATCTGTTATCAGAGAAAAAAAAGAGAGATAGAAAGGAAATAAGAGAAAAAGTGACAAGGAGAGGGAGAGAGAAAGAGGCTTGCCTTTGCTGCGCCTGTGACTTGCAGAGGTTAATGCGTCTCTGCTGCGTTCTGACACACGACTGCCTCATTTTCTCTTGCACATTATCTCCTGTCTTCAGAGGCGACAAAGCTAGTAAGCTTCTCTGACAGGCAGCAAAGGTATTGGCCTTATTTCCTTTCATTGTAAAAACAAGGCCACAGATTCGTTTGGAAATGGAAATCTGCAAATGTGAATGAGGATCTCTGTTGCTTACTGCAGAGCTGACGGACAGCAGTGGCTTCCTGTAGCTACGTGTGTGTTAGTGTGAGAAGAGAGTGCAAGAGTCTAAAAGACACACACTAAGACTACAATTAAAATGTTACGCTTCACAGAAGTACACTGCCTGTATAGCAGGTGTTAGCCTGTGGGTGCGAGACTGAGGCAATCAATCAGTCAGTCAATAAATCGTTAAGTGTGCCAAGCATGTGCTACGTTAACTCTCCTCATACACTCACTCAGAGATCTAGAGATGAGAAGGGGTTAGACATCAGTACAATGAAGATGAATGAGATGTTTCATACTGACAAAAAATGTTTAACTCTATGATGTTTCTTCTGAGAAGAAATTCATTTAAGCATAAATGCCAAAATCATTTAGCTGCAAAAAATACTGCTTTAAAGGCACACTATGTAGTTTTTCACCACTAGAGGTTGCCTATTCAAAACAAAGGCATAGCTAGATTGAGCATGGATTCTTGGGAGATGTCGTCTTCACCTCACAGCAGGTGGAAAAGAATCGGGACGGGACTCAGGCAGAAATCATGTTCATGGATGAGATTAGAGCCGAGTGTTGTGGGAGCACAACGAGGCAGCTGGAGCGTTTGCTAATGAGAGATGAGCACAACACACAGCTTGAGAGAAGTGGAACTTTTATTATGCCGCAGTCGCTGCTTCCGCTTCTTCCGGTCAAGTGTATGTGGGGTAAAGCAGCACTGTTTATCATATTAGATACATTTGAGTGTGTTGAACATTATGTTAAAACATTACTGTTTTAACTGTGTGATCGCTCACACTGCAGTAAGCTAGATCGATTTTAGTCATGATAAAACATGGTACTCGCTGTAAATCAAGAAAACGAGATTCAAACAATAAGAACGATTGATAATAATGATTAGTTTTCTGTCTATAAATGTATCCAAACATTTGTTACCTTGTCTAATAAAACATATAATATATTAAAGTGTCTTTGGTGTTTCCATGGTTTCTACAAAATAAAACTGGAAATCAAGGGTAACGTAGGTATAATGTCATCAATAGGCGATGCACGGACACGGCCCATGTCCTATGTAAAAATGACTTTTTTCTCCAGATTTAAACATTCTTGCAAACATTTGGGATGATCTAATTACACAAGTCAACAGAATATATAACCCTGTTCTAGTGGTTTTTGGATATTTTAATCCTGAACTTTACGTTATGTTTTATTATGTTTGTGTGGCCGGCAGACGTCCGCGAGGGTCTGCCGGCATTACTTTCTTTTTGTTCTTTGTTTATTTTATTAAAGATTATTGTTTGAACATTCGCCGGTTCCCGCCTCCTTCTTCCCACATTTACGAACTGTGTTACATTGGTGCCGAAACCCGGGAGGAAGGAGGAACATGCTGTCAGAGAGCCCTCGCTGCTGAGGGGGATCGCGGTGCTGCGGAGTTCGGGCAGCGCGGGAGTGAAGACCGCGAGAGGCTGCCCGAGGCGGTGGTGCTGGAGCCTTGTGAAAGGTGGGATGGAGACCCGGATGCCGTGCTCCTGGGACGAGGTGGGGTGGCTGCTGTCCTGGAGGGAGCGGAGGAGTGCCGTCGTCCGCCGTGGGCCGGAGCCTGCTACCGTCCGCCATGAAGGGGAGGAGCAGGGGACGGTGGACTCGCTGCCGGCTGCCCTCAACCGGAGGAGCCATCGCCGGCTGCCAGGAGGCAGTCGAGGATTAGGCCGTCCACTGAGCGTCCAGTGCCATCGCATGGCACCGTGAGGAAGAGCCTCTTGGCAGGCTGAGGATCGAGCGGCAGTGTGTCTGGGAGCCGGACCCAGAATTTTTTTTTTCTCTTTTTCCTCTCTCGTCCTGTCGCTCCCCTTGCTTCCGTCTCCTTTCTCTCGTCTCGTCTGTCCTTACCCCCAGGTGCTGTGGCCGCCGAGACGGGGGTATGTGACGAGCAGGGCGGGCGAGAGCCGTGAGGGAACGGCGCGAGGCCGGTGACGCAAGTGATAACGAGCATCACCTGGGAGGCGCACCGGCCTTGAGTCTCTCACGGAGGAGTTCCGGGAGCATAAAAGGAGGAGCGACGACAGTGAAGGATGAGAGAGGACCAGGCCTGGACTTTACGTTATGTTTTATTATGTTTGTGGGGCCGGCAGACGTCCGCGAGGGTCTGCCGGCATTACTTTCGTTTTGTTCTTTGTTTATTTTATTAAAGATTATTGTTTGAACGTTCGCCGGTTCCCGCCTCCTTCTTCCCACATTTACGAACTGTTACATTAATATATTAGAAAGATAGATAGATAGATGGTCACACCAAAAATTATTCAGACATTTTTGATATTTTTGATATATTTTTACTAGTGGGTGCAGGACACTATAGTTCATTTTTGTAAGTGAGGATAGCAAAATAAAGTAAACTGTGACATATTATACCCAAAAATTCTTCATACAGTGGACTACCAGTAAAATTGATAAAAATTTGGAACCAAAAATTATTCAGACACTTTGACCTGACCATGTTTTGCTCAAGTGTTATCTGACATAATTAAGATAATTTTTTTTCTGACACAGTTAAATTCTGAAATCTTGAATAAACTGTTTTAATGAATGAAATGTTCAAGGTGTCTGAATAAATTTTGGTTTGACTGTGTGTGTGTGTATATATATATATATATATATATATACTGTGTGTGTGTGTATATATATATATATATATATATATATATATATACAGTATGTAATATTTTGAATATTTTAAAATATTTTGATGTTTTAAAAAATATTACATATATGTAAAATATAAAACAAAAGTTTTTGTATTTATGATATAAAATAAATACATTTTATTTTAAAGAGATTAAATAAAATAATGATGAACTGTTAAATAACAGATGAATATTATTTATACATTTATTGATTTTATTTCATTTTAAGAAATATAGTTCACAATATTTTTGCTACACTGTAAAAATATCCTCTTAATTCAGCTACTTAATTCATTCAAATTGGCTCATTTTCAACTAATTTTTTCAAACCATTTAATCTTGTCTAATTTTCAAAAATTGGAAATTGGTTACATTATTTTGATGAGGTAATGATAAAACATATGCTGCCATGACTTATTGATCATATAATTTTTTACAGTGTACAAGACCAAATTGTGTATATGGGTTCATAAGGTAATGACCGCTTGTGTCTCTGATAAAATAAGCAGATTGCCCCAATGTCCTCATCTCGTTTTCAGAGATAATCTATTAAATTAGTGTTCTCAATGTATAAATTGCCTAGCTGTTCAATACAGCCTTTAATTTTCCTCTGCACCTCCCATCCCACTCAGTTATTCATTGTGTTATTCTTTACCCTTGCCTGCACATTATTCTTTTCTTTGTTTATTTGACTGATTGCTGCTCCTCCCTTCATATACATCACTGTTTGTATTTCCTACCATGCAGGTACCTGATCCCTTAGGGGGGTGGGTAAATGGTAAATGCCATCTAAAAATACCCCACCCCCAATCCCTCCCCTTACCCCTCTGACTCAGCTCGTCCCTTGGAGTAACCAGCAAAAATGAGCGAGAAAATGGACGAGTGACGACACTGGTACAATTACACATGCTCAGGGAAAATGTCACGTGTTTGAAATGCTGCTGGCCAGAAGGGATACATGGAGTTACTGTTTATGAAAGGGCAGAGAGTACTTTTGCGTAGAGAGCAGATGTTAACACCCACATACGTATACACACATTTTCATAGACATGGAAATCAGTTGCTGTTTCACTGAGAGAAGGCTTATGGCATAAAAAACTGATAGACGAAAATGTTTCTCGTTGGCAGTTGTGGCAAAAAGTTCATTTTTGACCCTGTGTGAGAGAATCAGCAGTGGGCTACAGTGGATCAATGCATGAAATTAGAGTGTTTGCCCTTTTCCCTATAGTAATCTGCCCTATGTCCGAGAGAAAACCCCTGAGCTCCGATTGCGGATCAAAGCCCCTCGCTCCCCCACAGGCCCCCAGGGGCCGCGCCATAGACCTACTGCAGCATTTCTCATTCAAGCCATCTGCATTGAGAAGAGCCTCATGAGGCCCTCATCAATCATTGATCTACTTTAGTGACTGTAATTCCAATGAATCTGTTGAAGGATATGAGTTTAAATCAGCACACTAACATTACGTTTTGTTTGTCTGTTTGATCCTATCAGTTGCAGGTTGGTAAAAATCCATTTGTATTATCCATCTCGACCCATCTCGAGTCCAGAAGGCTTGTGCCTTCTGTTGTGCGGTAACTATTTCTGCATCAATACTTTCTGCAGCAGAAGGATTTATTTGACATCGAACAGGCACAATTTTCCATTCTCCCTTCAGCACCAGAAGTCCTTGTTTCAGACTAAAGCACACTTGACATTGCACATACGCCCATAACAAGCTCCCAACCAATCATGCATTCACGATAGGGTGCCGTCAATAGAATTACCCCTGAATTTTTAAAGACATTCCTCAAAAATGCAAGAAAATTCAATTAATCATTGATCCATCCTTCTTAGCGCAAACTGCCTGATCTCATTTCAGTTCTGGGTTTGTCCGCAGGCTAAATATTATGAATATGAGGATGTTCAAGATAGGAAGACTCATTGTCGCTTGATCTCTCTTGACGTTGCACTCTAAATGCCTTGATTTTCAGGTAAAGTTGTAAGTCCTTAAAAACAGTGATTCATAATACATCAATTGTTTGGATTCTTGTCTCTGTCGCAGAGCAGCTTTCATACAAGAATCAGTATCAAGATAAAACAGAATCGTGATGCTATGCCATTACAGAGCCATAAGTCTTAGTGTGTATTGACAATGATAAAAAGATAATGCATCGTATCAATATGAATAGCTCCAAAATGAAGCAGTCCAAGGAAGCAAATGGGATGCCAAATAGTCAACAAAACTGAGGAATATAATATGAACCTTCAGCAGTCTCTGTGATGTTGCATTGACCCAATCTCACGACCCAGTCGAGCCAATTTAATTTTGTACTTCAGCCAAACAGGTGATGGAATTGACTTCTTGAGAGTTGCTGAGATACCAGCATCTGGGTATATGAAAAAGGCAGAGAGACTAATGATTTTGGACACCTCATTTACCACCAGTCTGATAAAGAAGGAATTTTGTGTCCATGATCTTTAACTGCAAACAAGTATAATATAACCTATCATGGGAAAAAATATTATGATGACCTGCAGGGAATGTAGTCACAATACATGCATACATATATGTGTGTGTGTGTATTATTTCCTGCTTAGGAAAATGTGTGTGTGTGTTAATGAGATGCCCTGTTTTGCTGTGCTCCAGGTAAGTCAGTTTTGAGTCGCTCCATAATTGTTAATTAAATGTTGTGAAATGTTGTTTGGAGTGTGTAAATTCAATATGAAACCACAACTTTTGTTTTAAACATAAAAGCATGTCAAAACAAGTAAACTTCTTTATAGAGATAACATAAAGGTTGAGGTTTTTGCACATGCTCTGTTTTGAATTTCAATGGGACTGCGATTCAGGACCTTGGACAGAGTCACTGAGGTTGACGGCACTCTACAGAATGTCTGTTCACGCACAGTGAATGCCATGGTTGGTTAAAGCTGCGTAATTGATTCAGCCATTCAAATCTGATGGAGGACAAACGACAAAGTGACATTTAAAAGTCACTTTTGCAAGTATTTACTCATTTAAAGCCATCATAGACAGTATTTGAGAGAGTACAATAAGAAAGTCTTTATATGAAATACAACAACATTCGCCTGTGAAAAAGTGTTCTTATTTTTTCAGAACTGGCTTCTGGGTTCTCTAAAGCACCAGTAAATACATAGTTTTTTTAAAGAACTGGCATTAGTTGAGGCATTAGACCAGGGTTGCCAGGTTTTCACAACAAAACCCGCACAATTGCTACTCAAAACTAGCCCAATCGCAGCTCCTCTGGTAAAAATCGCATTCCAGGGGGTAAAATCCGCATTTTGTTGGGGTTCCCCTGGTAAAATCCACATTCCAAAGGCTAAATATTATGTTATTTGGGGTCGCTTTAACCTGCGGACATGAAAAACAACCCGTGGCAACAGTGTAAATGTAGCCCAATTCCGCGGGAGAACCGCAGACTTGGCAACACTGCATTAAACTCCCTTTTTGTTATAATTGTAATCTTTATGGACTAAGTGTTGCTTGTTGACAGCAGTACAATCAATACATTTGTACAAAACCAAATGTTACAAACCCATTGCTCATTTTTCACAGACAGCGTTCCTTAAACTTAAAGGCTAGATGAAGCAGTAAGAGTGATATAGAAAGGAGGAAATTGAGATTGTGATGAACAGAATGATTTATGATTCATGGGACTGAATAGAATAGGGAGTTAAATACCAGAAAATGAAAACTCAGCGGTCATTCATTAAATGTCAACAAAATGTGTTAAATGTCTTTAGTCTCTTTCAAAGACTCACGTCTACCATTTGCTTTCTACACTGTAACATTATGTTTCAGTATCTAAATTTAGGATTTGTGTCTCAAATGTTTAGAAATACACTGGAAAGTGTCACAACCCTCCTTTATGGTAAGCCATGATTGTTGTAGTCTTTTCTAACATCTAAATAAAAGGCTAGTGTGGATGTTGGGTATTGTTATATAGCTATCAAAATTAAAAAGAACCTCTTAATTCAGATTATACCAGTTCTTACATTTAACAACATCCATCAACATAATCATAAATCAATGTGAAATCATACTTTCTTACCACAGAATAGTTTTTAGTTCCATAAATCATGTTGTTTACTACTCTCAAGTTGTATGATAGTGATTTCCACTTTTGTATAATTTGTTTAACTGATGGTATTTTTCCCCTTTTAATATCATTAACTGTTAAATGTCACTTATTTGTAAATTACAGTAATTTACCTGCAAAACATTCTGGACTGCACATCTGACAGGAAAAACAGCACGTATCATTCACATAGTCGCTGTTTTAACTAGTCCAACTTAGCTTTTGTTTCAGTGGGATAGTCCAATGGAAAGGGTGGTCGCGTTATAACTGAGCTTTCGCCTCGGCTGAGGAGAAGTGTGCTGTCTTGGAATACGACATTGAAAGAGAAAGAACACACGAACCTCAGCCAGAACGAGTGTGTGTGATGGAGTAGAGAAGGCGCATGTGTAATGAGTGTGTAGCCTATGTATATGCAGACACTGCCCACCGCTGTCGCGCTCCCCCCATCTTGCATGTGGACTGTCTACCGCCGGACGGAGTCGCACCAGGGTTCGTGCCACTGCAGGGGAAAAACCCGGCAAGAATGGATTTCTAACAACGTTTCTCCTTCTGTCCTTTACCCAACTGACGTCATCCTCAATGTCTCTCACAAATTTTAACTAACAAAATGAGGATTTCTTGTAATCAGCTTTTACTGCTATTCTCTTGCGTTTGGGGACTCACTATGGGTGCTTTTCCGAGCAGCGTTCAAATCGGTAAGTACAGCGATGCTTCTCAAAGACACGAGCTTCACGTTAAGTGCCGTAAACAGAGTCAAACGAATGACAAAAATAAGCCCGTCTGCAGTGGGGGTCAACTGCGAATGTCAGTGCGCAAATAATGCGGCTGGAAGTAGATTTGTTGTATGACAGCAAATGAAATTTTCAGGGGCAAATAGTTTTTTCGATACTTTTTGATTGTTTGTTTTTAGCTGTCAACCAGATCAGTGTGCCACGTTTTGGTTATGGCACCACTGCAGTGCTCTCCGTTGCTCAAACGGGATGTTGTTCTGAAGATGAATCATTCTGAACAAGGGCACAAACGCAATGAAAGTTTATTTATTTATAAATGAATGCTTTGTACAATCAAAATTGTACGGATAAATGGTCACAAAGCGGCTTAAATATCAATTCACCACCTCGTGGATAGAAAGTGGCTTAATTTATTCCAATACTGCATCAAGCCCTGTGTCATAAGCTCTGAGACTCCTGGTGCCTGCGAGATACATGATCTCACTTAGCCTATTATTTTGCCGAAATGGTGTAAACTGTTGTCTAAGGAATGTAATGCCTTAAACACACTGTAAAAAATCAAATTTACAGTAAAAAACAAAAACCTAGCAGCTGTGAGTGTGCGAAATTCAATATGGTAAGTGACGTTTCGGGCATTAAGGGAGTGTATTGTTGCCTTTTACATTTTGTATATGCTTTATTATTAAGTTATTATTGAAACTATTTAATATTGAGTTGCTTGGACAGAAAATAGACAGTTAGTTGTCTACATATATTTCTTTTAGCCAACAAAAATAGTTTCAAAAGTAGCCATAGTCTTTAGTTTTGCGGGTCACCAAGGAAAGCACCTAAAGCCAGAATGGAACTGCCTATAGTGGAATGGAGCAATAGATATGTCCTTGCTCAAATCATTCTGTAATCACTTGGCTTTAGCTCCACTTTGGGTTTAACATTTCACGCTGCCCTCCCACTAGTGATAGAAACCCATAAATGTTGAATAGCTATATATATATATATATATATATATATATATATATATATATGAAGAATTCAGATGCAAAAGCCTCTAAGTGCCATCTGAAATTTTCTTCTAAAATGAGCATTTTTATCAAGCTCACATGTTTAGGTTCAGTAATTTCACTTTAATAGCAATTAATAGATCCTTTTCATTGCCATTAAAGTGAAATAACTGAAAACAAACATATAAGCTTGATAAAAATGCTCATTTTAGTAGAAAATTTCAGATTTAGAGGCACTTAGAGGCTTTTGCATCTGAAGTCTTCACACACACACACACACACACACACACACACACACACATATATATATATATATATATATATATATATATATATATATATATATATATATATACTGATAACCACCAGAAACAATACATGTCAACAGAAAGACAAACAATTCAAAGTTGGCCCTTCCATCCTGAAACATGTAGAAACACACATCCTGTCTAATGTTCTCTTTCAAACTGTAGGCTAAATGTTGGCTTTGCATAATAAAAAGCTTTAAAATATAAACAAAACACTATAAAACAACTACTGCTTGTTCACAGTTTAAAAGCAGCTCAGTGAACACTAAAATATTAGCAGTCCTTTATGTATTTATTTATTTATTTATTTTTACAGGACTGCTAAAAAAGGTAAAATGTTCTGCAGAAACTCGCACAGTTTGAACCTTGTAATAATGCTGTAGTCTTACTGTATTCCTGTAAATGTAATAAAGGGACTTTTTTAGCTTGCGTTACATATTACATGTTGTAATACCATTAAAGTTACTGTTCTAATAAAAATATAATTACTTGAGTTACATGTAGGATTTCAATTAGTCCATGCCATCTGGCTTGTGCTTTTTGCATGCTTACGCTTAAGTTCAATGGCGTCTCGCTTGCTCTCAGGACAAGCAAAACGAAATTTTATGCGCTGGGGAAGACAACTCTCAAGTTACAGCACACACATCTGCCAAAGTACTTGCCACATCAACCTGTGTTTATGAGTCCTTTGAATCGTTTATTATAATATAAATAATATAATAATATAAAGTTCTCTAGTGCTTTGGATAACAGGTTGTGTGCTTTTTTCTTTCTGAATAAAATTTCATTCTTCGCAGATGCCAATCAATGAAATTGGTCGATTATTTACATTGCCGATTAGTCGTGAAGGCCTGTATGATTTTTTTTTTTTTTTTTCCACTGTAAATGGTAAGGCTGATTTGAATGGTAATGTTAATCATTTAAAAAAATGTACTCCGCTATTTTTCTTAAATTTTTGCTGTTAAAATTACAAACATTTTTATAGTGCGTAACATATATTTTAATATTCCAGAGAGATGTCATACATGTGCATAATGGGGTTATTTGCCTGTGAAAGCTCAGTAGAGTGTGCACTTGACTCATCTGATGTGGCGTGTTACTTGAATTTCAATATCCTTGAACCATGTGTATTTTTGTCCTATATATCTCTTTTTTTTCCTCTTTTCCTATCTCTTTTTAATCAAATAGCTGGTTTCCTATTTGACATCTTTGGTGCAATGTGTTATTTTTCTTCTCCTTTCACTTCTCCTCTTCACTTCTTTCTTTCTCACTACGGCTCTCCCTCTTTCCTGCAGGCGGGCTGTTCATCAGGAACACAGATCAGGAGTACACTGCCTTTCGGTTGGCCATCTTTCTTCACAACACAAGCCCTAATGCTTCTGAGGCCCCTTTTAACCTGGTACCCCACGTGGACAACATTGAGACAGCCAACAGCTTTGCTGTGACCAATGCCTGTGAGTTCAACCTGCTTACTAGCTATTTACAATAATGCTGTTTAATTAGCAACAGAAATAGGGTGTGAGAGGATAGTAGGTGATATTGCTTATGTTTATGGAAATACGATTGGTTCAGATCTCACTTCCAATATGAATAGTAAACAATTAAGACTAATGAGAATCATACCGACTACATTAACTGAACAGAAGCACTAAAGGCCTTCCATCCAGTCAGCACTGGTGAGTCTTTGTGAAATCTGTCCTCCGGCTCTCAACTGGCACAAATACAGGCTAAGTGCATGTAGCGAGAGTATGGTATATTCGCGTGTGCACCCTTCCCCCAATGCCCTGAGCCGGGTATTCTCACTGTGTGTTCATGTGTGTGAATGTTTGGATGCATTTGCGTACATTCTGCTGACATATGTGCTGCCATTGCATAAATTGTGTTTGTATTTGGATTTTGCAATAATACAGTCTAGGTCTGCCATACTTTGTTTATCAACCCCTTCTGGTATTTCTTCTGTGTGGTCCCATGTTTAGGACTGTGGGCCAGAATGGTTGTTGTGCTTTAAGCCGGTTACAATAAGGTGTTGTGGTGGACCATACTTTCAGAATTTTTTTTTTTGTCATTTCCAATCATGCTCAGTATTTTTGACCCTAGGGTCCCATGGTAATCGTGCAGATCAGCCATGGTTGTGCCTGGACTTCTGGTTCTTCCTCCTTGTGCCTAGTTCACTTGCTATTTCCTTAACATAATGTTCAGTGCTTTTCTCTAACCACCAGAGTGTTCCTTATTTTCTAGTTTCTTATCTAATTTTGATTTTACTGTGATATGATGACCTGTGCTTCCCAGGTAGTTGTGCTTTGTGAAAAGTTTGAAAATATGCTATACAAGAAATGTTTTTCTTTAACTTCTTGCAGAGATGGCATCATAAACCCCATGAAATCAAAATTGGAGAATTGCAGCTTTCCTGTTACTTTTAAAGCCATCTAGTGTACAACTGTTTGAAGCAGATACACACATTTAAAATCGACAGTCTCTTCCAGGAAAATGGAGGAATATTTTGATGACTCCTATTGCACTGCACAGTTTTCGTCCAATTAAATTCTCCTTAGAGAGAATGACCCTCCTCCTGATATCACCTGCAGAGCTCAACAATAAGTGTTTTGCGCTGTTTGCCACTGTTTTTCAGTTGGATACAAATATGAATTTATGGAGTTAGTTTTTGCTGTATAATGTTCTTTTTGTAAAAAAACAAACAAATATTCTTTTTGTAAAATGTACTAAATTTTAGTACATTTTCTAATAAATGTATAATTAAATTTGTTAGTAAATTTTCTTATAAATGTAATAATACATTTCTAAATTTTCTAATAAATTTCTTTTACATTTTCTTTGTAATTTTTTGTAAAGAAAAATATAGAAAGATTAAAGAACTTAAGTTAATAAAAAATATAAATATTATTTCTAGAAAATATATAAATATATTGCTATATATAAAAATGTGTATATATTTTTTTGTCTTTATGCCAGTAAAAATCTGAACTACTGACCCAATTGAGCCAGAAGAAAAAATCCTTACTACTGAGCCCTGATATGTCACCGACTAGAAAGTAGCAAATCATGTTTTATAGCTGTGATGTGACTAAAGCATTTTGCCTATTTTGATCAAAAGAGAAAATCCCTCCAATATGTCCTGCCCAAAATTTCTGTTTCCTTAGAAAACACAAGACAAAAAACTTTTATGTAGTCTTCGTTTTCCTTATTTTGTCATGTAGGTTGTCAGATGTGCTGTTCTTCCCGTCAACAATTCCTTGCCGCTGCACACATTCTTAGGGGCCATTTACACAACACCAATTTAAAATAAAAAACACTAGGGATGTAACAATTCACTCAACTCATGATTCGATACGGTTCACGATACTGGTTTCTCACTATTTTTTTTTTTAACAAAATGAGATTTAAATGACAAAGTGCTTTTTATTATTTCTCAGACAAAATGCTGCATATTTCTTTGTGAAATTGAAATATCTTTATAACAAAACTAAATAGAAATTTTAATCCTAAATCAAATAAATAAATAAATAAAAATACAAATAAAAGACATCTCTTCATATGCCAGATGAACAAGATGCTTATTTGCTCTATTACAACTATCTGTAGCCATTTAAAGGTGCCCTAGAACTTTTTTTTACAAGATGTAATATAAGTCTAAGGTGTCCCCTGAATGTGTCTGTGAAGTTTCAGCTCAAAATACCCCATAGATTTTTTTTAATTCATTTTTTTAACTGCCTATTTTGGGGCGTAATTAGAAATGAGCCGATTCAGGGTGTGTGACCCTTTAATTCTCGTGCTCCACGCCCCAAGAGCTTGCGCTTGCCTTAAACAACATAAAAAAAGTTCAAACAGCTAATATAACCCTCAAAATGGATCTTTACAAAGTGTTCGTCATGCAGCATGTCTAATCGCGTAAGTACAGTTTTTATTTTGATGTTTACATTGATTCTGAATGAGTTTGAGGCTATATGCTCCGTGGCTAACGGCTAATGCTACACTGTTGGAGAGATTTATAAAGAATGAAGTTGTGTTTATGAATTATACAGACTGCAAGTGTTTAAAAATGAAAATAGCGACGGCTCTTGTCTCCGTGAATACAGTAAGAAACGATGGTAACTTTAACCACATTTAACAGTACATTAGCAACATGCTAACGAAACATTTAGAAAGACAATTTACAAATATCACTAAAAATATCATGTTATCATGGATCATGTCAGTTATTATTGCTCCATCTGCCACTTTTTGCTATTGTTCTTGCTTGCTTACCTAGTCTGATGATTCAGCTGTGCACAGATCCAGACGTTAATACTGGCTGCCATTGTGTAATGCCTCGATCATGGGCTGGCATATGCAAATATTGGGGGCGTACATATTAATGATCCCGACTGTTACGTAACAGTCGGTGTTATGTTGAGATTCGCCTGTTCTTCGGGGGTCTTTTAAACAAATGAGATTTATAAAATAAACAATGGAGTTTGAGACTCACTGTATGTCATTTCCATGTACTGAACTCTTGTTATTTAACTATGGCGAGGTAAATTCAATTTTTGAATCTAGGGCACCTTTAAAATGAGAGGCAACCACTGCATTTTAATCATGATCCCAACAAAGATGCTGCATACATACAGCATGAGCAGTTTTTAATTTAAATTAGACTGTATATTTTTTAACATTCGAAGAAAAAAACCACTAAAACTAAAACTACTTTAAAATGCACTGTACGAAAGTAAGATGAAAAGAAAATACCATCTAAACTTTTCTGAACCCAGTCAGCTCTCCTCAGATATACATTCATATAAATCCCCGCCTCAAAATGTATCGCGATTCATTTAGCATCTCAACCGACTTAAATCGTCACGTTTTAATAAATTTTTATCCCATTCCGGATGTATCATTACATCCCTAAAAAAACACTTTTTATGTGTTTTTGCCATTAATTTACAGCATTTTAGGAGCCTGAAAACAAAACGGTTATCGTCTCCATGTAAACTACAAAACAGTGACGTCATGCGCGTTATGCATTCAGTCTATTACCGTATAGTTTTTCTTGACAAAGTGACATCGCCAGCTACTGGCCTGTCAGCATAATACAGCATTTATAGTTGTTTTCATGGATCCGTTGAACGGGGATCATTTTGACAATGTTGTCATCTGTACGTGAATAACGCAAAGCTCATTTTAGTACATTTTTAGTACATCATTGTTGTGTTCTCTACACTCTGAGACCTGTCCCTGATGATAGAGTTGGGCCCCTTGAACGATAATGGGGAATTTGTCTGAAATTTATATAGCCCGTTTAACCTTCTCACCAGATTATCACGGCATCGTCGTGGTAATTTGAGCCAGCCTGTTAAGTTCCTGTTCTATTACTGTGTATGAAGAATCGGTTCAGTTAAACAGATTAATCGCCCAGTCCGTCACTCGCCATTTTGAGTGCAATGTAAATCACTGCAGAGGAGCGCCAGCCCTGCTTTTATAGCAGTCAGACTACCAGCGATCTGACGTGGTGTGCCACATCCTCGGCATCTCATCCTTTCCCTGCTTCCTCTGTGGCTGTCTGCAGCTCTGTTTGCAGTGTGTTGCACATGATGGCTTTTATTCCTCGCTGGGGAGCCATCGCTGCCACGGGAGGATGAGTAGAGGACAGATTATTCGCTTCCAATGATCTTTCTGCCTTCAGCCGCCTGTTTCTTTCCCTCCATCCTCTCAGTTCTGCAGTGTTATTTTACGCAGTCATAGGTTAAATTAAGCGGGGAATGACAAATGCATGTTTTTGGGCAGGGTGAAGGGCAATTTTGCATAGTAGGGATTTGTGTGACCTCTAGGACAGCCGTGCAATTGGGCATGTTTTCAGCTTCTCAGCAGTGGGTTTGTCAACTCAGCAGCATAGTGCTGATAGAAGCCTCTTTTTGTGTAATTCAGTCATAGCTGAGACAAGTTCGTTTCCTACTGTCGTATCAGTGTGCATGATAGCATCGCCACATGGGCATATGCCCCTCTCCACAGAGCTACGCTCAACCTATTTACTCACAGCACCACATGAGTGAACGCTGCTTTATAATATGAGAACAGCAGCTGGATGAAGTGTTATTGGTGCTTTTAAACTGTTTATAAAGAGGTCAGCAAGTAAAACATTTTAGATATTTACATTTGGTGCAGTATGTTCCAGTTATTCTAGCCCCAGAGAGTCTCTTGTTGTATCAGATATCTTTAAAGGGTTAGTTCACCCAAAAATGAAAATTCTGTCATTAATTACTCACCCTCATGTCATTCCACACCCGTAAGACCTTTGTTCATCTTCGGAACACAAATTAAGATTTATTTTTATAAAATCCGATGGCTCAGTGAGGCCTCCATAGACAGCAAAATAATTAACACTTAAAATGCCCAGAAAGGTACTAAAGACATATTTAAAACAGTTCATGTGACTACAGTGGTTCAACCTTAATGTTATGAAGTGACGAGAATATTTTTTGTGCGCCAAAAAACAAAATAACGACTTTATCAAAACGCTGCTTCATGAAGCTTCGAAGCTTTATGAATCTTTTGTTTCGAATCAGTGGTTCGGAGCGTGTATCAAACTACCAAAGTCACGTGATCTCAGTAAACGAGTCTTTGCTACATCATAAGTGTTTCTAAACATTTTGAAATTTCAATGGTTCACGTGACTTTGGCAGTTTGATATACGCTCCGAACCACTGATTCGAAACAAAAGATTCGTAAAGCTCCATGAAGCAGTGTTTTGAAATCGCCCATCACTAGATATTGTTGAATAAAGTCATTATTTTGTTTTTTTGGTGCACACAAATTATTCTCGTCACTTAACATAACATTAGGGTTAAACCACTGTAGTCACATGGACTGTTTTAAATGTCTTTAGTAACTTTCTGGGCATTTGAAAGAGTTAATTATCTTGCTGTCAATGGTTAATTATCAAAAAATCTTAATTTGTGTTCCGAAGATGAACGAAGGTCTTACGGGTTTGGAACAACATGAGGGTGAGTAAATAAATGAATGAACTAAACATTTAATACATCTCAAAATTTATTGTGCCAGTAAAATGGTCACACATGTGACAAAAACAAAAGCAAGAATAATTTATAATCTAGTTGTTCAGTCGTTGTGAAAAAATTACTCTTATTAACTAGTTCTTTAAACTTCTTTTGACTTAGTGGTTTATAATTAGACTGATTCTGTATTTTGTAAACTAGTGATGCACCAAAATTATGGCAACCGAAAATATTTGTCCTAAACAACAGCACAAATAATGAATTTATGATTTCTGCCGAAATAGTTTTGGAGGGCTGAAAAATTGAGTCTAGGGCTGGGCGATATGACAAAATAAAATCTAAATTTTTTCAGAACGATTGACCGATTCAGATTTTCGATTTATTTATTTATTTATTGTAAAGTTTAAAAACTTAAAAACGTAACTACAATATGATAGTAACATTCTCTTTATTAACAATCTGGTTAAAAAACAAGTGCACCACACCTGAAGTGATCAACATGGTGTAAATGTAAAACTAATGACTAGTTAAATATTTTTCCCGAAAATATGCCTAAAATATGAAGGCAAATATTGTACAAACATCTTAAACATATCCCATATACTTGGTAATAATATAAATTAAAAAAAAGTAATAGCAATAAATAACACCAACAGCCTATTATTAACAGTAAATGCTTTGTAAAAACAGAACATAACAGCACAGCACCTTTCAGCTTGTCATCATCATGCAAACATGAAATATCAAACATACAGTCGTAGTTCTTTTCAGGTTTTTGCATTCCATCCATTAAGCTATTTTTCCTATATTGTTTTTATGTTTGGCGGACATGTTTGACCGTTGCACTCGTGTCCCATGTCTTTTGCAGCATCTCACCCATGAAACGGCATTTTAAAAACAAGTTTTAAAAAAAAAATCAACTCTCATCTAATAACTTTGCTTTTTTCCCATTCCACTGCCTGCGTCTCGGTTTTTTTTCAGTGGAATAACGCATCTCTGAGTGAACACTTAAGACTAGCGATGTGTTCTGCGTCACTCTAGAGCGGTTAATCAGGCGCGCCATCACTCGTGCAGCGGAACCCTCCAGGCTATTAAGAATAGCATGTATTTGTGCCTGGGAAGGTGCTTTTGGTAAAGTGTGGTGGTGAAAGGCTATGCAGCCACCAGTTCTTTCAAGCTGTTCAGTAAAGGCCTGGATATGGTCGGTTCATTTTCTTGTCTTAACATCATTGCTGAATTGTCAACATGTCTAATTGTAACATTATTTTCAAAACCGTGAATTTAAATTCGAATTAATCGAAAAAATCTGAAAAATCGCCCAGCCCTAATTAAATACCAGGTCTGAAATATTGCCAGGAAGCTCATTGCTGACATCAGGATCGATAAATAATGACAGAATGCATTTAAATTTTTGTTGGGGGGTTTGGATAAATGAAAACTCTAATTTTGGTTTCGGTGCATCACTGTTGGAAACTAGGAAAGTCATTTGACTCTTCCATTTTTCATTTTAGAAACCTGTGGATCCCTACTCTTTATTTTAATCTGGAACCCTGTAATTCTTCACCACTAGCAGGACTACAAGCTAATTGACTCCAGCTCATCCAATGGCATGAGTTTAGGGTGAAAACTAAAGGCCGGAACACACCAAGCCGACGGTCGGCCATCTGGCAGTTTTTGTTTGTCGGCCGACTAAGTTTTCTAAGGTCCTCGTCGGCTTTTTTTCGGCCGATTCGAAAGGTTGAATCGGCATCGGAGCTCGTCGGTCCGTCGGGCCATCTGATCATTCTGATTGGCTGTTCAGATACTGCCACCTGCTGGTTCGGAAAGGCATTTCATCTCACGCAGGCGCAGAACTGACGTGCTACTTGGCCGTCGGCTGTCTAGCGTTGGTTTGGTGTGTCAGGGCAACTTTGGACACAGACGCTGCCGACGTGAGCCAACCTCGCAGTCTGCTTTCGTCTCCACTAGTTCGTCGGCGTCGGCTTGGTGTGTTCTGGCCTTATGGTACACTATTTTTCAGACCCCCCTTGACAGCCTCTGTGCGCCCTTGATTCACCCTTTTGCCAAGCATATACTTATTATATTTGCAGTTCTGTTTGGTGCCACTAGTGGCACAATGTATTTTAAAATACACCTTTAAAATACTGTGTTCAAGCTTATGCTCTTTCCTTTATTGTACTCTTTCATTTTTATCAGCACAGATCAGAGACAGGATACTCTGAACAGATTGTTAGAGAGAATTATGGGAGGAGCTGTAAAGCTGTATGGAAACAGTGTGCAAAGTAATGTCTTCAGTGCCTTTGTTCTGTTCCATCTGGTTTTTGAAATGTATGAAGCTTTCAATCAGGCCCCTATGAACACCACAAGAGTCTCTTAGCTTTGTTTGGTCTGTCAACAGAGAAGATTATGTGGCAAACAGATAGGGCTGTGTCCATATGTGTGTTTAAAGCCACAATGTCCCTCTGTTCCCATCATTCTCTCAGAAGGCTTTCTCTTCCAAGGGGTTTGGCTATCCAAAAAGAAAAAGAAAAAAAAAATAGAGAGAAAACCGCACAAGCCAAGCGGTGACGAAAATAGCCAGGGGCTTGTAGGGACTGTTTCACCAGATCGGATCCCTCTGTGAACAGAATTCATCCCATATCACTGTTTCTCCCTCTGCCTCACTCTCATGGATTGAATTTTTCAACATGGTAACTTTCTGTCTGTCTTTCATCCAACTTGCTCATTAATGCGTGGGTCTGATGTTTGCATAAGTCTCGCTGAAATTCCTGAATCAATAGTTGTTTCCTGCAGCCATCTGCAGTGAGAGTGAAAAGGGGGTGAAAATCTCCAGTGATGTCAAGTTATTTGATGGAGAGTCATGCTTCCTTCCTGCTTGCAGCTCCAATTCTTTTATTGACAGAATGATATCTGTATTGACAAAGATTCGTCAATAATTGGAAGCTGTGTCAAAATAACTCTCCTTTTGTTTATATCAGGGGTTTTCAGCTTTTTGTTGCTACTGATCCCAAATATGATGATGACCTCTTCCCTAAAATATAAAGGTGTATGTATTTGTATGTAAAATATAAAGGCCCATTTATACTGTTATTTTAAAGGTGCCATCAAATTGAAAATTGAATTTACCTCGGCATAGTTGAATAACAAGAGTTCAGTACATGGAAATGACATACAGTGAGTCTCAAACTCCATTGTTTCCTCCTCCTTATATAAATCTCATTTGTTTAAAAGACCTCCGAAGAACAGGCGAATCTCAACATAACACCGACTGTTACGTAACAGTCGGGATCATTAATATGTACGCCCCCAATATTTGCATATGCCAGCTCATGTTCAAGGCATTAGACAAGGGCAGCCAGTATTATCGTCTGGATCTGTGCACAGCAGAATCATCAGACTAGGTAAGCAAGCAAGAACAATAGCAGATGGAGTGATAATAACTGACAGGATCCATGATAACATTATATTTTTAGTGATATTTGTAAATTGTCTTTCTAAATGTTTCGTTACCATGTTGCTAATGTACTGTTAAATGTGGTTAAAGTTACCATCGTTTTTTACTGTATTCACGGAGACAAGAGCCGTTGTTATTTTCATTATTAAACACTTGCAGTCTGTATAATTCATAAACACAACTTCATTCTTTATAAATCTCTCCAACAGTGTAGCATTAGCCGTTAGACATGGAGCAATATCAAACTCATTCAGAATCAAATGTAAACATCCAAATAAATATCATACTTAAGCGATTAGACATGCTGCATGATGAACACTTTGTAAAGATCCATTTTGAGGGTTATATTAGCTGTGTGAACTTTTTTTATGCAATGATAGAGTCGAGAGCTCGGGAGGGGGCGGAGAGCACGAGCAATTAAAGGGGCCGCAGCCTGAATCGGCGCATTTCTAATTATGCCTCAAAATAGGCAGTTAAAAAAATTAATTAAAAGAAATCTATGGGGTATTTTGAGCTGCAACTTCACAGACACATTCAGGGGACACCTTAGACTTATATTACATCTTGTAAAAAAACGTTCGATGGCACCTTTAATATTTAATATTATAAATCTGTACACTATTATCTAAAAAGTAATATAACACTGTATGGTTTTCTAACCACTATTACAGTATATGTATAAACTTGAAAATCTAGAAACCTAATATTTTTGCTGTCAGTAGAATAAAATAATTGTGATTAAGCTCATGGTTTTCAACCAGTCAGAAAACATGTCAAATTCGATTTATTTTGCATTTTTTACAATGCAAACTTGTATCAAATTTGTACCCATTTGCTTCCCCCTGGGGGGTCCCGATCCCCAGTCTGAAAACCTCTGGTGTATGCTGTTGTCTTCATCAAAAGTCTCCAGTGTGCCGACATGTTTTAGTAAATGTGTGGTACAATCTCTTTTTGCACTCTGCTGAGCCATTTCCTCTGTTCTCCCCTGGAGGCAGGGCTCTGGACACCCTTTGAGTGGTTGGGATTCACCTCGTGATTGAAAGTCTCGGGCGGCTGGCCCTCTGAGGATCTTGGGGAGTATTTTTGGGTTAGGTTCGATCCTCCTGCTTCAGTGGGCTCCGGCGTACATCTGAATGAGTTCCGGCGAGGATCTGTAAATAATGAAGGGATGGAGGCGACTGTTTGGGCTATTGGGAATGTTGGAGAGGAAGGAGGGGTGTGTAGCGGTGCAGGGTTTCCTCAAACAAGACATTAATATGTCCAGACAGTGCAGAGAACACACAGGGATGTCCAAAACATTACTAACTACTAACAAAAATGCTAACTATACTGAAGCTATTTAATAGCACAGTATAGTTTTAAATATTTATTTATGAAGATATTGTGCTTTAAATAAGGGTATTTTCTAAATGTATTTAAAAAAATTAATGAAACAAGAACACTCGAAAACAATACATGACATTTTAAAATATTTTGAAATTGAAAACAATTATTTTATAATGTAATAATTTTTCACAGTATTACTGCTTTTACTGTATTTGAAAAATCTTACCAACCCCAAACTTTTGAACGGTACTGTATGAGATGATTTTGTTTTAGATGGATGGTACTACTCAGCACTGATATAAAAAATTGAATTGGACCATATGTCTTCCCATTTATTCTATTATTAGTCCTTTTTTTCATGTATCTCACAGAGCAGTCGTTTTTATCAAAATTCAATTTTCCCCATGATTAAAAAATGCTTGGTTGTCCCCCAAAGCATTCTCGAGAATTCCTTTGACTAGTGTGTTTGCTGAGGCCAGATATTTTCTATGAATTCTTTTCAGTGGGCTCTACTGCATCTATCTTAACGCTGCGCCAGTATCTCCACAGATTAGAGCCTTTGTATCTGCCTCAAAGTGTTCGCTTCACTGAGCAACTGTCACCGTCGAGGCCAGGTAGAGCCGATAGATTGGAAACACTCTGAACCTCTTTCAAAGTCCCTTTCTCTCCCTGTGGGATTCTTACCTATGGCATCTTCCTCTGTCCTTCAAGCTGTGCTTCAGAAACACGGCAGGGCTGGAATGATGGATCACCTTAGACCTACGCACAAGGACGACAGGCGGGGAGGGATGGGTTGATGCTGGGGACAGGGTGGCTGTCCCTCAACTCTCCTCTGGCAGGTCCAGTGCTTTGTCAGCCTCCTTTTATAATTTTTTTGCCAGTGGTTTAGACCGCCGCTACATGGGAAACGCAGATGCATGGTCCCCTTGGATGTGGCTGTGGATGTTAGGAGGGGCCAGGGCAGTCTCATGAGGGAAATATTTTATCTTAAACCACCAAAACATCACATTTGTGGCATTCACTATTCAGTTAGGAGGATTCTGTCAAAACCTTGGCAATCCTTGGATAAAATCATGTGTTTGAATGCAAAAATTTGTATGGAAATTGCTCAATATATTTTATTATATTTATGTTACTGATTTATTGGTATAGATGTTTTTGTAAAGGGCCAATGGTAGTGCATCTTAAAAGGATAATTCAACCCAAAAACATTCTGTAATCATTTACTCACCCATATGTCGTTCAAAGCCTGATGACTGATTTTGACGAATGTTGTAACCAACCAGTTTTGGTTATCACTGACTTCCATTGTATCGAGGGAAAAAAAACTGACACATTTCTCAAAACATGTTCTTCTATGTTCCACAGAAGAAAGTAAGTCATACAGGTTTGGAATGACATGAGGGTGAGTAAATGATTACAGAATTTTCATTATTGGGTGAACTTTTACAAACCCGATTCCAAAAAAGTTGGGACACTGTACAAATTGTGAATAAAAAAGGAATGCAATAATTTAAAAATCTCATAAACTTATATTTTATTCACAATAGAATATAGATAACATATCAAATGTTGAAAGCTACACATTCCAAAAAAGTTGGGACAGGTAGCAATAAGAGGCCGGAACAGTTAAATGTACATATAAGAAACAGCTGGAGGACCAATTTGCAACTTATTAGGTCAATTGGCAACATGATTGGGTATAAAAAGAGCCTCTCAGAGTGTCTCTCAGAAGTCAAGATGGGCAGAGGATCACCAATTCCCCCAATGCTGTGGCGAAAAATAGTGGAGCAATATCAGAAAGGAGTTTCTCAGAGTAAAATTGCAAAGAAGTTTGAAGTTATCATCATCTAAAGTGCATAATATCATCCAAAGATTCAGAGAATCTGGAACAATCTCTGTGCGTAAGGGTCAAGGCCGGAAAACCATACTGGATGCCCGCGATCTTCGGGCCCTTAGACGGCACTGCATCACATACAGGAATGCTACTGTAATGGAAATCACAACATGGGCTCAGGAATACTTCCAGAAAACGTCGGTGAACACAATCCACCGTGCCATTCGCTAAAACTTTATCCTGATAGAGGTCAAAAAAGAAGCCATATCTAAACATGATCCAGAAGCGCAGGCATTTTCTCTGGGCCAAGGCTGATTTAAAAAGGACTGTGGCAAAGTGGAAGTTCTAGAACAGCATATGCTCCCATCCAGACGTTATCTCTTTCAGGGAAGACCTTGCATTTTCCGAAATGACAATGCCAGACCACATACTGCATCAATTACAACATCATGGCTGCGTAGAAGAAGGATCCGGGTACTGAAATGGCCAGCCTGCAGTCCAGATCTTTCGCCCATAGAAAACATTTGGTGCATCATAAAGAGGAAGATGCGACAAAGAAGACCTAAGACAGTTGAGCAACTAGAAGCCTGTATTAGACAAGAATGGGACAACATTCCTATTCCTAAACTTGAGCAACTTGTCTCCTCAGTGCTCAGACATTTGCAGATTGTTATAAAAAGAAGAGGGGATGCCACAGAGTGGTAAACATGGCCTTGTCTCAACTTTTTTGAGATGTGTTGATGCCATGAAATTTAAAATCAACTTATTTTTTCCTTAAAATTATCCATTTTCTCAGTTGAAACATTTCATATGTCATCTATGTTGTATTCTGAATACAATATTGAAATTTGAAACTTCCATATCATTGCATCCTGTTATTATTCACAATTTGTACAGTGTCCCAACTTTTTTGGAATTGGGTTTGTAATATACCAACTTTTCAGTGTTTCACAGAGGATAATGGTAAGAACTTTTTGTTTCTATTTGCACGCACTTCTTGTGTCTGTTTGCCTCTTCATGATGACTCGCTTGTTGTATTCCTCATTTGTAGGTCGCTTTGGATAAAAGCGTCTGCCAAATGAATAAATGTAAATGTAAAATGGATAAATGAGTTTTAAGAACTACCTCAGAGGGGAAAAATTTTAGTGAACAAAGACTAAAGAAGGCCCGTTCGCATCAAGAACAATAACTATAAAGAGAATTATACTTCCACACCAAATGCACAGCAATGTTCTGTTTGTTATAAGTACACACTGCAGTAACATTTTTGTATCTCCCCAACTTTTTAAGGTTAGCTGGATTCTGATTGGCTGTCAATGTGTTTAGCGTCATCACCTGAAAAAAAAACATTCTGAAAACAGCAGCGGCTCATGACCGTAAATTTAGGTTGGGCAGCAGACTCAGGGTCGACCCAGAATCTGGCGTACTTAAATTCTGAGAACAAACTTTTTTCATCACTGGAATTCCTCAATAACTTATAATATTCTATTATAATATTCAACAACAGATCTTGACACTAGTTTATGATAACATTTTGAAAGCTTTATATTCTAATCGCTGGTCACATGTAGTCGCACTTTTGGCAGACGTTGTTCAGACTAAGGGTGGCACTCTAATGTTTATTTACAGGCTTTAAGTACACACAACACACGCAATGCTATCTTAGATTTACCTTCATGTATTTATTGCCTCCAAATGTTGTTTTAGAATATTATAAGTTATGTAGGAATTCCAGTGAGGAAAAGAAAGTCATGTCTATTCTCAGAACAAACATAAAAAACCACAACAGAACTATATAAATGCTATTCACATGAGCACATTTAAATTAAAGTGTTTATACTCAAATTAATTTGATATGCTACTCCACGTCGGAAGAACAGACATGCTAACTAGTTACTGACCTGATACAGACTAATATACATAGCTGAAGCGGCGTGATATAGCCTAATCTTGGTCTGGAGCAAGGTTTTCATATAACGTGACAATAAGCGGGGCAGTCTGAAATCTGCCCCAATGGCTCTCTATTATCCCCTTTCCACCAATGCAGGTTTTTTTACCCCCTTTCCACCAGCATGAACCGGGTGCTAGTTCAGAGCTAGTGCTAGTGCCAGTTCGGAGTTGGTTCAACTGACGAGCCTTTTAAGAACCGGTTTGCCTTTCTACGGGTTAGAGAGCCAGCACAGAGCCAGGTCTAATGTCACTCCATATTTCACAGCAAAGCTAGTGCGGCAGCGCCAAACACAAACACACCAAGCTTGTTCGAGATGCATCAGCTTTTCGCAGAGTGATCGTTACATGACATCAAAGACCTGCAGAACGATCCAAAAGTACAAGGAGTCGTATGCTTTACAAACGCTCCCGCGGACCGATCAGTCTGTGCTGCTCTGATGCATCTCGAACAAGCCTTCCATCAACAATGGCAGACATTTCACTACTATTGATGCTCATGGCTTTGTGAACCTACATTGGCATCCAAACACGGCTCGCTGTAATTTGTATATAGATGGAGATTATAATCGAGCTGCTATTAGCTCGATTAGCTGCTATTTAAAAAATGGCGGTCACAGGTGTCTTGTTGGTCATGATAACCCTGCCCCAGCTCCTGACAGAAGCGGTTCTTACTTCTAGCCCAGCAATGTTTTGGTGCTACTTACGAACCACTTTCCTGGTTCGGAGCTGGTGTTTTGGGTGTCGAAAGACAAAGAACTAATTTGATACTAGGCTCTGGCTCCGAACCAGCATTCAAACTGCCTTGGTGGAAAAGGGGTATTTGAGTGCTGGTTCGGAGCCAGAGCCTAGTTTTAAAATAGTTCTTTGTCTTTCGACACCCAAAGCACCAGCTCCAAACCAGGAAAAGTAATTCATAAGTGGCACCAAAACATTGCTGGTCTAGAAGTAAGAACCACTTGCGTCAGGGGCTGGGGTTGGGTGTTACCGTGACCAACAACACACTTGTGACAGCCATTTTTGAAATAGCAGCTAATTGAGCTAATAGCAGCTTGATTGTAATCTCCATCTATACAAATTACGGTGAGCTGCATGAACGTTGGATTCGCCGTATTTGGATGCCGATGTAGGTTCGCAAGGACATAAGCATCAATAGTAACGCAACATCCGCCATTGTTGAGAGAAGGCTTGTTTGAGATGCATCGTAGCATGGACCGATCGGCGCTTGACATCGGAGTGCCGCGGGTCCACGGGAGCGTTTGTAGAGCATATGACTCCTTGTACTTTTGGATCGCTCTCGCAGTGCTTTGATGTCATGCGCCGATTGGTTTGTGAGAAGCCGGTGCATCTCGAACAAGCTTGGTGTGTTTGTGTTTGGTGCTGCCGCACTAGCTTTGCTGTGAAAGATGAGACGTATACAGTGATGTAAGACCTGGCTCTGTGCTGGCTCTCTAACCCGTGGAAAGGCAAACCGGTTCTTAGTTGAACCAACTCCGAACCGAACTCGCAATAGCACTAGCTTTGAACAAGCACCCGGTTCATGCTGGTGGAAAAGGGGTATATAAGAGCCCACTGCAGTTCCATTTTTCACCACAGATTACATTGGAAAACTGTGGGGCGCTGTAGAGCTGGGGAGGGCTCAGACACCCACAGCCCTGCTTGGTATCATGCCTGCAGAAACCATAAGTTAAATTTTAATATATCCTGCTCACTTTACGACTTGAAATAGTCTAGACAGTTTGAAAAACTTTTGTTGCAGAATGCTGAACACATTTACAATTTATTATTGATTCAGTTTATATAGGTCTGTGTTTTGGATGAATATTTTGGTGGGACTCTGTCCCACCTGCCCTTACAGACGAGCTGCGTCTATCTGAAAGTTCTGTCATGACAACTCTCAGAGTGTTTGGCATGATAATGGGTATGACAATGTTGATATGTTTGGTATTGGTGGAATAGATCTGTTACGCTGCTGTTGCTTTTATTGCTGCTGCTGCAGAGTAAGTACGGGATTTGCTACTGCCAATACATACACGACACGCTGCTGTGAGCAAGTAAGACATGCTGCTGCTGTACAACACGAATTACCCGTAGCAGATCTATACAGGTGGATCTGGGGAAGGTGGAGGGTTTCTGAAGCGTGCTGCACTGCTAAGACAAATGCTATTCATGTATTTGAAGATTGAGCATGCAAGCTCATTGGCTACTGATACAGCAGGAACCAATCATCTGTGTCGTATAGATAATAATGTGATTACGAGCAGGTTGTGTTAAAGGACCTATTAGACTGCGCATTAAGAGTTTAATGCCAGAACTTTGTAATAAAACTATTTGCACTACATAGTGTGTTTATGATTATGATAACAAATTAAAATGATGATAAATAGTAGTCTGCAACATCAAGCAGCATACATTTTGTTCAGCTAAAATAACTGAAAGTGCCTGACACCGGAAGCCTTGCTCATTTAATTTAGAAATGTCTGTACCCACTCTTACAGTACATTAAAAAGAAGGTGGATAGCTGTAGTGTGGACTCATACAATTATAATGATTATCAAAACTTTATAGTTACAGTTATCATCCTTAGTGTGAACAGTCCTTTATAAGCAGTGGGATCCTATATAACACAATATAAAGAGTGTCATTTTAGTGGTGCTGGATAAAAGTTGCTAAAGTGATGCTTCCTTAGTCATTAGTTCCTTAATGAGTCTGTGTCTTTCCTTGCATGTTATACACCAGGAAGCTTGGCAGAATCAGTGCAATGAGACTGGTAAAATCATGTTTGATGAGGTCTCTGGATTGTCATTATCAATGCAATTAAGAATCCTGATTATGAATACATTTTCCATGACTAAAGATGACTTTGAACAAGATGGAGTCACAAAGTTTTGCTACAAAATATGGCCTCTGCTAGCTTATTTCCATTTGAGTCACTTTTCTTTAGAGGATTATGAAAAGAATATGATCTTCTATTCCTAGCTGTCCCGATTTGCCCTGTGCTTCTGATAGCAGCAATTGATAAGTAAGCTATATGCATCATATTTGATTATTTTTTTATCACTAAATCACATTTCTTGGATAATGAGATGACAGCTTGACACACATGCAGCCATTTTTGCTATGAAGTAAGATCGCTTTTTTTCGTTTATTAGATCTATCATTTGCCATATGGCACAGCCAAAATGTTTGATCAGTCATGGCCTGTAGCCCCAACCTCGTCTGCAATGATTGTATCAGCACTACACACCTCCATCTTGATACGAGTCAGTCAGCCACCTCTGCGAATGAGCGAGTTAGAATGATGGAGAGGTGTAGACAGCAAAATGAAAAGCTATGGATGGAAGGATGGATAATGCAACAAAGAGCTGACATAGGAGAAAAGATGAAGAAATGCCTGGTGGTGAGGAATGGCACAGAGTACAAGACCAGACAGGTTTATTATTCCAGGCATTGTTTGGATTTCCTTGTTGTGTACACTGGAATTTTTATATTTTCCCTTCGAACTTGACCAACAAAGAGTAACAACAAACAAGGATGTGATATTGACTTCTTATGAGTGAAAGGAGAAAAGGTAGAAAATTGAATGGGAGAAGTTGTAACGCTCAGTGTGCTAGGAATACAGTGTTATTTTAGTAATATTTATATACTATTATTACACGGCTCTGTGGAATACTTGATTCTGATTGGTCGATCATGCCATCCAGTATGATGAACACAGGTTCATTCAGGTTACTGAAGTCAGCAGCGCTATACGTTTGCTAGGAACGGTTTTTCTTCATCAAAGTTTTGCGTTTGGTGAGCTAATAAAATATTAAAACTCAGTCAAATCAATATTTTGTGTAAAGTTATTTAATTATGTCATCCAGTATCGTGGACTTGCTCTCTCTTGTTTCATCATACAAACGCAGCTGCTGCCATTTTGCGACTATTGTTTTATAAACTGTTGGATTATAAATTAACAAACGGGTGCGGTTTTAAAAGTTTAATCTCAGATCAATATATCTTATCCCCATAATTATTTATGTGGCGAAATGCCGTTTAATAAATGGTGTACCGTATCCCTTAAATGACTGTCTAGTTTGAACTTGCCATGCTAGCAACCTCTCTGTCTGCGGAAGCTTTGCATTTAAAGAGCTAATAAAATATTTTGACTCAGATCAATATTTCGTTTCTAATTATTTATTTACTGTGGCAAGTAGCCATGTAATAAGTGGGATAATGTACATCCAGTTATGAACACATGCAAAAACAATAGTATGCATAGTAAAATAAAACCTGTAGCTGTAAGTTTACCCCCTTTTTTGGCACATAATTTTGTCAGATTCTTTGTTCTTCCCTCATATGTAAGTATTTAAAAATACAAAATATTTAATCATTAAAAACAATCCCCAAACGAATCCCCTCTGGACATCACTTTTGGCTACTACTGTATATATTAATTTATTTTTTATTTCAAATTTTTATACCCTTTAACATTAAATCATAATTTTGTTTCTTTAATTTTTAAAAAAACTTTTTTTAAAACAAATTTTTAATTTGTGGATTATCTAGTTCTCAAAGTTTCCAGGTCTCAGCTGTTTCTTTTCCATTTTATTGATTGCTTTTGCCTGTGCAATTCTCTCTGCTTCTATTAACCATTTTAACTCCAATTTTGACTTGCACATTTTTAAGTATTTTGGTTAAATGGTAAACTATTAGTCTGATTGCATAAAATCCACTCCGTGTTTTTCTAGGGAAGAAGTGTTTAATTTATTTCTTTTTTTATGCTGTATTTTGTTCCACCTTGTTGAGTTGGTTATGTAACCCTTTCCCTTGACACTCTTAATGGGGGAGGTGTAGATGAGAGGAGGACTTGTGTGAACTCTGTTGCTTACTGTTAATTACTTAGATAGTTAGACTAGAAGCCTCTCTTGTGTACTGCCCCAGTCTTTCTCATTGGCGTTTCTCATTTTTTCTTTGGCAGCATTGTTTCTTTACTAAAATTAGACAGGAAGATGCAATGAAACAGTAATCTATAAGGGGATACAAAGAGGTTGACACATAATTTGGAGCTTTTAATTGAAAGGAACATAGCAATAGAGATGCAAGCTGGGATTTGATCAGCAATGCTGTTAGCAAATTTTCGTGTTCACACATCAGGCTAAACAGAAGTTCCTGTTCCTCTCTGCTCTCTATGCCTCATTTAACATGGCCCTTTCTGAATTGCTACTGAAAAAGAATCATTATGCAACTGTTAGTTCCAGTCCTCAAATCTGATTGAGCAACTTTCCAAAAGATCTGATATAACAGTCCAACAGCACTGGGATGTTTCACTCCACTTGTTACATTATATAGGCCTACTGCATTCTTATACTTGTGTTAAGTATTTTTCTGTGCTTAAAGGTGATTTAAGGCTCGTTCACTCCAAGAAAAAATCTATAAATATAACTATAACCATATTAGCTTGATTCTACAAACCCGATTCCAAAAAAGTTGCAGACCTGCCAACATGTACGCATTTTGCGTAGCGGGTACGCATTTTGACCTCAAAGTACGCTGGTACGATTTGTCACTCTATACTACGCAAAAACCCGGTGACTCCTCTGTGCACGCGTAGTACTCAAATCCAGCAAAAGAAAGAGTTCAACCAATCATAGCGCTGGGTTCATTTCCCAAAATAGCAAGAGGGGATGACTGACAAATGCGTACGGTGTTACAATATATTCGGTTCCTGAAATATTCTGTTCCACTGGGTGGCGCTTACGGGAATATTCATGATATCCTCCTTTTGTGGGCGTGTCCTTGAGACAACGCGCAAGCGAATGGAACTGAAAATATTAGTAAACGTTTCTCAAATCGCATCGGTTTAATGGATTATTTCGAAAAGGTAATAAAATATTCAGTGTTAATCAACAGTTCACATGTTCAAAGCAATGCAGTTTGTGTAATATGATCGTCTGAGCTATTTTGCCTGATTGAGTACAGGCATTCAGATAAACAGAAGGATACAGCAGAGCAAACATGAGCGAATAATCTTGTACACCGATGTGTTTTCTGTTTAGCGTTTTTATTCGTGAGGCTTTAAAAAGTTTTTGAATAGTTTGATAGTTTGCTTCCTTCGTTGTCATTCTGTGACTAGCTACTGCATAGTGTTGACAACTTGAAATAAACCTCTACAAATGTATCTGTGACCTAATAAAAAGTATATAAGCTATAGCCTGGTGTGAATATACTGTGTCATCCTTAATTTCTTGATTATTTGGATATTTTTAGTGTTTATCACCACAGTAAGGCTACCCTTATCAACTCTAAACTACAAATATTTCCCGTTTTCTCATATTTTACTGGATATCATGACAAAGTCAAACAAGTAAATGCACACTTGATGTTATTTGTCACATATTTTTGTACCAGCTGCTTTAGAGCATCTCATCCTCAGCACCAGATTTGCAGCTCTTGCTGTGAGATGTTACTCCAATCTTCCACCAAGGCATTTCACATTCTCAAACATGTCTGGGGGGACTTATGGTTACATGTGGTTTGGCACTGGAAGGACAATCAGCTGTCATTCTGTCTCCCTTTACCACTGTCTCAGGCATCTTACATTACGGACATTGCAGTTTATTGCTCTGTTCACATCTGCAGTCCTCTTGTCTCCTGCAGCAGGAATAAGGCACGTTCACACAGGTGATCAGAGACCCTGGGCTTCTTTATTCTGGTGTTTTTCAGAGTAAGTAGAAAGGTCTCTTTAGTGTCCTAAGTTATTGTAACTGACCTTGATTGACCTATAGGTGCATGTTCAATAATTGAAAAACATGACAGACATTGTTAAAACCCTTTCTAAAGATCTGTAAAGCTCATTTGGATTGTACAAAATTATCTTTAAAATATTATCCTGAAAATTGACTTTTCTTTTTTGGTGTTTTTTTTAAACAAATCATATAAATACTAATTACATTAAATGTTATAACAAGTACAGTAGTAATTGATGTAACTCAAATTGAAAAGACATTCAAAACAATATGTGAAAAGAAGAAATGCTAAATGTGAGGTACTGAGGTAAATATTAAAACAGAGCCTTGGCACTCGGGAACAGCCTTCATTATGTCTAGATCACACACTGCCAGAGCTACCCAATTGTTTATTTATACTGTTTATTTTTTCTGTGCATTTGTGCTGTATTACCTTACAGAAAAAAAATGATATTATTATTATTATCAGAATTATTTTATTTGACTGCTTTTTAAATTGTTTTAAATCAGGTAGGCCTACATAAGGTTGTTTGAGTAGCCTATGTGTTATATTTGACACATTTCAGGGTTTTGTATTGCAATATCCTGCCTTGTCAAACTTTAAATATAATGAAACTAAACTATAATTTCCTATCATAATTATAATATTTTGAACAAAAATAACATACTTTAAGTAGCTGCTGGCATGAAGACTGTCATCAAAACTAAGTTCCAAAGGTATATTCTAAAGGAATATTTTATTACCTTTTCGAAATAATCCATTAAACCGATGCGATTTGAGAAACGTCTACTAATATTTTCAGTTCCATTCGCTTGCGCGTTGTCTCAAGGACACGCCCACAAAAGGAGGATATCATGAATATTCGCGTAAGCGCCACCCAGTGGAACAGAATATTTCAGGAACCGAATATATTGTAACACCGGCCTATCAGTAAAAATACACTGCAAATCGACAGCTCGATCCCTCCTTCCACTCCCGCCGTCTGACAGTGACTGAATTCTCAAGCGAGGACAGTACAGCAGTCACGGTACTTCTGACTCCTTAAGGTAAACGGGTATAAAATGCTCAAATAATGTTGAACAACAAATCTAAATGAAATTGAAATCGCTATATGGCTTGGTAAATATGAAAATGTTGTGATGTGTGACTGACTGACAAGCGCGAGTCTGGAGAAACATGCGTTTATTTATTTATATGTAGCCTACATGTGTTGCGTTATTGTGTTAATACTAACTAAAGTACCTTTATGTTACATAGCCTACTTATTTTGTATGAAAACTAGCACATTAGTTACTTATGCATTTAAAATTACCGTTGTCTCAAGGCTGCGCGAGCCCTCTCTCATAAACACAAACGCGCGCGCACACACAGAGAGGAGATCATTGTAAAATGAAAGTTACCGTGCTTGGTTTAAAATTTGTTCTTGCTTGTGTTATTTTTTTGTCAGAAAACATTTTTAATTATCCACCCGTGTTTTTAAGATTCGGTAAATGACGGACGCTTTAGTTAACACAGCCCATATGACTAACATTGATATTCTTGAATACTCGATTCGTTTGCTCTTATTGGTCCTTTCCATTCAATATCAACAGTTTTCTATAAATATGTTTGCATTGGCTAACCTTTTATTCAGCGAATGTTTGTCTTGTTTATAATTCAAAGACAGCATGTTACAAATAGAAACCCTTTTTTTCTGTGGGATTTAGTATCATATTTGGATATTAAAATAATAAATTAAGTATTTTAAATGAATCACTACAGCAGTTCACTGTAAACTCAATGTTTCTCAAGGGTTTCTTAATTGTAGACTAGTTTTCATTACAAAACCTGTATAAACGACTCAACTGTCAGGTTAGTTGTATGTAAATATATACTTGAAATTGCAAACAAAATGTTTTAGTCCATATTAAATATATGAATGCGATTCACTTGTGGTTGTCCATTTGTATAAGCACACATTATGCAATGCAATATTAATCATGAATTAAAAAAAATGCTTTTGAGCAGGTGTAGTGAAATTTTTAATTGTGTCAAATTAAAAAAACTTTAACAGTCAAAATTAGATTAACGAAGATGGGTGCGTGTGTGTGCTTTGTGTGTTGTATTCCCCCCCCCCCCCCCCCCATTTTTTAAAAAGAAAGTGCAAGGTTTCTGAAATTAATGAACATGATTTACATAATAAGGCTGTGCAAATAGTTGAATTTTAGTTTCCATTTCACCTTCCAATGATCATGGAACATGTTATTTTTCCTTAAAAACGGTGCGCTTTTGCTCCTCATTAAAAGCCTTAAACTTAGCATCTAAATCAGTCAAATGTAACGTGACTGTCGTAAAATGAAGTCTAGAGCAGGACGTGCTTGATATTAGAAAAGATTTATTAAAAGCACATTTAAGCAACAGTAAGCAATTTCTGAGAACACTTTTGGTATTTGAAATCAACCAAAGCAAACACACCCCTTCCTTCATTGCTCTGCCCCCAAATACACAAACATGCAATGCAAAATGGATGTCTCTTTATCATAGCTGTTGAGAAGCAAAATAATGATTTTGCAAAAAATAAAGCGAAAGTAACGAACGAACGAGGCCTTCCTGCTTAGGTCTCTCCCATGCTGGAAAGCTTTTCTAATATTAACACGGGTCCTAAAGCTATTGCCTGATAACCCTTCTTTTTCCAGTGATATTCCTCTGACCTTTTCTTTTTTGTAATGTCTCTCAACCATCTCTCTTTCTACAGTCTTTCTTCAAATCTCCCTCTTGCTCTCTCTCTCTACTCTCCCATCATGAATGACCCATGAGTACTGCTGATTGGCTACAAGTGTGTTGTGGTGCTCGGTCTGATTTCAGTAGCATTTCTCAGAAATCGCTTACAGCACTTTTAAGCTAGAAAGAGATCTCACTCTGTTCCCCGGGCAGCTTTCTGTGCGTGCAGTCTGAGACGGAGCAACAAGAAAAGTATAGGCTACTTTGACCTTCGGGTGCACACCAATTACACACACACACACAAAACTGAGGCAAAAATCTGAGGCCTTCTGGAAGATTTCCAGTTTTTTTATACTTTTTATACTCACTCGTCTGCCCAGCATGATGCAGCTCTGTATCCACTGCAATATCATATTGCCAAAAGTGGCTGATTGATTTGGGTTTGATGAAATTATAAAATAGTGATTTCAGTCCATTCCCCAAGTTTTCTTTTATCCGAGCTTTAGCTGTATTGATAAAAGCATTAATACAGTATACACACCCTGTAGACATTATAAGGCCAGCCAGGGTTATTCTTCTGGCGTCTTAATGGCAGTGTGGTTCCTAATTAACCATCTTGGCTTATGATGACTTAAAATACTCTAGATTAGCTCAAATAGACCTTAGGAGAATGGACATTTGTAGCCTACGCTCAAGAGTTGGCTAGATAAGCTATCAGGGGAGATGCTTGATTTGCTGCATCATCATGTACACAAAGAAACCAGGTGCCTCTTCTGCATGGTAATCACATCTGTTATAATGCTGAATAGGCAATCCTAAATATAAGCATATTAAGGCATCATCTGTCTCTTTTATTTATGATTTCTCTTACAACTTCTGCAATGGAAAACTTAATGTTTCCTAATCCATTCTGCGGTCATTGTGGTATGTCTTTTATTGAGCGATATGAATTCATTTGTTATTTTGAAGATCGCACAAATTGCACTCCTAAATCATCGCTCTACATTGATAAACGACCACAGTCTATGGTTTTATCTCATAACATTCCGAATGACTGACGGGATTTCTTCAGTGGCTTGCTGCAATCCCAAGTGTCCTTCTCTCACTAAATCCTGGAGGCACTGTAAATGTGGAGTGTGAGGTCTGAACTTTGACCTCGGTCCCTGTGCAGCCATTTTCTACCCTTGGCCTTTTATTATAACTCATTAATCATTGAGGGTTTTTCCAGGGCATAATGTAATGCAAAAAAATATTAAAAGGTGCCCTAGATTCAAAATTTGAATTTACCTTGGCATAGTTGAATAACAAGAGTTCAGTACATGGAAAAGACATACATTGAGTTTCAAACTCCATTGCTTTCTCTTTCTTATGTAAATCTCATTTGTTTAAAAGACTTCCGGAAAACACGCGGATCTCAGCATAACACCGACTGTTACGTAACAGTCGGGGTGTAAGCCCCCAATATTTGCATATGCCAGCCCATGTTCCCAACATTATGAAAGGCATTAGACAAGGGCAGCCATTAACGTCTGGATGTGCACAGGTGAATCAACAGACTAGGTAAGCAAGAACAACAGCGAAAATGGCAGATGGTAGCGATAATAACTGACATGATCCATGATAGCATGATATTTTTACTGATATTTGTAAATTGTCTTTCTAAATGTTTCGTTAGCATGTTGCTAATGTACTGTTAAATGAGGTTAAAGTTACCATTGTTTCTTACTGAATTCACGGAGACAAGAGCCGTCGTTATTTTCATTTTTAAACACTTGCAGTCTGTATAATTCATAAACACAACTTCATTCTTTATAAATCTCTCCAACAGTGTAGCATTAGCCGTTAGCCACGGATCACAGCCTCAAACTCATAGAGAAATTCGAAGCATGCATACAGCATGCATGACGAACATCTTGTAAAGATCCATTTGAGGGTTATATTAGCTGTGTGAACTTTGTAAATGTGCTGTAATATAATCGAGAGCTCGTGTGGCAGGGAGCACGCGAATTAAAGGGGCGGCGCGCTGAAAAAATCAGTGCATAGTTAATGATGCCCCAAAATAGGCAGTTAAAAAAATTAATTTAAAAAAAATCTATGGGGTACTTTGAGCTGAAACTTCACAGACACATTCAGGGGACACCTTAGACTTATATTACATCTTGTGAAAAAGCATTCTTGGGCACCTTTAAAATGTTGTAAAATAAACACAAAAATTATCACACAGCATCTTAAAAATATGGCACTTATGAAATGAGATGCTGAAAAATAATGTATTTTTATTTTAATTATATTAATATATAATAAAATAATTATATTTTAATTTTATTAATGTATAATTAATTGTAAAGTCAAGTAGTTAAGCTACATTTGTAATCAGACAATTAGGGCTTTAGATCAATTACATCACTTTGTAAAGTATATCCTATGAACTGCTTAATAGGTACATTGTTATGAGGACCTATTGTCTTTATACCCAAGTATGTAATGTGTGTACATATGGCGGAACTATATATATATGACTGTAGACTGCTGAGTTTATGAGTCCACACATCAAAAGGAAGAGGAACGGCCTCCGCACGCTCCAGGTCCACAGTGCTTTGTCATTACGGTGCAGGCAGACGAACAGCTGCTGAGAGAGGCCTGTGTTCCACAGCCATGCTGGACTTACGACGAGCACACTTTCAATTATATGGGCCATGGGCAGGGCGCCAGGCTGTGTAGAGATGGGTGCTTTCCAATTACACGGCAGGGCTCGGCTGCAAAGTGAATGAGCTGCGGCCGAATACACAGACACGCTTACGTTTTAGCCCACGCGCAGGCTTGCGTGCGAGGGTGCCGTGACCCATCGTACAACTGGATTTATAGGGATACGTTTAATATCAGGAATAACTCTCAGCGTTGTAAGAGACTCAGTGTAATAAATCACTTTCTCAGCTAATGAAGCGCATGTCAAATGATGGTTTGTGTTTGAGAATTTTAAAGCCGTTATGATTCTCTACTGAGGTTTGTTAGCCTGTCTAGGGAGAAACTTTATAGAGTGCTTATTGATTCGTTTAACACAAGGTTCTTGCTCCCTGCATCGTATGAATGGAGAAAATGACAGGAGATCTAATCTGATGGTTTTAATGGATTTCAAAAGTCGACTTAGTACTGGTTACTCATTCCTTCTGAATTAAAAGGTTACTTATGGGGGCGTCATACTTTTTTCTTTTTTTTATGTTTTTTGTGGACTAGGTGAGATAAAACATGATGACCAAAGGAAAGAAATGGTTTGTTGCATTTCATTTGTTGTTATATACAGTATTTTGTTTTGCATGTAAGGGGAACCAGGTTAAATTTCTGGCCTTATATATATGTAATATATTTTATACAGTATATTTTAAACAGTCTGGGGAATGGTAAGATTTTTTAGAAATGTTTTTGAAAAAAAGTCTCTTATGCTCACTAAGGCTGCATTTATTTGATGAATTTCTTATTATTATCAGTGCTGAAAATGGTTGTGCTGACTAATATTTTTGTGGAGACCGTAATACATTTTTTCAGGATTCTATGATGTACAATATAGAAAGTAATTTTTTTCACATTTGTTTATTAATACAGTTATAAAAATATTTATTTGAAGTTGAAAACTTTTGCAACTTTATATTAGTGTTATCAGAAGTACCGACTTCGAAACCAAGTCGATGCTGAAATTTTACAAATGTGACGGTTTATTCGCTGTTGAGTGGATTCATAAACACCTCTGATTGGCCATTGTGTTCATACCGTCATATGCTAGAAGCCCCTCCCCTTTTTTCAAAATAGCCAATAGCGTTTCGCCTAGATCTCAGCTTGGCCAGAGCCGTTGAGCTTGTGAAACCCAATTCACTCATAATCTCTAAATGATTCTCCTCCATATTGCTTTAAAATATAGCATTGTTTGTAGAATTCAAATGTGTCCGAACATTTTGTGGCCTGTGCCGACTCACACATATGATCCACTCTGTGCTCTTGTGTCTCTGGGCAGTTCATGTGACACTAACACGAAGACAGACTTCAAAAAAGCATATTTACACTGTCTGAATCATTCCCTATCCTCTATATAGTGCACTATGTGCCATTTACCATATAGAAACTACTAATTGTGTGAACAAATGACTGATTTCAGCCACAGATTCAGCGTCTGTTTATAGTGTAGGAGGGGGCGGGACTTCAGATTCTAGAGAGCATTTGATTGGACAGAAGATTTGATGAGAAGCTGAAATCCGTGGTGATGTCATGAAAATCCGTGATTCATTTTAGCGGAAGTGAGAGACTGTAAGTTTTTAATGCTTATACCTCCTAAATGTGAATTTTGTCATTTTTTTGGAACACACCTGCTTATTCATAATCTTAAGGCTAACATATTCATGCTAAAAGCTAAAAAACTTAAATTTTGATTTCAGGGGGACTAAAATCAGACTGACCCCAAACATTTGCATAGTATTGTATATAAAAATAAAATTATATTATAAATAAACATTTTATTTAGCAAATGTATCAATTATTTTATTTTATACAAAAATAATAATTCTAAAAATGGTACTAAAAAATTATATATTTAGTATTGGTTTATACATTTTTGGACCATCAGAGGGATGCTAGTTGGGACAACTCAATTGGACTAACCAAATTTAAACATGAACTTAATTTCTTTCACAACATTTTAAACTACTATATTTAGAGCTTAATCAAACATAATTATCAAAGATAGTTTTTTTTTATAAAAAATGAATTTGTTTTCGAAATGCATTTGTCTCAGAAATCTATTGGGGCATGTGGTTCACATCCTTCAATTTGAATAGATATGACACTTTTGGTTACTCAGAACACAGTGAGGTCATAATCAGGCTTCTTTCTATTTCAGTATTCTGTTCCATTCGGCCCTTAGAAAAGAGCTGTCAATCAAAGCCTCCCTGACACACATTTGTACAAAAAGACTCGACCTGTGGGACAAATGACCCTGTCAGATCACTGTATGACTCAGTCATTCTCCTGCTTGTAAGTGTTGACCCGCAGATCACAGCAAGGAACAATCCCTTCAAATTTAAGGGAAGAAGATATCATGTTATGACAGATCACAATGTTATGTTTTTATGGCATTTTATGACAGTTTTTATTATATAAAAATAATTCCAAAAAATTACACTTTAAATATTATTTGCTACCCAGATGTTCCTTCTTGTCAGGTATGCATGTAAGAGCTCATCTGGCAAAAATGTGCTGGAAAGCGCATGTTAAGGAGAGTGATTTTTTCTATATTAAGACAGTGTTATGTGTATGTGTGAGAGAGAGCAGCTGAACGTGAATAATGATGTGAGTGTGCAAGTGTGAATCTGTGTTTGTGTGTGCTGTGGGGCGCATACACACAGGGCAATTACAGGTACAAAAAGCGCTCCTTTTAGAGTCGTAAAGAGTGTTTCCATGGTGATGGGGTCATTCCGTCAGGACCAAAGAGGGAGGAGAACGCTAATAGTTTGAGTCGGTCACCTCTCGCCAGCCTGGGGGGGTAAAGTGCAGGCGTTAAGACAAGAGGATCCCTAGATATTGTATCTCTGTATAAATGCTATTTTCACCCTTTCTTGTCTTCTTCAAACACCAGTTGTTGTAAAGCATGACTCGAATCTAAGGGGAAGTGGAGATGCTGCTTGTAGCCTCCCGTTTCTTCCATTTCGGAGCAGCAGGAGTCTCGCCATGCTTCATGTAATCAATGTTTATTTTTAGCCCAGCTTGCTCGGTTTTCGAAAGAGAAAAGGCCATTCAGATAAATGGGTTTTTTATCATTAGTCACCGACAAAAGAATAGGCAACAGCAGGGCTAGTCTTGTTGTGCTGGGTCCGTGAATGGTCGTCGCACAGTTAGGGGTTGAGATAGTGCTTTTCTGGCTCAGTGGAGTTCCAGTAAAGTCTGACTTACACTCCTTGGTCTTTGTAAAGCCCTAGCGTTGTGTGTGTTTATGAGCTTAGGCCAGCGATACAGAGAGAGATAAATTCCGGGCCCAAACGGTGTCGATAATGCTCGTTACAGTCCATAATGAGGTCACAGGCGCACTGTCTGGCCCTGATAAAGATTTATAGAGGCTGTGACTCATTGAAGTCCCTCTGTATTCGGGCCCGTGCTGTGCAGCACTGCCACCGCTGGACACAGGAAGTGCTTGCTGAGACATGCTGGGTGCCCTGCTGCTTTCGCTGGAATCGAACTCATGCTATTGATGGCACTTTCCATGAAGAGGGTACAAATTAGTGTCCCTTTAATTTTTTTTTTATGCATTAGAGGCAAAAATTACATTTTTTTTTAAGTCATGTTAGATATTAACTAAAAAAATTAACCAGGCATAACATATATCTTGTTTTGAACATTAATAAATTAATTATATAATTTATTTATATAATAATATTATTATTATTATATAAATTGTTCAAGCGTTTGTGTGCGGTAAAATTTTAAAATGTTTTAAAAGAAGTCTCTTCTGCTCACCAAGGCTGAGTAATACAATATAAAATACAGTAAAAACAGTAATGTTGTCAAATATTACTACAATATAAAATAATTTTCTGTCAATACATATTAAAATGTTTTTTTCCATTGAAGGTAAAGCTGAATTTTCAGCATCATTACTCCAGTGTCACATTAGTCTTCAGTGTCACATGATCCTTCAGAAATCATTCTATTATGCTGATGTTATATATTATATCATGCTAATATGCTGAAATAATTCAATTCTCATTATTAACAATGTTGAAAACCATTGTGCTGAGGGGAAAAAAAGTGTCACTTTTTTCAGGATTTCTGATGAGTAGAAAGTTTAAAAGAACGGCATTTATTTGAAATAGAGAACGTTACTGTTACATTTGATTCATGTGTCCTTGCTGTATTAATTTCTTTGGGAAAAATGTTACGGACCTCAAGATTATGAACTATATATTGTTATATTGTTCAAATATTTTATATATATATATATATATATATATATATATATATATATATATATATATATATATATATATGTATATAAAATATTTTGTAATTTAATGAGCAAGGAATAATTGACGACTCCACTTTGCTTCGTGGCCGCATTACCACCTTGGAGTCAACGGCTCGGAGTCAATTATTCCGCTTATACAGGTGCTGGTCATATAATTAGAATATCTTCAAAAAGTTGATTTATTTCACTAATTCCATTTAAAAAGTGAAACTTGTATATTATATTCATTCATTACACACAGACTGATATATTTAAAGTGTTTATTTCTTTTAATTTTGATGATTATAACTGACAACTAAGGAAAATCCCAAATTCAGCATCTCAGAAAATTAGAATATTACTTAAGACCAATACAAAGAAAGGATTTTTAGAAATCTTGGCCAACTGAAAAGTATGAACATGAAAAGTATTAGCATGTACAGCACTCAATACGTAGTTGGGGCTCCTTTTCCCTGAATTACTGCAGTAATGTGGCGTGGCATGGAGTCGATCAGTCTGTGGCACTGCTCAGGTGTTATGAGAGCCCAGGTTGCTCTGATAGTGGCCTTCAGCTCTTCTGCATTGTTGGGTCTGGCATATCGCATCTTCCTCTTCACAATACCCCATCGATTTTCTATGGGGTTAAGGTCAGGTGAGTTTGCGGGCCAATTAAGAACAGGGATACCAAGGTCCTTAAACCAGGTACTGGTAGCTTTGGCACTGTGTGCAGGTGCCAAGTCCTGTTGGAAAATGAAATCTGCATCTCCATAAAGTTGGTCAGCAGCAGCAGCAAGCATGAAGTGCTCTAAAACTTCCTGGTATACGGATTCGTTGTCCTTGGACCTCAGAAAACACAGTGGACCAACACCTGCAGATGACATGGCACCCCAAACCATCACTGACTGTGGAAACTTTACACTGGACCTCAAGCAACGTGGATTGTGTGCCTCTCCTCTCTTCCTCCAGACTCTGGGACCCTGATTTCCAAAGGAAATACAAAATTTATTTTCATAAGAGAACATAACTTTGGACCACTCAGCAGCAATCCAGTCCTTTTTGTCTTTAGACGCTTCTGACACTGTCTGTTGTTCAAGAGTGGCTTGACACAAGGAATGCGACAGCTGAAACCCATGTCTTGCATACGTCTGTGCGTAGTGGTTCTTGAAGCACTGACTCCAGCTGCAGTCCACTCTTTGTGAATCTCCCCCACATTTTCGAATGGGTTTTGTTTCACAATCCTCTCCAGGGTGCGGTTATCCCTATTGCTTGTACACTTTTTTCTACCACATCTTTTCCTTCCCTTCGCCTCTCTATTAATGTGCTTGGACACAGAGCTCTGTGAACAGCCAGCCTCTTTTGCAATGACCTTTTGTGTCTTGCCCTCCTTGTGCAAGGTGTCAATGGTCATCTTTCAGACAACTGTCAAGTCAGCAGTCTTCCCCATGATTGTGTAGCCTACAGAACTAGACCATTTAAAGGCCTTTGCAGGTGTTTTGAGTTAATTAGCTGATTAGAGTGTGGCACCAGGTGTCTTCAATATTGAACCTTTTCCCAATATTCTATTTTTCTGACATACTGAATTTGGGATTTTCCTTAGTTGTCAGTTATAATCATCAAAATTAAAAGAAATAAACATTTGAAATATATCAGTCTCTGTGTAATGAATGAATATAATATATAAAAGTTTCACTTTTTGAATGGAATTAGTGAAATAAATCAACTTTTTGATGATATTCTAATTATATGACCAGCACCTGTATACTATGGTTACCACACCTCAAGACACTGTTCCGATGTATTTCAAGACATTTGTCAGGTTTTTGTCCTTAAAACACTCCTGTGTGTGGGACTAATTTCTTACGAATATTATACCAAGCCTCCTTTGGATTCCAAAATGTAATTTCAGAACTAGTAACGGAGGCTTGAGCCTTGATAGCAGAATAATACTGTTGATACAGTTATTAACGCACTTAGAGAGAGAGAGAGAGAGAGAGAGGGAGAGAAAAAATAAGCAGCATATGTGAATTAGCCTTGATCTGTGCTTCTCTCACGGCAGCAGTGTCTCTACTAATAGCAAAACTATAAGTTTATCTCAAGAACCGCACAGTTATTACCTCGCTGGTGAGTCATGTATCTTAACTATTTTACTGATTATTAAGGCCCCAATCAGAGGGAACGCGCTTTTTGCAGTGAGAGGCACCTTTTTAAAAGTGTTTTCTATTGGCAGTGAAGCATTTTCTACGCTGTTTATGCGAGAAAAAAAGGCAGTGCGATGCGCCTCGTGTTTTCAGACCTGAAAAACTGTCTGATCGTCAGAGCAGCGCTGACCAAACGTTTCTGTGCGAGTGTTTGTCTGTACAATACAGCACGTGTGTATGTTTGAAAGAGAGAGAGCACGAGAGAATGTGCTTTCAGGACACAATAAAACGTATTTTGTGGCAAAAAACATGACAATAATTTGAAATAAATGAAAACGTTTGGCGAAGTGATATGAAACTGCAATGTGGTCAAGACCTGCCTGGAACTACTTTAGCCATGCATTTCCCTGAAAATAATTGCACACCTTAAAACAGTGGTCAACCAATCAGATTTGAACATTCAACAGCCCCATAGTATAAATATAAATATAATACTTAACTTTGTAGAAATCTGTATGTTGACATCTCACACATTTTAGTATCAAGGTTTCAGAAATGGCAAACATCATATAAAATTAATATAAACAGCTCATGTAATTTTTAGTTTGACCTCCTGTGGTTAATGATCAAAATTTTCTGAAGGTTAAGGGCCTCTTTTCACTGAAAACTTGACAAAAAAAGTTTCAGGCACTATTTTGCACACTATTCGCAGAAAATACTGAAAATGTACACCACTGAGTTGTATTGTAAGTGGTTCACCATGAGTGCTGTTTCCTGACAGTTGTGCTTAAGCGCAGTCTGTTTGATTGAGACAGCTGTCCTTGACCATGAAATCTTTTCAGCTAGTGCTCTGTACAGAACCTGCACAATGTTCAGTCTTCAGCTGTGACACACAGAAAGAGATGTGATGGAACAATGTGTCCTCATGAAATCCATTGCAAGTATCTGAACAGCTTCTCAGAGCGCCAACCAGCCCAGCGTCTTTAGTTTCTGTCGAACATTTTTAATTCTTAATTCATTCTCAATTTTGATTTCAACAACCAATTGTAAATATGGTAAATACGGCTTTGTAGCTGACTATTTCTATTTGACAGGTATATACTCTGCTCTAGCTTTTGCATTTCTCATATTTATTCTTTATATTCAGTATTGCACTTCTGCTAGTATTATTGGATCCCATAAGATAAATTGCTTTTCCTCATTATGCTTGAAATAAAAGCTGCAGGATTAAATGTAACGTCAAGCCAGTGCGATTTCCTTCTCAGACATTTGCAGTGGGATGTATTCATGTTTGTGCAAATGCTTTGTTTTATGTAGGAAATGCCCCGAGCGCTTCTTTTAGAGGTGATCAGCAGTGTACACTGCCAGGAGATGCTGCTGCTTCCCACCTTCCCCTGCACATGTACTACACACAGGGCGAAGATCAGCAGGAGGAAACACACACAGTTATTCACCCATGGGGCAAACCTGTTGGCGCGTGGTAGAATCAATCATATTAATGCCATATGCTCAGACTCACACACACACACGTGTTCTACACAGCCTATTATTTACACAGTGCACAATACACACATATAAGCAAGTTCTAAAATACAGAAGACACTACTCTGAAAAAAAAAAAGCCCATTAGAGCTTTTTGTTTTAAAATTTAACCGCCCTAAAAAAAGAGAAACAAAATGTTTTTGTTCTCATTGGGTCATTGCAGTGGCCTAATTTGGTGTTCCAGACACACCTGATTTATTCTCATTCTTCGGCTCAGATTGCCAGTAGCTAGGAGCCACACATCGACTTATAGTTGTGATAGTTGTGCTGCGGTGCCACAGACAAACGAAATATCTCTGTTTTCTCCTGCAGAGCTGCTACATAATTAAATCCTGTGGAGATCATGTAGCTAATTAGATACACATGCAGTGTGTTTAACTGAATGATGAGAGGAACAATCAGGGCAACGACTATTTGAGTTTAAATCCACGTGTTTAGGAGGTTTTTATTTTAGTATATGGACTGATAGAGTCCAATCCATCTCTAATACTTTAGGCCAGTTGATGGTCACTTGTCCTGTTGATATTTATTAAACTTGTACGTGTTTTTATGCCTTAAACAGTTTTGTTACAAATTCCGCTGATTTAAACTTGTTATCTAGATAAATTGTCTAGCTGGCTATATGTTTTTGCTGAAATTTTTAACATACATATAAATGGGTTATAAATGGGTAACATTTTTTTCCTCAAAATTGCAACTTTTGAAGAATGAGTTTTTCCAGTTCAGAAAACAAAATTTTTACCAGATAGATGTAAAGGTGTAAAGTAGGGATGCACCGATGCATCGGCCGATTTTTGCTTAATTTACAAGCATCGGCAAATTGACTGTAGGAGGAAAAAGGCCGATATAACAAACCGATGGTTTATAAATTAACTGCATGAAGGCGCTGAGCTTTAGAATGACTGTTGCTTAATTCTAGCGCTGCTGTCTGCGCTTTAATCCTAATCAAATAACTAAAGATCACACACTATTCTTGACTAAATAACTTCTGTAACTTTCATAAGTGCAGAGGACTTCATCCGAATGATGACTAAAACTTTACTGATGTTTTATTAAGTTTATTTGCGTCCATTTTCACTCCAAAAAAAAAAATCACCACAAAAGCTAAACATTACAGAGCACAAGAAGTGCGCATTTTCGGGGGTGCTTAATAAACTGACAAACTTTAAATCTGCAAAATATCTCTGGAGAACTGCATGCTCTCCATTACTCTTATAGCTCCGTAGATGAGAAAAGCCGTCAAAATAAGAGTCCCGCCTTAGTAAAGTGCAGATCTCATACATATTTAAACTTACAAAAAATATTAAAATGTATACAAAAACAAATTGGTGCCCCCCTAGTTTAAAGAGAATGGCACGAAAAATAGAAAATATCCAGTGAGCGGCAGTTCTGTATGTTCCGAGGTATGTAGAAGAGCATCTCTGAATGCACAACACGTCAAACCTTGAAGCAGATGGTCTACAGCAGCACAAGACCACACTGGGTGCCACTCTTAAACAGGAAACTGGGGCTACAATTCGCATGGGCTCACCAAAATTGGACGATTAGATTGGAAAAACGTTGCCTGGTCTGACATTCAGGTGGTAGGTTCAGAATTGTGTAACAACACAAAAGCATGGATCCATCCTGCCTTGTATCAATGGTTCAGGCTGCTAGTGGTGAAATTGTCTGGTATATTTTCTTGGCACACTCTGGGCCACTTAGTACCAATTGAGCATTGTTTATTTGCCACAGCCTATCTGAGTATTTTTGCTGACCATGTCCATGCCTTTATGACCACAGTGCCCCCATATTCTGATGGCTACATTCAGCAGGATAACTTGCCATGTCACCAAGCTCAAATCATCTCAAACTGGTTTCTTGATCATGACAATGAGTTGACTCTACTCAAATGGCCTCCACAGTCACCAGATCTCAACCCAATGGAGCACCTTTGGGATGTGGTAGAATTGTTGAATTATACCACCAAGGCCCTGCTTACACCTGCTATTAAGATGTGTTTTGGTCGATTGGATCACAAAAGACCGCCTACCCTCCATCTACTGGCGTGACCTAACGCGTAAACATTATGGGAAGACAGATGGAATTTAAACTTTGTCGACTGAAGCCCCAAGTTTGGTTTAACCCTCTGGAGTCTGAGGCTGATTTGGGGCTTGGAGAAGTTTTGACATGCCCTGACATTTGTGCTTTTTTCAGTTGTTCATAAACATATAAATGACAAAAGTGTCATTAAACTGTATTCAGCACAAACTAGGCTACAATAATATGTGAGGAACATGTATGTACATGTTTGTATTTTTGAAGGAATAATGTTTATGCGTGGTTATTGAAAAAACAAATGTGTATAAAAAATATATGACCGCACACTCAACTTGCGAATAGTTTATTAACCAATATTTGGAGAATTGGAGAAAATTTGGAGAAATATTGATGGATTCTTATATATTTATGTCAATTTTCTATACTGAGAAATAATATTTATTGTCATCACTATGAGTGCTGGATACTGTGTTTTTAATTCATACTTGCAGCCGGAGGGCGCTCTTTACACCTTTAGTCCACAAATTCATAATATAAAGAAGAAAAGGAACTAGGAACTAACGGCATGTCTTCTAGAGATCGCTAACCATGGCTTTAACATCCAAATAAACACTTTTCAAGACAATAAATACACGATTGAGACGATAAATGCATGTATTGCCTCTGAATTTGCTTCTGAATAGCACTGGCTCCGTGGGCGTGGCCGCATTAGCGGATAATGAGCTGAATCACAGACTTCTGACATGGCTCTCTTTTCATACAGATTACATAAACACAGAATGTTTGTTTTCGATTTGACTTGCACGATTTAAAACCTGACATTTCAACATTTCTTTAGACGTAAGTGTCATTTTTTTTGTCATTAGTATTCATAAGTTACAGTTCATTTTCTGAGAACTATCAGATTGGACTTCGTTCAGAGGGAGAGGAGAGATCACGCATCATGTTAGTTTTCTTTATTTTACAAAAAGCGCAACATTGTGTTTTTACTCTGAGTGTACACAAATAAAAGAAGATATTCTATAGTTTCAATTGATATATTACTTATGTCTCTATGACAAGAAATGACGGAGTATTTTAAGTCTGTTTTGCTGCAATGTGAAAAAAATCCTGCAAAACGCGCCGGCGCTTTTTCAGACCTCAGGGAGTTAAAGACAAAAAATGTACCAAGCACAATGTTCTCTCACCATTCCTGATTTTTAACACGCACTCACAGCGTTCGGCTTAATCTTGCGGCAATCAAAGCAGAAACGAAAGCTCTTTTTTCCATCATCTTTGTGCATGTAAATAGCATGAGCTTATTTTGTCCATTAGATTGAAAGATCTGAAAAAAACAAAAACAAAAAACAATACATTTACCCGCCCATAGACTCTCTCTTCGAAGAATCAGGACAGAAATGGTTGAAAGTGGACAAAAGAGGTGAATTAAAATACCAGGTGTAAACTGGTATGTCTACTGCCTCGTCTACTTGTGATCTGATCGACCAAAACTCATCTTAATACCAGGTGTAAACAGGGTCTAAGAATTAAGGCAGTTCTGAAGGCAAAGTCCAACTTGGTACTAGCAAGATGTAGAGGCCGGTGAGTGTATATATTATGTTGACAGGGCAAGAAATACAGATTCATCTCATAAATGATGCACTCTTGTCTGGTTAGTCATTTGAAGCTTTTTTTCCCCCTGCAAACCTTGAGTGCACCCCTATGCTTGTAACCGCAATTCATCAACCAAAGGCATCTCGAACCTTTATCTCGGTACTGACTGAGAGAAGTTCCCACCACATTGATGTAATAACAAACATGATACTGCCATATCTTTCTTTAACATTTTGTTGTTCCTTCACCAGTTTTAGAGAGCATAACATATTGGAGTCAGGCATTGAATCAGGCATCAAGTCAGAAAGAGGAAATGTTACAGATTAGAGCCTGTTGGGCTCTTTATCAGAACACAGAGGGGTTTTCTGCTTTAAATATATTCAAAACATCCTCAACAATGCCTCTGTCTAATGTGGTAATCTGGTGAATGCAGCAGTGCATATTGTTCTACAAAGGCTCCTATGAATCAGAAAGAGAGCTGTCAAGGGATGCAGCTCTTTCGCTCTCTCTTTCTCTCGTGTGCCTGTGTACAATGTATTATTGGCCATGCTAAGTCAATAGGCTTCATTCAGTGTTCTCTCACTGACTGAGATCAAATGATGTGGGAGTCTGTTCAGTCAGTAGCACTAATGTCTGTGCAGTATCAGAGGGCTGGTGTCAGGCTATGGTCACAGTTCTTCACAGGCTCAGTACAATATGACTAGCTCCATCAGGTCATCACCACACATTAGGTCTTCTTTATCCCCACATCAGAAATTATTTATTTTATTATTTTAATATATAAATATACATTTAATACAATATACATATAGCTTCTTTTAACTAAATACATATTTAGCGTTTCCCATTATATACAATTTTGCCACCAAAGAATTAATATTTAGACCTTTTCTACTTTCTTTAAATATTACACAAGCGCATTGATCCAATGTGAAGCCCAATCAAATTGATCAATAATTGCAAACCACCATTTGGTATCTAACTATAGCTAGCCCCTACTGAGTGATTTGATTTGGTTCTATTGTTCTATATATTTCTATATATCATTCTATCTATCTAAATGTTGTTTGTTCCATGGTTCTATCATTCTTTCAAACATTCTTTGATTCTTTCATTCTATCTGTCATTATATGGTTGTATCTGTCATTCTCTCTGTCATTCTAATGTTCTATCATTCTAAAATTCTGTCTATCATTCTATAAGTCTTACTTTGATTCTGTTGTTCTGTCTAATGTTTTATCTATATATCTGTCTGTCTGTTATTCTCTCTATCGTTCTGTCCACAATTCTGTCTGTCTGCAAGGCATATACCTAAATACTTTTTACTGTAAATACCTATAAACTCTGACATTATTCTGCAGGGCATTTTCTACTGACCCGGTCGGGCTAGAGGTTCAAATTTTTATTTGCCCTACCAAATTTGTCATTGGCCCCACCACAAAAAAAGGAATAAATTCTTTTATTTGTTTTTGATCCAAGGTTATGACACCAAAAACTACTGACTCATATCAATTTAAAATATTGTTACAGACAGTCAGTAATAAAATAAGAACAAATAATCAATTACGAGCAATAGCACAAATAAATACAACAGAACAAACCATATGCAAATGAAATAAACAGTTCTTTTCAGGTTTTTCATGTACAGATATAGTAATCAAATGTATAGTCTGTATAAATATAGATTAACCCTTATTAAAGTTATTCAGTCAAGAGCAGTGAGCAATTTTTTTTTTCTCTGTCTTTTGTTTGATCAAGATAAAAACAGACAGCAGCAGGAATATTAGGTTGCTGTCACTTTAAGAGCTGCACGGATCCAGTATACTGTTACACATGCATCTTATCTCACGTTTACGTTCACTTAATACATAATCGACTGTTTACAATGATAACTCAACAAGATGGGCAATTTGACATAATTTTGTGTAATCAGGAAGACATGAAAGAGTATTCGCTAGTATTTGGAGTACCACAATGAGAGATGTGGGTACTTTTGCATCTAACTTTCCGTGAAGATGCAGCACTGGCCTGATCGGGCAAGTGATTGTTGGCCCAACTGATTCTGTCTCAACAAACTCTTTTCTAGTTGCAGCAGTTCCTGGAATTGCATTTCATTTTATTTCTGCTGTTATGCGTCTTGTTTGCTTATGATGTACAGCCCCCATATATATATATATATATATCTGTAAGTGTTGGCACAGCGTAGTAACAGTCAACTTCTGCTAAATAATATCTGGATCAGTCGTGTAATCCCGGCACTTGATTGTGACGCATCACAGTTTACAATTTGAGCTGGATAAACTGAGGCAGGAGGTGTATCGCTGCCCCTCTTCCTGCGCTAATTAGAACAGGCAGTTTTAATCAAGCTAAGTGCGACCAACTGCGTTGAGTGCCTGTGTGGCTCTGTACATCAGTAGGTTGGGACGGTGTGTGTCAATGGGACCTTAATGATCCACACAGAGCGAGACAGGCCTGGATCTCTCTGTTTCCACTGCCATTAAGTTGTTCTCTCTCAGAGAGAGAACAACTGAGAACCATTGAATGGTTTAAGTTTATAAGAGTGTTGATGCGAGCGCTGACATGGATTGTCACTTTATCTAAACTTGAGAGGCAGAAATGGAAAACAAGAGAGGGAGAGTGCCGAAGGAGAAAAGATGACAGGAAAAAAGAGAATACAGAGGGAGGCAAGGCCAAGAGGAAACACAGAGATAAATGTGAAAAGAAATATATACAGTCTCCGAAATGCTTTAGAGAAGACTAGCAGACTGGACAGAAATAGGCCAGAAATTCATCCTGATAGCTGAGCAAAGCAGCGTGGCTGTGTGCCAGTGTCAAAAAAATGCCGTGCGTCCCTTTGTTCTCCTTTCTGTGGCTTTGTAAATATCGCAGCCTTGTGCTGTTTGTATTCCGAGCTAATTACTGTGACTGTAATTAGCAAGGATTTAAATAGAAAATCATGGATTTATTTGAATTAGTGACACAAGCGCAAATGAATCTTGCATTGGTATTCACGGTTAAAAACGGGCGAGACATAACCTGCTGTTTTTTTATCTAATGACTGAAATGATCCTAAAATATTAATTTTTCTTATTATGAAGTAAGGTTTTTCATAGGTGCTTGCACAAATTGAATTAAACAAAGCCTTTGATTGAATTTGCATATTTTATAACAATTGCATATTATAATATTATAATTTGCATTATTTTATTATCTGAATATTTTCAGTCATCTTCCTGATTAGGAGTTTATGTGGCTCAGAGGAATATTTCTTGCCTTAAGATGTGGCATGTTTGAATCTTGCTTGACTGACTTTTTTTCTTTTCTTTTTTTTAGACATGTATCACTTATGTTTGCAGTTCATTTTCATTATTTGTTATGACTGTTAGAAGGGATTTTTTAAAAACCTATTCGTTATATAAATGTCTTTAGTTTTCAGACCGTTTAGCAAAACGGCATCAAATTTCAATCAATATGATCTGAAGGTTTGATTCCTTTACCATGTCTTCCTGATTCGGTTGGATCTCTGAAAGGGCATAAACATGTCTTCATGTTTCATGTTTGCCTCTGTAAAAATAATAAAAATAAGTCCTGACTGTATATGCAGTGTCAGACTGCAGTTCTGATTGACAGGTTGGAAAGAATGACAGCGTATGACTCAGGGGAATAAGGGTAAGTGATTGGCTGGCAGAGGAAGGCTGTGAATCAGGATGGCTGGTATAATTTGTTCTTCTCACTCTGATCGCTGCCATGGAACACTGCCCGTGGATAAGGTTAAAACAGTATCGCACTACATCTGAATTGTGCCACTGAAGCCTTAACCTCTCCATGTTTCTTTCTTCAGCACCTTATACTGCAGTAATGCTGGTGTAACTGAATGGTTATACTTAAACCATCTATTCCATTTTGATTGTCACTTTGGCTGTTTAGGAACGCTAACATTCATATGTTAGCAGTATTTTAACGTGTTTATCTCTGTCTAAGGCATAAATAAAACTGGAAATGAGTAGAAAACCAACATATGTTTATTAATTCATATGCACAAATATTTTAGGACTATTTATTTAGTAGCTTTACATGAAGTATAGTTTGACTCTAATGTTTTATTTGGAGATGTTTCTCCCACAGTGCCCTGGGAAAGTGTGTGTATAAGAGGAATTGCACCTCTGAGGGTGAATGGGTCTGACAGTTTGTATTGTAAAATCCAAGCGTCCTCGGACAGAGGAGTGTGTGTGTGTCTAGACTCAAATCCCAGAGCATTGCAGACTAACATCCTCCTCCTCCTCTTTTTTGTGCTGATTTAATTTAGGAGTGGGTTGAATTACTAACGTCCCAAAGGTGCGCAGGGCATCCTGAGAGCCTTTCTGATATTTACTCACCAATAAGCATCATGTGGTGTTCTTTTCCATCCCTCCTGTGTCTTGCCAAACACAGCAACATGCTCCTTTTTAAGGAGCGGCGTAGTTTATATGAAATCATATTGAGAATTTTACATCATGGGTGTCACTTTGTTTTAAAAGATGGCTTGTCTTATAAATATTAAGTCATGCATAAATAATTTAACATGATATTTTACCATTTTGATAACTAAATGTTTGGTAGTAAATAGTAGGTGATGTATTGAAACATCTGTCTTGTTTCTAATTTAATTAGAATAATTTAAATAATTCAGAATTTACACTCTGTCAGTGGATTTATAACCCACATTTGTTTGATTTTTGTTTCATGATTTAACTGGAACTGTTAAGCCGTGATACTTTGGATCACACGTTTGTGAATGAAGCCTATATGGTTGACATATCCTGCGGTATGATATGCTATTGCCATTCACTCTGGACTCATTCACTATTTCCCTGCCTGTGTTTGTCACTATGGTTACTGATTTTATTTTATTTTCAGTTCACATTTGTCCATTCTTGTTGATGTATGGTTGTGTTTGCCTCCCTGCCTTTGTTTGGATTTCTATGTGGATATTTTTAAAGACTTTTTGAGCCTGATTGCTTCTCTTTGTGTGCTTTACTGCAGCCAAGCATGACAGAAGACTGAACCTAGAAGTGATAAAACTCAGGAAACTTTTTGTTTGTTTTTTGTGTGTGTTCTTTTTTATTTTTTTTTTCACCATCATTATGGACTCTCCCTCAGTTCACCTCATGTGCCTTGAGCAGGGAAATGTTCCCTCGAGGTACATGTGGATGAATTCCTCGACCTGGCCCATCAGTCACCCTTCCCGCATGACTGCCTCTGCTCACTTTTGATCACTGGACTTAACAACGCCACAAAGGCCCAGTTGTCTGGGGATGGCCCTTGAGGGAGCTTTGTTGATTTTTTGTGGAGTAGGTACTGGTTTCATGTGGATCGCCACTCGTCGTCAGACACAACAACACCAGCCCCATTCCCAACTCAGTGCCCAGCCAGAAACCATCAGATGGCGAGAAGCGACTGCATCATCCGTCACCATGGAGCTAAAGAGTGTAGATTGGAGCCCCGCCACATTCCCACCACTGAGATTGAGTTTCTGGCCACCACCATGAACAATTATTTTGATTTTGGAGATGAAGATCCCCTACCACCTTGAAGCCCACCTGATCCTGTCTGCTCTGTTTTGGATTTGCTGGTCCCACCCAACCTCTCTCTCCTGCCTTCTCTCCAATTCTCAAACTGTGTATCTACCCAAGCATTCTTGTTTTTTGCCAGTGCCTCTGTGCCTCCTCAGTCTCTTCTCCAGCCCTCAGCCACTCCTGCTACCCAGTCCTAGTTGTCTCCCATCAGCCCCTGAGTTCCTCCTCAGCCTCCTCTCAGTGGCGCGGCAACCCCTCGAAACCGCTGTGAGTCAGCTCCTCCTGGGCATGGGGATCCATTGGCTCCACCTCCGGCCTCAGATCATGTCGTTCCACCTCGGCCTGTTGCCCTGACTCCTCCGCCTTCGCTCCTTCCCCCTTGATTCTAGCAGTGACCATTGAGCTTTGAGCTCTGCTAGACTCCCTCAGACCATCGGCTCCACCTGGGTCGGACATCGCTGTTACGTCGCCAGGGACTCCACCCCTACGGTTCTGTTTGGCTCTGCCCTCCCTCAAGCCATGCCTTAGCCCTCGGTCTCTCCAGCTCCACCTCAGCCCTCCGGTCCCCTGCTTCCATCTTGGGGGGTCGTTGCTGCAGCTTCGTCGTGACCTCCTGGACCTTCAGTGTCACTCTGCTCCTTCGGCTCTCTGTCTGCACAGAGCGCTCCACCTCCATCGCCTCCATTACCTCCGCTCGTCCTCATGGTGGCGTTAAGACCCTCATCACCATGGTAACTCCCTCCAGCAATGCCACGGGACAGCATCCTGGCTGTGGCCTGGATCGCCATCTGGCCGTTCCTGCTCAAGGCCGTCCCCTGGATCACACACCACTTGCACCTCCCCTCTCCCGGATTTCCATCCTCTACCTGAGCCTCCTCCTCCATTCACTCTGCCTCCATTCACTCTTTCTGGGAGAGGGCGTATTGTCACAGTGTCATTCGGTCTGACTCTGGACTTTGTTTTGCATTTTGCACCATTTCCCTGCCTGTGTTTGTCACTGTGGTTACTGATTTGATTTGCCATAACGTTAAACTGTGTTGTCATTAATCCCCTCATTTGCCTGTGTATTTACAGTAAGTTCCTGTGTTTTCAGTTCGTATTTGTCCGGTCTGGTCGATGTATGGTTTTTGTTTGCCTCCCAGCCTTTGTTTGGATTTCTCTGTGGATATTATTAAAGACTGTTTTGATTATTTTGACTATTTAGATTATTCAGGATTATTCTGCCCCTATTTTGCTTTTTCAAATATTACCTTTCATGCAGTGTAATATAGCTGTTTGTGAATGAAACATCAAAGTGCACGACAAATAAGCTTATTGTCTCCTAAAAGAAAGAATCGATTCTGAACTGCCGAAATGAGTTGTCACCAATTCCAGTCTCACTTCCTGTTACAAATCTGTGTAACAATGTACCAAATTTGCATAATTCTGGCCTATGGTCTTCACTGGCTGTCTACAAACTATGTCTACTTTGACCCGCCCTCAAACACTGTAGTTGTAGCTGAGACTGGAAGAGTTTGATCTGTGTTGTCAGCTTGTTGAGAAGACATTGTTTTCAGTGATGAAAAACCCACTTTGCATTAACTTCAGAAGGATGAGGATTTGCACTGAAATTGAAATGGAAAAATCAACGCTACCATTCCTGTTCATATCATGTGGATATCAAGCATTGAGGAAAGCCTCTGGAGTAGATTTTCAGATATGGTAATAGGTATTTCATTACCAACATGTGCCGCAATCGGTTGACCAATCACAACAGACTGGGCCATCTGACCAATCAGAGCAGAGTAGGCTCCTCAAAAGGAGTGGTTTATAGAGGCTGAATCTTTAAACAAACCGTTGTCCGGCTCTTTGAGAAATTAGGTGATGTGCAATGTATATTATGAGAAAATGAAAGTGTTTTTTGACCTTGGATGCATGTAAACCTATTGTAGAAGACCTTCAAAACCAAATTATGAACCTTTAAAATAGCATAATTGTGGCAATAAAAAAAAAAAACTGCTTTATGGAGAGAATTAAGCAAAATTTAAATGTTTTCATATATCTCTGATTGGCAATTTTATTTTTACATTTAATTTTTTAATTAAATTTAAAGGTGCCCTAGAACCAGTTTTTATAAGATGTAATATAAGTCTAAGGTGTCCCCTGAATGTGTCTGTGAAGTTTCAGCTCAAAATACCCCATAGATTTTTTTTAATTAATTTTTTTAACTGCCTATTTTGGGGCATCATTAACTATGCACCGATTCAGGCCCTTTTAAATCGCACGCTCCCTGCCCCCCGAGCTCTCAACTATAATACAGTGCAAGTTCACACAGCTAATATAACCCTCAAATGGATCTTTACAAGATGTTCGTCATGCATACTGCATGCATGAGTCGGATCATGTGAGTATAGTATTTATTTGGATGTTTACATTTGATTCTGAATGAGTTTGAGGCTGTGCTTCATGGCTAACGGCTAATGCTACACTGTTGGAGAGATTTACAAATAATGAAGTTGTGTTTATGCATTATACAGACTGCAAGTGAAAATAGCGACGGCTCTCTTGTCTCCGTGAATACAGTAAGAAACGATGGTAACTTTAGCCACTTTAGCATTTAACAGTACATTAGCAACATGCTAATGAAACATTTATAAAGACAGTTTACAAATATCACTAAAAATATCATGTAATCATGGATCCTGTCAGTTATTATTGCTCCATCTGTCATTTTTCGCTATTGTCCTTGCTTGCTTATCTAGTCTGATGATTCAGCTGTGCACATCCAGACGTTATTACTGGCTGCCCTTGTGTAATGCCTTGATCATGGGCTGGCATATGCAAATATTGGGGGCGTACATATTAATGATCCCGACTGTTACGTAACAGTCTGTGTTATGTTGAGATTCGCCTGTTCTTCTGAGGTCTTTTAAACAAATTAGATTTACACAAGAAGGAGGAAACAATGGAGTTTGAGACTCACTGTATGTCATTTCCATGTACTGAACTCTTGTTATTTAACTATGCCGAGGTAAATTCAATTTTTGATTCTAGGCAGTGTTGGGGTAGTTACTCAAAAAATGTAATTAGTTACTAGTTACTTCTGTAAATTGTAATGAGATTACTTTACTAGTTACTTCATTTGAAAAGTAACTTCACTACTTATTACTTTACTTTACTTTACTTTACTTTTTATTAATTTACCGTGTAGATACATGGACAAACATCATAGCCCTATCATCACTTAACCTTTCTGCATAGAGTTTATTGTATAAATATTGAACCATATGAAAGAACAATAACCCAGTCTGCACAAAGAAATATGCCTCACCGTAAAATCCAGAAACAACAGGATAAAGAAGGCTATGGTGTGGTCATTTTAAAATGGTGTCAACACACAAGTTTCAAAACACAGGCTTTGAATCGCTAATTCAAAAGTGAAAGTATAATGCTCACGGCCGCACGGGCATTCATAACGGCACCGCGCCAGTGGACACGCACGGTTATGAACGCCCGTGAATGCACTTTAATGATGGGTTCATTAATGATGAGTTTATTATTATTCTTAATAAAAAACCCAACAACAAAACAATACAATCAATGACAAACTCGCTTAAATAGGCGCTCAGTCAAAGGTGAGGCAAATGGGCAAAGTGAGGTGCGACTCTCGTTCAGCCCACTTTGAATTGAGCAGACGCATTCAGTTCTGTAAAACTGAATGGTCACATGCAAAATAAAGAGTTTTGTTGCCAAATTTAGATTTTTTTTATTTGATTATTATTTAGTCTATTTGTTTGATTTGTAATGATTTAATTATAATTTAATTACTTGCTTGTCATCAACTTGCAATTCCCTCGCGAACCCCCTTTTGGGAAACCCTGTTTTTTTAGAACATTATTTTACATTCATTCCTTGGCGACGCGTCATGCAGCCAAGCTACAGGTATCGCGTTTATTTTGTTTTTACTTTTTTATTTAAAATATTCACAAACTTGTTAACTAGGCTATATCATGAATTATATGATATTTTCCGATTGTCATATATGTGGAAGTGAATGTGTTTTGTTTAAACACCTTTATAATGATCATGTTAGTTGATAAAACGGATTTACATTAGGCTACATAAATTCATCAATTTTTCCAGAAATAAACGCAAGTGGCTGGTGAACTGGGATAAGAGAGTAAACTTTAAAGGATTATCGCAGCTTCCATATGAGTGTATGGAATCTGCATTTAACAAACTGTAAATGTATTTTTTTATATATAGCCTAGTCCTCATTCAAACGTCTGAAACCTCAAATAAACATGTGGTTGAAAACTTAGTTGTGAAATATGAAAAGCACAGAGCGCGTCAATCTGGCTCAGCGCCAGCAGCGGGAAAGCAGGTTTGAATTTAGCGTATTGAACGTTCTCATCACACCGGTGTTATCGTACACGTTAAAAAAAGTTAAAATCGATTGGGTGAAAGTGGACAAATTGAAACTGAGGGGGCACAAATCAGATCTGAGGGGGCAATATGCCCCCTTTTGCCCCCTCGTGGCGCCGGGCCTGCCGAAACCCCCTGTCTCCATCTCCATTTCCCGCTCCAGCAGATCTCTATGGCAACGGCACACATACAGGCACACGCATGCACGCGCCACTTAAACAGACAGAACTTTACACACAGGCAAACACGGCTTGGGTAACGCAGGAAAGCGCGTTCCTATAGTCTAGTAAAGTAGTGTAGTTACCAATATTATTAGTGTAATGCGTTACTTTACTTCGTTACCCAAAAAAGTAATATTGTTACTGTAATCCGTTACTTTGTAACTCGTTACCCCCAACACTGATTCTAGGGCACCTTTAAAATGTAAATTTAAATATTTGATGCATAGTTAATGTTAAGTAGCTGATACATAACATGTCCATTGATTTTTATCCATCAGCTACCCTACTTTTACTTTTACCTGTTCAAAAATAGTATTATATGCATGGGGAAATGTTTCCTTTTTCATTATAACAGTGTCTGCTCTTGTCTTTTTCTTTCTCGTTTCTTTCATTCATGCACACTGATATTGTGCTTTGTGTCTGTAAATGGACTCCAGGTTTAAATAGAGGCCAGACTAGCTGGAATCTTTTTGTTGACTGCCTTTTCTCTCTCTCTCTCTCTCTCTTAAGCTCAGTGTGCAGTTTAAGGCTGTATGAATGAGTAAATAAATAAAGAGAAATAATTCTCTGAGGAAGTGCATGTGAATGCGAACATGAGAGAGTGAGAGCGAGAAAGGGAGAGGAGGAGGAGGAGCAGTCAGGGAGAGCGGGCACAAAAGAAAAGACAGAAAGAACACAAAGATAGCGGATGAAAAATGGAGTCACAAAGGATACAGAGAGTTACAACAAAAGAATAGGAGGGAAGGATAGAGACACAAGACATGGCAACAGAAGGAACAAGAGAGGCGTCAACCACGGCAGAGACCAGAGTGAGGGATAGAAGAAGAGGAAAAGAGAGAGAAATGGGCCAGCTCTCCCCTGCAAGGCACACCCTGGCATTCAGCCGTAGAGGAGAGCAGGAGAAATGTTGAAAGAGAGAGAACTGTATTTGTCAAGAGCTGAGGAAACAGCATCTGTGCAGTGTCAAGGAAAAGAGACAGAGAGGCGACATGTCTCAGAGAGACGGTGACTCTGTACAGGAAGTGACTTTTAAGATTAAGTTGTGATATGTAAATGCCAACCTTTGCTATCATCTCAGGCATTTTTGCTTCTGTTATGTCATCATTGCAAGGATATGAATATGTATCCGTCTGATTGCTTAGATAAACATCAGCGTGCCGATGATTTACTGATGTCTGGATCTGGCGGAACAGAGGAGGAACTTCATTGTGCAGCACAAGCACACACTGTTCCACAAGTATTCACAGCTGTGTTTTACTGGTATGCCATAAAACAGACTGAATTATGGGACAGCCAGTATCTCATTTAGTAGGGTAGCTGGTTGCTGACTTTTACATGTAGGCATTACTATTTTTGAATGTTTTTGAAGTCTCATATGCTCATCAAGCCTCTATTTATTTAATCGGAAATACAGAAGAGAAAAAACAGTAATATTGTAAAATATTATTACAAATTAAAATAATGGTTTTCTATTTTAATATATGGTAAAATATAATTTATTTTTATGATGCAAAGCTGAATTTTCATCAGCCATTTCTCCAGTCTTCAAGGGTTAGTTCACCCAAAAATAAAAATTCTGTCATTTATTACTCACCCTCATGTTGTTCCACACTGGTAAGACCTTCATTAATCTTCGGAACACAAATTAAGATATTTTTGATGAAATCCGTCGGCTCAGTGAGGCCTCCATTGACAGCAAGATCATTTCCTTTTTAAATGCCCATAAAGGTACTAAAACAGTTCATGTGACTACAGTGGTTCAACCTTAATATTATAAAGCGATGAGAATACTTTTTGTGCACCAAAAAATAAAAGAAAATTTTGACTTTATTCAACAAAATCTATTGATGGGCGATTTCAATACACTGCTTCATGAGGTTCCGAAGCTTTACGAATCTTTTGTTTCGAATCAGTGGTTCAGAGCATGTATCAAACTGCCAAAGTCATGTGAACTATTGAAATTTTGAAAGGCTTACGACGTAACGAAGCCTCGTTTACTGAAATCACGTGATTTTGGTGCTCCGAACCACTGATTCGGAAAAAAAAAAAAGATTGGTAAAGCTTTGAAGATTCATGAAGCAGTGTTTTGAAATCACCCATCAATAGATATTGTTGAATAAAGTGTCTTTATTTATTTATTTTTTTTTTTTTTTGCTGCACAAAAAATATTCTCATCACTTTATAATATTAAGGTTGAACCACTGTACTCACATGAACTGTTTTAGACATGTCTTTAGTAGCTTTCTGGGCATTGAAAAAGCAAATGATCTTGCTGGCAATGGAGGCCACACTGAGCCATCGGATTTTATCAAAAATATCTTAATTTGTGTTCTGAAGATTAACGAAGGTCTTACGGGTGTCGAACGACATGAGGGTGAGTAATAAATGACTGAAATTTCATTTTTGGGTGAACTAACCCTTTCAGTGTCACATGATCATTCAGAAATCATTCTAATATGCTGATTTGATATTTAGTTATTATCAATGTTGGAAACAGCTGTGCTGCTTAATATTTTTTTGGAAACTTTTTTTTTTTTTTTTTTCAGGATTCATTGATGAATACAAAGTTAAAAAGAACAGTGTTTATTCAAAATAGAATCTTTACTAACAATATATCTTTACTATCACTTTTTTTTCAATTTAACACATCCTTGCTGAATAAAAAGTATTAATTTCTTTCAAAAAGAGAAAGAAAAAAAATTACTGACCCTAAAATTTTGAACAGTAGTGTATATTTTTACAAAAGATTTCTATTTTAAATAAATGCTAACTTTTTATTCAACAAAGAATCCTGAAAAGTATCATATTCACTTAACAAAAATATTAAGCAGCACCACTGTTTCCAATATTGATAAGAAATCAGCATATTAGAATGATTTCTGAAGGATCTATAACTGTTATATCTATACCAGAAGTCTTTACATTCACTTTTAAGGGGGTCATTTTTTTATTGTTATCATTATTTGTTCCTTGAGGTTCACTACCAAAACAAAAATGAATATATATGTGGAAAAACAATAAATTTTATCCTCCATTCTGATCCTCTGTCTGGAATATTCTGTCTTAAGTGGGTGGCAAATGTCAGCCGTTAAGTGACTGAATGCCAGTGGGTGGAGCCTGTGGTGTGATGATGTATAACTATTCGTTGATGTCTTTCTCTGAAGGCAGTCATATGCATATGAGTCATATGTAACTCCGTGTCTACACAGGACATGAGTGCGCAATAGTGATATTGTCTACACTGGATGCGGCCCGACGTGACACAACAAATTCCTGACAGTAAATGGATTCCCCGTTCTATTTCTGACATAGTCCAAGAGCTTCGCAATGGTCGGTTTGGTTCAGTGTAGACAGCTTTTAGTAGTTGCAGCGTGGCAGGATGCGACACGACAATGGTCACGTCTGGTGTAGACACGGTGTAAGACACCTAAGACATTGCTACAGGGAGAAAGGAATGACAGCTGATTGTCTTTGCAGTGCCATATGTCCCCCCAGATGTGTTCAAGAACTTGCAAGTGAAGAGGGGTATATCTCACGGCAAGAACTGGCAAGTCTGGTGCAGTCCATGAGGACGAGATGTACTGTAGTACTTTAAGCAGCTAGTGGCCGCACCATTATACTGACTGTTCAGGGACTTTCCATTCTTATTCCATTTCTGTTCGTCAAATGTCGACATAAGCAAAAAAAGAAACGTCCTCTCATTTCAACTGCTTTTATTTCCAAACTGACGTCAACAGGATGTGAGGTCATGGGAATAAACCGCAGTGCTTAATGTTACAGGTGTACACCTCACGCTTCATTGATGTGATGATTACCGTTGGTTCCAAAGGAGATGGCACAAATGTTTTCTCTCTCTTTCGCCTCTTGCCATTAATGCCTGTGATGACGAATTTTGTAAATGTCACTGACAAGTGTTAGTTTATTCATTTGCCACCCAGCATTAGTCACAGTGCGCATTTGAGTGAGTGAGTGAGTGACGCCAACACTCTTTCTCGTCTCTGTCTATACAGTTGTGCATTGACGTCTCCCATTAAAAAAAACAATAAGCCACTCTATGATTTTTCTATAAATATCGAACATGCTGGAAATATAATCTGTTTTATCAAGTGAATGTAACTAAGTAACAGAGGATAGGATTGGATTTTTAGCTTGTACATGCAAAGCTTATGTGGATGTTTTATATCAAATCAAACAAAAGACACTTATTATTCAAATGACATTTGTTCTGACATTTAACATTAATAAGCATGAAAATACACTATAAGCATTAAAATTTTACACTGAATTTCACCTACTGTCATATGATTTCACTCCTTTGGCTCATTTCTAAAGGTGTGTTCACATTTACTGTTTTTTTGCTGGAGATATTCAGTAATTTCAATAGGAATTCACATGAAGGCAATAGATTTCCCCATGCAGATTTCGCTTTGGGTTTAAGTTGTTCACATGGATTCGCTGCAATGATCATCAGAAATCTGTTTGGTTTGAAAGTGACGTCTTTGTGAGCTTTGCCTTATACATTGCTAAGCTGTTGACAATAGACAATGGATCATTTTTGCCCACAAAATTTCGCTAATGTGACTGCAGCTTAATTCGTTAAACTAATAATGTTACATCTACTCCCATGTAACATCACTACCCAGTAGTGTTGTCACGATACTGGAATTTATAACTTCAATACGATACCTTAAAAGTATTTTCGATACCAAAGGGTCCATCCATTGGAAGTCTAGGCAATTAATAATATCTTCTGAAGAGATCAGTTTATATGATGACAGATTTTAATTTAAGCTTTTATTCATATATAAATGTTAATCATTACAATTATCTCATGTAAATATTTGCTCACTCAATGTAGGCCTATTTGTTTTTTTACAATGAGGTAGCTTGATTTCAAACTGAATTTAAAATGAAAACAGCAATAAAATAAGTACATAAACAAATTACTAACAATAGCACAGATAATAAATACAATAGAATAATTTAGAATAATACAATAGAATAGATAATTTTCAGGTCTAACAGCAGTATTCAGTTAAGAAACTGAATAATGAAACTGAAAGTAATCAAATAATCTTCATTGTAAAAATTAAATACGGATTAATCAATTACAGTTAATCAGTCAAGAGCAGGAAGTGATTTTCTCTTTGTCTTTTGTTTGATAAATATATACAACATATGAGAGTGGCATGTTTATTAGGCTGCTGTCCCTTTAAGACTTGACGCACACACAGATCCAAAATAAAGTTACACATGCATTTTCGTCCTGAACTGTTACATAACCGACTGTGTTTATGTTAATACTCAACAAGATGGGCATTGTGACCAGTGTTGGGCAGTAACGAGTTACTGTAATGCAGTTACTTTTGACAGTAACTAATACTGTAAGGCATTACTTTTTAAATAAATTAACTCTGTTACCGTTACCATATGGTGCGTTGTACGTTACTTTTTTAAATTAATTAATTTTGGCTGAAGTGTAGCCTACAGCCTGACGTGTTTACAGCAGTGACGCATTGTAGGATTGGTTGATGCCAACTACTGTAAACACGAAGACGCACTGTGGGCGTGTTTCCGTTTATAGAAGTATGTGCGGCAGTCATGGCGAGTCAAGGCGAGAGCAAGGCGAGTTTCTCAAAGTGGAAATATGCTCATTATTTCACTTTAGTTGAGCATAAAGACAAAAACCTTTTAGTCAAATGTAAGCTGTGTCTTTCTGGTTTGAAGGTTCTATCTATTGCGATAAAGGTCCGGCAGGGATGTCTCAGGTCCGGCAGGGATTGTTGGTGAGGGGAGTGAATTTCCAGCGCTCTCCCCACCTTCAATACCACGACCCTTGAGCAAGGCACCGTACCCCCAACTGCTCCCCGGGCGGCGCAGCAAAGGCTGCCCACTGCTCCGGGTGTGTGTTCACGGTGTGTGTGTTCACTGCTGTGCGTGTGCACTTGGATGGGTTAAATGCAGAGCACAAATTCCGAGTATGGGTCACCATACTTGGCCACATGTCACCATTAGTTGACTAATCACATTTATATTAATTTAATTTCTTAAATATTGGAGAGAATAAACTAATAATGAGCTTTTATGTAATATAGGCTATGCACTCAAGCGCACTCATAACGCTTGCCATAAGAACCGGCAAAAGTAATGATTATGAATATGAATATTTACACAAAAAAAAAAAAAACAGCAAGGAGACAATTTAATTGTTTATTAATAAAGTCATGTTTTCTGAATCAGTGTCGGCTGCAAAGATAAAGTTGACATTGCTGACTCTCATCATCTCTGCATATACTGGACGCGCCTAGAGAGAGAATGCACATTTCATTCGGATTACATAATCAGAGTAGACTCTTTTCGTTTTTAATTATTTCATTTTAAAATAGATATTTCAAGCTTTCTATAGATATATTTGTCATGTCTGTGAGGCAAGCAGCCTATACGCTTTCGGTTCATTTAGCCTATAAGTCGCGCTCCAGCTCACGCGCCAGTGATCGCGCCGGCGCATCCATGATTATATTGCCTGCTATATTTGCTTCTTATTTATTAAATCCAAGCAATTGGTTGATGAAACATTGGTTAAAATTAAGATAAAATTTTTACAAAACGAAATTCACTTTAAATAGAGGCTTTCTATAAAACAAAACTTAATGAAGTGGTCAAAATCATGTCTGACCCACTCCATGACTCCCGATATATTGCGCATCTTATGATGTATCTTACTCATGGTGTTCACTTTTCATAATCAAGTAAATGAATTTAAAACATAACATAGGACTATTTAAACATATATATGAAACTACATTTTCTTTAATGACAGTACAGAGAAATTTCATGAGCAAGAGCGGATCATGAGTCAAGAGTTGGGTCAAGAATTATTCTTAGACTTATATTTAATAATGGGGGCATTCAAGTTATTTGACATATTTTAATTTTTTTAAAGTAACGCAATAGTTACTTTCCCTGGTAATTAGTTACTTTTATAATTATGTAACTCAGTTACTAACTCCGTTACTATTTGTGAGAAGTAACTAGTAACTATAACTAATTACTTTTTTAAAGTAATGTGCCCAACACTAATTGTGACATTATTTTTGTGTGTATTTGACCGTTAATAAGCCGAGAAAAGAGCTCAATTTGGCACTCGTGAGCTGTGTGTCAGAGGCGGCTTTATTTTGTGTGTGCGTGAAATCTGCGGCCATGACTAGAATTATGCGCAATCCCATGAGGAATTCCAGACACGAACACACCAACACATTTAACCATAGTGAATGAGAGAAGGTGCAGCTGGTATCGGTGTATCGATACTGCTGAAAGGATCGTTTCAGATATTTCAGGATTGATACGTATCGAAATGTTGATATTTTTGACACTACTACCCAGTCACCCGACAATAAAATAAAGGGGGAAAAAAAAAACAAGCAGATTCTGTAGTGGGAATATCCATATCTCTTATGTAGTGACAGGCAGCAGTTTAGCCCTTAGAAAGGTTAGTTTTCCTCATGTGACCAGAGGACAGGTTAGGCCATTAGTATTGATAAAGCAGTCATGCACTGAAGGATGTTCTCCCAAACTGAAATAAGAGCCATCGCCCTCAAACTTCCTATCAAACCGCCTTTAAAATGGTAGATTCACCCTCACCTTAACTCACCTTTCTACAGTTTTCTCCATTATTAAATGGATGCTCTTTTTTTTGCCTTATTTTTCCATATTTTCTTGTCATAATCTTTAAAGTTCTGGTCTGAAGGAGCCCAGGCAGACAGGGACACCTAATCCATCTTTTCTGTCCCAGAGGCATTGTGGGAGATGAAGTCAAGCGCACTGCGAGTGAAGCTGTCAGCAGCGGTGAAGCGTGAAGCGGAAAGCGGGATCTGTTTTTCTGCAGTTCATGGTTTACATAGAATCAGGAGCCAGTCGAGCCTCACTTATCCCCGCCCCTCACGTATGCTAGGCTTTTAGGTGTCTGACTAGCAGGGTCAGAAGGCAAGACCTGCAAGCCGTTATTGCATCATAAATCACTTTGTTTGAGAATCCTGTATAGATCAAATGAATTAGAGCAAAGCAGATTTTTTTTTGCCTTTGGGGAACATTTATTTCGCAGATGCACTGATGCTAACTTGAAACACTCCTGTAAAATATCCATGCTAGGTATTGGTGATGTCAAGCGTCTGGCTATAAGCCCAAACAGAATTAAGCATGTTGTAAAAATGCCCTTTCTGTTTGGGTCAGTTTTTAAAGAAAAATGCTACCTCTGAAAAGGCTGCAAGGTTAGATTAAAGGGAAATTCATCCAAATATAAAAATCCTGTCATTATTTACTTACCTTAATGTCATTCTTAACCTGTCTTCTGTAGAACATAAAGAAGAGATATTTTGAAAATGTTTTTTTTTTTTTTTTGGCCAAATGTTGTTTTGGACCCCATTGACTTTCACTGTATGGACAAAAACATTCTTCTGAATCTATTCTTTTGCTTTCCACAGAACAGAAGAAAGTAAATTATAGAGGTTTGGAATGACATGAAGGTGAGAAAATAATGACAGAATTTTGATTATTGGGTGAACCGCCCCTTTAAATGTGCTTGATGTTATATAAAACAGAATGGAGATTGTGCAATCCACACACACAGAGACATGCATTGATTATGGAAGTGCAGGATAACTGCACTGACCTGCTTGTTCATTTGTGTGGAATGTTGGTGGAGGCGCTTTAGGGGCCATTGTTAGTGTGAGCCATAGCGAAATGGACCATTGCAGTGGGGAAACTGCCAATCACTGAGCTGCATCGTCGGAAACGGATTTCTAATAGAACAGTTGATAAAATCTAGCCCATTTAAAAACCAACCCTTTTTTTCACTCCTAAGGGGAAACATACAGCTCCACTTGAAACGCTGTGTGTTTACAGTATCCTGAGTACACACAAAGGGCATCTGAGCTGTGGCTTTTTGATAATGTCAAATAAAACCTACCTTGGGTTGTTTTCCTAAACAGACGTGGTCCCTTTAAAAAGGTCGGGCTGACAGAGAAAACAACTAAACTGGAGTTTCGCTTGTTGAGAGGCGGTTGCTGGATTGGAGAAGCGTTTGGTGAGAATCTTGCTAACGTAATTGCGGTCTTGATTGCTACAAGCAACCTCCATGTCCCCTTTAGCGCAACTACCTCCACCCTACCCCGACTTCCTTTCTCCCTAGGGAGATATGTGATGACTTTAGAAGATATCCAGCCCTGCAGATAGAGGAAGTGTCTTTTATGTAGTCTCAAGGCTAAGGCAAGATAAAAAACCCAACTGCGGTTTCCCCCAAAGGCCTGTCTGGTCACGAAACACCTACTTTACAAACACATTGAATTCCCAATGTCATTGATGATGCATTTGACACTATAGGGTGACCAAGACATCCCTATTTTTTGGTGATTCTACAAAAGGTCCATATTTATATAGTTTCTCTGCTCATGTCTCCATCAGTCACATTATATTTTTGCATGTACAATATATTGCTACAGTATCAATTATCAACTAATATCACAGCATTTTAGAATTGTAATTTATTTTATAGGTAGATATTGAATAAATATCAGACAATTTTAATATTGTTTGTATTTAGATATTAGAGATACTTGCACTCTTAAAGGGTTAGTTCACCCAAAAATGAAAATAATGTAATTTATTACTTACCCTCATGACGTTCCACACCCGTAAGACCTTTGTTCATCTTCAGAGCACAAATTAAGATATTTTAGTTGAAATCCGATGGCTCAGTGAGGCTATGACATTTCCTCTCTCAAGATCCATTAATGTACTAAAAACATATTTAAAACAGTTCATGTGAGTACAGTGGTTCAATATTAATATTATCCGCTTGTTAAGTCGTGACGTAAGGAACGCCGTTTCTGGGTCCAAGCCTCGACTCGTTTCACTTGAGAATGCCATCACCAGGGCCGTTTATGAGCGCTATTTATTCATATTAAACATTTAACATTTTAAAGTTAAACATTTAAAATATTTACAGTCTACACAACCGTCTCCGTGCTCACAGTGTCACAGACATTAATATTTTAACGATTTATAAAAGATGAATCACTTTATCGCCATCTGGGATTTTGGTATGGAGATAAAGGTTATGATTATAATTATTACACCACAGAAGTATTACACCACATCGTTTGTGTATATTAGCACCATTTGTTGTTTTCTTGTGGTATGAGATAGAGCGTTTGAACCTGGAAGCGCTGCAGCGTGACGTCAGACTTAACAACCGAATAAAACGATGAGAATATTTTTGGTGCACCAAAAAAACAAAATAACAACTTATATAGTGATGGCCGATTTCAAAAACTGCTTCATGAAGCAGCGTTAGGAGTGTTATGAATCTTTTGTGTCGAATATGATTTTGAACGTGTGTCAAGCCGCCAAACTGCTGAAATCACGTGACTTTGGCGCTCTGAAGCGTTGATTCGACACAAAAGATTCATAACGCTTCGAAGCTTCCTGAAACAGTGTTTTAAAATCGGCCATCACTATATAAGTCATTATTTTGTTTTTTTGGTGCACCAAAAATATTCTCATCATTTTATAATATTAATATTGAACCACTGTACTCACATGAACCGATTTAAATATGTTTTTAGTTCATTAATGGATATTGAGAGAGGAAATGTCATTGCTCCCTATGGAGGCCTCACGGAGCTATCGGATTTCAACAAAAATATCTTAATTTGTGTTCCGAAGATGAACGAAGGTCCTATGGGTGTGGAACGGCATGAAAGGCAGTAATAAATTACATTATTTTCATTTTTGGGTGAACTAACCCTTTAAAGTTAATCTTTACATCATAATGTTTTGATGCCGAAATTCTTATAAACATTTGATTGTACTTTTATTGAAGTATTTATATTTGTAATTTTATTTCTTAAAATATAGAGTTTTAATACTTTAATACTTAATTATTGGGTTATTGTATTGGCCAGGATTTTAATATCTAATTAATAGAATCAGTGTTGTCATCATGTAATTTTCCTTTATGTCCCAGGTTAATTAGTCTTCTCACAAATATGTATTGTCCCAATAAAGATAAGCAGTTTCAAATATGTGTTTTATAGCTATTCAGTGCAACACTTCTGTATTGTTTTGAATGTCACGATCAGCCAACAAGCATTAATTTAAGGCAACAATGGTGCCAAGTCCTCACAGTTCATAACAGAGTGTGCTGATGTATTTTAGTGTAGTTTGACAGTATTATATATACAGTACTTCATCACAGTACAGTACTACATTCATAATGGTCAAAATACACATTCATAGATAACTACCCTAGACATTTCAATTATATACTGGCCACAGAACTATATTTAATTTCAGAAATATGGTTGACTTACAGACATTTTTAAAAACTATCAATTACATTTTGTGTTGTTAATGCTGGAATACGGTTTTCTGTGTCCTGGTGCTATGTGGATTAGGATGACAGGAAACTGGCAGTAAAATTGGGGAAGTTGAAACAATTCTGTTCTCTTTGTGCTTAGTTTTGGGGCTAATATTCATTTGGAATATGTGGTGTGACATGCACTGTGAGAGAATGTATTCAGCAGCATTCAAAAGCGGGTTAACTGTGCAAATCAGGTGGAACAGAGCGACTGCAGTGTGAAAAATCTGCCGCAATCTTATTTCTCTCCCTGATTGGATAAACATCTAGCCTATGGGGTTGGGACTTGGTATGCAGGTCTCAGACAAAATTGTTTAAGTGGAGTGCAGATGTTGAAGGGCATGACAATGCGTGAGCTGTGTGTGTGTGTGTCTGTGGTTTCCACTGGTGGGTAAATTTAATGAGACCAAACATTACTGTTTTTAAAGCAATGATTTCCAACCAGGGAAATAATAATAATAATATTATACAATTAAAAATAATAATAAATTGAATTATTTAAAACTGAATTGTAATAGATAAAAATAATAGGCCTGTTCATTTCATGATTTTTCTGTTCTTTTTTGAGGAAAGAGAAAAAAATGTTTAAAACTTGTTTTTATGGCATTTGTGGCAGAATACATTTCTATTTCCACAAAAATATTATGCAGCTCGACTGTTTTCAACATTGATAAAAATAAGAAATGTTTTTGAGCAGCAAATCAGCATATTAGAATGATTTCTGAAGGATCATGTGACACTGAAGACTGGAGTAATGATGCTGAAATTTCAACTTTACCAAATTACATTTTAAAATATTAAAATAGAAAACAGTTATTTTAAATTGTAATAATATTACTGTCTTTACTGCATTTTTTATGAAATAAAAGCAGCTTTGAAAAAGTTTCAGAAACACTGTATGTTCTTGTCTGGCTCTTTATATAAAAATGTGCATATATCTATATATCTATATCTATATCTATATATATATATATATATATATATATATATATACTGTATATATATGTATGTGTGTGTGTGTGTGTGTGTGTGTATACAGTGGGTACGGAAAGTATTCAGACCCCCTTAAATTTTTCACTCTGTTATATTGCAGCCATTTGCTAAAATCATTTAAGTTCATTTTTTTCCTCATTAATGTACACAGCACCCTATATTGACAGAAAAACACAGAATTGTTGAAATTTTTGCAGATTTATTAAAAAAGAAAAACTGAAATATCACATGGTCCTAAGTATTCAGACCCTTTGCTGTGACACTCGTATATTTAACTCAGGTGCTGTCCATTTCTTCTGATCATCCTTGAGATGGTTCTACACCTTCATTTGACTCCAGCTGTGTTTGATTATACTGATTGGACTTGATTAGGAAAGCCACACACCTGTCTATATAAGACCTTACAGCTCACAGTGCATGTCAGAGCAAATGAGAATCATGAGGTCAAAGGAACTGCCTGAAGAGCTCAGAGACAGATGTGTGTGGTCCTGGTAAACCCTATGTTGTGGGGACATTTTGTGGTAATAGCAGAAATTTTTCACCTTGTGGGGACATATTTTGGTCCCCATGAGGAAAACCGCATATAAATGTATGTGTGTGTGTGTGTGTGTGTGTGTGTGTGTGTGTGTGTGTACAGGTTTATCTTACATTGTTGGGACCAAATGTCCCCACAAGGATAGTAAAACCTGAAATCACCTATATTGTGGGGACCAATCAGCAGTCCCCAGGAGGGAAGTGGATTAATAAACATACTAAATGATGGTTATTTGAAAATGTAAAAATGCAGAAAGTTTTCTGTGTTTAGGGGTAGGGTTTCGTGTAGGGCGATAGTGTTTGTACAGTATAAAAACCATTACGCCTATGGAGAGTCCCCACAAAGATAGCGAAACCGTGTGTGTGTGACTGGCCTCTGCTTCTCTGTGGGAATGATGCTCCCCACCGTCAGATCCAGGTGTCTTTCCGTTCCCTTCCCCCAATCCGAGGCAGATGTAGTCTGTGCAGTCATGGAGATAGTGCTTTTAGCACATCCATGATCAAAGAGCCTATACTTATGGCACAATAAGATCCTGCTAATAATCCACAATTACTTTCAGACACATGCTAGTGCAAATCAGAATCATACAAAAATAACTAACTACAACAAAGCACTTCAGCAATATGTAATTATGATACCATTGATTAGACGAACCTACATGTGTACAATGACAAAAATGCCCTCATTGCTGTGAGCGTACAAAACGTGTTGTTAGTTTTGACATGCCGTTGTCATTTTGGCTGTTTGTTCAGAACAGAAACAGGCAAGCGAAAATCATCAAAGCCAGGTGGTTTTTCCATTAGCGTAACTCAGTTAAGCTTCAAAGCTGAGAAGTCGGACTTGCTGCAAGAAAGAAATATGAAAAGGGGAAAGCTGACAATAACTGTAAGACTGTCAGACATGAGAGACATTTTCAGAGACAGGCCTGCTTAACTACTCACTTCAGACTGAGGCAGTAGATCAGACGTTGTGCTCAGTAGTGACTTAAGTTTCTAAGAATTGCAAAAACACAGAGAGAAGAAGCGTGGAGCTCATTATCATATAGCATATACAGTAGCCATAACATGAAAATAATTATTAGGTTATTGCAGGTTTTTTAATACAGTGGGTACGGAAAGTATTCAGACCCCCTTAAATTTTTCACACTTTGTTATATTGCAGCCATTTGCTAAAATCATTTAAGTTCATTTTTTTTTCCTCATTAATGTACACACAGCACCCCATATTGACAGAAAAACACAGAATTGTTGACATTTTTGCAGATGTATTAAAAAAGAAAAACTGAAATATCACATGGTCCTAAGTATTCAGACCCTTTGCTCAGTATTTAGTAGAAGCACCCTTTTGATCTAATACAGCCATGAGTCTTTTTGGGAAAGATGCAACAAGTTTTTCACACCTGGATTTGGGGATCCTCTGCCATTCCTCCTTGCAGATCCTCTCCAGTTCTGTCAGGTTGGATGGTAAACGTTGGTGGACAGCCATTTTTAGGTCTCTCCAGAGATGCTCAATTGGGTTTAAGTCAGGGCTCTGGCTGGGCCATTCAAGAACAGTCACGGAGTTGTTGTGAAGCCACTCCTTCGTTATTTTAGCTGTGTGCTTAGGGTCATTGTCTTGTTGGAAGGTAAACCTTCGGCCCAGTCTGAGGTCCTGAGCACTCTGGAGAAGGTTTTCGTCCAGGATATCCCTGTACTTGGCCACATTCATCTTTCCCTCGATTGCAACCAGTCGTCCTGTCCCTGCAGCTGAAAAACACCCCCACAGCATGATGCTGCCACCACCATGCTTCACTGTTGGGACTGTATTGGACAGGTGATGAGCAGTGCCTGGTTTTCTCCACACATACCGCTTAGAATTAAGGCCAAAAAGTTCTATCTTGGTCTCATCAGACCAGAGAATCTTATTTCTCACCATCTTGGAGTCCTTCAGGCGGGCTTTCATGTGTCTTGCACTGAGGAGAGGCTTCCGTCGGGCCACTCTGCCATAAAGCCCCGACTGGTAGAGGGCTGCAGTGATGGTTGACTTTCTTCTTTACCTCTCTCACCAAGGCTCTTCTCCCCCGATAGCTCAGTTTGGCCGGACGGCCAGCTCTAGGAAGGGTTCTGGTCATCCCAAACATCTTCCATTTAAGGATTGGAGGCCACTGTACTCTTAGGAACCTTAAGTGCAGCAGAAATATTTTTTGTAACCTTGGCCAGATCTGTGCCTTGCCACAATTCTGTCTCTGAGCTCTTCAGGCAGTTCCTTTGACCTCATGATTCTCATTTGCTCTGGCATGCACTGTGAGCTGTAAGGTATTGCATAGACAGGTGTGTGGCTTTCCTAATCAAGTCCAATCAGTATAATCAAACACAGCTGTACTCAAATGAAGGTTTAGAACCATCTCAATCAGAATGATTGAGATGGTTCAGAAGAAATGATCAGAAGAAATGGACAGCACCGGAGTTAAATATATGAGTTTCACAGCAAAGGGTCTGAATACTTAAGACCATGTGATATTTCAGTTTTTCTTTTTTAATAAATCTGCAAAAATGTCAACAATTCTGTGTTTTTCTGTCAATATGGGGTGCTGTGTGTACATTAATGAGGAAAAAAATGAAATGATTTTAGCAAATGGCTACAATATAACAAAGTGTGAAAAATTTAAGGGGGTCTGAATACTTTCCGTACCCACTGTATCTAATTAATATAATCAGTGTTGTCATACCCCAGAGTAAATACTTGCATGATATTTACTGCTCAGGTGATTGGCTCAAAAATAACCTTGCTCTTATTGTCCCAATAAAGATAGCAGATTTCAAATCACAAACTTCTATGCCAGATGAGAAACTCCCTTGAGATTGAAATGAGGAAAAATGCTAACAAATGACTTTCTCTTGATATTATTGCCCACCCTTGTGTTAAACAATGGCTTTTGTATTTTGTTTTCTTAATTAGACATTGATGCAAAAAGCTGGTAATAGAAATCATGTAGAGAATAAATGTACTTGTTCAAGTGGTGGAAGGGTCTCCCAGGCTGTTTCATTAATGTTTTGAACTCCTACGCAAAAGCGCTATACCAGAACACTAATGTAAGCTGGGTCCTAATGCACTGAAGTCAAGTAAATGTTCAGTACTCCCTCAGGTTTTGTGTAATTAATGTTTTAAGCATCTAACTCTCTCTTCCTCTTTGTTGTTGTGCTTTGCAGTCTGCTCGCAGTACTCGCGGGGTGTGTTCGCCATTTTTGGACTGTATGACAAGAGGTCGGTTCACACGCTAACTTCCTTCTGCGGCGCGCTACACATCTCCCTCATCACGCCCAGTTTCCCCACCGAGGGCGAGAGCCAGTTTGTGTTACAGCTACGGCCATCCATACGAGGGGCCCTTCTCAGCCTACTAGACCACTACGACTGGAATCGGTTCGTCTTTCTCTACGATACCGACAGGGGTAAGACAATAAAAAGCTCAGAAACACACTGACTCATGTTAATGCACATGTCCATTTGCTAGTTAGATCAGAGAAATGTTGAGAGCCAGTGGAAGTGTTTAACAGGTGTATATATTGGTTTTGAATGTTAAATGACTAAGTATTCTGCATAATATCTTAAAGGGATAGTTCATCCAAAAATGAAAATTTGATGTTTATCTGCTTACCCCCAGCGCATCCAAGATGTAGGTGACTTTTTTTCTTCAGTAGAACACAAATGATGATTTTTAACTGCAACCGCTGCCGTCTGTCAGTCAAATAATAGGAGTGAATGGGAACTTCTACTATAAGAGTAAATAAAACTTGCTTAGTCAAATCCAGATTAAACCCTGCGGCTCGTGACGACACATTGATGTCCTAAGACACGAAACGATCGGTTTGTGTGAGAAACCGAACAGTATTAATATCATTTTTATAGGCAGTGATGTCTCACGCATATACTTCAATGAGTACTAGACATTACTGCCATTGTCAGAGCGCGATCAGACCACACTAATCGAGTGCTAAACGCAGTTGGTGTTTTAGAGGTAAAAAAAATTATATAAATACTGCTCTGTTTCTTGCACAAACCGATTGTTTCGTGTCTTAGGACATCAAAGTGTCTTCATGAGCTGCAGGGTTTAATTTGGACTTGTCTAAGCAAGTTTTATTTACTCTTATAGTAGAAGTTCCCATTCACTCCTATTATTTGACTGACAGACGGCAGCGGTTGAAGTTAAAAATCATCATTTGTGTTCTACTGAAGAAAAAAAGTCACCTACATCTTGGATGCCCCGGGGGTAAGCAGATAAACATCAAATTTTCATTTTTGGGTGAACTATCCCTTTAAAGGAATAATTTTCCCAAAAATGAAAATGCTAATCATGTTGTTCCAAACTTGCATGACTTTCTATCTTCTATGAAACACATAAAGAAATTTTAAAGAATCTTCACATACCTATTTTACATTCAGCAGCAGTTCACAGTGAACACGTCTGTCAAGATCCAAAAAGGACAAAAATTACTATAAAAAGCTCCATAAAAGTCTGAAGCTATACAATTTTTGTATACAACAAGTTACTGAGTTACTGAGCCAAACTTGAGAAGCAAATCAATCTGTTTTGAGAACAAATCATTCTGTTAAGTCAGTTCTTTTTAATAAACCAGTTAATCTGGTTTACAAATCTAACTGGTCTCTTTTTTCATGCAGGACTGGAGATTAAGCTTTAAAAAGGATGTCCATATAAATCATGCACTGTATTCAAAGTCTTCTAATTCCATACAATAACTTGTGTGATGAACAGACTAAAATTTAAAGGGTTAGTTCACCCAAAAATGAAATTTCTGTCATTAATTACTCACCCTTATGTCATTCCAAACCCGTAAGACCTTTGTTCATCTTAGGAACACAAATTAAGATATTTTCAATGAAATACAAGAGATTTCTGAACCACACATAGGCAGCAACATCATTGCACCTTTCAAGGCCCAGAACGGTAGTAAAGATATTATTAAAATAGTCCACCTGACTACAGTAGTTCAACCTTAATGTTATGAAGCAACAAGAATACTTTTTGTGTGCAGAAACAAAACAAAAATAACTTTATTTAACAATTTCTTCTCTACTCTGTCATTCTCTAATGATATTAATATACTCATTAATGTGTGGTTCAGATACCTCTCGAATTGTCAATGTCAGTGTCAGCTTTATTTGTATAGCACTATTCAAACAACACGTTGACCAAATGTGCTTTACAACATCTCAGTATAAAAACACATTAATACAATATTAATAATAACAATAATACACACATTAACAATAATAAAATAAAAAATAAATAAATGAAAAATTATCAACAAGAGGGATGCGCCATGGCAAAGTGTGATATAAGTTGTATTGTAAAAATGAATTTCATCAAAAATATTGTCACAGACACGTCAGGTTCCACCTCACTTCCTTACCCACGCACTCAATCACCAGCATACTAATCACCGCCACCTGAAGATCATCAGCACCATCATCACCACCACTATAAAGCCACCACACTCACACACACTCACTGTCCGGTCTCGTTTGCACTACAGCACTTGTATGCTTACCTCAAGGACTCCCAACGACATACTTACCTGCTCCAGCGATCTCCTTCATCTCCTTCGTCTCCTGTTCTCCTCGTGTGCCTACCTGCCTGTGTGTGTGAGTGTCTCCACCGTCTCCCTCCAGTGCATCTCTACTTCAGTATCTGCAAGTTTGAAAAGGACAGTATTACATTCCATTCATCTCTCAAGAACCACATATCTTCTCACTATCACTCAGTGCTCTGCTTATTATGCAATAAACTCACCTGGTTTACTTTTACATCTGTCTCCGTGTCTCTGTACGTAACAGAAGACCGGACCATAACAACTTCACAGCATGAGCACCAACGATCCATTTCAAGAGCTCGTGGACGCGCTGCGCCGAGCACTCACACCACAGCCATCATCACCGTCATCCATCAACGCAGCTGCTTCCGCACCCACCATCACCGCTTCTTCCCCAGCATTCACTGCCAGTCCCATGGCCAAACCGGCGCCCTACAGTGGATCGGCGGAGGAATGCAGCGGATTCCTTCTCCAATGCGAACTGGTCCTGGAGATGCAGCCGCACCTCTACACTACCGACACAGCAAAAATAGCATTTATCATTTCGCAACTGCAAGGTAAGGCCCTGCAATGGGCAGACTCCCTGTGGACACAGAAGGGCCCTGTTGTCAAGTCTTACACGGCGTTCGTCTCTCACTTCCGTGAGGTCTTCGGGAAACCTCTGGCGGACTCTTCGACTGGTGAGAAACTCTATAATCTGAAGCAAAGAAATCTATCTGTTAACGATTATGCCTTGCAGTTCCGAACGCTTGCTGCCACCAGCGGATGGAATGAACAAGCCCTCATCACTACTTTCCGTCAGGGGTTGGAACCCAACGTGCGGCTGCATCTCGCTGCATACGAGGACTCGATGGGACTAGAACGCTTCATCCAACTCGCCATCCGCGTGGGTTCTCGTATGCAGTCGTGTCTCTTAGAGCACCAGGGCCAGTCATCCACCACCAACCTCCTCCGTCGGTCCGAGCCCGTCAGCCCTCCAGAACCAGCCACCGAACCCATGCAAATAGATCATTCACGTCTCACACCTAAGGAAAGACAAAGAAGGCTGACCCTGAACCTATGTTTATATTGTGGATCTCTAGGGCATGCTATCTCCACATGCCCATCTCGTCCTCCTCGGCCCGTGGTGAGTGCGATTTTCCCCTCCATTCAGAAAATGAAACCACTCACTACTATTGTAATTCTTACTGCTGCAAATGCCTCTATTCCAGTGGTGGCGCTCCTCGACTCAGGGTCAGCAGGAAATTTCATCTCAGGAACCCTCTGTCGTCAACTCAAGCTCAAGATCTCCCCGTCTCCGACTAGCTATCAAATCCACTCCATCACGGGCAAACCCCTGAGCCGTAAGAACATCCGTCATTGTGTGGGACCTCTTCAACTCTGTGTCGGCATTCTGCATACGGAGAATATACATCTGCTGGTTCTGGAGGAATCCACCGCTGACGTGGTTCTAGGGCGCCCGTGGCTGGAACAACACAACCCCACCATCTCTTGGCGCACGGGCGAAGTCCTGAAGTGGGGCGACCACTGCTTCCCAGACTGTTTCCCAGCGCTTCCCGTTCCGAAATCTCCACGCTCCAAGTCTCTCGCCATCAATGCCACGTCCATCGAAAGCCCTGTAGAGAAGCGCTCTGTGGATGTTCCCCCGGACTACGCCCCCTTCAGTGACGTCTTCTGCCCGCAACGCGCCTCCAAGCTTCCTCCACACCGGCCATGGGACTGTGCCATCGATCTGCTACCGGGTGAGCCATTGCCCAGGGGACGCATCTACCCCCTTTCACTACCGGAGGAGAAGGCCATGGAGGAATACATCAAGGAGGCACTCGAACAAGGTTACATCCGCCCGTCTACTTCCCCTGCTGCTTCAAGCTTCTTTTTTGTGGCTAAGAAGGACGGAGGCTTGAGGCCCTGCATTGATTACCGTGCCCTCAACAAGATCACTGTCAAATTCCGCTACCCACTTCCCCTCGTCCCAGCGGCCCTGGAACATCTCCGCGGTTCCACTGTGTTCACTAAGTTGGACCTCCGCAGCGCGTACAACCTCGTCCGGATACGTGAGGGGGACGAGTGGAAGACCGCCTTTGTCACGCCCACCGGACACTACGAGTATCTCGTCATGCCGTATGGCCTGGTCAACGCCCCCTCCGTATTCCAGGACTTCATACACGAGGTGCTCCGGGAGTTTCTCCACAAGTTCGTACTGGTATATATTGATGACATCCTCATCTACTCCCGGAGCTTGGCCGAACATCGCCACCACGTTGCGGAGGTCCTCCAACGCTTACGGCAATTCCGTCTCTTCCTTAAAGCGGAAAAATGCTCCTTCCACCAGCCCTCTGTCCATTTCCTGGGGTATATAATTGATCACAGTGGCATCCGGATGGACGAGGGGAAGGTCTCCGCTATCCAGTCCTGGCCCATTCCATCAACAATCAAAGAACTCCAACGCTTCCTAGGTTTCTCCAACTTCTACCGCCGATTTATCAAGAACTACAGTACCATCGTCAGTCCACTCACCAACCTACTCCGTCATCAGCCCAAGTCTCTGTCCTGGTCCCCACAAGCCACCAACGCCTTTCGAGACCCTTAAAAGAGCCTTCACAACCGCTCCCCTCCTCGTCCACCCTAACCCAGATCTCCCATTCGTCGTGGAAGTGGACGCCTCCACCACCGGAGTGGGAGCGGTTCTTTCACAGCAGCAGGGGACACCAAGTAGACTCCATCCATGCGCCTTCTTCTCCCGCAAGCTCAACCCGGCGGAGGTCAACTATGACATCGGTGACCGCAAACTCCTGGCCGTCAAACTTGCCCTTGAGGAGTGGAGGCATTGGTTGGAGGGGGCTACTCATCCCTTTCAAGTTCTCACTGATCATAAGAACCTAGAATATCTGAAAGCTGCCAAAAGGCTCAACCCTCGTCAAGCTCGCTGGGCCATGTTCTTCTCAAGGTTCAACTTCTCAATCTCTTATCGCCCTGGTTCTAAGAATACCAAAGCTGACGCCTTGTCTCGTCTCTACTCCCCTGAAGAAAAGCCTGAAGTTCCTGAAACAATTCTACCGGAGTCCATCTTCGTAAACCCGATCCAGTGGTCCGAGGAAACCATGCCCTCCTCCAATGCCTCCACACGCACTCCGCCGGGTTGCCCCCAAGGCTTGCAATACGTCACACGGGCACGTCGCACTCCACTCCTGCACAATACCCACTCTTCACTTGGCACTGGCCACCCGGGGGCCAATGAGACCCTCTCGTTGCTTAAACAACGCTTCTGGTGGCCCAACATGGCCAACGATGTCAGGAGGTACGTGCAGGGCTGCAGGGAGTGCGCCATTTCAAAGAGCCCACGCCATCTTCCCACCGGCAAGCTTCTTCCTCTGCCCGTTCCTGAGAGACCCTGGTCACACCTCGGAGTGGTCTTCGTCACTGACCTCCCTGAGTCTGACGGTCACACATGCATCCTGGTGGTAGTAGACCGCTTCTCAAAGTCCTGCCGTCTGATACCCCTGGAGGGTCTACCTACCGCCATGGCCACTGCTGAGTTGATGTTTAACCATGTGTTTCGCTATTACGGAATTCCTGAAGACATAGTCTCCGACAGAGGACCCCAATTCGTCTCTCACGTTTGGAAAGCCTTCTTCTCCCTCCTGGGTGTGACCGTCAGCCTGTCATCTGGGTACCACCCTCAGTCGAACGGGCAGACGGAACGGAAGATTCAGGAAATAGGCCGCTTCCTGCGTACCTTCTGTCACGGCCACCAGAACTCCTGGAACCAGTACCTGGGTTGGGCCGAGTACGCACAGAACTCCCTCCGCCAAGCCACAACTGGACTAACACCCTTCCAGTGCGTACTCGGCTACCAACCCCCACTGTTCCCCTGGGATGGGGAACCCTCCAACGTCCCTGCAGTCGACTACTGGTTCCGGGAGAGCGAGAGGGTTTGGGACTCAGCTCACAACCAACTGAAGAGAGCCCTGCGCAGACGCAAGATGGCAGCCGACCTTCGGCGCTCCGACGCTCCAGTATACCAACCGGGGCAGAAGGTCTGGCTGTCCACCAGGGACATCAGGATGCGTCTGCCCTGCAAGAAGCTGAGTCCCCGCTTCATTGGCCCGTTCACCATCCTTCGGCAGATCAACCCCGTCACCTACCGACTCCAACTCCCTCCACAGTACAGTAGGATTCACCCCACATTTCATGTATCACTGCTGAAACCTCACCACCCTTCTGTTGTTCCCTCCACAGAACCTGACGTGACAGCCGCCGAGCCCCCCCTTCCACTCATCCTGGAGGACGGCACAGCTTACGTGGTTCGAGAGATCCTGGACTCCCGGCGCCGTGGTGGTCGACTCGAGTACCTCGTCGACTGGGAAGGCTATGGCCCCGAGGAACGCTCATGGGTCCCCAAGAATGATATCCTTGATCCTATTCTGTTACAGACCTTCCACACCAACCACCCAGACAGACCTGCTCCACGCCCCAGAGGTAAGACCACCACGACGTCGGGGTCCGCGGCCCTCAGGAGCGGGCCGTGGGAGGGGGGGTACTGTCATAGACACGTCAGGTTCCACCTCACTTCCTTACCCACGCACTCAATCACCAGCATACTAATCACCGCCACCTGAAGATCATCAGCACCATCATCACCACCACTATAAAGCCACCACACTCACACACACTCACTGTCCGGTCTCGTTTGCACTACAGCACTTGTATGCTTACCTCAAGGACTCCCAACAACATACTTACCTGCTCCAGCGATCTCCTTCATCTCCTTCGTCTCCTGTTCTCCTCGTGTGCCTACCTGCCTGTGTGTGTGAGTGTCTCCACCGTCTCCCTCCAGTGCATCTCTACTTCAGTATCTGCAAGTTTGAAAAGGACAGTATTACATTCCATTCATCTCTCAAGAACCACATATCTTCTCACTATCACTCAGTGCTCTGCTTATTATGCAATAAACTCACCTGGTTTACTTTTACATCTGTCTCCGTGTCTCTGTACGTAACAAATATGCGTTCCGAAGGTCTTGCGGGTTTGGAATGACATAAGGATGAGTATAATGACAGAAATTTCATTTTTGGGTGAACTAACCCTTTAAGTACTTATTCACTGATAATCTTCCTCTCCAGTGGCTGTTAGTTTTTGCGAACGGACAAGCGAGTCATTGTCGGTGAGTCAGTTAAGTTGAATTTGAGAACAGAATCATTCCTATTTGGGAAGGAGACATGTAGAACTAAATTCAGAGTAAATGGTTCATTAAAAAGATATGACTCGGAAGAAAAAAGATTTATTTATTTTCTTTCCTTCATTGCTAGTTCTCTAATAAACTGTCTTGAACTTTCTAAAAAGATCTAGGGCAAGATTTTTAGTGAATAACAAATAAAATTGGAACAAATTGGTCTGTTCCTCACAAAAAGCTGTCATATGACTTCAGAGAACTTGGAAGATAGTGTATAAGTCATATGAATCAATTTTATGATATGCAATACTTTTTCACCAAAAACCTTTTATGTTCCACAGAAGAAAGACATGCAGGTTTGGATCAATGTGTTGGTGAGCATATTGGATATAATATAATGTAAATGTAGAAGTTGATTACTGTCAGCTATGTTGAGGAGCATTTGTCTCCTAAATCAATATAACTACTACTTTATTGGTTGTCTCATGGAGTCAGGTGACTAGGAATGATAAGCCACTCAGAATTGTATTTCCAGGGAGCTTGTTATTAAAAGAGAGCCTTATTCTCTGGAGACGGGGCCTGGTCTTAAATTCCCAGTTACACTAATGAGCAGTTTGTTGGCGAGAAACAGCCACTCTCTTTCTTTCTTGCTTGTCTGTCTCTCCTATCCTCTCCATCAATGTCTTTTCTTTTCTCGTCTTGTTCTGCTGTGTTAGACTGAGACTATCCCAGGAGCCCCGGAGGTGAGCTGTGGTTTTAGGTCTGACACACTTCTGAAATGCATGCACCGACTTCCTTTGAAAGATGAGCACAATATCCTCCTATCATCTGAGACTGTACTCATAAGGGCTCAATGCAAAATATCCTATAAATAACACAACTGATCTGTGTTGTCTCGTGCAAGTATAAGATGCGCTGTTCTCTGTCATATCACGGATGTCCCTGACATGCAGATTTCTTGGAGTTTCTATGATTGGTCCTCTCACATCTGCCACAGGCATGGTTTTTTTCACATCCCATATGCCACTTATTTGCAAAGTTTCCATATGGTGAGCTAAATCAAATATTTTTTTGAAATGTTAGCAAAATCAGAGCGTTCAAAATCCTTGCATCTACTTTTTCAAGTGCTTATACTGTCTTTTTTTTTTTTTTACATAAAGCCACAAAAGAGACTGCACTTTACAGTGATTTTTCTACAGATAAGTGATGTTTACCCATCCACTTTTATGTTGTGCCTGTAACCGTTATAAAATCTATAGGTGGAGGATGGACAAACTACAGATTATTGTATGTCCTCCTCCACACATTACAGTTTTCTCTTTTAAAACATGTTTAAAAATGCATTTCTGTACAAGTTATTGGTGATAATAAGCCTTGAGAGGCTTATTGCTTGTATTAAGCATGCAGCAACAGCAATATTATAAAAGAAGGTAAAATGTAGTAATAATACATTAATTGTAATAATATTTTATTTTGATTATTATTTTGATTATTATTCATACATTGTTGTTGTTTGTAATAATAATTTAAAAATAGTCTATCTTATTAGCTTATCGTTATTTGTATTTATAAATAATTATATACATATATACATACAAAGTAATAATTAGAATAAAAAACTGGCTGTTGATTGCCAAGCAGTGTATTAATATGCAGTGTGTTATTATATACGGTGTGTATTTATAATATGTAATGGTTTATAATAATAATAATAATAATAATTATTATTATTATTATTATTATTGTTAATAATAACAATATTAGTAATATAATAATAACTATTCCTATTAATATATTTATATACATAAATATATACATATATAAATTAAGAATTCTTGGAAATAAAAAGTAGGCTGTTTAATGTACTATATATATATATATATATATATATATATATATATATATATATAATGTTTATTATTATTAACAGTATTAGTATTATTAGCATTATTATTAACAACAATAATTATAACATTTGTTATAATAATAACTATTCCTTTTGTTATTGTTATGTGTTGTTATTATTTTAGTTATTATTTATTATTAGTTATTATTTATAAATATATACATATAAATTAATGATTGGAGTAAAAAAATGTATTACTAATATTTGTATTGTTTAAAAATTATAAGCATTGAAAACAACTTATAAGCCTACAACAGCTTATCCAGTTATAATTTAGAGACAGAAAACGATACTTATAAAAGGATACATTTGAGTTAGGCAAAAACTCAAGACTGATAGATGGTGTTTGAAAAATACTGGAGTGATTATATAGTGTAATATGGACTATGCAGTTACTTTTTGGGTGAACTATTCCTTTAAGACAAAGAGAACATTACAAAACTTGGTCAGTAGTAAGAAAAATTGCTCTTACAGTGCACCACTTCTGAAATGTCAGAAAAGACATTCGGGGTATCATTTTATATGTCCTACTGGTTGGCCAATATTAGTGCTTTTGTGGTCTTGAAAAGCACAGATTTTTTCCTCATGGTCCTTGTTTAGACTACTAGCTGAGTTGCTTTAGACTCAGTCTGCTGTGAGAGCTTCTGAGCAGATACAATCTGACCGGGATGCGGACATGATGAATGGTTTAGTGTAAGAGGTTGGCACTTCACTGCATTTTCATGGTCTGTTCTCCATCTCTTCTCTCTCTCTCTCTCTCTTCTCTATGCTTACCCCACATACACGCACATGCACACACACACACACGCACACACACACACACAGGGCTGCTTCCCCCTGCTGGGCTGGATGGAAGATGAGGGGGGAAGGGAGGACGCTGGCAGCAGCTGATTCTGGTTCTCATTGGTTCTTGCACACACATGGATATTCACATATGCACATGACACCCCAAGCTACTGATTTATCAGCTATTAATCAGTGCTCGATTCTCCACTGGAGGCTTGAATTATTAGCAGCAGAGGCTGAGATTCGAAATAGATGGCAGATGAATTTTCGCTCTGAGTTAGTGGTCGATCGATACTGCAGGTGTCTGCAGATATTGAGAGTGTAGAGCAGGTTTAGTGTGTTGCTTGTGAATGTGTACATAATCAGACTACTTGACTGATTGCTGTTTGTTTAACAGACTGGCATGTTGAAATGTCCACATCAACCATAATATACAGCGCTTTGATATGTTAATTCAAGGCTGTTTATGTTACACGTATCCCGAGAGCATCAGGGCACTATGGTTGCTCAACCAGCATTTAATGCATAATGATGCTGTATCTCAACTGGTACAAGCTTGATGTTGCAACACCAGGGTTGTGGATTTTTTTCCCCCACACATGCCGATAAAACACACACCTTGAAATGCTATGGATAAAAGCATTTGCCAGTCGCATGAATTTATCTTTTTTAATGCATTAAAAAAGCATGCTTTTAATTTCTGAAATGAAATTATATATATTTATTAAATAAATATTTTATAAATATATTTATTTGTTGGTTTGTTAGTTCAAGGGTTAGTTCACCCAAAAATGAAAATTCTATCATTAATTACTCACCCTCATGTTGTTCCAAACCCGTAAGACCTTCGTTTATCTTCAGAACACAAATTAAGATATTTTTGATGAAATCCGATGGCTCAGTGAGGCCTCTATTGCCAGCAAGTTAATTTACACTTTCAGTGCCCAGAAAGGTACCTGCTTTTTAAAACAGTTCATGTGACTACAGAGGTTCAACCTTAATATTATAAAGCGACGAGAATACTTTTGTGCGGCAAAAAAAAAAAAGACTTTTCAACAATATCTAGTGATTGTTTCGAATCAGTGGTTCGGAGCGCCAAAGTCACGTGATTTCATGCGATCCGAACAACTGATTCAAAACAAAAGATTCAAAGCAGTGTTTTGAAATCGGCCATGACTAGATATTGTTGAAAAGTCGTTATTTTGTTTTGGGTTTTTTTGGCGCAAAAAAAGTATTCTCGTCGCTTTATAATATTAAGGTTCAACCGCTGTAGTCACATGGCAATAGAGGCCTCACTGAGCTATCGGATTTCATCAAAAATATCTTAATTTGTGTTTCCAAAGATGAACGAAGCTCTTACGGGTTTGGAACGACATGAGGGTGAGTAATAAATGACATAATTTTCATTTTTGGGTGAACTAACCCTTTCAGGTTGTGAAAATGTCATGCAGCTCATGCATTTCATAATATTTACAAATATACTTTTTACCTTAATTATATTTAAAAACATTTTTTTGGAAAAAATGATTCATTCTGTCATCATTTACTCTTCCTCATGTCATTACAAACCTGTATTACTTTCTTTCTTTCTTTCTTTCTTCTTCAGAATGCAAAATAAAAAAAAAAATTATTGATTATTATTGATTATTATTATAAAAATAGGGTGTAAGGAAAATATTTAAATTTTTCTGGGTGGATTTTTTCTTTGTCATTAATCTATGATAGACTTGTACATTAACATAAATACCTCTCCATTTGGCAATTCAGGGTACAAACAGGTAGCAAACAGACACTGCACCCAATTGAGCTAAAGAGTTGCCAGATCAAGCACAGGTTAATCCATTAAATAGTGGAACCGAGAGAGCTGCATTGCCAAATTCTGATTGTGACCATAAGGGTCCGTTTTACAGGGACATCTGCTCATCTTGGAGTCAAGTGGGCCTCAGAGGCTCAGAGTGCCTATTTCAAACAGCTAGATTAACATATCCAACACCATCCCTGCCTGATTAGTACAAGCAGCACTGAGGACTGTAGCTGGAATCACAATCACTGTAACGAAGCTCTCAGGAAGCCTCAATCACACCTTGGAGAAGGTGACAAAAGCAGCTCTTTCTGACTTCCAATTTCACCGACACGCCTGCATGATGATGGCTTCTATTTTAGGGATGAAGGAGATTAGTTTCGTGCAACTAAAAAGAAGAGGGTGTTTTTGTCCATTTTTCTGAGCACTGTTGAGGCTTCTGGGATTGTAAGCTTCCATGGATGTGGATTGAGGCCTAAAATGAGTCTGCATGAAAGGACAGGAGGTTCGTATCAGCGCCCTACGATCTGTGCCATGTGATCGCTCACAGGCCTGTATTTGCAGATGAGAGTACCGCACTGGTGCAGGAATGACTCACTGACAATGCCACAAATCACATTCTTTCTGAATAAATTGGAGCCGCGGCTCAATGGTTCAAGCCTTCAGAGGTTTGATGCACACGCTGATCAAATGCCTCACTGTCCCTTTTTTGTCATAGGTTATTCGATACTACAGGCTATCATGGAAAAGGCAGGCCAGAATGGTTGGCAGGTCAGCGCTATATGTGTCGAGAACTTTAATGATGCCAGTTACCGGCAGCTTCTCGAAGACCTGGACCGTAGGCAGGAAAAGACGTTTGTCATAGACCTGGAGGCAGAGAGACTGAATAACATGCTGGAACAGGTGAGATAAGGGGATGTTGTCAGGTCGATATATATAAAAAGTGTCCTGTTTAACTTTCTGATGCATGCATTATATATATATATATATATATATATATATATATATATATATATATATATATATATATATATACATACACACTTTATATAATTAAGGTGGACATATTTGATGTATTTTCACTTATAGGATGTAAACTACAAAAATGTCAATTCCTGAGTGAAAATGTTTCTTTTAATCTCCCGAGAAAAAAAAAAAATGGGGTTGACATTCTAGATGTTTAAAAGTAACAAAATGCCCACATAAAAATCACAGTCAGGGAGAACTCTGGGAAAGAGTCTAAGGTAATGCAACACCATACCCTGCGTGGATAAAAATATTTTTTTAAAGGTCTGTACACAGTACTGAACACTGTGCATCAGAGTTCACTAAAGAGAATTAAACATGCTCAAGGTCCTGAGGGAACAAAGAATACATTTCCTCAAGTAATTCCATTGCAGAAATGACACATTAGACAGGCATATTTCTTTATTCCCTACAAACTGATCCCTTGATATTTTTTGTGCAACATTTTGTAGCTGTGAAAATCATTTTAAGATATTCTAGATGGTGTTTGCTTTAATATTCCTCAAATTACAGCACGGCATTGGAAAAGGCAGCATGTTTGATTATAAATAATTAATGACAGCGGAATTCTGCTTTTCCAATGGCTTACAGCTCTGCTGTACATTCATATGTGGGGTGAATGCTGACAAATGTATTTGCTGTTATGAATTTGCTCTCACTACGATGTCTGGTTTATCTCCACAGATTGTGAGTGTCGGCAAGCATGTCAAAGGCTACCATTACATCATGGCAAATTTGGTGAGCTAAATTGTATTCCTTTATCACTTTATTCTCCTTGTCAGCTTGTCCTCTTTTCATATTCTGTTTTATCTGTTACTTTCTACATATTCTTCTTCACTCTACTGGTCTCTCTCTAGCTCTATTTCTCTCTCTCGCTCTCTAGTTGTCTTGGCCTCGCTGTCTCCTGCCCTCCCTCGTTCCTTTTCTTTCTTAATCCTCGCTTTTCTTTAAGCAAGATACGTCAATTTGAGAGACTAATTCGTATTCCAGTGAGCGGTGGTGACAGTGTTTTAATGATGCTGGGAGCTGCAGAGCATGCTCTCTCTCTCTGCTCTCTGGCTGTGCACGGAATTGGCTCACAGAGGCGAGCTGGATATGAATGTTTGTGGAATTTCTCTTATCGTAGCGCTGTACGCCAACTATGTTTTAATAATCTCTCTCTCTCTCCCTCCCTCTCTCTCTCTCTATCTGTATTTCTTACTATTTCCCCTTCTTTGCTCTGGCAGGGTTTTAAGGACATCAATCTAGAGCGTTTCATGCATGGGGGAGCCAATGTGACAGGCTTTCAGCTGGTGGACTTCAGCAATCCCATGGTTATTAAACTCATGCAGCGCTGGAACAAGTTGGACCAGCGCGAATACCCCGGCTCTGACGCACCTCCCAAGGTACTGTTGCATGGCCCGGGTCCAGTGTGGAACCACTTTGAAACTAGATACATTAGCATAAACACATAAACTTCCCATTTTAATCCCCCCAGCCACTTTGAGAGAACTCTGAAATCTCCAGAAAGAGTCTGATGATCACATCCATTGCTTTTATATGCGTTTGTCATGGTTGAGTAAGGCAGAAAGATTTTATCTCCATTATGGATGGAAGGATGAATGGATGGATGGATGGATGGATGGATGGATGGACGGGGATGATGAATGAATGAAATTAAATGATGGATGGGTGGAAGCAGGGATAGGTTGATGGAGTAAGGAGCAAAAGATGGATAGATACAATTAGAAAATGATTAAAAAATGTTATGGCATTATACACAGTGGTCAAAAGAAGTATGAATTGCACATTTTATAAAACGGTTAGTTCCTGTCCTTGATTCTGAATGGTCAATAGCTGTGTTTTATTCACGATAAAACAAGGCTATGACCGGTTCACCTAACGGTTCTGTGTATAACCACTTAGCAACCACTCTTAGCAACGTAAACTGTATGTTCTCAATTGATATTGTTCATTGAAGCTTACTGTATTATGTAGAAGAGTATTGTGAGAAAAAGTAAAATACCTGCATTCAGATTTAGCATTTTCCTTTAGGTCAGTCCTATGTTCATGATAAAACATCTGTTTAAATGTCTGATGTATCATCTTGTCCTTTTAACAGTTAAGGGGTTTTCCCGTGACTGACAGCATCAGTTGCGTCTTGTTCTGTGTTCACAACAATTCAGTCTTTTCAATGTAAAAGTCTTTGCTACTTACTGACACGCTTATAAAGACAGTCTTTGCCACCATCTAATGGCGTAATAATGTAACTTCTGTTGCTGTTCACGGACAGAGACAATTTTTTCCGGTGGAAGGACTTTTTTTACTTCATGAAAGTTGCATTGATACATATTTTTGGCTTTAATATTTGTATTGTGTGGTAACCGTTTTATGAAAGCAATAAGGTACTCAAGGCTAGTGCTGTATCGTGAATAAGTCACTCCGCTTCGTGCCTAACAGTGCCGTGACTTTTCATGATACAGCACAGCCTCTCGTACCTTATTGCTTACTTATACAAGAACTGGAATATGTCAAAGACAGAACCTCAAGAAATTGTGCCGATGTATTCAAGTAATATGTATTCTTACATAGAAAACACTGTGTAATGCCTCGATTGGTACTGTAAATTATAGGTACACCTACATTATCATAAGCTGTTTCCTTCATTCTACTCTCACCAGCCGAATCCTGCTCATGATTTGATATGCCTGTGCATGTCTGCGCTGTGAAAGCAAGGTTTTTGTTGATCCATTTTCACTGGGACTCACTTTCCCCTTGGGGCCTTATGAGGATGACATTCTTTGGAGGGCGGTTGCATTGATCCCCGCCTAGTGATGCGCCACGGTAACGGAAATCCCTTTGGCGTGGCCTGAGGGAATGTCGCTTTAACAGGCGGCTGCTCTTCAATGCACACCGCTGGCCAGAGCAGAATGATGGGGAGCGACGTCCACGAACTAGCAAGCGGGGTGTAAATGAGATGCTGCGGTCCAACCATGTCAACACATACACGTATCCACATATATGCTCTCACAGACCGCCCTATGGTATTTTGACTTGGCTGCTACATCTCTTTCATCCCAAATACTTTAAGCTACTCCCATAAGCCTGTCTCAGACAGCAGCACAACTGACACCCCAAAACCTCATAAAATCTCTGAGCTGTTAGCCTTTCCTGCTGAGGCTATTGTAAGAGTCCTGAAGGCACCATCTAGCGAGGGCAAACCTTCTCCAGGGATCAATCCGTGTGTTTTAGGGCTTTAGCCGATGTGATTAAACTGCAACTATTGTAATACTTCCTTTCTGTCCTGCGGGAGTCAGTAACCTAACACCATCTTTGATAATTAATGTTGGGCCATGAAACTGTGGTAGACTAAATATAAACACACTGCCTTAAAGGATTAGTTCACTTTCAAATTAAAATTTTACTGATAATTTACTCACCCCCATGTCATCCAAGATGTTTATGTCTTTCTTTCTCCAGTCGAAAAGAAATTAAGGTTTTTGATGAAAACATTCCAGGATTATTCTCCTTATAGTGGACTTCAGTGGAGCCCAAACAGTTAAAGGTCAAAATTACAGTTTCAGTGCAGCTTCAAAGGGCTTTAAATAATACCAGGCGAGGAATAAGAGTCCATCGCTCATTTTCTAAAAAAAAAAAAAAAAAAAAAATGTTTTGCTAAGTGTATTACTGCCCTACTCAGGTCAACGTTTGAACTAATTGTTATATACCTGCACTAGCATATTGTATATGACAATTTAGTTCAAACTTTGACCTGTGGAGGGCAGTAATACACTTAGCAGTGTCTACACTGCTGAAATTCAAATAGAGAAGAAGAAGAGAGCTAGTTCAAAATGAGCATTTATGGTTAAAACGTTTGAAAATTTTAGAAAATTAGCGATGGTTTCTCTAGATAAGACCCTTATTTCTCGTCTGGGATCGCTGTAAACTGTAATTTTGACCTTTAACCATTTGGGCTCCATTGAAGTCCACTATATGGAGAACAATCCTGGAATGTTTTCATCAAAAACCTTAATTTCTTTTCAAATGAAGAAAGAAAGACATGAACATCTTGGATGACATGAGGGTGAGTAAATTATCAGGAAATTTTAATTTGAAAGTGAACTAATTCTTTAATGGGATAGTTCATTCCAAAATGAACATCTTGTAATTATTTACGTGCCTTCATGAGAGTTATTCGTTGAAATGTTTCTTGAGCACCAAATCAGCGTCACACTGAAGACTGGAGTAGACTGAAAATTCAGCTTTGCCGTCAGGAATAAATTATATTTAAAAATATTAAAATAGATTACAAAAATATTTCACAGTATTACGGTTTTTACTGTATTTTAATTGTAATAAATGCAGCCTTGTTGAACCTAAGAGACTTCTTTTAAATACATTAAAACTTTTGAACGATAGTGTACATTCTGAAAAACAAGAGCATGCAGGTTTGGAACGACATGAGGGTGAGTAAATGACAGAATTTTCATTTTTAGATGAACTATCTTTTTAAAAACATTATTCAATCTCCTTTTATTTCTCTCTTGGTTTCTATCTCACTCTGTCATTCCATCTTTTGCTTCCTCTATGCAGTTGTAGCCCTGGGCTCTTTCTGTGTGTTTTGTGTTGTGTTTGTAATGGTACAAAGAGTCCCAGTTCTTACACTAGATATTTGCTGATGGAATACCAAAAACCATCTCAGCACTGCAAGAGTGGCTTCTTTCAACCATCAAGCAAGCAGGACAGTCTGAACACACAGGGGGGTGTTTTTTCTCTAACGGTGTGCTTGTATATACGAGCAGCTCAGGTGACCTCATCTGGCTCAGTTTGATGACACAAACCACGTCATACTCTCTAAAATAGCAATGAAAAACAACTGCAGATGAAAAACAAGGGCATGATGCGCCAGGCCTCTAAAGGACAAACGCGCATGCAGAGCTGCGGTTTGTTTCCTTTGTAAAAATACAGTGCGTTGCCTGCAGTGATTCATTCTGTGCCGTTTTATCTCAGCGAGGCAGAGAGAACGAGCACAAGCCACTTATTGGTGCAATCAGGGCAGCCTCCGATAGCAGCTGACTGGCCCTCCCCCCTCTCCCAACCACCCGAATCTGAACAGGAAGTGCCTCATAGCTACTGTGTCAGAGCTCACTGATTTCACATGCTCTGCCTGCTCCTAATATGTGCAATGACAAGCATGTGCGTTTCTGTTTTTGGTTTGTCCCTTGCTCTCTTTTTTTGTGTTTTGCCCCTTGATGCAGACTGCTGTCTGATTCCACTTGGTTGTCCTCTGCTCGTGAGGACACCTAACCCCGTTTTGGTTATTCAACCCTTACAAATGGCTTTCATTGGTGTAAACCTAATGTAATCAGGTCACCTGACTGATATTGAATAAACAGCATTTTGTTATAGTACAGACACTGAAGTGAATATGGAAAGCACTTGTACATAACATTCCACTGAAATACTTGATTCTGATTGGTCATTCGCAGCATTCTGGGATTCTTTTTTGCATAATGACCACTAAACTGTATAATTGACTAGTGTATATGTTAGGGGTTGGTATGATTTTTAAATGTTTTTGAAAGAAGTCTCTTCTGCTCACCAAGGCTGCATTTATTTGATCAAACAATACAGTAAAAACAGTGATATTGTAAAATATTATTGCAATTTAAAATAACTTTTCAATTTCAATACATGTTAAATGCAATTTATTCCTATGATGGTGAAAATACATTTTCAGCATCATTACTCCAAGTCTTCAGTGTCACATGATCCTTCAGAAGTCATTCTAATATTCCGATTTGGTGCTCAAGAAACAATTATGATTATTATCAAAGTTGAAAACAGTTCTGCTGCTTAAAGGTGCCGTAGAACGTCTTTTTAAAAGATGTAATATAAGTCTAAGGTGTCCCCTGACTGTGTCTGTGAAGTTTCAGCTCAAAATACCCCATAGATTTTTTTTAATTCATTTTTTTAATTGGCATAATTAAATATGCGCCGATTCAGGCTGCGCGGCCCCTTTAAATCTCGTGCTCCCCTCCCCCGGAGCTCGCGCTTGCCTTTAATAGCATAAACAAAGTTCACACAGCTAATATAAACCTCAAAATGGATCTTTACAAAGTGTCCGTTATGCAGCATGTCTAATCGTGTAAGTATGGTATTTATTTGGATGTTTACATTTGATTCTGAATGAATTTGATGGTGCTCCGTGGCTAAAGCTAACATTACACACTGTTGGAGAGATTTATAAAGAATGAAGTTGTGTTTATGAATTATACAGACTGCAAGTGTTTAATAATAAAAATAACGATAGTCTTGTCTCCGTGAATATAGTAATAAATGATGGTGACTTTAACCACATTTAACAGTACATTAGCAACATGCTAACGAAACATTTAGAAAGGCAATTTACAAATATCACTAAAATTGCTCCATCTGCCATTTTTCACTATTGTTCTTGCTTGCTTACCTAGTCTGATGATTCAGCTGTGCACATCCAGACGTTAATACTGGCTGCCCTTGTGTAATGCCTTGATCATGGGCTGGCATATGCAAATATTGGGGTCATACATATTAATAATCCCGACTGTTATGTGACACTTTGTGTTATGTTGAGATTCGCCTGTTCTTCAGAGGTCTTTTAAACAAATGAGATTTATATAAGAAGGAGGAAACAACAGTGTTTGAGACTCACTGTATGTCATTTCCATGTACTGAACTCTTGTTATTTAACTATGCCAAGATAAATTCAATTTTTAATTCTAGGGCACCTTTAATATATTTTTTTCAGGTTTGTTTGAAAGTTCAAAACAACAGCATTTATTTGACATAGAAAACATTATAAATGTCTTTACTGTGACTTTTGATACATTTAATGTGTCCTTGCTGATTATAATTTTTTTATTTAAAAAATCCTTCTGAAAAGTATTAATTAATGTAATAATATACCATTATATATTATATATGTATACATGTTAAGGTATTAACACTTTACAATAATGTTTTATGTTAACATCAGTGAAAGCTAATAGTTCATGTTAAATTATTCATAAAATAAAATATTGAAAATTTATAGTAATAATAGTATATATTTATAGATTAACTAACTTTAATTTTAGATATTAACTTTAACTTGATTAATAAATGCTGTGAAATTCCATTGGTTGTCATTGTCATTTCATGGTATCTAATGCACTAACTAATGTTAACAAACTGAACCTTTAAACCCCATTAAAGCATTACTATATATGTTGACCTTTCAATGACCCTCTGTTTCTATAGTACACTTCCGCTCTGACATACGATGGCGTGATGGTGATGGCAGAAGCCTTCAGGAACCTTCGCAGACAGAAGGTGGACATCTCCCGCAGGGGCAACGCTGGAGACTGCCTGGCCAACCCCGCTGCACCCTGGAACCAGGGCATCGACATGGAGCGCACACTCAAACAGGTCACATGCACAGATGAGCAAATGCAGGCTTTATTTGAAATGGGAAAGAAGTGCTTTGTGTAGTGTTTCCATGGGAGGAAGACAGACAGCTGAAATAAATGTCTTTTGGGAAAAACAAGGCAGTGAGGTGATAGAGGTCCAAGGCTGAACAGAACAGTAATCGACGAACTGAAAAATGCGAAATGCCCAAATTTGAAATGATGGAAAGTGGAAAATGACCAGGGAAATGGAAAGGTGTAATAGAGGAAACTATAAGGATGGAGAGAACAAGATGGTTAGAGACACAAGTCTGAAGTGTGATGTTGTGTAGGGCAGGGTTTCTCAAACTTGTTTTAATCCATGGACCCGTTTTATGAGACCAAACAGTTCTCAGACCCCAACACCCCACCGCCCCAAACTAATGTATATAACACAGTGTATAAAAAAAGCAACTCTTTATCTCATCGAGTAATTTACATTCAATTAAACTTGCTATTTACAGTAAATAGACAGTAGTATAAATATTGTTGCTTATTTATGCGTCAGTAATCACGACGTGGATGTCAAACGTAAAAAATACTGAGTGTTTTATCAGCAGGAAATTACTTAATTGCTTTTAATTATGCACAGATAGATAAGAAATAAATTTGAATTTGTCTCTCCCACATTTTATGCTCTGCTGCTGCTTTACTAAAAGAGTCCGGGCAGAATATATGAGCCTTTAGTATATTTATACCTAGTCCTGATGTGAGCTCAACCATTTTTAGTATAATGTCGCTGATGATTTGGCTCTGTATCGCTTTTCAGATTTTAAGATTTTTATTCACAGTTCAAAGAATTTTCTGGTTATGTTAGATGGATCCCCGTTTGAGAAACACTGATGTGGGGTAATACTTCCTGAAGAAAGTGATGTTAAAGTTCAAGAAAGTAAGCGAATGTGTAAATGAAAGTGTTTCGAGGTGCTTTGCAGTGGTTGGATAAGCTGTAATTACATTGTTTATCACTATAATCCAGGTGCGCCTCCAAGGATTAACAGGAAATGTCCAATTCGACCACTACGGCCGCAGAGTCAACTACACAATGGATGTTTTCGAATTAAAAAGTAACGGCCCCAGAAGGGTAAGATGTCATTCTTGTCGCAAGCATTGCAGAAGTCACCGCAGACCACTTTGATATTGTATATCTGTCTTAAAAATATGCTTGTTAGTGTGTTTCTGTCTGTATTCATCTTTGATTCTGAGAAAGTGTAACCATGCTTTGCTTTTGGTCTGTCTCTCTACATCTGTCGAGTGTCATTTCAGTCTAATTCATAGTCTTTCTCGATGTGCTTAACGCTCTGTGCTTCACTTGATGCAGCTGTTTCTGCGAGAACAATCGCAGGAGATCCTGATGAGTCTTTATTATTTTATAGTCAGCATTTTCTTTTTGTACAATGACACATCTTTTACATCTCCTACGGTACTTCACTGCATGCTCAGTTTACGCATATATGAATCTTTTTATATGGCGAAAACTGTTTTACAGCCATTTTAGAAGCATTATAAACCCATATGAATCATTGGCCATGTTAAATTCGGTTGCCAGTTCACCTTTTAGTGCTTAATCCTGTTCTCTACACACACTTCAGTAATTTACAACCGAATTATCTCCCAAAAAAATGCAGGCAGTGACAACCGCATTTACAAAAATTTATGCAGTGTGTACGCAACCGAACTGAACAAGTTGTTAATGATGTATTTTAAAGCGCAGATGAGATGTTTCTCTCTTCTGTGTGTGAGGTGCAAGAAATCACAGGGAAAGTGGTACGAGCCTTGACTCATTCATGTTGCCAGATCTTGCTAGAAAAACGGCAAACATGAACAAGCCCATAAAAAAATGAAATAAATCGAAATGCTTTATGCTAAATTATTACCGTAATATCGTGACCCACATCTGCTCACTTTAATGAGTCCATAAATGTGATCACTTTGTGAGCTAAGCTTAATCAACAAGCCCAAAAACTAATAAAATAAGTTAATATAAAAATAAGTGGACATGGCAACGCTGCAAGAGTGCGCACTGTGAAGCAGCCTTTACAAACGTGAACAAAACACGACACCTCCGTCGACTGTGCTTTAGTTAAAATGGCTGAACATAAGTCTTTTGTCACTGTAGTATTACTTTGGTCAGAATAGCGGATACCCGTTTCAGAGGTGAGTCGTGTTCCGTACACATACAGAATTTTAATTTGTAAAAAAAAATAATAATAATAATTAATTAATAAGGTCCCAACTAGATTCAAATTTCATATTGCTAATTTAAATTGGTTGTATGCAATTAAATTGTGACAAAAGTGTCAGAGAAGTTTTTTTTGCAGTTAATTACAATCAAATGTACAGTTTTAAAATAATACACAAAGGTCGGCATTGAACGGTCTGGTGGTTTTAGCAGCAGAGCTATGTATGTACCATAAAGTCTCGTGTCGCACACCTTCTTCTAAAGTTATGAGGAGCCCTCTGCCTCTGGCGTGCTTTATGGAGTGTGGCGGCTCCTGGCTGCTGTTGAGCAGTGCACCGGGGGAAGAGTGATGGGAAAAGGAGAAGGAGGGGAGCACAGAAACGAGCCGCCAGGGCTTGGCAGTCATTTATCAGGCAGTCGTGAGCCCCGCTTTAGGCGGATGCTGGAGCCTGGCTATCTTTTCTCCCGTTCATTTGGGTTTCGTAAGGACACGGGCACACGCCGCTGCTCGTGTCTCTTCTGCATGACAGTTTTTCACCCCACAGCAAAATGTTACATGCAGCAATAGTTTTCTTAAGCCAACAAAATAACAACAGCATTCATATTTATCATCTACAAAAACACTTACAAAACAAATAATAAACTACTGTTCAAAGGTTTTTGAAAGAAGTCATTTATTTGATGGAAAATATCAACTATTAAAGGTGGAACAGGGGATGTTTTCGTCGACTGAGTTTTTGAAATGAGCGCATGCGGAAGAACAACCCCCCTCCTTCAGTGTTTGTTTACCACCGGCATTCGCTGTGTTAAGCCGGGCACACATTTAACGACTAGCTAAAACATTCTGACTATGCTCAACATAAAGCGATTGTTTCCTGCTCCTGAAGCAGATTTATATACTTTCACAAGGTAATTTGAACACCGACTGTAATCGCAGACTGAACGCAACTGGCTCTGACTGGACGCGTTTGAGCGCGATCAGTCATAAGTATCAATTTACATTCATAATCGGCCTTATAATCGTTAAGTGTGTGCGCGACCTAAAGCCGTGGATTCATTATGTCGGACTCACCACAGGTGACTCATAATCTGCAGTTGTTACTCCTGTCTCCTGACAAAAACATTGCATGCTGAGTGTGGAAAGTTACTAGAGCGCGCAGCTCTCACAAGGAACGTCATGGCAGTGATTGACAAGTCAGAGGGCCAATCCGCGCACGTCTCTCACAATGGCAGTGATTGACAAGCCAAAGGGCCAATCGTTTACGCGATGATCGTATGGCTGATGTTTTTAAGGCCCTACCTCGTGCACAGATGATGTATATTAATATTATTACTTTCAGTGCACCTAATAAATAGTCTTTCATCAGTTAGTAAAGACAGTTTCAAGTAATATTGCAAAAATGTATAGAACAAAACATCCTCTGTACCACCTTTAATATATTTTAAAATTGAATGACAAAGCTTATTTTCAGCATCAACAGTGTCACATGATCCTTCAGAAATCATTCTAATATGCTGATTTGGTGCTCAAGAAACTTTCTTATTATTATCAGTGTCAAGTGTTTTTTTTATTTTTTAGGATTCTTTGTTGAATGAAAAGTTCAAAAGAACAGCATTTATTTGAAATATAAATTTTTGGAACATTACAAATGTCTTTACTGACACTTTTGAACCATGCTGAAATAAAGTTTAAAAAACTTTTGTTTAAGTGTTAAAGGATAGTTCATCCAAAAATGATCCTAAAATGACCTATATGACTTTTTTCTTTTGTGAAACACAAAAGAGGATATTTTTAAATGTATTTTAAAGGGTTAGTTCACCCAAAAATGAAAATTCTGTCATTAATTACTCACCCTCATGTCGTTCCACAACCGTAAGACCTTCGTTCATCTTCGGAAGCAGTGTTTTGAAATCGCCCATCACTAGATATTGTTGAATAAAGTCGTTATTTTGTTTTTTTGGCGCACAAAAGTATTCTCCTCACTTCATAACCTTAAGGTTGAACCACTGTAGTCACATGAACTGTTTTAAGTATGTCTTTAGTAGCTTTCTGGGCATTTGAAAGTGTAAATTATCTTGCTGTCAATGGAGGCCTCACTGAGCCATCAGATTTTATCAAAAATATCTTAATTTGTGTTCTGAAGATGAACGAAGGTCTTACGGGTGTGGAACGACATGAGGGTGAATAATTAATGACAGAATTTTCATTTCTGGATGAACTAACCCTTTAAGTTGGTGTAAGATAAATGATGAATAGTTAGCCCGGTTTAGATATCAAATTATTTCCGCACATTTACACACACTTACCCATATGGGCAGGCTTGCATGTATTCACTTGCTCTCTGTTGGGTCTAGAGTCTCATTCTGGTCATTGTCCCATCTCCAGATTGGATATTGGAATGATGCTGATAAGTTGGTTCTGACCCAGGATCAAGCCTTGCTTCCCAATGAAACGTCTGGCATGGAGAACAGAACCGTTATTGTGACGACTATTATGGTGAGTAGCAGCATTTCCTCAGACTTTATTTGACACATTTTACAATAAAATAAGTTGTGGTGTTTGTCCTTCATCTGAAAGCTTCCATATACTGTACCAAGAGTCCCTCTCATACACATGGTGAAAAAATGAACATTTCGCAACGGCGATGAATTTCTTCATAACATGCGCACACAAAGATTATGATCTGCAAACACTGCAGAAATTCACAGCTGCACTGCGCTGTTCATCAAAGCACATTTTCTCTCTGTGTGACCTGTCAGTCATACTGCTGTCCATCCAGATAACCCAAATGTTTTTACGTGTGCTGAATAGCATCTCTCAACAGTGCTGTGTAAATGTGTGCTGCCATGGCATTGTGAATACGCCGTGTGCATCATCTGCTTTTCTCACGTATTGTCAAAAAGTTACCAGAACTGGTGTCTTGGGCTGTAATTTGTTTTCTTATTTTTGTCAACTGTAATCTTGTGTTTAAGTTAAAACACTGCATGAATGGGATGCATTCTGTATTTTGTGTTTCCTATACAATTACAGTATTGTCAATGTTTATGCACTGATTCAAGGATGTAATGGACGTTCAGACACATAATTGGTAAATGCTAAGGTTTTGGAGTGTCGCACCTGAAGCCAAATCCTCCTCTTTTCAGCCCCTGGTGAAGAACCCCTTGTTAAGAAACTGAACAGATGATGGACTCTGCAGAGGGGAAATCAAGTACTTACTGACGCACGGACAGACAGAGAGACAAATCAGAACTGAGGGCAAAAACATGGATACTACTACCTGAGCCGAAATGAAAGGCACAATGAGAATTCGAGCTGTGGACGAAGACAAAGACAAGCTCTAATAAGCAACTCAATCATGAATGGAGAAGACCTGTAGTGATGCCAGAATTGGAAAACCGGATTGACACTTGGAAGCCAAATGAAGTCTTTAGCATTTATATTACATGTATCGAAACAGAAGAACCAGGTTTTTATAGCATGCAGGTTTTGTATATATAGCGTAATCTGTCCATTTGCATTCATTAAGCATAACATGGATATCCATCAAGAATTCCCATTTTCCCATTGTGCTATATGCTTCGTATTTATAATAGCATCAGATTTTAAAGGTACCATTCACTCAAAAAAAGATACTGATCCTCATGTATTTCCATACCTGTATGACTTTCTTCTGTGGAATTCAAGAGAGGTTTTGAAGAATGTTCATCCTGCTCATTTCCCATACAACGAATGTGGGTGGGGACTAAAGAAAACACTGTGAACCCATATGTGTTATATTCCAAGTCAAGTGACGTGAAGGCCAAATATTGTCCTCTGCATTTAACCAAACCAAGTTAGTACACACACATTAGGAGTAGTGAGTAGTGAACACACACACACACACACACACACAGAGCAGTGGGCAGCCATTTTTGCTGTGGCGGTGCTCTGGGAATGATTGGGGGTTAGGTGCCTTGTTCAAGCACACCTCTGTAATTTCCTGCCGATATTGAGAATCAAACCCGCAACCTTCAGGTTACAGCTTCAATCTGACTCTCTAACCATTAGGCCATGACTGATCCCAGTGAATAAAAATTAAATACAATGAAAACATACAACGAAAGTTAAATACAATTAAATGTTAAGGATTAGTCCACTTTTAAATACACTTTTCCTGATAAATTTACTCACCCCCATGTCATTGAAGATGTTCATGTCTTTCTTTCGTCAGTCGAAAAGAAATGAATGTTTTTGAGGAAAACATTCCAGGATTATTGTCCTTACAGTGGATTTCAGTGGCTACCAACAGATTGAAGGTCAAAATTACAGTTTCAGTGCAGCTTCAAGGGCTTTAAACGATACCAGATGAGTAATAAGGGTCTTATCTAGCGAATCGATTGGTCATTTTCGAAAAAAAAATACAACCGTTTATGCTTTATAAACAAAATATCGCATTGAACGTACTTTCCGCTTCCGCATTCTTCATAACGCGTACGCTGAATGTTCTACGCCTTCCCTATTCTACTTACGGAACGAACGCGGCGCCAGTTTCGTTTTTTTCCGTAACTTGAATAGGGAAGGCGTAGAGCATTCAGCCTAAGCGTTATGAAGAATGCGGAAGCGGAAAGTACGTTCAAGGCGATATTTTGTTTATAAAGCATAAACGGTTGTATTTTTTTTTCGAAAATGACCGATCGATTCGCTAGATAAGACCCTTATTACTCATCTGGTATCGTTTAAAGCCCTTGAAGCTGCACTGAAACTGTAATTTTGACCTTCAATCTGTTGGTAGCCGTTGAAATCCACTGTAAGGAGAATAATCCTGGAATGTTTTCCTCAGAAACCTTCATTTCTTTTCGACTGACGAAAGAAAGACATGAACATCTTGGATGACATGGGGGTGAGTAAATTTATCAGGAAAAGTGTATTTAAAAGTGGACTAATCCTTTAAATTGCTATTCTTATTTAATGGAAAATCTTGCCCTGAAAAGCTCTGTTGACAGTCGTGGTCACTTTGATTGTGTGGAAAAGGGCAGCTTGGACATAATAAAGGTGGAAAAATTAGGTGAAAAAAAAATGAAAGGCAGTGAAAATGACTTTGAAACAATGAAATTTAACTTGGTCACCATTCACTTTCATTGTGTGGAAAAGAACAGCTTGGACAGCTTTTGTGTTCCACAGAGGAAAGAACGTCATGGGTTTCGAAACTCGGATGGTGAATAAATTGTTTTCATTTTAGGGTGAATTATGCTTCAAGTTTAGAGGTTGTGAGTGATGAAGAATTTTTTTGTGGTCTTTGTAAGAACGTGATTTTGCATGACTGCCTATATACGCAAGAATACAGATCACGCACGCTTGAGGCGTTACCACCGACAAACACTAGATTCTTTTTCCTTTTTACATTTTTACCTGTAGAAAAACACTGCCCAGGAACAACACTGCCCTGTGCTTGTGAAAAAAGATTTGAAGAGAAGGCTGCATTCTCATACATCAAACAAATTTGAGATGAAACGGATCTTCCGTTGACATTCAGTGCGAAGAGCTCTATTTGCTGTGTGTGAAATATTTAATTCTCCCTACTGGGCTTTCTGCCTTTCATCATTTTAGGCTAGCCATATGGCTTAGAAAATATTTGTAAAAAGGGAAGCAGGTTTTCAGGATTTTTATGTAAATGTTCTGCCGTCTCCTTGCAAGTAAACATCTCTATTTGCTGCTGTACAGCACCTGTATTGTTTTAGATATTGTTTGGTGTGACAGTACATCGCACTGGTGACTAAGAATGACTGTTTGTGTTCGTGGTGTGGCTTTTTTTGCGTTCCTTTTTTCCTCTGAACTGTAATCCCTTATACGCTTTAGCAATGTAAATTTTAAAGTTATGAGCAAAGTTCTGCATCATTGCGTGTAACAGTTTTGCACTAGCAGTTTCCTGTTCTAATGTTTGATAAAGGCATGCAATGCAATTGTAATAAATTGTACTCATGAATTTTATGGGTCAGTTATCATTGCTTTGAATCATGGTGCACATTTTGTGTGCTTTATGATATTTTAATGCTTGTATGAACCCTTCGTAATGGTTTCATAAACCCTTTCTTACACTTTAAAAGCTTTTACCCTGATTGAAAATCTTTATTGGTTTTATTGAGGAATGTGGGAGAATATTGACTCAAATTCATTTCCATTTAAAAAAGCAATATGTTCTGATTTCAGTAGTTTCTTTATGGTTAACATTTGATTAGTAAATCACATGTGAACATAATGGCCGTTATTATCTTTAATAACTCTTCGAAAACAGCTTTATTCTTCTATAACTCCACAATTTATCATGTTTAGAATATAGAATTCAAATGAAATGTAATGGCATGGCTAAATTTCAGCAATTTAAACATTTTGCTGGTTTACTTGCCCACTGAAAGTACTTTGTTGTTTTGTTCGTTCAGGAAGGGCCATATGTAATGCTGAAGAAGAACTGGGAGATGTATGAGGGGAACGAGCAATATGAGGGATACTGCGTGGATCTGGCATTTGAAATCGCCAAACACATTGGTTTCAAGTATAAGATCTCCATCGTGCCTGATGGAAAGTATGGAGCTCGGGACCCAGAGACAAAGATCTGGAACGGGATGGTTGGGGAGCTGGTGTACGGGGTAAATTATTTTCCTCTTCCTTTTTTTGCTGTCAGCTTGAGATTTATAGATGACATCTGCTTGCTTCCAGGAAGCAGACTTGGATTCTTAAAGTGTGTTGGCAACAAATTTGAATGCTTTCCAAAATCATGGAAAGGAACGTTAGTTTAGCGCGACAGCATTAGGAATATGTTTTTTGTTGGTTGTTGTGCTACACTACCGTTCAGATGTTTGGGTCAGTTAGTTTTTTTTGTTTTTTTTTTTTTTGTAAGTATGCATTACATTGATCAAACATGACATTAAAGACTTTTACACTGTTACAAACAATATATTAAAGGGTTAGTTCACCCAAAAATGAAAATTCTGTCATTTATTACTCACCCTCATGCCGTTCCACACCACAAGACCTTCGTTAATCTTCAGAACACAAATTAAGATATTTTAGTTGAAATCCGATAGCTCCGTGAGGCCTCCATAGGGAGCAATGGACACTTCCTCTCTCAAGATCCATAAAGGTACTAAAAACATATTTAAATCAGTTCATGTGAGTACAGTGGTTCAATATTAATATTATGAAGTGATGAGTATATTTTTGGAGCACCAAAAAAACAAAATAACGACTTATTTAGTGATGGCCGATTTCAAAACACTGCTTCAGGAAGCATCGGAGCATAATGAATCAGTGTATCGAATCATGATTCAGATCGCGTGTCAAACTGCCAACGGCTGAAATCACATGACTTTGGCGCTCCGAACAGCAGATTCGACACACTGATTCATTTATGCTCCGATGCTTCCTGAAGCAGTGTTTTGAAATCGGCCATCACTAATTAAGTCGTTATTTAGTTTTTTTTGGGCGCTCCAAAAATATTCTCGTCGCTTTATAATAATAATATTGAACCACTGTACTCACATGAACCGATTTAAATATGTTTTTAGTACCTTTATGGATCTTGAGAGATCCATTGCTCCCTATGGAGGCCTCACGGAGCTATCGGATTTCAACTAAAATATCTTAATTTGTGTTCTGAAGATTAACGAAGGTCTTACGGATGTGGAACGGCATGAGGGTGAGTAATAAATGACAGAATTTTCATTTTTGGGTGAACTAACCCTTTAAATAAATGCTGACCCTAAATGCTCACTGACCCTTTTGAACTTTCTGTTCATCAAAGAGTCGTGGAAAAAATGTATGTAGCACAACCATTTTCAAATGAGATAAATGTTTCTGGAGCACCAAATCAGCATATTAGAATGATTTCTATGACACTGAAGACTGGAGTAATGATGCTGAAAATTCACATTGAGTAAACATTAAGTTCTGTGTCTGGTGAAGAGAAAAAAGAAAGACAACAACTTTTCAGAGGCTGATGTTTATTAATGAACACTGCATGCAGCCAATGCTTGTCACCTTGTAGATTTTTGCTGAGCACTGGAAAACACAACCCAGTTTTTTTTCCTCCTCTTGAAAGTGTCGGGCAGTTATGAGAAACTTTAATTTCTTTTTTGGATTAGTCTTACGCAGCTCTGCCGAGGTCTAAAGTGTCACTAAGTCACCAACAATAATCTAGTTTTTGGATTCACCATGCAGCAAAACGTGCAGCCAGACTTTAGACTCTACAGTTTTTCCTGTCTTGTGCTGTAAGCAATTTTTTTTTTTTTTTTTTTTTTTTTTTTTTTTTGCATTGATTAGTTTATCCCTCTCGCCTAAACCTAAACCTCGGTATTAAGCCTCTTGGATTAACTCCTTGGATTTTTTGGCATTAATATGCAAAGCCTTGTTCAATTAGAGAAGTTGTAAAATGTGATGCGAGGAGAGGTGAGAATCGGCAGATTATGCTTTATTTTCTCTTTTTATTCACTCGTTTCTCCTCTGAATATAATGTTCAAATATGAGATTTCAGCAAATATTTAGTGTTGTATCTGCTTATTCAGTTAAATGGCTTAGTAAATAAACTTAGCAATGCAATTACGTCTGTTTTGTTTTGTAAACAATGTGCACAGGATTAAAGAAAAAGATTGATATGAAACACATTTTTCTTTTGTTCTAGAAAGCGGAAATCGCTGTGGCCCCATTGACTATCACTTTGGTCCGGGAGGAGGTCATTGACTTCTCGAAACCCTTCATGAGCTTGGGAATTTCCATCATGATTAAGAAGCCCCAGAAATCCAAGCCGGGTGTCTTCTCCTTCCTGGACCCGCTGGCCTACGAGATCTGGATGTGCATTGTGTTCGCCTATATCGGCGTAAGCGTGGTGCTCTTCCTGGTCAGCCGCTTCAGCCCGTACGAATGGCACACCGAGGAGCCCGAGGAGGGCACTGACGGTCTGCCTAGCGACCAGCCCCCCAATGAGTTTGGGATCTTCAACAGTCTCTGGTTCTCCCTGGGAGCCTTCATGCAGCAAGGTTGCGACATCTCGCCCAGGTCAGCAAACTTAAAACACCAAAGAAAATTTTCTTGAGGGAAAATGCATATTGCAGTGGAAATTAACACAGTTAATGTCTCTGATATGGTCATATCTGATACCTGAAATAGAGTCATTGCTGTAGTTTCCATAGTGATTTGATGACGAGTTTTGTCCGAGTCTGAATTAAAGAACACGCAGTGGGAGAGCTTGCATTAACACTCAGTGTTTATTTATTGTATCTGCTTTGGATCTTTGCAGAGTGGGGAACAACCAATCACAACTGACATCACTAAGAACATTTACATGCACAATTATAATCGAGCTACTGTGCTTTTTTGTAGTTGAGCTGCAGTCTTTCCAAGTATACACTACCGTTCAAAAGTTGGGGGTCAGTAAGATTTTACTTTTTACTGAAATTAATTATAGTTTTTCCAGCAAGGATGCATTAAATTGATATATTATAATGTATAATGCCTTTTATAATGTTTCAAAAGATTTCTATTTCAAGTAAATGTTGTTCTTTTGAAATTTGAATTCATCAAAGAATGCTAAAAAACAAAATGTCATGGTTTCCACAAAAATATTAAGCAGTTTTCAACAGTTTGGATCATGTGACACTGAAGACTGGAGTAATGTTGCTGAAAATTCAGCTCTGCCATATAGGGAATACATTATTTTTAAAGTATGTTAAAATAGAAAACAGTTATTTTAATTTGTAGTAATATTTCACAATATTACTGTTTTATATTGTATTTTTGTATAAATGCAGCCTCAGTGAGCATAAGAGAGACTTCTTTCAAAAAAAATCTTACAACCCCACAATAACTTTTGAACGGTAGTGTACATGACACAATATTTGAAGGATTAAATCGAATGGAGTGCATGTAAACGTGTTAACCGATATGTTCATATTCCATTTATATGTAGCAAGTCAGTCTAAAAAGGGCAGATCACTCAAAAATGATGTTCAAGATTTTTTTAAAACATTTAAAGAAGAGTTCAGTGTTGCTTTGGACCCTATTGACTTTCATTGTATGAACAAAATCAGTTGAAACGTTCCTCAAAATATCCAAGGAATATACATTTAAAGAATACACCATTTTTTAGTGGAGTTCAATGTTGGGGGGGGGGGGGGGGGGTGCTCCGGAACAATGTGATCGTTCATTGCCCCATTTCTATGTGCCAGTGATGTCCACACATCGCCCGTCTGTCCTGCCGGCTACTTCTCAAATCTCATAGGAAATGTGCTAGTCATTCATTGTTACTTTGTCTGCCAGTTTGTTTTTGTTATTTGTCTCTCGCTCCTTCGTTCGCCTGCGGGTTTAACATCGGGCTCGCTGCAGCGCCAGCTCTCACTCACTCAGTCACACACCTCCTCCCGCCCCCTCTTTTCTCTGTGTAATAAGCACCTGCATGACCACGATAGAGCTCTTTAAGAAGTGTTATCAAGAGAAGAGAGAGAAAAAAAAAAAAACAGGCTTTATTTTTCAGCCCCCACCAGATAAGAAATCACTCATGACAGGCCAAGGGGAAGAGAAGAGCAGTAAAAAGCACAGCACATGGAGGAAGACAGCAGGTACTTAGAGAGCCGTCAAAACCATAGCGTCTATCTCTTCTGCTCTATAGCCTGTACATCTCAGTGCTGTAGAGGGCCTATGGTTTTGATTTGGCTTAAGAGGACCCATTTAGGACTTGTAAGAATCATGTACTTCATCGTTTTTGCATACAACTAATAAGGATTCATGAGTTGGATAAGAGCCAATGATAAACAGCAGGAAAAAGCACTTCCATTCATTTTCTTTAGTACATGCCATTAATTCTCTTCAGTCAGCATGTGCCTTTACTTCAGTGTTCTTGATTTAGACAAGATGACGCAGTTGCACAGCAGCGTTACCCGGGTGTCCGTACTTGTCCTTTCCTACTCCTCCTCCTCCTCCTCTGCCCTGTCTAATAGCCTACTGGTTATTGAAATGTGCAGTTTTGCTTTCTTTTTCTCAAGCACTTGATAGTTATATGCATATTTAACAGCTGAAGTGTCATTTTTCGATGGTTATATACTTTGTCCTATTCTACAGGTCTGTACTGCCCTGCAAAGAGCCGAGTTTTTTGATTGATTTGATATTCATTTTCACATTCCATTTTCTTGGAGCATAGTGGAGCCAAACCCATCTGTCACTGAATAGTTTATAGTCTAAGACAGGGTTTTTTTAAACTGGGTTCTGTGAACTTTCCAGAGGGCCGTAAGCAGGTGGTAGGAGTTGGTGTTTTTAACAGTATGAAATAATAACAAATCTGCACATATTTTTGCAAAAAAAAAAAAGTAAATTGGTAGTTTTTCACTGTCCTGTTAGTGTAGAAAAAAGATACACATTTTAATATAATAATAATTAATAAAAGTACATGTTTAGATTATTCAGTTTTGTAATCATGATGTTGTTCATAATATCACAATTAAAAACAAATTTCACACAGTGTTAATTTGTTTTATAGAGGGATATAATAATGTTTAATTGTTACTATTATGGATCCTTTTTACGAACTGTGATGACGTTTCAAATCTAGTAAAGTTTTTAATATTTTAACACATTTATAACAAATAACACATTTATAACACTATGGGCCAAATTTAACGAGGCAAATTAGCGTGAGAGTGCAATTCCACAAATGCGCCGATGGGAGTGGCAAATTTTGCATGTGATCTACTGCTGACGCACAAATTAAAGAACACAGATGCGGTCAAATCATTTACGTAATGACCAATGCAATCTAACAAGAGCAGTTCAAATATTCATATATATATATATATATATATATATATATATATATATATATATATATATATATATATATATATTTATATATTTATAGGCTGGGTCTTGCATCCGCATGAAGGGGTTTATTCTGCGATAACAACCGGCTGGATGTACATTATCCCGCTTATTACACAGCTACTTGCCACATAAGTAAATAATTAGACATGAAATATTGATCTGAGTCGAAATATTTTATTAGCTTTTTAAACGCAAAGCTACTGCGGAGAGAGCAGTTGCTAACGCGGCAAGTTCAAACTATATGTAAGAGATATGGTACTACATATTACACGGCATTTCGCCACATAAATAATTATGGAGATAAGAGATACTGATCTGAGAAGAAACTGATTTAAAATTGTACCTGTTTGTTATGTTATTAATTACAGTGAACAAAACAATAGTCGCAAAATGGCAGCAGCTGCGTTTGTATGTACGAAAGTGTGCAATACTCAATACTCTGTTCTCTGCGGTGTCTCCTCCTAGCAGCAACAATTGCAGCCATGTTGCAAAATGGGTTAGGACATGCTTTTTTGGGCGTTAAATGATGCCGCAAATACCAGTAAATTTACTAGCTCAAACATTAGTAAATCATGTTTCGTGATTCATTTAAATACTCTCCTCCCATAATTTTTGCGTCTGATAGGGAAAACTCAAGGTCAGCTGCAAAAACAGCGATAATTTTGCACTGCGTCTTTAATAAATCATGATAATAGTTTTTTAACGGCAAAAGAGGGTTTGCGCTGGCAGAAATGAGAAAAAATGAAATAACGCTGTTGTGAGGGTTTGACATCTTTCTCTCTTCTGACTGCTGTAATCAATCTCTCTATATTTTTCCCCGTTCACCACTAGAAGTTTATCCAACTGTGACGACTTCCACTTCTGAGAACCTCGGAAATGTGAAAAGGGTCCATTATTACTATATTACTAATATTGATATTATTTGTTTCAGATTTAGTACTAATACTTCTACTACTAATAATAATACTATTTTGTTGTTGTCCTTGTTATTATTATTTTGGTTTGGATTTAGTTGAATGACAAACCATTTATTCAATTTTTCAATCATGATGTTGTCTTCATAATATCACACTTAATAGTTTTATTGAATCTTTATACAGGGAAATATATCCCTGCTTTTATATTTTAGCAAGTGGATCATCATATTTGGTTTAAGAGAAGTCCTTTTCTGAGAGACTCAATTTTAGTTCTCAGTTCATTATCCTTTATTGTTGTATTTGATTTTTGGGATGCTAGTAGTGCAGAAATTATACACTTCAGCTTTGGTGGTGTGATAAGACAGTGCACAGTATGAGCTTGAATCATTTACCATTGAAATATTGATTCACTGCACTGGCAGATTGAGGCATTGATTTTGTCATTTTGAGGCATTTTATTTTATTATTATCATTTTTTTTTATTTTTTACAGTCAATCCATGTGTAATTATTTCAGTTTCATTCAGCACCACTCTATTACATGTATACTCCTTGTTCACAGTTTGTAAGGAAGATGATTGATGAGGATGATGCGAGAATGATGGGGTATGAAAATGCTGAGGGCGTCTTGTGTGATGGGGCCGGACAGGGTCATAACTCTTGCCTGTTTTCCCTGTCGTGTTTTTGGCTCAGGCGGGCTGGCAGGTGTCATCAGCAGACAGGTAGAGCAGCTTCCTCGTCCTCGGAAACAGCCAGCATCTGGCATGTGCGCTATTGCGGTGATTTTGTAGTTGTAATGCATGTGGGCAGCAGACCCTATCAGACATGGGAAGATTAAAAAAAACTCATTTTCAGATTCGAACACACGCAGCCGCGGTGAATGAAATCTGTTGAAATTGCATCACGGGATGAACAGGGAATTAAGATATGCTAATGATAGTCATAGGTTCGATGTGCTTCTTGTTAGATTGTGTCACCCTTATGTATAAAACCTTTCGATAAGACTTTTCTTGAAGTGTCAAGTCCTTGAAGTGCTTCGGTTGCACTGACTGGGTAATATTTATTCAAGTGTGTGTGAAGCTGACGAATGTTTTCGAGAATGCTTGTGTTTGCAGTTGAACTATGTGTATATAAAAGGAGGGGATGTATGGGAAATGTGAGGTTGCTGTTGGTCAAAAATAGCTCTCAGCACTTAAGACAGGATTTCATCTCTCGTTTTACAAACATGTTTTTTTTCTGGTATGTCAAAGAACAGTTTTCTTTTTTATTTGCTTTCTTTGTCTCTCCCTATCTCCCTCTCTCTCTTGCTTTCTTCCTCTGTCCCTACTTTTGTATTTTATGGTCGATCTTGCTCCAGTAATTGCCTCTATTCACTGACTTCTTTTATTCCTCAGATGGCTTGGGAATGATTGTAGGGCTAGGAGGAGAGAGAGATCATGGGAGTGATGTTAGGATATGATTGACTCACCAGGCCAGTGCTGTAACAGTGACGGAAATGAGAGAAAGGAGATTACGCTACAGCAGAGGAAGCTTTGCCCCAGGTTTTCTCCATGCCAAAATGATCATTTCAGCCCACAAATCATTTATCTACATAAGACACTCTGGGATAAAAGTTGATACCCTTGAACTGTAATTTCCTTTTTAGATTTATGACTATACACAGATGAAACGCATCCCCGAAATAGCATGTTATGTGCTGCATTAGAAGTAATGCATGTGACGTAGTCAGATGACTTGTTTTCAAGTGAAGTAATGCCATAAAATCTGACCTTTTCAAACAAGATAACTTGTTATTTTTATTTTTTTTTACTGACAAGTGCAATTGAATACCTCTCTTTTCTCCATGTTAGAAGCAAAAGGGGCATTGTGCGCATGACATGCATTGTAGGAGTTGGTCATGATGGATATTGTTCTAGACTAGAGCATGTGTCATGGTAATCAGTGAAGTTTGGAGTTATTTTCAACAAAAAAAAAAAAAACTATTGGTGCTTTAGTGAAATCCAGTCAACAAGGTTATTTGTAGTGGACAGTAGTGGACAATAATTTGGCTGTTGTCTCAGAGCAGCGGTGGATTTCTCTGTCCTTGAACTCACAGGTGCAAGCGCCCTAAATTCTGCTGTTGTCATGGTAATTGGAGTCTTGTTTTTTGTTTGTTGTGCATGAGATTGAGAATAAAAGGGACAGCTGTGAGGACGGTTTTTGTCAGAAATGGAACTCTCGGGAGAGAGAAGCATTGTTTTCAGCGGTTTTGATTCTTGAGTAAATACACTGATTCCACATTAAAAAGTCATGAAACGCAATTTTTAGTGATAAAGCCCTGGGGCTTTCAGTCTGGGGTCAGACTTCGAGGACCCCCAGGCAGCCACAAAGGGGGTGCCAGGAGGTCCACAGAAATTTTTAAGTAAAAGAAAATGATTTTACAAAATGGATTTTTATTATGTTGTTGATTTTTTTATTATTATTATTATTATTATTAAATATTATATAAAGTTCTAATTATATTTTCTCATACAGTATACATGGGTTATTGTATATGAAAATATATACTCTAACCTTCAAAAGTTTGGGGTTAGTAAGAATGTTTTTATAAGAAATGAATTCATGATTCATATCTTAATCATGATAACGATATCTGCTTCTCTCGATTGATTAAAAAAAATCGTCACGATATTGGCCCGCTCCGTTTTTTTTAAATTATTATTATTAGGCATTTGCATTATCTTGCATTGGTAATAAGCCTCCACTAGCATTCATGCTTGTGGTTGCCAGATGCAAAGAGCTTAAATCCCTTAAATAGAGCTTTTTTCCTTAAAGGGTTTTCATCCAAAAATGAAAATTCTGTCATTAATTACTCACCATTGTGTCGTTCTACACCCGTAAGACATTCATTCATCTTCAGAACAAAAATTAAGATATTTTTGATGAAATCCGATGGCTCAGTGAGGCCTCTATTGAGAGCAAAGGTCCAGAAAGGTACTAAAAACATATATAAAACAGTTCATGTGAGCTCAGTGGTTCTGCATTAATATAATAAAGCGACGAGAGTACTTTTTGTGCGCCAACAACAAAATAACGACTTTTCAACATTATCTAGTGATGGCCGATTTCAAAACACTGCTTCGGAGCTTTACAAATTGAATCAGTGATTCGGAGCGGCAAAGTCACGTGATTTCAGCAGTTTAGCCGTTTGATGGGAGATCTGGATCACTGATTCGAAACAAAAGATTCGTAAAGCTCAGAAGCAGTGTTTTGAAATCGGCCATCAGTAGATATTGTTGAGAAGTTGTTATTTAGGTTTTTTTGGTGCACAAAAAGTATTCCCGTCACTTTATAATATTAAGGTAGAACCACTGAACTCACATGAACTGTTTTATATATGTTTTTAGTACTTTTATGGATCTTGAGAGGTTCGGTGGCTTTGCTCTCAGTGGCCTCACTGAGACATCGGATTTTATCAAAAATATCTTAATTTGTGTTCCGAAGACGAACGAAGGTCTTACGGGTGTGGAACAACATGAGGGTGAGTAATAAATGACATTATTTTCATTTTTGGGTGATCTAACCCTTTAAAAGTATACACTTTCCTCGCCGTGTTTTACTTAATGTGTGCAATCTGGCAACCATGTGCACGCGCTCCTGCTACATGCGAAGAAGGCTAGTTTACAGATCACTAGCCTTCTTCCGCATGTGCACTGAGTTTGAGTTTAGCGATCTCCACAGCGAAATACTGCTTCAATGAAAGTGATTTTTACCGTCCAATGAAGTTATCGTAGTTGGTTCAATGAAGACGGTGTGCCACCTACAGGCCTTTTGGGTGAAGTGTAGGTTGGTAAAGAACAAACGCAATGGCCATTATTACATCATTTGTTAGCTAGTTAGCTATGTTTTGTAAGTAACACATCAACGTTCCTGTAATGTTTAGGCCATACTGAGACATCCAGGTGTTAGAAGACACCACATGCTGTATATGACAATGCCAAGAGACAGAAATTGCTCCCAAATAGGAATGAATGTATTTTTAATGAGTTAATGTAAGAGCTTGGTTTTTTATTTTTCCAATTTGCCAGTGGAAGCGGAGATCAGTAATGTGGAGTATGATTGTGAATGACTCTAGTCTCATGCATGGAGAAATTGATTTGCAGGTATTAAATCTTAATCAGAGCAGTAGAGAGGAAGCCATGAATAAATAAAATGCTGGAGGCTCACTGTGGCTGCGGGCAGTGACCTTTCCATTTATCTACGGCATGTCAAGGTCTCTCCATTCCTTTCTCTACTGACGTCTCCCTTTCTCTCTCTTTGACTCCCTCCACAAATCTACCCAAGCACACCTCTACGGATGTTTCAAAATAGAATTTAAATTCGCCAAACTTTCTTTTTCTCAAATACACACATACTTACGTGTTCTTGTTGGGAAATCTGCATAAAAACGGCGTAGTGAGTTTCACTGACAGCAACACATCCCATTTCACAGCTCTAATGACACTGCTTTGATAATGAGCTGCTTTGAGGGATACACTGGTAATAGTTTGCTTATTTTGTGCTTGTGAGTATGTGTGAAATTCACAGAGATGGTTTGATTCTTATCATTGAGCTGTGATCAGAGGGTCTGTATTACAAGTAATGACATTATGAGCACCAGAGAGAATTCCTATTTGTTCATGGATCATATGTCTTTATGAATGATACTGTATGCCAAGCGGCAGGGCAGCGGAGCAGCCCGAGGGGTGACTCACTGGTTTCGCGTCCACTCAATTTAGGCTCTTATTAAATTGGCTTTGTCTCATGAAGTCAAATCGATTAGCCGCTGTTAGCGCAAACCCTGGCACGTCTGATACTCGGACGTCACCGGCCCTGAATGGTGCGTCTGCATGAAGGTTGGTGTTTAGCAGTGACTAATGCCTTTAGATTTTAAGTTACACTGTGTTCTCTGATTCAAACCTCAGGAGGGTGACGGTCCACCTTGAGTCTATTCTTAAAAGCTAATTATTATATCGCAGGAATGTTTCCTTGACAGTGGAAAAAGAAGGACAGGCCTGCATAAATTTACAGTGCTTTCCTGTAAACTGATAACGCATAATCAGGGTGAGGTGAGAATTTAAACAGCGCTGGGATTTAGCACTCCACCCCCATCATGTTTGACGTCCCTGCCAACCCACTCTAGATAGCCAATCTGTCTTCATGGCAACCGGTCGGAGAGATATCCCTCTTAGTGGAGGAGACCCTCACCTACACAGAGTCAATTAAAAGATCACAGCACTGACTGTTTTGACAGACTGAGCTTTATATCGCAAGCTACTGATGATCTACAGTGACTTCTGTAGAGTCACTATAGAGGAAGTACTGGTTACCTGATTTTAAATATTAACTCACCATTGTGTATTATTTTTTTTTTTTTTCAGGATTCTTTTATGAATAGAAAGAATAACAGCATTTACTGTCAATTTAATATGTCTGCTGAAAGTATTGATTTCTTTAAAGTCCCCCTGTGGTGAAAATCAAGTTTTTAATGTTGCTTATCTGTCTATGTGGTGTTTTTAATATACTTTAAGACAAAATTCATAAGTCAACACCATTGCTGAGTATTTTGCAGTAATCTGAAGACACTTTCAAAAATGTGGTTTGAAATCTCTGGTGTTTCTGACATCACAAACCACCTTGTAACCAATCACGTCAACGTGCCGGCGGGCTTTAGCATATCATTAGTTATGGCCATTCTGAAGCAAGGGAGTTGTGTAACATTAGCAACACGTTATTAGCTGTTTGATAACATACTCAAGCAAAAGGCTAATCATATTAATTACCGTTATGTGTCCAACGTTGTAAAAAGTGATACCATTGTGCAGCGTTTACCTCAGTATGTTGACCAAGTGGATCTCTGAGCTCGCGCGAGTGAGTGGAGACAGGGCTAATTAGCATATTCATAGATCCATGTATACTAAATGAAGCAAGGGTGTCGAGTTACATTCAAGCTATTTTAAGGCATTAAGACATTTTTTCACAGGAAAAAAACATTTCAATGTCATTTTGGTGATCAAAGATGAGTTTTAAAGGGTTAGTTCACCCAAAAATGAAAATTCTGTCATTTATTACTTACCCTCATGCCGTTCCACACCTGTAAGACCTTCGTTCATCTTCGGAACACAAATTAAGATATTTTAGTTGAAATCCAATGGCTCCGTGAGGCCTCCATAGGGAGCAATGAAATTTCCTCTCTCAAGATCCATAAAGGTACTAAAAACATATTTAAATCGGTTCATGTGAGTACAGTGGTTCAATATTAATATTATAAAGCGACGAGAATACTTTTGGAGCGCCAAAAAAAACTAAATAAGGACTTATTTAGTGATGGCCGATTTCAAAACACTGCTTCAGGAAGCATCGGAGCATAAATGAATCAGTGTATCGAATCTGCTGTTCGGAGTGCCAAAGTCACGTGATTTCAGCCGTTGGCAGTTTGACACGCGATTTGAAGAAGAAAAGGCCTCACGGAGCCATCGGATTTCAACTAAAATATCTTAATTTGTGTTCCGAAGATTAATGAAGGTCTTACGGGTGTGGAACGGCATGAGGGTAAGTAATAAATGACAGAATTTTCATTTTTGGGTGAACTAACCCTTTAAGGTATAAAAAAATGTACTAAAGGGGGACTTTAAAAAACATTGAAAGGTACTGTACATGGAAGAAATATCATACATGCTTGAAATAACTTAATTTTGAGTCTCTGTTTTGAGTTTTTGAATGAACAATTGCTATACATTTTATTTTTAATTCAGTAGTATTAGAAACAGTTTAAAGTTAACAGTTAAATTTCTGACTAAACATTTCTCTCCTTTTCTCCTCCTGCTTTCCCCATTGTTTTTCTCCTTTTCTTTTTTTCTCAATGTTATCCTTTCTTTCATTGCTCTGTCGTTCACCGCTCCTTCAAACTCTCCTTGAATGGTCATTTTCCTCTCCACTCTCTTCCTTTCCGGCGGTGTAGGTCTCTATCTGGACGTATCGTGGGTGGAGTGTGGTGGTTTTTCACCCTCATCATCATCTCCTCCTACACAGCCAACCTGGCTGCTTTCCTCACTGTGGAGAGGATGGTGTCACCCATTGAGAGCGCTGAGGACCTGGCCAAGCAGACAGACATAGCGTATGGTACTCTTGACTCAGGCTCCACCAAAGAGTTCTTCAGGGTGAGTGGGCAAAGCTAATGGGTTCAAGGGAGGGCGCCAGTGTTTTGTTAAGGGGGGTGAAAGGGAATGACTCCAAAACGAGATGACTTCAAGTGCTGTATTCGAAGAAAAAAAGATATTCAGTGAAAACCCACAGATTAATAAAGCAAGCTAAGAAAATATGTTTTAATTATAAAGTATACCAGGGGTTCTCAGCCTTTTTTGGTCCACAATTAAAATACATGCTATATCTCATATGTATAATTACAAAACTGGCAAATTATGAACAGCAACAGGTTTTATTACTTTATATATATCTTTAATTGGAATAAAATTCATTTTAAGGGTTTAGATAATATTGTAGCCTACATTTGACAATATTTAAGTGTAGCCTATGAATATAAAAATGTCACTTGTTATAATTTATAGCATGTATATATTTGGGGTCTGTAATTTTTTGCTGTTTTTAAATTTTTTCAATTTAAAATAACTGTTTTTTACTTGGATATATTTTTAAAATATCATTTATTCCTGTGATTCCTGTTAAAGCTGAATTTTCAGCATCATTACTACAGTTTTTAGTGTCATAATAACCCCCTTAGAAATCATTCTAATATGTTGATTTCCTACTCAAGAAACATTTTTTATTAATATCAGTGTTGAAAACAGATTTTTTTTCAGAACTGTTTGATTAACAGAAATTTCAAGAACAGCATTTATTTGATTGTAATATTATAAATGTTTTACTGTCACTTTTGATCAATTTAAAGGGTTAGTTCACCCAAAAACCTTGAATGTGGTAATTGCGTTGTTTTCTATGGGGGATAAAAAATAAAAAAAAATTTAAAAACTCTTGGATTTCATTAAAAATGTCGGAAATTTGTGTTCTGAAGATGAACGAAGGACTTACGGGTTTGGAACGACATGAGGGTGAATAATTAATGACAGAAATGTCATTTTTGGGTGAACTAACCCTTTAACATGTCCTTGCGGAATAAAAGTATTAAAAACAATCTTACTGACCTCAGACTATTGAACGGTATAATAATTGCATATTAAGTGATATTAAGCTATAATAAGTGTATATTAATTTATAATTCATAGATGAGTTAATTGATTTATAAATGTTAAATAAGATACATTCATAAAAATCTCCCACGATCCCACAAGACTGAGAACCTCTTATCTGCAATTCAATGTCTTAACAAATAATCTGCACCCTCCACACTTCCCCTGCATGCTTCACTGGCCTTCTACACATTTACCTCAACTTTCAGAGGTCGAAAATCGCCGTTTATGAGAAAATGTGGAGCTACATGAAGTCGGCCGAGCCCACGGTGTTCACGAAGACCACGGCAGAGGGTGTGGCACGGGTGAGAAAGTCCAAAGGGAAGTACGCCTTCCTGCTGGAGTCCACAATGAACGAGTACACGGAGCAACGCAAACCCTGCGACACCATGAAAGTGGGAGGCAACCTGGACTCCAAAGGCTACGGGGTGGCCACGCCCAAGGGCTCACAGTTAAGGTGGGTGGAGTAGTATAACAATATGTCACGTGTTGTTATGGTATTCCACCTTCCCTGGCGTGCCTATTTCTATTTTTCTCTTTTTTCTTTTTGTTTTTCTCATGTGTTCTTGTTTGCAGTTAAGGGTCTTGAATACATAGTGCTATATGTTTTTCGTTTCGTTTTTGTTTATGTTAATGTAGCCTCATGCAGGTAATTTCAAACTGATGCATGCATGTTAATGCCACTAAATTTTTGAGATGAAATGTCTGGATGTTTAACAAAGAATGTGAATTTCGGACAAGCCTGTGAATATTCTGCCTAGTCTGATGCTACCTAAACCTCTTTCTCATGTAAACTGGGAGGTGCAGACATTAAAAGCATGTACAGAAAGACTGAGAAGAGTCAGTTACAGATGACCGTAGCTCCCGGGATCAGCCATTTTGTTGAGGAGTTACCGTGGTCTGTCTGACTCTTCTCATGATACCGGGGGGAAGAGCATCCAATGGCGTAGCAGCTTTTCTCCTGCTGTTGTGATGTCAGACCAGTGCAGGAGATTCACATGGCTTCAGATCTACAGCACAGTGCTCTTAATGCTCTTCTTTCTCTTCCCCTCCTCAGCTCAGATGTGTCTCACTACATTATTTCCCTGTCCCGTTCTTTGTTCCTGTGGGCTGTGTGTTTATTAATGTTGCATTCAGGATAAACTGCATTCAGGATAAACCTCTCTTGAATCATTCCCATCATGTACATTTGACCCCTAACTAGATCATAGATTAGCTAGATCAGACTTATACAATGGAGTCCAAAAGTCTGAGACCACATCATAGAAATGTATTTATTTAATACAATTTTTAAAAATGCATTATATTAGAAAATGCAAAAAAGCATTTTCACTGGTCTTTTAGGCTTGTGGACGGCATTTTTTGTGACATAGCAAGTTCGTAAAATTAAATGAATTAAAAAGTTATGCTTATATTTATGGAACATTACCTACAGAACTATAAGCATTCTGAAAACTGTAGGGAAAGGAGCTATCCGGTGTTTAGGAGCAGAATTGCATTGGCAGCTCCCTTGTGGCTGAACCAAAGGTGGGAATGCAGGGGTTTGGGGAATAGGATCAAACTCATTCAGCACTTTCAGAGGCTTAAACCCTCGGTGCTCATTTAAACTGTCTGTAAGCAGCATATAGGGAAAGTAACAGGCATCCAATATCGTGAGGTTCCTCTGTGCATCTCACAGCAATATTGAGTACATAGTAAAGCGGGAAGTATCTTGGGTTGGGGAGGGGGGTTTAAAGCAGAGAACAGATATTGATTTTTCCATTCCTCCATCTGGAGGTGTGTATTATGGATAGACAAATAAGGCTGGTGTGAATTATCATGAAAACAGGAAAAGAGAGGTTTGTCCTCCGTGGTTATGTGTTTTCTAAGGGGAAGCGGGGTGGGAACGGGCGACTAATCTATAGAGCTTTCCACCCCTTTTTTTCTTTATTTAACCTGATTGGATACTGCTCAACTATGACAAACTGCTGCTACTGACAAACTATGTTTTATCGTTTCAAGAAGTGCAGTTAACCTGGCAGTTTTAAAACTGAATGAACAAGGCCTGTTGGACAAATTGAAAAACAAGTGGTGGTACGACAAAGGAGAGTGTGGCAGCGGAGGAGGTGGTGAGAAGGTTAGCCACTATGTCAACCAACGCGGGTAAACAGTTTCCTCTGTAACGGGGGCATCTGCCGGGGCGCAATCGCATACCTGACCTTCATCCTGACCCTATTTAGCCTGAAGAGAGAAAGGAACGCAATTACTGTCAGAGCACAAATATTTGCTGTGGATACTGGGCACAGATTCCCTCATCGATCGTGTGTCTTTCTTCACGTTTTCCGTCAAGGAAACATTTTCTCCTTTGAAGTAGTTGTCTTTTTACTTCCATTTTTTTAGTTGCTGTTATTCTCCTCCTGAGGCGCATTAGCTGCATTTTTTATAGGAATGCAGAGAACATTCAATGTCTTTTGAAAGGTGCTGCAGTGTCGCATTATGATTATGTATTAAAGACATGATTCTAAAGTCAGAGGCAGTTTTAACTAAATAAAAACAAAAACTAACAAAAATGAAATGGAAAAACAAAATGAAAATATATGACTTCAGAATTACCTAAAATAATGGGTGTATATATACATATATATGCATATATGTGTATGTATGTATGTTTATCAGCTTGAATAAAGTTCTGTCATGAAACTCTAGATAGCACAGGCTAATAGGTCTTTTAACTCAACTGCTCGTAATCACATTGTTATCTATAGAAAACAGCTGATTGGTTCCTGCTCTATCAGTAGCCAATGAGCTTGCATGCTCAACCTTCAAAATACTTTATTAGCATTGCCTTAGCAGTGCAGTGCGCTTCAGAAACCCTCCACCTTCCCCAGCTCCACCTGTATAGATCTGCTACGGGTAATCCATGTACGCTATATTGTACAGCAGCAGCATGTCTTACTTGCTCACAGCAGCGTGTCGTGGATGTAGCGAGTCCCGTACTTGCTCTGCAGCAGCAGCAATAATCTACAGCAGCAGCATAGCATATCTTTTCCGCCAAGGCCAAACATACAACATTGTCATACCCATTACCATGCCAAATGCTCAGAGTTGTCATGACAGAAATATATATCTATATTTACAGACACATACACACACACACACGACTACAACTGATTGGAATTGTTTCAAAATTGAAATGACCTTGGTTAGAGGGATACAGAAAGGTTGGTGTCCGTGGTATATGCCAATAATTGTGGTTTAACAGTAATTGCTTCCAGCGTTGGTAGAGAAGAAGGCCGTGGCAGTATGCGCCCGTTACCTAAAGCGATGGAGCAAGGTCCCGTTCACATGTCTGTGGCTCCAGTGCCAGGCCCTAAAACACTTAAATGGAGCGCAGAGACATGTATTACAACGGGACCATTGGCTCGGTCACTTTGCCAGTGCAACTGCTGTGTCAGCTGTTATGAGTGAATAACATAAAATAACATGTCCTATGATGTTATTTATGTTATTTGTGTTACATTCCTCTGCGCGGTTGAAGAACCCCCGTAAACCTTGCCGTTTTGAAACTGAGCGAATCAGGCATCTTAGACAAGCTGAAAAACAAATGGTGGTACGATAAGGGCGAGTGTGGACCCAAGGACTCGGGAAGTAAGGTCAGTCTGGGACCATCACTGTTGTCTAATGCTCAGTGAGGTAGAAAGTCACCAGTATCTAGCGCATGCTCATCTGTAGGGAGATTTCAGATGTGCACCAAGTAATATAGTTCCAGCATGCCCTGCTTCTCCACACTAAATGTCTAAATGATAGATATCCTTGTTTTTAGTAACATACCTAGTGCCTGAGAGGAATGGAAGTGACTGGGCATTTGAAGGTGTCCCAAGTTTATTTAGCTGAGCGTACCATTGATTTCTTTTTGCATGACAAACCAAGCAAGCCTGAATTTTGTGAAGCGAGAAATGCGGCACATGTGGAGATAAGCTAGAACACAGCGAGAAGTTAAATCCTGTTTCGGAGAACTCACAGTGTGTAATCGCACATGGAGCTAGCGATCCATTTGAGAGCTCAGCCAAAAATAAAAAGGAAAAACAGCTCCTGTAATTACATACTAATTGTTACCCTTTAAATTGCTGTCAAAGCACTGATGCCTGTCTATAGAATTCGCCTCAAAAACATCAGCTTTTCAGATTAGCCTGCAAGCGAAAGGTTGATTGGGAGGATATGAATTGATTTGTCTGTAAACTGTAAATGTGTGTGTGAATGTGTTTGGTAGCGAGTAGATTCGTAGACTAGTGCTCTGAATGTGTGTGTGTGTGCGTGTACGTACATGCGCTCCGCTCCCGCTCCGTTAACTTCCTGTCTTCCTGTTCCTTTCCTTCCTTTCGCATCCAGGACAAGAGCTCACAGGCCCTCAGCCTCAGTAATGTGGCTGGGGTCTTCTACATTCTGGTCGGGGGCCTGGGCCTGGCCATGCTGGTGGCCCTCATCGAGTTCTGCTACAAGTCCCGAAACGAAGCCAAGAGAATGAAGGTGGAACAGTCTGAACGTCGCCCCTCTTCCTCTCCTCTCCCCAGTCCTGTCCCCCTCCCCAGTCCCCATCCCTCCCCCGGCCCCAGTCCCACCCACAGCACTCAGAGTTTAGCCACATATAGAGAGGGTTACAACGTCTACGCCACTGAAGGAGTAGAGATGTAGGAGGTCAGATGTACGTAGGTGCCCGGCAGTCGTAAGTGGAGTTCCTCTGTTTTCGCTGCCGTAGCTTGCCGTATGTGAGCCCGTGGTAAAGCTTCTTGTGTTTGTGACGTCCTTGTTCTGTCTCCTCCACGTGTACTCCGAGTCGGAGACGTGCATTCACATTTTTGTGCATGCTGAAGACTGAGGTACCTGGACTGCACACGTTTGTAATCACACGCCAGTGCGGTAACCTCTCTCATCGAGTAAAGAAGAATAGTTAAACAAAGCTTAAGATGATCAATCCACCCTAGGCATAGTCTTGAAAACCCCCTAGTTGTCAATTTCAAGTCATTTTTGGCTCCAAAGGACTATGCCAGATGTATTTGAAATGCTTCATCGCTGAACTGTGTCATAATCTGGTGTTTTGTATGTGCTTGCTGATAATGTGCACTCATTCAAATAATAATGCTCTGGCTTTTAAATGCGCACAGCTGACTCCTGTTCTCTCTGTCCCCGCTTCTCTTTTCTCTCCGGATGCAGCTCACCTTTACCGAAGCCATGCGGAACAAGGCGCGCCTGTCCATTACGGGGAGCGTGGGCGAGAACGGGCGCGTCCTGACTCCCGACTGCCCGAAGGCTGTCCACTCCGGCCCCTCTCTGCGGCAGAGCTCTGGACTGGCTCTGGTGTCGTCCGACTTACCGTGAAAACCAAATACGTTCAAGTGCCTTAAACTCGACAAAACCGCAAAACAGACAACAGAAAACCGACCCTACAGCAATGACGCCACCAAGCTGAGCAATCGTGCTGACAAGGTAGATTTCGAAAGGAACCAAGGCCCCTGGTGGCTTCACACACCTGGGGTGCCACCGCAAGACACTGTACCGTATGAAGGATGGTTATCGCACAGACTTCTGTGTTTCCGTCATGTACATTCAAAGAACTCGTGCTGCCTTTAAGGGTGAAGCAGGTGGGAAGGAAGAACAGTGTGAATCTTGTTAGCCTGTTTGGCGAAAAAAGATCTGCTCGTTCTAACACTCTGCCATAACCCTCGCCAAACCGAAACACCGCAACTCGACATCCTAATATAGTTCAAAACGGGCATTTGTTTGCCCGAGAGGGTATTAACATGGATATGGTATTAACGAATACTTATTAAATAAACTGTGAAGAAGAGTTCATATATATATATATTCTATAAAATCATAAGTAAAATAAATTATTTACATCGTTTTGTAAATAGAAGACTGTACAACTCGCTTGCTTTTTAACGAATTTGTAAATAGCCAATTCTGTAGTGGACAGAGTGTAATTCTCTTTTTAAACCATCTTTAGACAAATGATTCATCGCAATAATGGTTAGAAAACATTAAAAAGATGATTTGATATATGTAGATGTACATGAACTTCTATGGATTTAATAACATGGGCATGTTATCAGTGCCAGTGACCTATGCGCCCATGATTCTCGGGAATGTGGCACACACTCTCAGTGCATCTCAGCCGCTGCTCTTTCCCAAGCCATGCCCTGCATAATCACTGTGCAGTCGTAGACCATGGTACCCTCTAGACTGTTTTATTTTTTTTCCACAGAAGCATATTTTATTTTCGATTTTATGTGATTACTGGAAAAAAAAGGAAATATTGAGTATTTAAATGTTTGTCCATTCATTTTAGAGCAGACGTCTTTATGAATGATATAAAGAAATTCAATTGGACGAGAAATCAATCAAACTTCATTGCGCAAATGTGTATAGAAATAGAATAGAAAGTGTTCTGAACACTGACCGCCTCTGAAGACACTGTTTGTATCGTGAGAGCCATTGTCAGAGTTCAGCTTTGGCCTTTTTTATGAAAAACACTGTGTAACCTCATTCAGGCCTTTAGCATGTTCTCCAGAAACTGTAGCAATGGACATCTGGACGAAAGGACAATACATGGACAATTTCAAAGCTTCAGGACACCATCGTGGAAAACGGATCAACCTTTCTCTGCCCGGTTCTGTTCAACTTGCATTTGATCTTAAAGTGCAATTTATGGTTCCTCCTGTTCCAACAACTCCTCGTCTTGATAAATACACGTGTACTTTTACTCAAGCACACAATGTTTGTCTCTTGTTGTATTTCTCCCTCTTTTTCCTCTCTGCCTTCTACTCTCATTCTGTCTCAAACACCACACACACAATGATCCTGATGCATATTGAAGTTCAGTGTGTCTGGAGAGTGGCATTAGGTTTTTTTCCCCATGGTTTCTAAAGCTGTGATGAAAGTGGTGTCCTTACTTAGGTTAATATGTTAAAATTGTAAATATTTATTTTGATCATTTTTTAGTAAAATATCAATGGACATGAAATTGAATCTCTGTGTCTTTATTTGGGTTAGTTAATGTTATTTGAACTCCCAAGAACAAAAAACATCTAGCTCAAGCAGAGGCTAGATTCCACAAGATCCAATCCAGACATATTAAAGCAGTATTGCATAGTATGTGAAAGCAGACGCGAGTGCTTGGCCAATGAACTCTCGGCACATGATCTGATAAAATTCTGTCATAATTTACTCGCCCTCATGACTTTCCAAACCTGTATGACTTCATTTAAGTTGATAACAAAATATGATATTTTCAAGAATGTTGGTAACCAAACATTTTTGGTTATTGCATTGACTTTAACTTACTCAGCAAAGATTCTCTTAAAAGCCCGTGTGGTGAAAATCATGTTTTTAATGTTGTTTATACACTATCTGATGTTTTTAACATGCTTTAAGACAAACCATGTGCAAATTCATAAGTCAACACCATTGCTGAGTATTTTCTTTTTAAAACTGCATTAAACCAAAAACAACACCGCGGCTTGAAATCGCTGGTGTTTCTGACGTTGCAAACTACCTTGTAACCAATCACGTCAACGTGCTGGTGGGCTTTAGCATATCATTAACTGACCGAGCAAGGGAGTCTCAAAAGAAGGTTATCTCGGTATATTTTTCTGTTGATATGATGCATATTACGATGTTATGATGAACTATATGCCTTTCTCGTTCTGAGGTGTTCAAAGCGGTTCTAAGGGTACTGATTGTTAGAAGGCAGCTATTTGACTCGTGAATGTAAACATGGTTCGTGTAACATTAGTAACACATTATTAGCTGTTTGATAATGTAGTCAAGCAAAACGCTAATCATATTAATTACTGTTATGTGTCAGACGTTGTAAAAAAGCCACCATTGTGCGTCGTTTACCTCAGAAAGTTGGCCAAGTGGATCTCGTCTGAGCTCGTGCGAATGTGTAGGCGGGGCTAATTATCATATTCATAGATCCGTGTATATTAAATGAGGCAAGGATGTAGAGTTACATTCAAGCTATTTTAAGGCATTACGATTTTTGTTGTTGTTGTTGTTGTGCTGGCTTTGCCAAGTAAAAATGACTATTTTACACTCATCAATATAGAGAGAAAATCCATACAAACTAGAAAATATAGCACAATTGTTGGTATCACAAATATGTTGATATGTTGTTGATGTATTCTGTGAGTTTGGGCCGGGAACAGATGCATTTTGACAAGAGAAAACAACTTTTATACCAAAGCACTTAATGACGGTAATTGTTCCTTAGAGAGGCTTTATAGGTAGTTTATGCAGAGAGCATTCATTAAAACCTCAATGCATGCGTTCGTGATTATGAATGACCAAAAAGTTACTCAATTATTTTTCAGGGACAGAATCTATTCCTTGGAAATATTATTTGATATGTAAACTGCACAAGTGCCCTGAAGTTCATTTGCCTTTTGCAGAGGGTAAAATGACCTTGTTAGAAGGAAAAACAACAAAGTACCACAAAGTACTAAAGTGAAAAAGACCTCAAAGTACTGATATTAATGTAAATAGTGTGATTTTCTTCACTTACAGGAATCCTTGCAGAGAAAGGGCAAAGTAGTGCATGATGGGAATGCAAATAAATATTGCTGGAAAACAGCGGTTGGCTCTGAAAACCTAAATGCCCTTCTATAACAGATGTTGGTACATATGTTAGGACACACACACTCACGCTAATGACCTTGAGAAGTATGCCATCCAGGACCATCTCAAATGTGCACCTCTTTAGGATACTCATCAGTTTGTGTTATCTAGCGAGCACAAAGTGTTTCATTTCATGGATTTATTTTCTTTAGATTCAGGATCGTAACATGGCTAATTTATTATGTGAAGTATGTGTTTATACTAGGACAAATTCAGCTAGCGATCTCAGCAGATGCATGTAATGTTGACATTTTAACAAGCAGTTACCTATCAACCCCTCAAGGTCACGTAGGATAAAAAGCTGTGAGCCTCCCTTAAATGTGGAGCTTGCAGGAATCCAAATGGCCCTCTATTTAATAGGTGGTGTGCGTACACATTCCTGCCTATGATTTGTGTGCGTGGTGGTCGATATGAAGTCAACAGTGAAATGAGCATTTAATTCTCTATTCTACCTGATCTGATGCTTATACAGCTCTTTTTGTGGATGTAACTAGGTTAATTCAGTCATAATAATGTTACCTGACCAAATTTTGTACAATGCACATTTGGAATGGAATGCATATTTAGTACTGCAATGCATACGCAGTAGGGGTAGTATGACATTTCATTCATAAGATGTTCAGAAGAACATATTGACAGTGAAGTAGCCTAGTATTCTGTTCTAAACATAGCCAATGAAACTAGATGGTCGTTGATACGAAATGCAATGCTAATGTAGTTTACTGCACTGCGTACAAACAGTATAGATAACAATGCTTACTAGAAGTATACCGTAACATGCTACTATTGCATGGCGCAGATCAAATGCTTGACATAAACCGTTTTCAAATGATTGTATTAAAGTAAAATGCATCATACTGATGCGAAATTCTTGAATATAAATTTACTTTTTTGAATTTTGTATTGGTTGAAGGTAATGCCCTGTCTCGCTTTGCTCCTATATTATTTATCATGCTAAAAGGGCTCTTAATGCCTCTCGACACCCCTGTCATGAGATGTTTGGACATTATGCTAAACGCTGTCACCGGGCCCTCTCCACAATCAGGCACGTGTTGGGGAAACAGGAACTTGCATGTGACAGAGTGTGTCTGATGTCAGATTGGCTGTCATGTCGCATTAGGCCTTGACTGTTATGAGTGGGCAGATAACAGTCTTGTCTAATCCATAACCTGTGTTTATGAGAAGACTGAACACCTTTTGTCATCACACAGGCATTGTAGTCGTAGATAAGAGGCACTTTTGCTTCGTAAGTTTGCATCTTAAACCAGCCTTGTAGCTGGTTGAAAGGGTTAGTTCACCCAAAAATGAAAATTCTGTCATCATTTACTCACCCTCAAGTTGTTCCAAACCTGTATAAATTTCTTTCTTCTGCCGAACACAAAAGATATTTTGAAGAATATGGGTAACCAAACAGTTGACTTAAACTGTTTGGTTACAGACATTCTTCAAAATATCTTCTTTTATGTTCAGAAGAAGAAAGTAATTCACATAGGTTTGGAGCAGGGCCGGGTCTGGGGGGGGCTGGAATTTCCTTGTGCCCCCCCAAAAATGTGCAGCCAACAATAAAAATGAATAAGCTACATAAACATTAAAAACGTCTTATCTATTGAATAAGGATCGGCCACTTTAATCACAGAAAAAAAAGTGAATATTATGCTTATAATGATATTTAATCTCACAAAAATGGACTTAAAATCCAAAAACATGCGAACTGGGAAGTAACGAACATTAATCAGAAAACACGTCGAAAACAAGTGTACACCTAATCTTCAAGCAAGTAGCCTAAAAAAAATATCACAATGAGGATCACATCTGCATCAGCCGAACATATTTTCTGCATGCTGAGATAGCTGTCAGCGAACATTTCCTCAGTAATTTCGTTAACAATGAATAATTTGAACATTATATCCAGGGGCGGCGCTAGGGGTGGGCTAAGGGGGCTGGAACCCCAAATGTTTTTCCAAAAGCCCTGAATCTTTCAGGTTTGAGGTTTCTGTGCTGCGTGTTTTAAAGAGAAGTGTGCATCCGAAAATACAATGTAGACTGAGACTCTATATCACAAATAAAAAGATGTTTGAGCCCTCTTTCATGACCAGGTACAAGTCAATGCTGTTTCTTTGTTCCATTTGCACTCTGTACATGGGTTGAAGCTCTCAGTTTTGAGCTTCCAAAGTGCACCAGACTGATGCATTTAACCTTAAAATACACAAAAATGTATTACCGGGGGGGCATGCCCCCAGACCCCCCTAGATGATGGTATATAATGTACATTTTATGAACTTTAACCAAGAATACTACAAAAAACGCTCCTTTCATGTCAGTAAATTAAAATGTAATTGGACAAATATAGATTTCGGTTAAGCCCCGAATGTTTACAATGTCTGGCTCCGCCCCTTATTATGTCCATAAATAATTCACATGGCCTACATAGCCAGTACAAATTAGGCTATAGCCTATAATTTGTTAGCCACAAGACGATTCTTGATAAATCAAAAAAACTGCCCTATCAAAATTTGTGATTGCCCCCCCAGTCAAGCAAGCCTAGTACCGGGCCTGGTTTGGAGCAACTTGAGGGTGAGTAAATGATGACAGAATTTTCATTTTTGGGTGAACTATCCCTTTAAACTGGTCCTCCTAGCTAAGATGGTCTCCCAGGGTGCGTTTCCCGAAAGCATTAGTCAACTATGGTCGTAACTCAAGTCCCATTGAACTCTATTGGTAACGAACTTGCGACCATAATTTGCTTTGGGAAACACCCCTGACCAGCTGTAAGTGCTCAAAGCCCATCTAAAACTAGTCAACAGATCAGTCAGGCCAGCCTGGGAGACGAGCTAGACTAGCAAGTCAGCCTTGGCTAGTTTAATGTTTTTTTCAGTTGGGTTGACATCTTTTATAAATGGTGTTACAGTTTCGCGTGTATGTCTTATAAATAATTTATGTCACACATTATATATTGGTAGGCCTACTTATTATTTAGACTTCCTTGTTTGAAGCACAAAATAATTAATGCTATAACCGCATCTCAACCTTGGCTGTTTCCTCCAAAACAAACATAAAGCCTGAACGAGAGTCCTGATAGTGAACATGCTCGCAATATCTTGAACGTTACTGCCCCCGTGCGATTCAACTCAGAATAACACGTGCTTTTATCTGTGTGTTTGTGTGTTTTTATTTTCGATACATTTATTTTTATTCATTTAAATTTATTTTTCGTTTTAGTAATTTTGTAATGGGGTTTTGTCATGTTTATTATGCTACTATTATTATTTTTAATCAATATATAAAAAAATCTGTTTTTATTTTACTATTTTTCTTTATTTTCCATTTTAGTCATTTTGTTGTTTTTGCCAGTAAAATTATTTCAGTAAATGTTTTTAAAAGGTTTTTCTTTTAATATTAATATTTTATTTCAGCTCTATTTCAATGACTGAAAATGACTTTTAATCATATTGGTTAACAATAAAAACATTGGTTTGTTCTGTTTTTTATTTTGTGAGAGAATGGAAGGAGACTGAATTCAAACATAGGTAAATGCTGTACAGATGTGAGATTTTTAACAGTATTATCAAATTTAAAATGTACCCATAATTTAAAGAATACATTTAAGCTTTAAAATTATGTTAATTACTTTCCATTTCATAGCCTACACAAAAATCTCATGCAGCCTTTCATTCAAAAGAATCCTTTACTGGTCTTTATTTATTTATTTATTTATTTATTTATTTATTTATTTGGTGGAGTGTTTATGCATGTGAAAGAAAACACAAAAACTGAACAGATACATAAATATTCAGCCATGCGTAATGAAGAGCTTTAATAATGTTTCGATGTATTTCACCTATAAGGCTTTATGTACAGCAAGTGCTTTATCTGTAAAAGTGCTGCAATGGGAAATATGACACTTTTTACACATTAAAATTCCTGTGGAAACACGATTCAACCAATAGCTATTAAAAAGAAGCTGCTTAACACTGCCAGTAGCATAGACATTCATTGCACCGATAAACGACATCATTAAAATTAAGTGACATTCTGATAACACAACTTTTTTGCAGGCAAAAACAAAATCATCATGCAAACCCTGTGACCGTCCATCATGTTAAAGGGTTAATGGACAAACATAAACAAAAAAGCAACATGCATCTGTGATGTGACAACTGTAAAAGATAAAGAAATACAGAAGAGACCAAAAAAGCCTGAAATACTCACACTTAGGGCTAAACTTTAGGATGTACATTAATTATTATATAATTAGTGTCTTAGTAACACAATAGAGGCACCACTTGTGCAAAAGAAATCAAGACTGTTCTACTAACTGTTCTAAACGTCACTTATTGCTTTGGTGCTAGAACAGAAAAATGGAACATTCCATATTTTTTTACATCAACACTAATACATTTGTAAAACAATCATGTGCTCTGCATGATAACATTCACAAAACACACATTATCCTACCATATTTGGCAATTAAATATTTGATTTTAAGCACTGCTTCTTGGCAACATGAAGTAGGCTATGTAAGTGTTAGATAGAAGAATTCATAATATGATGGTGACGAGAATAGTTATGAACTTATGAATGATCTGTTAATGCATCAAGCAGAAATAATTTCAGTTTAATGGATTATTCCGAGTTCAACGCAAGTAAGGCTCAACAGACAGCATCTGTGGGAAATGCTGATTTCCACAAAAAATAATGTTGACTCTTCCATTTGTTTTCTTTAAAAAAATTGAAGCTTCTAATATTATAAAAGTACTGTTAAAACATACTTTCTGAGTTGTCAAGCTGTTTAAGGGTACGTTTACACGACAACGATATGCTTAAAACGGAGAAGTTCATACGATCCTCATTCATACGAATCCGTGAAAATGACTAAAAACGCTGTATTCTGCTGTCCGGCCATTAGATGGCGATGAAACACTATAGACTGAACGTGTAATGCGCATGTGCATGACGTCATCGTCTTCACAGATTCGCGTTTCTGTTGTTTACACTGAGACCGTTTTCAAAAACTTGCACTTTGAAACCCGTTTTCAAAAGTTTGCGTTTTTAGACCACCAAAACGCCGTTTTTGTGTAAATGAATGGCCAAAACGCATAAAAAGTTTTCCGTTTTTAGTTGAAATAGGTGTCATGTAAACGGCCCCATTGTATTTATAGTTGTTTTATGGTTGTCATGGCAAAAATGTTATAAAATTGGAAAATACTTGACAGAAAAGGTTAGTAACACTGTGTTAACATGTATATTGTTTAAATCTTGTGGCTACACTATTGAATTTTAATGTTTACAAATTGGCCCAATTCACTTCCATTGTAAGTGCCTCACTGTAAACCACAAACATCCATATATATATATATATATATATATATATATATATATATATATGTTTATATATATTTTTTTTGTGATATTCAACATTATACCACAAGTACTGTTGATTGAGCTGAATTTGTACTGAACCTTGAATGTTCCTTTAACAGATTCACAATAAGTAAAGAAAGGTTATCCTTCATATAACAGCTCCAAAAGTATACTGTATACAAACAAGGGCCACCTGTTTCTAAGTGTGCCTGGTATCAGTGCAGCCTTCTGCGGTGGATGTGGGTAGAAACTCTCGCATGGCTGAAGCTCACTGTCTTACCTAATATGTACCAACAGCTCTACCTACTGGTAGATAGGGAGCCCTGTCCTATCAAGAGAGATTTCCCTCCGATCCACATTCAGATGCTGATTAAGACTTCAGCATACAGTAGCTGTGAATATCACAATCATTGTGAAAGCTGTAAGGAGGTGCACTGTTGCCATGCGCACGTACAATCAACATGGTCTTCAGCAGTGCTGGTGATCTTCAGTTGCTTCTGGTCAGATGGGCTGAAGGAGACATTGGTGAGAGAATGTGTGAGAAAAACACCGGCTAAGCAGTTGGCAGTAATGAGACATGGGCTTTAAGGATGAGAAGGTGAAGTGTCACAAGAGTTGAGATGAATGAGAAGCTACAGGTTGACCAGGTGAAGGTCAGAGGCCGTGAAGTGAGGACACAGTGCCATGTCAGGGTTCTTCAGCTGCTTCAGGACACGCTTGTAGAATTTGGTGCGCACACGGTTGAACTCCATGATGTCACATGGATCTTCCTCAATCCAGAACCTGTGGAACTCCTGCATCAGATAACCTAAGAAAAACAAGAAATTATACATATACATATATATATATATATATATATATATATATATATATATATATACATATATATATATATATATATATATATATATATACATATATATATATACATATATATATATACATATATATATATATATATATATATATATATATATATATATATATACACATATATATATATATATATATATTAGAACGAATCAGGGGAATCAATGATTCAATGGCCCATTCATAAAGAGAGCCGTTTACTTCATTCCTGAATGAATCAGCTGTTTGAAGGAATCATATGAATTAATGACTCAATGATTTACTCATTTAGACATTTGCCGACACTTACTGGCAGGTTTAGTTTCTTATTTAGAGTACTATTTCATTCAAAAATAATTTCATATTCCATTCAAAACCTATTAAATGTATAGCTGAATGAAAAGTTTAATGAAAATTCTGTCATCATTTACCGTTGTAGCCTAAAAATGTGTAATAAATTCTATGTAGAATCAAATATATTTCTTTCTAAAGCTACTACTTTTTGTAATGTCTATTTGATGCTTTTCTCATTTAACACAATATTGACTTAATTTATCTTTTTCTCAGCCAAATTTGATGTGCGATTATTTTGAGATCACTTTGTGTAATTAGATAAACTTTTTTAATCACTTGACAGCCCTAATATATATATATATATATATATATATATATATATATATATAATAATCAGTTAGTTCTTGTCCTTGATTCTGATTGGTCAATAGCTGTGTTTTATTAACGATAAAACAAGATTATGACCGCTTTACCCAACAGTTCTGTGTATCAGTACACAACACCCTTAGCAACCACTCTTAGCAACGTAAACGGTTTGTTCTCAATTTATATTGTTCATTGAAGCTTACTGTATTATGTAGAACTAGAAGAGTATTGTGAGAAAGAGACCGATTGAACGAGTTTATTACCTGCATTCAGATTTAGCATTTTCCTACAGGTCAGTCCTATGTTCATAATAAAAAAATCTGTTTAAATGTCCGATGTATTATCTTGTCCTTTAAACAGTTAAGGGGTTTTCCCATGACTGACAGCGCTAGTTAAAGCATTAATCAGTTGCGTCTTGTTCCGTGTTAACAACAATTCAGTCTTTTCAATGTAAAAGTCTACTGACTGACACACTCATAAAGACAATCTTTGATGGCATCTAATGCCAAAATAATGTAACTTCTGTTGCTGTTCAAGGTCAGGGACTATTTTTTTCCGGCGGAAGGAAGGCTTTTAGTGAAAGTTTACTTCATGAAAGTATGCACTGATACATATTTATTTATTTATTTATTTATTATAATAATATACATTGGCCTTTTATATGGCATTTTATTTTATGTAAATTAATTATATAATATTTTTAATTATTTTATATTTTATTTATTTATATTTAATTATTATTATTATTTATTTATATTTAATTATTATTTTTTTAATTTCTTGGATAATTTACAACAGATTTAATTTAATGCCAATATTTGACCACCAATATATAATAATAATATAATAATAATAATAATTTTATACTCTTTAGGGAATTTATAAATACAATTAAATATACAGTATATATATATATTTTTTTTTTTTTTTTTTTTTTTTCATATATATATTCTCTTCAAAAGTAGTTTTCACAATGAGAACAATGGCAACATTATGATAACACTCACAGAAAGTCTGTTGGAAGTGCACTAGACTTGGCATCTCTGGTGCCACATTGTACAGATGAGTCTTCAGAGCCCCACTCACGAGCAGGGAATATGCCAGGTCTGTGATGTTAATGCCAACTATGGCAAAGGAGTATCTGCACCACAAAAGATTTGGGTCAGCACAAAATACAACGTAAAACAAATCCTTGTTTAGTGTAAATAAACATTATAAAATGTTAAGAGACTGCCAGTGTTTGTCTGAATGATTATATCTGTTTCTATGTGCACATGTCAGCTGCACAGTGATTTAACAGGATCCATGCTACACATCAGAGCTAATGCATCCTGAAAGCTCATGACAAGCAGAAGAGCTCCGATTCAAATCCCCACACAATACATCAGTGCTGCCACACAAACAGGGTTCAGGGACTCAACTACTAATAACTACTGCACACACAGCAGAACTATTTTTAACATTCACACATTTAAGAACTGTCCTCCTTGTTAGACAATACCACTCTACAGTGTAGTCATAATAAAATGAATATAATTCATTTTATTAATGGTTTAATGAAATATGTATTATTTTTTATTTTATTTATTTTTATTTTTATTTAAATTACCACTGTTAAATGAAATATTTTATTTAAGAGGCAAGCACCACTCCTAAATAAAATTGAATTATTTTAAGTGTGGTGCTTGTCTGGACAAAAGTTGCCACAATGTTGTACATGCTTTGCAGGGGTTTGTTGTGTGGTTTCAAAGGTGTTCAGGGAGCTTTTAGGATGTTGCAAAGGTAATTTGGTTGCTTACTGGCCCAAGTGAAAACACAAAGCACAAAGTTTCTGTTCTAGTCCCTAAATTTCTGAGTGTGAAATAGTCTGCAATATACTGAACTCACCCAATCGCCTTGTCAATTTTTTTCTTGTCCCACTCAGCTTTGCTCATCTTACTGTGTGAAGAAGCAAAATGTTAGTGTCCACTCAAACCTGTGCTAATAGTCCTTAAACAGCAAATGTAATGCAGTCAACTACGTCAACAACGACAATTACACATGTGAGACTGGAGAAAAGAGAAAGCATTCACAGCTACTAACCAACGTTACAATGGAGCATAATGCCTTGTGTTTAGAGTGAGGTGAAGTTGGGCGTTTCAAGATTAAAACAACAACAAAATACAGCCATTAGATTGAGGCAAAATGATCAAATGAATTTCTTACTGAGAGAGAAAAAATGGAGTACCTGGCTTCCTCTTTGGAAAGGTTCCTGTGTATGACAGTGATGGGAATAAAAAAGAAGCAGGAACAGAAAAAAAGGTATGTGTGGGTGCATGATGTGCATGATGGAGACGGAGCATGCTGAAGGTTTGATGGATTACACGGCATGAAAAAAATCCCCTGTTAACATAAACACGGTATGCACACACAGTAAAAAGCAATACACTGATAAGAGGCTTCTGGGGAACTACACCCTAACTGACATCCTGTGGCAAGATCCTGATGTTGTGTTTGCTTGTTTGCCCATCAATGATATTTAGTATGCTTTTTTGGATATAAAAAAAGTACCATAGCTGAGTATATACAGTAGAGTGTACATAGGAACCACCTAAGAGGACTGTCTGAAGGATCTGACCTGTGTTTGGGCTGCAATGAGTCATGAAGAACTTGGAGAGCGGTGGCTTTATCATGCTCTGCAAAATACCTGCGAATAAAAGAGAGAAAATTAGCTATTAAATTGTTCTGTTTGAAAACCTAGAGAGCTACCTATATAGACTACATTTTAAGGCAACATACAGTATGTGCGCTGGGTGTTCTAAAAACTAGGCAACTTAATTATGCTACCCCCTAAGATACCTTGTTTTGAGCAAATGCTACGGCACTGCAACAAGTTCAGTGAAATAATCTAAGATTGCAAACGAAATATTTGCAAAGATTATAAATATGTTTAATTCAATAACAAAAAGTTGTGACAAATCTACTTTAGTGTAATTCAAAAGATGATTTTACCCAATGTATGTTATGTATGCTTATTCGAGTATCGTAATGTCAGCTTAGCAACATGCTAACATTAAAATTTATTACTAACTGATAAAAACTATTTCAGTATAATTCAAAAACTTATTTTACTCAATGTATGTTATGTATTTAATGCTTATTTGAGTATCATGTTGTTAGCTTAGCAACATGCTAACGTCTAACTGCAAACTGAAAAAAAATTTTCAGTGTAATTCAAAAATGTATTTTACTCAATGTTTGTATTTATGCTGCCTTCACGTGCTATCAGAAATTTGATAATTTGCACTTCTGAAGTTCCGAAATTGGAGGGCGTTTATGTGCAATTTTTACCTACACTGAACAAAATTATAAACGCAACACTTGTTTTTGCCCCCATTTTTCATGAGCTGAACTCAAAGGTCTAAGACTTTTTCTATGTACACAAAAGGCCTATTTCCCTCAAATGTTGTTCACAAATCTGTCTAAATCTGTGTTAGTGAGCACTTCTCCTTTGCCGAGATAATCCATCCAACTCACAGGTGTGGCATATCAAGATGCTGATTAGACAGCATGATTATTGCACAAGTGTGCCTTAGGCTGGCCACAATAAAAGGGCACTCTAAAATGTGCAGTTTTATCACACAGCACAATGCCACAGATGTCGCAAGTTTTGAGGGAGCGTGCAGTTGACATGCTGACTGCAGGAATGTCCACCAGAGCTGTTGCCCGTTCATGTTCATTTCTCTACCATAAGCCGTCTCCAAAGGCGTTTCAGAGAATTTGGCAGTACATCCAACCAGCCTTACAACCGCAGACCACGTGTAACCACACCAGCCCAGAACCTCCAGTCCAACATCTTCACCTCCAAGATCATCTGAGACCAGCCACCCAGACAGCTGCTGCAACAATCATTTTGCATAACCAAAGAATTTCTGCACAAACTGTCAGAAACCGTCTCAGGGAAGCTCATCTGCATGCTCATCATCCTCGTCGGGGTCTCGACCTGACTGCAGTTCATTGTCGTAACCGACTTGAGTGGGCAAATGTTCGCATTCGATGGCGTCTGGCACTTTGGAGAGGTGTTCTCTTCACAGGTGAATCCCGGTTTTCACTGTACAGGGCAGATGGCAGACAGCGTGTATGGCGTCGTGTGGGTGAGCGGTTTGCTGATGTCAACGTTGTAGATCAAATGGCCCATGGTGGAGGTGGGGTTATGGTATAGGCAGGCATATGTTATGGACAACGAACACAGGTGCATTTTATTGATGGCATTTTGAATGCACTGAGATACCGTGATGAGATCCTGTTGCCCAGTGTTGTGTCATTCATCCACGACCATCACCTCATGTTGCAGCATGATAATGCATGGCCCCATGTTGCAAGGATCTGTACACAATTCCTGGAAACTGAAAACATCCAAGTTCTTGCATGGCCAGTATACTCACCGGACATGTCACCCATTGAGCATGTTTGGGATGCTCTGGATCGGCGTATACTACAATGTTGCAGTTCCTGCTAATATCCAGCAACTTCGCACAGTCATTGAAGAGGAGTGGACCAACATTCCACAGGCCACAATCAACAACCTGATCAACTCTATGCGAAGGAGATGTCTTGCACTGCGTGAGGCAAATGGTGGTCACACCAGATACTGACTGGTTTTTGGACCCCCCCGGACCCCCCAATACAGTAAAACTGCACATTTTAGAGTGCCCTTTTATTGTGGCCAACCTAAGGCACACCTGTGCAATAATCATGCTGTCTAATCAGCATCTAGATATGCCACACCTGTGAGGTGGATGGATTATCTCGGCAAAGGAGAAGTGCTCACTAACACAGATTTAGACAGATTTGTGAACAGTAATTGAGAGAAATAGGCCTTTTGTGTACATAGAAAAAGTCTTAGATCTTTGAGTTCAGCTCATGAAAAATGGGGGCAAAAACAAAAGTGTTGCGTTTATAATTTTGTTCAGTGTAGGAAACTCGTATTTACGATAATTCCGAGAGCACGTGAAGGCAGCACTTACGCTTATTCGAGTATCATGCAATTAGCTTAGCAACATGCTAACGGCAAAACTTATAGCTAAATGACAACGTCATACAAAAACTTATTTTATTCAGTGTATGTTATGTTTTTAATGCTTATTCAATTATCATGGTGTTAGTTTAACAATATGCTAACAGCAAAATTTATTGCTAAATGACAAAAACTAATTCAGTTTCATACAAAAACTTATTTTACTCAGTGTATGTTATGTATTTAATGCTTATTCGAGTATAGTGTTAGCTTAGCAACATGCTAATGGAAAAGTCTATTGCTATTTTAGTTGTGCATGCCTCTTTGATTTGTCTTTTATGAGGTTCCACAATGGTTAGGATGCTGCTTTAAGAGGTAGCTGCCTATTTAGTTAGTAGACAGCAAGGGTCTCTATTAATTAATAGCTGGTATGATGTAGATAACAACATTTCACTTAAGTACATTTGTTTAAAGTAGTATAAAGATCTAATGTTTTGTCCTGATTTCACTTCAGCAGATTCTACTTGGCTACTCACAGTAGGTTGTGCAAGCCCAAGAGACCCATGCCCCTGAAATCAGTCTTGGGGTCGTTTCCTTGGAAACCAATCTCACACCATTGCTTGGATATGCGTCCAGAGAGAGGAGAATCAGGACGGAGTTCCTTCCACAGCTGGTGGGTAAAAAGATATTTGAGAAAGGTATCACTATTACATTATAGATGTTTAAATTTTAACTACTGAAATTCTGTTATGGCCTACATTTTAGCAGTATGAGAGGCTGTGCTATATTGTGAATTATAATTTCTCAGTCATCAAAAAAGAATGGCAACCCCAAATACCTTCATGAGCATCTCCTCATGTGTTGGGTTTTCACAGTCGTATGGCTCTCTACGCAGCTTCTCCACCTCCACTACTAGGTTTCGATAACCTACAATCTGAAGAAGGCAAGCCTGGAGAGAGATCCCAAGCCTGGAAGAAGACAAGAAATACAGCATATTTGTTCAAAAAGTAAGAAGTTTCCGAGAGTTATCTGTAGATGAATACACTGAGTCCTTACTGTGGGTTAGTGTCAAGGTTGATCTTTTTCAGGGACAAAATATCATCAATAGTTTTCTCTACAGAATCTGGGTGAACGCTGATGGCAGACTGCAAAAGCTATGGAGGTAGAGTAATTGAAAGAAAGATTATTCAGTTATTAGCTAATGTACAAAAAATAGCATAGTAAAAAAAAAATTAGCCATCTTGTAGTTTGAGACGGCCCTTAAATCAGCGTTGAATCAGTGTTGATTTTGTTAACTAAACTAGTAGTATTAAAAATCATTTTCATTAATTGAAATAAAGCTGAAAAACTTGAAATTTGAAAGTATTAAAATTAATAAAAAATGAAATAAAATAAATTAAAGCTAAAAGCAAAAGCAGAAAACTACTAAAACTTAATTTAAAATTAAAATGAAAACTGAAAATATAAAACTTAAAAAACCTATTATAAGCATATATAAAAAAGCTATTATAAGCATAATTAAAATATTGATATATACTAATAATTTCTATTTATATGAAAAATACATACCAGTTCATAATATTATTAAATGTTACAATAAAATAGATACAATAAATGTGCAAAAAAAAATCCTAAATATAAAATATATTTTTACTTCATAAACTAACAGCCTCATGACTTACCTCATGTTTAGAACATTTGAGTGAGGATTCTGTGAAATTAAAAGAAACAAAATAAATATCAAAAATGTCCTACATACACCCAGGAAGGCCAATACAAACTGATAAAGGGTATTTTACTGTAGATGTACCAATAAATAGTATTTAGTACTGGTAGTATTTACCGATCTTGAGCGTCCTTCGAGCACCGGGTTTGTTATTGTAACAGATGCGTTGAAGCTCACATCGTCCTGTCACCTTCCTGATCACAAACTTTAGGCCCCGCCACAAACACTTACAGTACAAGAACACCAGCAACTGGGTCAGTACCCTAGAAGATTCAAACAAAAGAGCCTGAATAAAACGACACAAGTCCAATACTGATAAGCCTAATACACCTGTGTATTCTGTCCCAGAATAAGGGTATCACAGGGGTATTTTGAAAGCTCATTATATTTGAGTACAATAAACCTGAACTGCATAACCTTCAGATGTGTGTTTCTCATGAACACTGCTCCATTAGTTTTCTCTTGTCTACAAAAGCTAGGCCTAATCCCCATTGTAAAAAGCATGTCTGTGTTTTGAGACACAGAGATAAGTGGGGCATGATGATGATGAAGTGGGTCACAGCTCTGCAAAGATGTGCGTGATGAAAGCGAAATATAATTGTCAGAGTATTATTCTTTAAACAGGTTTCATGTCCTGCATGTATCAAGCAATACGTATTTACCTAAGGATTTAATGACATGTCTAACTACTGTATGCATCTGTTTTTGATTCAATGCATGGTTAAATTCATCCATCCATACTACATACTAATCTAACTGCGGTCTATTTCACTACAGGAAACACACTGGACTAGGAATAAACCTGTTTGAGTCCGGTTGCTGAGAGTTACTGCTCACAGGATAGACTCGCTTCCCCATCTGCATGCAATGAATTTGCAGTCAAACCTGCGTTTTGTAAAAAAGGTGTTATTGTGAAAACTATTGAACAGGAGTGACATGTCTTGAAGGTAATGTCCTTTTCCAGCTATTTAATAATAGCCAGTAGTCTGGTCTCTACCTCTAAAGGTCTAGACGAAATACAAAACTATACTGGTTCACTGGGAGCAACATAGGTTTAGTGCCTTTCAGCATCATTTATTGTAAACAATATAATTAGGAGAAATGGCTGATAATGAAAGCACTTAAAACTGAAAGCCAGGAGACTCACCAAGGGATTTATCAGTTATTTACATTTTAAGAGCTGTAGCTGACAAAGAATGTTAGTAGATGAAAAGGCCTCTGACTTGTGGGGGGTTATATAATATTAAGCCTATGATATTTATAATATATTACATAAAATATTATATTATATTTTTGGTTTCCACATCCATGACATAATTAGGCCATTCAACAATGCATGCAATATGAAACCTATTGGTGAATTTATTATGGTTTGTTTTAATGGAAAATGAAAGTAATGACATTTCAGCTTCTAAGTAATAATAAGATATACATGTCACGTTAAGCAGTAAGACGTACTTACCTTAGAAAATGCTTCATCGTGATTGTCTGCTTTGCTACAAATGTATATCTCGCATTCGCGGATGGTCTGACCGCCTGCACAAAACACAATTGAAAACAAACAAAAAAACTACAATGTATCTTTCTTTAATTGTTGTATTGTATTAAACTGTCGTGGATAGAAATAGCAAAAATGTCTTAAGGTCGTCGGTGTGGCGTTAGGCGGATTAGGACGTTGCCGTGGGCAACTGCTCCTACAACCAACATACGATCCACATATCCACTTTCACATATCTGATGCGATATTTCATAATAAATGAGTCGCTTATAATAAAGTCAAATATCATATATCGGTTATATAATACCGACATTCGGACTCATTTACCGTCGAGACTAGGTATTTCATTTTGCATTAGGTGTTATTCTTCTCTGTTATCTATTCTACACCACACTTGATCGTGTAAAACCGCGTATCAAATAAAACATCTGAGTATTTGATAAAAGATAAATAAATGGCAGGAACATACGTTTCAAGATGTCGCTGGTAATGGGAATATGCCTGTCCTCCTCTATCTGTAAGGCAGGTACCTGTTATTCCTCCATGATGAGCATGTGAATGAGGGAGGGCGGGCGCTTCAGAGCATCGCAATGCAGCGCTGCTGTGCCGCACGGCGGCGGAAAGACCCCAGCAGACCTGTCACTCGAACCACTGCCTGCTGCTGAGGTACATTACAAAGTCCTTTATATAAAGACAAGTCCTATGTAAACATTTAACTGTTTTCCATCATTTAAAATGGAACAGTATGATCTTCGTCTTCTAGAACCAGGGTTTGGGACACTGGTGGTCCATAAATAGGCCTATATTCCTCAGAAAACTTAGTAAATATATATATATATATATATATATATATATATATATATATATATATAGACAGGTGCATCTCAATAAATTAGAATGTCGTGGAAAAGTTCATTTATTTCAGTAATTCAACTCAAATTGTGTATTAAATAAATTCAGTCCACACAGACTGAAGTACTTTAAGTCTTTGGTTCTTTTTTTTTTGATGATTTTGGCTCACATTTAACAAAAACCCACTAATTCACTATCTCAATAAATTAGAACACTTCATAAGATCAATAAAAAAAGGATATTTTAAACTGAAATGTCAGGCTTCTGAAAAGTAAGTTCATTTCTATGCACTCAATACTTGGTTGGGCCTCCTTTGGCATGAATTACTGGAAGCCCATGTTGCTTTGATAGCGGCCTTCAGGTCATCTACATTGTTGGGTCTGGTGTCTCTCATCTTCCTCTTGACAATACCCCATAGGTCTGGTGAGTTTGCTGGCCAATCAGTTACGTAACACCATGATCATTGAACCAGCTTTTGGTACCTTTGGCAGTGTGGGCAGGTGCCAAGTCCTGCTGGACAATGAAATCAGCATCTCCATAAAGCTTGTCAGCAGAAGGAAGCATGAAGTGCTCTAAAATTTCCTGGTAGATGGCTGCGTTGACTGTGGACTTCAGAAAACACAGTGGACCAACACCAGCAGATGACATGGCAGCCCAAATCATCACTGACTATGGAAACTTCACACTGGACTTCAAGCAACATGGTTTCTGTGCCTCTCCACTCTTCCTCCAGACTCTGGGACCTTGATTTCCTAATCTGAAAAGAGCAACAGTCCAGTTCTTTTTCTCCTTAGCCCAGGTAAGACGCTTCTGACGTTGTCTTTGGTACAGAAGTGGCTTGGTACGTGGAATGTGACAGTTGTAGCCCATTTCCTGAAGACGTCTGTGTGTGGTGGCTCTTGATGCACTGACTCCAGCTTCAGTCCACTAGTTTTGAAGCTCTCCTAAATTCTTAAATCAGCTTCGCCTGACAGTCTTCTCAAGCCTGCGGTCATTCCTTTCACTTGTACACCTTTTCCTACCACACTTTTTCCTTCCAGTCAACTTTCCATGAACAGCTTTAGCACAGCACTTTGCGAAAAGCTCTTTCAGCAATGACCCTCTGTGGCTTACCCTCATTGTAGAGGGTCTTGATGATCAGCAGACTTCCCCATGACTGCTGTTGGGATTACTGACCTAAACCCAGTATTTATACCCTGAGAATGGTAATTTAATAGAATATTTATTTTCAACTTCTAATAATTTGAGATACTGATTTTTTGATTTTGATGAGCAGCAAGCTGTAATCATCAAAATAAAACCAAAAAGTAATATTGTACTTTATGTCTAATAAATCTAGAATATATATTAGTTTTACTTTTTGAATTAAATTACAGGAAAACAAAAACAAAAAAAAAACACTTTTTCATGATATTCTAATTTATTGAGATGCACCTGTAAAATATATATATATATATATACATATACTACTCTATTGGCTGAGAGTCTGGGTGAAAGGTCTGTGAGACTGTCAAAGTGTCAAAGTTGAAAACAAAATTGTTTTATAAGCCAAAAACTTTATAATTTAATAAACACCACTATTACTGATTTACTATGAGACATAAAACCACTTTAATGGTCAGAAATAATTTCCAAATGTGGATACATAAAATATAAACATACATAAAATACTGTACATGTTCAATAATGTAACAAGTTGAATATAAAAAGTCATTATCTACAGTTTCATAACTTTTTATAATTTTGTAACTCAAGTAAAAAACAAAACAACAAAAAACCTTAAATAAATCAAGAACTCTACAAAAGATAAAGAATGTTAATACAAATAATAATAATACTGGAAACAGCATCTCATCTGGAATGGAGATGTTAGCACCCCAAGAGGTTTAAGTTAGTACTGTACAGCTCAGTGCATTATTTTCTGCAAAAAGAATTTTCTAGTTTGAACTTAAATCTCAGTAGATTTAAATAACATTTATACACAAATTAGTGTAAATAAAAATACAGACTGAAGGCACACTGTAGTGGATTTAAAATCCATTAAAATATATTATATATATATAAAAATCAAACGCTGCCTTTGGCAAAAAAATACAGACTCTTCTAAAGAGAATCTGTGAAATCCATTACTGTCAGTACAATAATCTATTCCTGTTGATTTCTAAGGTACTCCATTAATAGAGTCCATTGCAGTGTGCTTTGTGATTGAACACTGTCCTATCCAGTTCGTCATGTTCTTCCTTCTGCAGCCGATCTACAACGCCTCCCTCTTGTTGGACATCCGCAGATGAAGCAAGATGATACGCCTCATCATTAGTGGCATACGGCTGATCTGCTGTATAGGTCGGTACGATGTTGAACATGATGAAACCAAGCGTAATCACCACAAAAGACACAATGTACAGGCCGGTGAACTGTGTAGAAAGAAGGAAAGTGCTTTAAAAAAATAAAAATTGTACGTAATCAAGACAACTCTAGAACCTCTGGCCAATTATTTTAGCAAGACAAAGACAAAGATATTGGAAAATGTTTTAATCTTTTTTTCTTTTTGTCCTGACACTTTTATTGATTTTCTGAAAATGTATTTGTTCTACTCACATTGTAGTGAAAAAGGAACAAGCCACAGAAGAGGCTGAAGAGGTCGGCAGTCAGCAGTGAGAGGTTTACAGCGGTGGCGCTGGTCATCTTCACCACGACAGGCATGAAACTGTACAGCCCATACATGCACAGAGTATATGCAACAAAGAGCAGGCCTACAGAATACAAATACAATTATTTACTGTAGTTATCCAATGATGGATTCCAATGATGACTAGATATTTTTTATAAGCCAATGTCAAAAGTAATATTTTACACTTAGTTACTCACATGTTCTCCAGTTCCAGCTGATGTCCGGTATAGTTTTGGATTCAAGAATAATCCTTTAAAATAAAAAGGACAGTTCACCCAAAAAGAACTAGGGCTAATGACTTACATTTACAATAATGTTTAAAAGTTTGGGGTCAGTAAGACATTACTCCCTGTAACAAGCCCATGTAAAACTGTAACAAATTTGCATTATGCCAACCTACAGATTTCATTGGCTTCCGACGAACAACGTCTACTTTGACTCGCCCTCAAACACTGTAATTGTAGCTGAGACTGGAAGAGTTTGGTTCGTGTTGTCAACATGTTGAGGAGACGCTGTTTTCAGTGCTGCGAAATCGAAGGATGAGGACTTGTGCTGGAATTGATACAGAAAAACTGACGCCATCATTCGTATCACTGTGTATCAAGCGCTGAGGAAATCCTCCGGAGTTGAAATTCAGATATGATAATGGGCGTTTCACATGCTGTAATCGGTAGACCAATCAGATTGGGCTGTCTGACCAATCAGAACAGAGTAGGCTCTCAGAAAGGAGGGGTTTACATAGACAATCTTCAATGTTCTTTTTTTTTTTGTCCTTGGATGTATGTAAGCATGTATGTAAGCCTATTCTAGGAGACCTCCAAAACAAAATCAGGAACCTTTAAAATAGCATAATAGGGGCACTTTAATAAGAACAGCATTTACTTGAATTAGAATTTTTTTCATAACATTATAAATGTCTTTGTCAGTTTACTGACCCCAAACATTTGAACGGTAGTGTACATATATTTTTTTTTTTTTTCTTATCTCACGATGTAGGCATTTCACTTAGAAAGCCGTTTATACTTTGAAAATGAGGTGGTGGACATACAACTTACATCTGCAAACCGCTGATGAGGGTACCAAAGAGTCCAATCATGCCCAAGAACTCCACCCTGCTCAGGTTTTTCACTGTGTATTCCTGACAGATGTTAGACACTGCATACAGAGCAGCACTGACCAGCACTAGTCCATCCCCCAACAACACATGACTACCTGCAGTGACAGAAAAAGCACAAGAAAGAGGAACACAGAGATCAACTATTTTTCAAGCAACAGACAAACTACAGTCTTCATTCATCTTCTTCACCCAGTTGTCCTCATTTCACATAAGCTTAACATTTGTAACAGGAGTAATAAAGCATAGTCTTTTTTTGCCCCCAAGTATAAAGTACAGTACTTACTTGAGCCTTGGTCTCTCCCCGCCAGCAGATCTGCTCCCACCATCGCCCCGACCCCAATCAAGCAAACGGCCACAGCTACAAAATGCAATGGTCTGTAGCGAGTCTTCAAGAAGATCCACGAGAGCACCATCAGAACCGGGATCACAAAACAGTCCAAGAGCTACAACACATAAGTTATTATATTATATTATATTATATTATATTATATTATATTATATTATCACAAATGCTACAAAGAATAATGAGTGTGTGTATTTTTTCCTCCGAACTAAGAGGAATGTATTCTTACCTGTATACTTGTAAGCGTAGTGAACTGGTATGCCTTCACAACAGTGTAGTTTGCTTCCACATCCGTAAGAGCCATCAGAAAATACTTCCACCACTTTTTTTTTAGAATTTGAATAATATTTTCTTCACCTAAATTATGGGCGGGAAAAAAAAAGGAATAATCCTTGCTGTGAGCTGAAAAAATATAGCATATCTTCTCTACTATATTGCATTGCTGGAGGAAAATGGTTTTTATGAGTAGTAAATTTTAATTTTGAATGTTGAGAAGACTCAATAAATAATTTAAAGACTTTTCTGCTGCCTTCACCTGCTATCGGAAATGTCCTACTTCCCTCTTCTTAAGTTGTGATTACGAACTCATCGCATTCAAGTGCTTTGCTTTCGGAAAAAACAGGAATCATGGAGGACACCAGCTTTATTTTCCCCTATTTATTTGGAAAACCTTATTGAAGCCAAACCGATATTTAGCATCCCCTTCATTGACAACCATATAAATATTCACTGCGCTATCTAGATAGCCAGCTTGTTGACAATTCTGGAAAATAAGTAAAATACAGGCTATTTTTGCTGTGTATAAAACACACAATACATTTTAAATGATTATTCGTATATATGTAAATATGCACTACTTTAATGGCAAGACAAGGTGGTGTAGCTGTTGTGGAAAAAACAAATAAAGAAAACCAGTCATAACAGCAATCGTTCTCCCCTCCACCATGTTTAAAGTTTATGGCCCACCCAAATCAGGAACTCGTGTATGAAAATAATCATCAAGCATCCCAGTGATAATTACGACTTGAGAGGGCATTCACAATCAATTTGTAACTAGGAAACTTGTATTTACGATAATTCTGATAGCACATGAAGGCAGCATTAATCCACAAGATCAGACATACAGGGATGAATCCTTAAATGGACAGTTTACCCAAAAATGAATTGACCCTTCGCCGGGAGTTTGATTGACAAGCGATCTAACCAATCATAACGCCAAATCCGCCATTTTGTCTTACAAAGTAGTCAGGAGTTAGAAGATTAACCTCAGTGGACTTGAAAAATGGTGTGTACTTGCGTCTTTCCGCGCTTGAAACAACATTCCTTCTCATGTTCATTTGATGCTATAAATTAACTAGTAGGAACAGATTATCAGTTCATGAGCCACTTGAGATGAGGCGCTACAGCGATCCGTCACGACACATTAAAGAGCCACAAAACGTTTTTGTTGTTCGAATTTCTTCAAAAAAAAAATAAATAAATAAAAAATACACAATTTGAAAGCTTGGACCTTGTTTAATATCATAAGTAACCTGCTCTGCCTTGTCTGTCGACGTTTTGTCAGTGTCCTCTTTGCTCCACGGTGTGTTTTTCACTCTGTGTGGCATGACAGCAGGGGCAGGTCTTTGCGAAGGGTCAATTATTCACCCTCAAGTTGTTCAAAACCTGTATGAATTTCTTTCTTCTGTTGAACACAGAAGATGATATTTTGAAGAATGGGACCCCATTGACTTCCATAGTATTTTTTTTATTTTTTGTATTTTTTTTGCATACCATGAAAGCAAATGGCTACAGTCAACTGTTTAGTTACCGACATTCTTCAACATTCTTCTTTTGTGTCCAGCAGAAGAAAGAAATTCAAACAGTTTGGAACAACTTGAGGGTGAGTAAATGACAGAATTTTCATTTTTGGGTGAACTATCCCTTTAAAGAGTTTTATTTAAAATTTGGAGCATTGCTACGATAAGCATGGTCATGGAAAATTATTCTGCCCTTCTAAACATCTGATAAAAGTAGTGAGTGAGTGCAGGGAAGGTGTGCTGCAGCGTACCTCTCCTGAAGGCCAAGACTAAAGTATAGGTGAGCAGCAGCAAGGTGTAATTGAGAAAGCTTTGCAGCACTGACGTCTCGACCCCAGCATCTGCCAGATACTGACATGTAACTGCCGTCCCACATATCAGCATGGAGAGGGCCTGACCCATTACAATAGTTTTGAAAAGCTTCCTGTAAATACAACTCTCAAATTACTATGAAAGAAATACCATCAATATGCAGACAACTGCAACTTAAAAACATTTTGAAACCAGAGATATCATACCATGTAAACACTTCTTTGAGCGTGAGATTCCGTGGACCACAAAGGAATTTCCCCCAGCGGCTGAGAGTTCCCAAGCTTCCACACTCAAATGAGTCCTCTCCCACTTCACGATCCATATTTTACACAGAGACCTAGAAAATTCAAGAACCTAGAGAATTCAAGAAGAACTTTAATGAAAGTCACAGGGTTTGATGTAGAAAGAACTTCAAGGAAAGTCACAGGCTTTGATGTTGGGTAACATCTAGTTATTAATGGAGAAAATAATCTTAATCTTTTCAGGAATGTATGCCCAATAATGCTGACCTCAGGTGGGCCTCTTTAATAAAAAGGGGATTTTCTTGTTTAATGTAAACTAAAAGGTCATGATTAGGGTTGCCAACCGTTCCATATAATACGGAATCATCTTGTATTTAAGGAATCAATGAAGCGTTCCGTATGAAAGGTATACGGAAAGCAGTCCCGTATTCTCAGGCATACGTTCTAAATTGAGAATTAATCATTCCTTTGAGACAAATTTGCGAAGAGCCGTTCGCAGAAGGTTGCTCCTCTGCCGGCTGATCGCTCCTACTGCAGCGAGTGGGTCAACGGCAAATCCCTTTCACTGTTCGCGTTTTGATTTCAATAACATTCAGCCACGCAAGAAAACATGTAATCTCCCTATTGCTAATGTTGTTAAATAGAGAAAAAACATGTTACGCACATTTAAAGGAATAGTTCACCCAAAAATGAAAATTATGTCATCATTCACTCGCCCTTAAATTGTTCCAAACCTGTATAAATCTCTTTGTTCTGTTGAACACAAAGGAATATATTTTGAAGAATGTGGGAAACTGAACAATTCTGGGGCACCATTGACTTCCATAGTATTTTTTTTTTTCCTACTATGGAAGTCAATGGTGCCCCAAAGCGGCCTGGTTACAAACTTCCTTCAAAATATCTTTCTTTGTGTACAGCAGAGCAAAGAAATGTATACAGGTTTGGAACAACTTGAGGGCGAGTGAATGATGACATAATTTTCATTTTTGAGTGAACCATCACTTTAAGTAGCCTAACTTGTAGCATAGGCTATTCTTTGACCTCATTATTGAAACACAAAATAATAGTGTCTCATGCACCAAACTAGGCTAATTTTCTAAGTTCTCTACTTCTCTTTAATTGACAAATATGAATTTTCATTTATTCATACATGGTTGCAACAACATTCAAACTATTAAGTGCCATTGTCCAAAAAAAAATGCTTTATTGGCTGAAATTTCTAAGATGTTCAGTTGCTTTCAAATTTTATGCCATCTATGTAGGCCTATCTTCCTGTCTTTGTTTTAGTTTTTAAGTTTATGGTTTTGAATCGAGGTTGATGTTTAATATCCATTGGTGTAGCTATATATAGAAAATGGGTCAAATTCAACAATTTTTTATCTATGGGACTGAACCATATAGGGCCTTTAAAATGAAGATTACAAAAGAAAAGTTTATTAAGAATGAGAATATAGACAGATATTGAGATATCTTTAATACTATTAGAATTACAGGCACACATTTTGGAAAAATACTATTTATGGCACTCAGACAGGAATGTTCAATTGTGTTGATAGAAAAAAAAAAAAAACTAGATACATTTCTAGCTTCAACATTATTTGTTCTTCAGAAAAATGTGCGACCATTGAAAATATGTACCAATTTACTCATGGAGGCACATTGGGATCCCTATCTCTGGAAATTAACCATATTGGGCCTTAAAAAAATAAGGAAAGAAAAGTTAAGAATTATAATCTATAAGATATCTGTAATATGAGTTAAAGAAATGCAAACTTTGCAAAAAAAAAAAAAAAAAAAAAAAAAAAACACACACAAGAAGTGCTTTTTGCCATTTTTGAAATGTTGGCATATAATGCAACAAAGATTGCTAACATCAAACAGATTTTACTAACAGGCAATCTCAGTGTAAAAATAAAATAATGATGTTGTTCTAAAGTCAAAGTTTCTGAAATTTGGTCGATTTTGACACAAAATTACCCAAATGCATTTATGTCCGAGAACCTTTTATACATCTTTTATACACATACTTAACTGCAGATACTGAAATGACACTCATTGAGTGGTTGGCAACCCTAGTCATGATACAAAAATAAAAAAGGAAACGTACACCAACGTAAAGTACTTGAATAAAAGTGTTCAATATACTCTAAAAACCTACATTACAACAGCCTCTAAAAATGTATATGATTGAAAATACTAAAACTAAACATGTAGCAATTACAATTCACTTTTAATTCATTTTAAACAGACACCTAATTCAAAATATCATCATAAGCCTGAAAAATTTGCCGGAAAAATAATAAAATGGGCTCAAGTTTGACTGAATAGCTCTGTTGTTTACATATGCAGACGAGCGCTGCGGCCACAAATGCGGAACATCTGAAGCTGTGATGGTTTAGTGCGGCACTATCAGAGCACGTGGCGACCTGTCAGGCACTTTAAACAATATTGAATAGACCAAACAGTTTCTTGATCACAGAAATCAAATTAGGGTGAACTCATTAATAGAACAGAACGAATTATCTTGCGTTTTAGTCCCAAAAGTTTTATAGCTTGATAGCGCAAAGCAAACCAGCAATCTCACTACCTTCTACAGTGTTAGCCATGCTATTAGCTAGGCTTATTAAAAAACACAACATCACGTGCTTACAAGTAAAAAAATAAAACCAAGTGTCTGTTAAATACCTGAATGTAACTGATCTGGCATGTCCGTAATTTACGAATAATCAGATAAAATCCAACCACAGTGTCATCATTTTCAATGAAAGCGAGAAATCATAAATGCGCTCGGCCAACTTAAGACCCCGCCCATTTCCCCAAACAGCCAATTGGAGCTAAAGGTACTTCCTCTTTATTAAATTGTGACCAATGGCAGCACACACGGAAGTTGTGTGCAACGGACATGTATTAGGTATCCTAAATCGATCAGAAATTTACTTAAGTGGTTTTAAAGATGAATAGTTTGGAAATGGCCATTTTGTAATAATGGCCATAATGTAACTGAGCCGTTACATTTATTTCTAGCAGTGATTAATGAGAATTGTGATTTCAAAACGTCTATACAGTTGCAGCTGGTCGGCCTTCAGACTGTTATGGGAAAGAACTCCTCGTGTCCTTCGATAAGGATTATTACGGTTCAGAGATAATATAATTTGGATGAGAACTAAACCCTCAAGGACAGGACAATTCGTTTGACCCTGCTAGGTTAACTAACGTTATTCCTGTGAAATATTTATCACACTGGCACTAACGTTACTTAATAGCATGATGATAAAAACAATCAAAATAAATTCTAGTTTGAGTAAATTAGTATGTACAGAATAGACAAAAGCTACTGTATATATATATATAAACAGCGGTATCAGACAGGGCTGCTGATGCAGTCTGTCGCAATGCTCCCTAGCAACCAAACCTCCTCAAACATCGCGAGATTGCACGGGGACCAAGTTGAAGAAACATGGCGTCTCATTTACTGAAGGTAGGTGGTCCCTTAATGTGAGAATATTTTGCATCGTTTGCGTCTCCAATAGTGTTATGACAGCGATCCTGTGACCCGGTGACTGACAGCTTCTAATTAGATCGCTAAACATGACGCGTTCATTTGAAACGACATTGTTCGAGTTGTTCATTGTAGCTAGTGAGGTTTTGAGCTAGTATAGTTATAATGTTTAGGGTTTCAGAGCTCTATTCTAGGATGTCCCTCCTCACTGCTCAACCTTCAACCACAAAACTTCCTGCTATAATAGGGCTGCATTGTGTGGATAATGAGAATGGGAAATATAGATATATTTTTGTCTTGAATAAAACTGCAAACCAAAAGTTGATCATCTAAATGTTATGTTTAATTCAGCCTGTGTGTATCTGATTTATGTCAAGCTCGAATCTCACCTGGTGCCTCTTGTCTCTAATGATAAAGCTGTAATAATTTATTTACATATATTATATTGCACTGTACCTTCTGTTAGTGTTTTGTTTGAATTTGTCCCTTAAAGTAAAATAAATGAAATTTTTTTTTTTTTTTAAATGCATAAATCCCATAACAATTATTGTCCTGGATCTCCTTTCTCAGAATAAAGGCTCCCTGCAGTTTGAAGACAAATGGGATTTGATGCGGCCCATTGTTTTGAAGTTACTCCGTCAGGAGTCAGTTACTAAGCAGCAGTGGTTCGATTTGTTCTCGTAAGTTGTCTTCGATGTAACATAGTTTGTGCTGACAGAAATATCAAGAACTCTGTGTACTACTGTTCAAGACTGAGGTGTTTTATTTATTTAACTGATGGCCAATAATAGCATCTAGGACTAAGAGATTTTAAACTATAGGTTAGATTGTTGCACAATGAGTACAGTCAAATTTTAGGTTTTCTCTTGTTCCCGTGTTTGATTTGCAGAGACGTCCATGCAGTGTGTTTATGGGACGACAAAGGTCCGGCAAAGATTCACCAGGCACTAAAAGAAGACATCCTAGATTTCATCAAGCAAGCACAGGCAGTACGTACGGTACACCGCATTTGCACCTATAATAAAGTGAAGATAATCTTTTAAATATCTCTGAAGAAATTAATAAACCCTATTCCTGTAATCCCAGTCCTGTAATCAATGCATGCTGAGTCTATTCTTACTCTTTCTGATCTACTTCAGCGAGTACTCAGTCACCAGGACGACACGGCTTTGCTTAAAGCCTACATTGTGGAGTGGAGGAAGTTCTTCACGCAGTGTGATATTCTACCTAAGCCCTTCTGCAAGTTAGAGATCACCCTGTTGGGCAGCCAGGGGAGCAATAAGAAGTCCAGCGTTGAAGACAGTATTGTTAGAAAGGTGGCTTTTTCTTTTTCTGTATTTTGACCATATACTTTACATCAATCTATATTCTCATTTAAATGACAATACATGCACAACTCATCTATACTAATCATTTGTTTCCTTTTTTGTTTGCTAAAGCTTATGCTAGACACATGGAACGAGTCTATATTCTGTAACATAAAGAACCGGCTCCAGGACAGTGCTATGAAACTGGTCCATGCTGAGAGATTAGGAGAAGCGTTTGACTCGCAGCTTGTCATTGGAGTGCGCGAGTCATATGGTAAGGCTTTCATAATGCTAAGACACTCAGATTCTGTCCAGATGGACCTCTCCTGATGGACACTCTTGTCTTCTGCTGTGTCTCACAGTGAATTTGTGTTCCAACACTGATGATAAGCTCCAGATCTATAGAGAGAATTTTGAGAAGGCATATCTGGATTCCACAGAGAGGTTCTACAAGACACAAGCACCTTCCTATCTGCAACAGAACGGCGTTCAGAACTATATGAAATATGTGAGTGTATTTTCAAACTGCTGCCCTGCCTAAATTTGGAAAATCTGAAAATCTAGTGTTGTCAAAAACAACATATCAAGTCTGAATATTTGAAATGCGTTGTGTTTTAGAGCGTCACTGTGTTCTTTTACACTGAAGCAGCTCATGATTCTGTGTTTTCAGGGATAGTTCATCAAAAAAAAAAAAAAAAAAAATGTCATCATTTACTCACCCTCAAGTAGTTTCAAACCTGTATAAATTTCTTTGTTCTGTTGAACACAAAAGAAGATATTTGGAAGAATGTTGGTAACCAAACAGATCTCGCCACCCTTTTACTAACATAGTAGGAAAAATAAATACTATGGTAGTCAATGGGGGATGAGATCTGCTTGGTTACTGACATTCTTCCAAATATATTCCTTTGTGTTCAGCAGAACAAAGAAATTTATACAGGTTTGGAACAACTTGAGGAGGAGTAAATGATGACAGAATTTTCATTTCCCTTTAAGGCCAGTTCACACCAAGGACAATAACAACAATGATATAGTTCTAGAAATCATTCTAAATATAAATAATTCCATACCACAACCATAACAGTAATGGCACTGAGAAACAATATTGTTGTAATCACTTTCAGAGCAATTTTTTTTAGCTGATCAGAATCCATCATGCTTTAAAGGGTTAGTTCACCCAAAAATGAAAATTCTGTCATTTATTACTCACCCTCATGCCGTTCCACACCCGTAAGACCTTCGTTAATCTTTGGAACACAAATTAATATATTTTAGTTGAAATCCGATGGCTTAGTGAGGCCTCCATAGGGAGCAATGACATTTCCTCTCTCAAGATCCATAAAGGTACTAAAAACATATTTAAATCGGTTCATGTAAGTACAGTGGTTCAATATTAATATTATGAAGTGATGAGTATATTTTTGGAGCGCCAAAAAAACAACAAAATAACAATGTGTATAGTGATGGGCGATTTCAAAACACTGCTTCAGGAAGCATCGGATCATAAATGAATCAGTGTATCGAATTTTCTGTTCGGAGCACCAAAGTCACGTGATTTCAGCCATTGGCAGTTTGACACGCGATCTGAATCATGATTCGATACACTGATTCATTTATGCTCCGATGTTTCATGAAGCAGTGTTTTGAAATTGGCCATCACTATATAAGTTGCTATTTTGTTTTTTTTGGCGCACCAAAAATATTCTCGTCGCTTTATAATATTAATATTGAACCACCGTACTCACATGAACTGATTTAAATATATTTTTAGTTCCTTTATGGATCTTGAGAGAGGAAATGTCATTGCTCCCTATGGAGGCCTCACGGAGCCATTGGATTTCAACTAAAATATCTTAATTTGTGTTCCGAAGATTAACGAAGGTCTTACGGGTGTAGAACGGCATGAGAGTAAGTAATAAATGACAGAATTTTCATTTTTGGGTGAACTAACCCTTTAAAGAGTTTGAGCATTTAGGGTGGCAGATGATAAAACTGAAGCCCATTCTTATGGACGCTAATATAGTCATCGTTATAGTTATCTTTATAGTTTTTTTTTTTTTTTTTTTTTTTTTTTCAAGTGTTTTCCAACATTTTTGTGGACAGATAAATACTGCGTTTCAGTAGATTTGTAATGAGAAAGTGTGGTTTTCTGTGAAAATGGAAGCTTGAGTGAAGCAAGAAAGGTAATGCTGTAAAGTAAAAAAAAAAAAAAAATAGAAAAAAGTCCCAAAATTTTGAATATACTTAATATGAAATATTAATTTTTTTATTGAACAAAGCAGTTGTTTTAGAATAGTAATGTAATTCTGTCTTAGAAATAATAATAATATTGATAATCTATTATTATTGTTATATAATCACCTTCAGAGAAACTGGACATATTGATTTTGAGTTTCAGTTGATGATATACTTTTGACCATAGTCACAGTATTTTCTTAACTGTTCAGGTTTTATGCCCTTAATGTTGTGGCAGTTTTTCCTGTGTTATAGAATATCAATATTTTTCAAGCTTTTATTTGACTCTAGTTGACACTTCAGCTTTCTACCCTGAGAGTTTATGTGTATGAACGGTCAATCACAGCACATTTCTGAAGTGTCATAATTATGTGTCCCAATATTTGAGAGTTGTTCATCTCAGGTGATGCTTTTGATTGACAGGCAGATGGCAAGTTAAGAGAAGAGGAGAAGCGTGCACTTCGATATCTGGAAACTAGACGTGAATGTAACTCCGTCCAGGCAGTGAGTGTTTCTTGTACCAAAAATGCTCCAAAACAAGACCCTGTGGTGCCGCATTATTAAATAATGCTTTTGTAGTGTGCACTTGACTTGACACTCGCATACTAACATCGGGTGCTCGGTTTGTTCCTTTTGCGTTCATTCAGCTAATGGAGTGTTGTGTGAATGCGCTGGTGACATCGTTCAAAGAGACAATCCTGGCCGAATGTCCGGGAATGATCAAGCGGAACGAGACAGAGAGTGAGTACGGCAGGAGCTCTGGCACCAAAGGCTCAGCAAGTTCAGGTTGGCAATGGGACACAGTTCCCATCTATATCTTGCCAACACCTCCCTACCCATCCCACCATCTGTGTGTTTGTGTGCTAATCACTAAGTCCACCAACCCATTTCAGCTGTAAACAAACACAACAGCATACAACTGTTATATGTAAAGGGAAGGAAATCCCCAATTTTTGTACAGGAGTATTTGGTTTGATTTATGTGTAATTTTTTGGCTTTAGAGCTTCAAATACAGGAACTTCATATTTTTTGTACTGTTTCAATCTGTTTTAATGTTATTGAAGTGTGTTTGTTCTGCTGTTGGTGTGTTTTCACAGAGCTGCACCTCATGTTCTCGCTGATGGACAAAGTGCCCAGTGGAATTGAGCCTATGCTGAAGGACCTGGAGGATCATATCATGAACGCAGGTCTGGCTGATATGGTGGCTTCAGCGGAGACCATTACCACAGTGAGTAAAGGCTTTTCTTTATCTGACAGTTGCATCATGGATCTTGTACATGAGTCCAGTTGTGGTTAGTGCAATCACTGAATTATCTAGAAACATCATTTTTGATATTCCTTGTGAATGTGTGTGATATTTTTATGCATATGCATTACGGATGTGTAAAACTAGTTGACTAAACGAAACCGCTGCTGCTAGTTGACATTGGAAATACTAGTTCCCTTTAAATGTTCCCTTTAACTTTAAATGTTAACTAAATGTTAAATGTTAACTAACTGTTATTTGAGGAATTCTGTTTAATATATAATATATATGTCTATATTGGCTAAAGTCGATTAAGTAACGCTTAAAGGTGCCGTAGAACGTCTTTTCAAAAGATGTAATATAAGTCTAAGGTGACCCCTGAATGTGTCTGTGAAGTTCAGCTCAAAATACCCCATAGATTTTTTTTTTTTTGTAATTTTTTTAACTGCCTATTTTGGGGCATCATTAACTATGCACCAATTGAGGCTGCGCGGCCCCTTTAAATCTCTCGCTCCCTGCCCTCCCGAGCTCTCTCAATATCACTAAAAATATCATGTAATCATGGATCATGTCAGTTATTATTGCTCCATCTGCCATTTTTCGCTATATTTATATCTATATTTAGCTTAATTAATGCTCTCTATGACTTATTGATGTTTTATTTTTGCAGGACTCTGAAAAATATGTCGAGCAACTCCTAACATTGTTTAACCGCTTTAGTCAATTAGTTAAGGAAGCATTCCAAGATGACCCACGTTTCCTAACATCCAGGGATAAAGTAAGTCTCAAAAAAGACTTCACTAGAAAAATAATACAGTGCTCAATGAGTATGAGTACACCCCCTTTGAAAAGTAACATTTTAAATAATATCTCAATGAACACAAAAACAATTTCCAAAATGTTGACAAGACTAAGTTTTAACATCTGTTTAACTTATAACATGAAAGTAAGGTTAATAATATAACTTAGATTACACATTTTTCAGTTTTACTCAAATTAGGGTAATGCAAAAATGAGTACACCCCACAACAAAAACTACTACATCTAGTACTTTGTATGGCCTCCATGGTTTTTAATGACAGCACCAAGTCTTCTAGGCATGGAATGAACAAGTTGGCAACATTTTGCAACATCTATCTTTTTCCATTCTTCAAGAATGACCTCTTTTAGAGACTGGATGCTGGATGGACAGTGATGCTCAACTTGTCTCTTCAGAATTCCCCATAGGTGTTCGATTGGGTTCAGATCAGGAGCCACTGAATCACTTTCACCCTGTTCTTCTTCAGAAATCCAGCAGTGGCCATAGATGTGTGTTTAGGATCATTGTCATGCTGGAAAAGTGCACAACGACCAAGGCCACGGAGTGATGGTAGAGCAGTACATCTGTGAAAAGAGTACTGGAGTCTCTTTCAGTATAGAGCAGTACATCTGTGAATTCATGATGCCGTTAATGAAATGCAGCTCCCGACACCAGCAGCACTCATGCAGCCCCACATAAGGACACTGCCACCACTATGTTTCACTGTAGGCACCATGCATTTTTCTTTGTATTCCTCACCTTTGCGACTCCATACAGTTTTGAAGCCATCAGTTCCAAAAACATTTATTTTGGTCTCATCACTCCAGAGTATAGAGTCCCAGTAGTCTTCATCTTTGTCAGCATGGGCTCTGGCAAACTCTAAGCAAACTTTTTTGTGCCTGTGCTTTAGGAGAGGCTTCTTTCGTGGACGGCATCCATGCATGCCATTCCTTTGCAGTGTACGCCGTATTGTGTCACGGGAAATAGTCACCCCAGTTTGGCTTTCTACTTCTTTAGATAACTGCAGTGAACTTGCATGCCGATTTTCTTCAACCCTCCTCATCAGAAGACGCTCCTGTCAAGGTGTTAACTTCCATGGACGACCTGGACGTCTCTGTGAGATGGTTGCAGTTCCATCTTTTTAAAATTTTTGTACCACTTTTGCTACAGTATTCTGACTGATAAGTAAAGCTTTGCTGATCTTCTTGTAGACTTCACCTTTCTGGTGTAAAGAAATTATTTTCTTTCTCAGGTCTTGTGACATTTCTCTTCCATGTGGTGCCATTGCTGACAGCATGAAATGAGAACGGGTTTTAACACCCTTTCATAGTCTGCTGGACACCTGTTTAATGAATAATTAGACTCACCTTTGGTTGAATTCTTGTTAAATTAGACATTTGTAGTCTAAAATTTAGCTTTGCTCCAGAGACTTTCAGTGGGGTGTACTCATTTTTGCATCACCCTAATTTGAGTAAAACTGAAAATTTTGTTCTAAGTTATATTATTAACCTTATTTTCATGTTATAAGTTAAACAGATGTTATATAAAACATAGTCTTGTCAACATTTTGGAAATTGTTTTTGTGTTCATTGAGATATTGTTTAAAATGTTACTTTTCAAAGGGGGTGTACTCATTTACGCTGAGCACTGTAATTATTATTAATGTTATTAAAAATATTTTTATTTTTATTGGATAAAATAATATTACAATATATTCCTATATGCTAATTGATATAAATGTATACACTACTGTTCAAAAGGTGGGGTCAGTGATAGTGTTGTCAAAAGTACCGGTACTTCGGTACCAAGTCGGTACTGAAATTTTGAAAATGTGACGATACCCGCATTTCTGTAGTACCGGTAGTACCGAGAATCCGGGTATATTCGGTACCCACTGATAGGACTGTGGCAGTAGGCTATTTACGTGAATATGACACGAGTGAAGCACAAAGCTTTGTTTACAGAAGAAATAATAGGTTAGCAATTAAATGTGACTTCGCAGCCATGGAAACATTTTGGTTAATGCCGAATGAGAGAGGTACGCGAGTCCATACATTTAAGCTTCGTATTCTGTTTTCCGAATCGCGATCTGGTCACCCGATTAGCAGAGAATTTAACAATATTCCATTAGTTATTCCACCGAACATCTGTTTCTTTTCCCAAATCTTTACTCACGCAGCGGATTATAAACGTTTCTTTCGTTCGCATTTAGGCCTATTATAGGCTATTCGCATTATTTACTGTGGTAAAGTAGAAAAAACACCGTAGGACAAAACCTTTTTGCTTGCACGTCAGTTTCTATTTAACACAGTTTGTGCTTGTTATTAGACTTTAAGGCGCGTCAAGTTTATTTGTATAGCGCATTTCACACACCAGTGATTTTTACTTTAGTTTTCTCTGGCAGCGCTAAATCAAACATAGCCTGAATGGCTTGCCCCTGCGGAGGATAAAACTCGCTCTTCAGACCTTTTACAACAAGTGTCCGTTGTTTGTAACATCAGGAGATAACGTGAAGATATTATTAAAGAGAAATGGTCTCTCTCCTGCTCGTGTCCCACATCCCTCTCAAAGCGCAAAGCGGCTATATCAAAGTAATAACGGGACTTTGGCTATATGACGCGTTTTTGTGTGGAAATAAAAAACGAATGCTTTTTGAAATAATATTTAACTTTCTTATTATTTAGGTTACCATTATTTACCGATATTTATTTCATAGTTTTACAGGCTGTAGTGTGTTGTTTCTCTGACGGAATAGCTAAAATAAACACGCACGTCTGTTACCCCTGTTGAAAAAACGAGCATATGCTGGTAAAGTAGGTTTTGAAGCTGGTATGCTGGTTTGAGCTGGTTTATGCTGGTCCAGGACCATCTTAGGACTAGCATGGACCAGTAGGACCAGTTTAGGACCAGCATTTGACCAGCATACAGCTTCAAAACCTACCTTACCAGCATATGCTGGTTTTTTCAACAGTACACAATGGATGTTTGAGCATTTTTTTTTTCTTTTTCCAAAATGTATTTATTTGAGGTAGCCTATATATACACACAAACACACACACACACTCTAAATCATATTTAATGTTTTTAAAATAGGCTATATAAAATAGTAAAATAGTTCCAATAGATTTTGCTGTGGTACCGAAATTGGTACCGAGAACCGTAACATTTTCATGGTATCGGTACCGACTACTGGAATTTTGGTACCGTGACAACACTAGTCAGTGAGATGTTTTTTTAAAATAAATGAAGTTCTATACTAAATGAAGTTCTAAATTTCTGTTGCAAATAAATACAGTTTTTATTTTACTTTTTTACTCATCAAAGAATCCTGAAAAAAAAAAGTTTTTTAGTATTGAAAATAATGTAAATGAAATGAAAAAAATCTTAAGCACCAAATCAGCATATTAAAATGATTTCTGAAGGATCATGTGACACTGAAGACTGGGGGAATGGCTGCTAGAAATTAAGCTTTGTCAAATTTTAAAATATATAGAAAACTATTATCTTAAATTGTGGTAATATTTCAAAATATTACAGTTTTTGCAGTATTATCTTACCGACCCCAAACATTTGAACAATAGTGTATCTCTTTTTTTTTTTTTTTTTTTTTTTTACATGTTGAAAAGTGAAATTCTTATTTTATTTCCCTATTTTACATGCATATTTACACAGGCATACAAAGCAGTAGTGAATGACGCAACAATATTTAAACTAGAGCTCCCTCTAAAACAGAAAGGGTAAGATCTCAATATATACATGTATATCTTTTGAAAAATAGCTTTTTTCTGGGGTATATTTTAATTACTGTGGATTTGGTTTGGATTATTTGTCCTTTATTTGCAGTGTGGGTCTGAAAACACAACCAGAGTCTAAATGTCCAGAGCTGCTGGCCAACTACTGTGATATGCTCCTTAGAAAGACTCCACTGAGCAAGAAACTCACCTCAGAGGAAATAGAGGCCAAGCTGAAGGAAGTGGTGAGTGGGTAGAGTCATACTAATTATATGTATATTATTGTGGCAGTGTTTTTTGCAAATGTTATTCACACCTCCATTTACAACTGCCAAATCAGATCCAATGTGTTAATTATTTCTTTTTATGTACTGATTGCAGCTCTTGGTTCTAAAATATGTTCAGAACAAAGATGTCTTCATGAGGTACCACAAAGCGCACTTGACTCGCAGGCTTATTCTTGACATTTCTGCAGACAGTGAGATTGAAGAGAACATGGTGGAGTGGCTCAGGGTGAGTGGGCTTGAGAGCACGCTTATGATTATTGATGAAAGTCTTTTTAGTGAATCTCTGTTAAAGGGATAGGTCATCCTAAAGTGAAAATTTTGTCCTCATTTATGTTGTTCCAAACCTGTATGAGTTTCTTTCTTCTGCTAAACACAAAAGAAGATATTTTAAAGAATGTTGGTAATCAAACAGTTGACAGTAGCTATAGACTTCCATAGTCAATGGCTATCATCAACTATCTGGTTACCAACATTCTTTAAAATATCATATTTTGTGTTCAACAGAAGAAAGAAACTCATACAGGTTTGGAACAACATGAGGGGGAGTAAATGATGACAAAATGTTCTCTTTTGGGTGAACTCTCCCTTTAAGTGATTTTTGTGTTTGTGTGTGTACAGGAGGTTGGAATGCCAGCAGATTACGTGAACAAGCTTGCCAGAATGTTCCAGGACATCAAAGTATCAGAAGACTTAAATCAATCCTTCAAAGAAATGCATAAACACAACAAACTTGCATTACCAGGTCGGATATGTCTGTCTTATAATGCTTCTCAACTATTTTGCTGTACATTTGAACTAATTATTTTTTATGTCTTCACACTTCAGCCGACTCCGTCAATATAAAGATCTTAAATGCGGGAGCGTGGTCTCGGAGTTCAGAGAAAGTGTTTGTATCGTTGCCCACCGAACTAGAAGATCTTATTCCTGAAGTTGAAGAGTTTTACAAGAAAAATCACAGTGGCAGAAAATTACACTGGCACCATCTGATGTCCAATGGCATTGTGAGTGGCAGCTTCAGCCCTTTGTATAACGGCATGCTCTACTTCCTGTGAAAATAAGCGAGAGCCGAAACCAGACGCTTTCCATGAAGACTAATTTGTTGTGTGTCTGTGTGCTTTGTACTGTCATTGGTACAAAACACACTGTTTTGAATCATTCAAAACAGTGAAATTTCATAATAATGATGTATAGTTTGCATCATTGGACATTACTGTTGGTCACTCGTCTTCTGTGAACATTAAAGGTGCTAAAGAGGATGTTTTGTTTTATACATTTTTGCCATATTACTTGAAACTGTCTTTACTAACTGATAAAAGACTATTTATTAGGTGCACTGAAAGTAATATTAATATACATCATCTGTGCACGAGGTAGGGCCTTAAAAACATCAGCCAACCGTTTATGCGATCATCACGTAAACGATTGGCCCTCTGGCTTGTCAATCACTGCCATGACGTTCCTTGTGAGAGACGAGCGCAGCTGCGCTCTCCAGTAACTTTCCACACTCCACAGGCGCTGCATGCAATGTTTTTGTCAGGAGACAGGAATAACAACTACAGATTATGAGTTACCTGCAGTGAGTCCGACATAATGAATCCTCTAACACAACACAGCGAATGCCGGGGGTAAACACTCGTGTTCCAATACTCATGCACGAGTTTTGGGAGGCGTTCCCTCGAAATTCTTATGTATGCGCTCATTTCAAAAACTCAGTAACAGTCGGCGAAAAGATCCTCTTTAGCACCTTTAAGGCCTGCCTTCTTTGATTTGATTGGCCATCTCATTTATTTTGACATTTATAAGCGCTGAGGTAGACCAGACTAAAAATATAACTTTTAAAATTTGTTATCAACCTAACAACGAATGGCGTGTAATGGAGTGCAGTAAAGCAGTATCGAATATCAAATAATGGGGATGAACAATTTGGCCATTTCTAATTATTGAGTAAGACTTGTGGTTTTGGCCCAAGTAAAAATCACTGAACTTTGATACTCACAAGCTCTTTTACTGTGAATTGTGTCGCTGTAAACTTTTATTTAGTCTTTGAAATGTCAGTATTCTTGCTACACTAGATTTGGAGATTCTTTCTCAAATTTGACATTTTATAGGGCTCTGTCATGTCAAGGGAACAGGTCAACATTGGTTTCATCTCTTCTATCCCTAGATCACATTCAAGAATGAAGTCGGGCAGTATGATTTAGAAGTCACGACATTCCAGTTAGCTGTGTTGTTTGCCTGGAACCAAAGGCCAAGAGAGAGGATCAGCTTTGAGAATCTGAAACTAGCCACGGAACTTCCAGACGCTGAGCTGCGCCGGACACTCTGGGTAACGGAGTCTTTATTTTGATGGCATTTCCCCAATCTGTGTTTAAACAATTCACTCTTAGCTATGGGATGAACACGATCTGATACTGTTGAATGAAAATGAAAGGATCTGATATGACATTAATTTTTGGTTGTTTGTTGTTTTTAAATGTGCAGTCTCTTGTAGCTTTCCCCAAACTAAAGCGTCAGGTGCTGTCATATGAACCTGTGGTGGGCTCTCCTAAAGACTTTGCGGAAGGCACTGTATTTTACATCAATCAAGAGTTTTCTTTAATGTAAGGATACTCATCACTGGTTGCATTTGATGAAGAATGTTGAATAATTCAAATAATACTTTAAAATATGTGTTAATGAATCATACGCACAGAAAGAATATTTTCATCACACTTTATGCACTACTGTTCAAAGATTTGTGGTCGCTAAGCTTCTTGTTTACCGTGGCTGCATTTATTTGATCAAAAATGCAGTGAATATGACATTTTTACAATTTAAAATAACTGTTTTCTACTGTAATATATTTTGAAATGTAATTTATATTTCATCATTACTCCAGTCTTCAGTGTCACATGATCCTTCAGAAATCATTCTAATATGCTGATTTGCTGCTCAAGAAACATTTCTTCTTATTATCGATCAGTTACGCTGCTTCATATTTTTGTGGAATTTTTTTCATGATTCTTTGATGAACAAAATTCAAAAGAACAACATTTATTTGAAATATGATGTAACATTTTTACTGTCATTTTTTATCAATTTAATGGACCCTTGCTGAAAGGAATTCATTTTGTTAAGCAAAAATCCTACTGACCCCAAACTTTTGAATGGTATTTAATGGTATATACATAAAAGGTTATCTATTAATTTATTACAAATATTGCTGGACTACTATATTATTCTTTTAATTGCATATTTCAACAGACCTCAGTTCAATTAAATGATTTCTTCTGCACAGAAAAAACTCAAAGGTCCAGAAAAGAGGCAAGATCAATTTGATTGGTCGATTACAACTCACCACAGAGAGAATGCGTGAAGAAGAAAATGAGGGCATAGTGCAACTTAGGATATTACGCACACAGGTATTGAAGTTATGGAACCTATCAATGCCACATTGTCTGTCTGTCTGTTTGAGATTTATACCAGCGGAGTGAGGACATTTTGGCCGGTCCTCACTTTCTGAGACTCATTTAAAGGCCTGTTTGAGGGACAAGACTTTAATGATTTTAAGGATAAGGTTATATTTAGGTTAAGGGTTGGTTTAGGGTAAGGGTTTGGGTTAGGCACTTAGTTGTGATGGGTAAAGTTAGGGTAAGGAACTAGAGATTGCATTGTGTCAGTGAATGTCCTCACAAATATAGATGTATATGAGTGTGTGTGTGTGTGTGTGTGTGTGTGTGTGTGTGTGTGTGTGTGTGTGTGTGTGTGTGTGTGTGTGTGTGTGTGGTCCTAGTAAACCCTACATTGTGGGCACCAAATGTTGCCCCCCCCAAAGATGGGAAAATATCTTATAAATCATACTAAATCATGTTTTTTGTAAAAATGCAGTGAGTTTTCTGTGATGGGTAGGGTCAGTGGTTACAATATACAGTTTGTACAGTATAAAAATCATTATGTCTGAAAGTCATTATGGAAAGTCTTCATAAAACATGGAAACCCAATGCAAATTTTAGAATAATAATATAGTAATCAAACTATGAATTAACCCAAACAGAAGTATGGGAATTATATAGTGATTTCATGAGGTGCATCCTCAGATGATTTTCAAACGATTTTGAAGGAGTTCCCATGTTTTCTGGGCAATTGTTGTTCCTTCACCATCTGGTCCAATTCACCCATTTCATTTTTTTTTTTTTTTTTTTATGAAAATGTTTTGTAAAGATATTCATATGCAGGCAATTTATACTTGTATACAAAGCAAAATTCAAACATTTAAGCTGAAATCAAAATCATGAGAAACATTTCAGTCTAGACATTTCTCAGACACGCGAACACGGAAAGAAACCTCAGTTGTCACCAAACTCCTCTTCTTCACTCTGTACAGGAAGCTATCATTCAGATTATGAAGATGAGGAAGAGGATCAGCAATGCCCAGCTTCAGACGGAGCTGGTGGAGATCCTAAAGAACATGTTTCTACCCCAGAAAAAGATGATCAAAGAGCAGATTGAGTGGCTGATAGAACAAAAGTACATCAAACGGGACGAGACGGACATTAACACATTTATCTACATGGCGTAGCCGACCACGCCCAGTGTACTCTGGGACGTTTTTTTAGACACTAGTGCTCCTTTGGAGGATTCCGTATCTGATTTCAGCTCATTGCCCAGCCTGGCCTGCTGGGTGTCTGACTAGATCTCAACACACACTGAGAAATTTCTGACAAATCCCTGCCTTACTTCACAAATCTATGAAATGAATAAAAATGAACTTTGGAAGAAATAGAGGAGCAGAATTTTGTGTAGATGCATGTCAGCGATCTTGTGCAGCTTAAATGCATCTTTTAATTATGTTTCATCACTTTTGACGCCAACAACATATTACTTTACTTCCTGAAAAAGCCATCCAGCTGTGTTTGTTTTGGGTTCACTGCTAGCTTATCAAATGAACCTAGCTCTGAACATCCAATTGCAAACAACATGTGCCTTTAGAAAATGTAAAGTTCAGACCAATTCTCTTGTTAGTAATCAAATTATCCCCAGCATTGTATGTTATTGCAGAGAACTGCAGGCCTCAGGCGTCTTTTCCTCCTCTGTAGAGCCTCTGCTTAGTGTGTCCCTGTTTATCTCCCTAGTGGCAAGTTAGAAATGTACACTGCCGCTGTCCATGGTGCTGACGAGATGGACAGTAGCTTCTGATTATAATACTGCAAGAATAGTATTATGTTGAATTACACGCTAATGCTTTTGAATAATGGCACTATTTCAACAAATAATGCATCATTTATTCATTATTGCAATCACAGTGTTATTGTCATCGAGTGTGTGTGTGTGTGTGTGTCTGGGCATACATTGGTGTCTACCCCGCCGCACATGCTCAGACTAGGAGTCCCCCCTCCGCTCGTAGGCCCCTCCCAGACACGCGCGAGAGTGATCCGGAGCTCGGAGAAGAGCCTCAGTTGCACGGGACCGCAAGAACGTCGCTGGATCCCGGGAGGACCGGAGAGAGAGAGACGCCACCGTGGGACTGGAGTTGTGCTCAGGTACTGTATTATTTCATAGACAGGAAGGCCGTGTTCTATTACACTAGCAGTGTGTGACATCAGATCGAATTTGACACGGTTTAGAATGCGAGACTGTAATTATCCGTACAAACGAGGTGAGCGCGCGGATTTATGTTAATTCTGAGCGCGAGAGGTAAATCTTGCCACCTGACGGGACGCGTGCAGCGGCGAAAAAATAATATCGCGCTCTTATTTGATGGAGATTCGCGGCTTATCCAAGCACAGTTTGTCATGTGCTTAAAGCCAGTGTGTGAACTGGGAGCCTACTGCATCTGTTCGGAGCGTTCGGGTGAAGCAGAGCCCAATTATTCTTGAACAGGAAAGGAAATCACTTTTCGTCTCACGTCGTTAATTAGTTGCCTCCACGCCTTGGGTTTCTTGTTAAGATAAGTTTGACCACCGGTCTGACAGTCCCTCATTCGTTATCGGTAACCATTATAACGTGTTTTAACCCAGAACTTGTAGGTTATTGCAACAAAATCATCTGAAGACATGTTTGTGTTTGAATCTTATTGAAACCTTATTGTGTAGTCCCGTCAATATTGGGTAGTAATGTAATCTGTTTGACCTAATCAGATGAAGCATTTGTAATTATACTACATTACATTTTTAATTTTTTATGAATTAGATTCAATGGTAATAAATTAGTTAGAAGTCCAATATATCATTGTGCAAAGGAATTCTTGTTTTCCAAAAAGTATACATCCACATTATAGGCCTACATATATTGTAAAAAGACTAGTTAACTCCCTATTATGAAGTCCAACTAGTAGCTGTGTTTTTAGGACATGGTACCTGGTTTCTGGCTGATCTAAGATTATTAGTTGGCCATGTTCTAAAAACCAGCTTGACCACCTTAAACTGCTATGACAAATTAGTATCTGGTTTGTTGCTGATCCAAGTTTATTTACCAGTTAATGACAATCTTAGGCTCACTAGAAACTAGAAACCAGCTATCATGTCACAAAACACTAGTAAACTTACCTCTCTAACTAGTTCACTAGTTATGTTCTTGCTGGTCTAGGATTGCCATTAGCTGGTTTACCAGTCACTATGTTCTAAAAACATGCCTGACCACCTCAAACTGGTATGACCAGCTGTTAGCTGCATGTTTGTTGCTGGTCCAAGTTGGTTTACCAGCTAATGATCATCTTAGACTGCCTAGAAACCAGCATGTCCCAAAATACTGCTACCATTTTAAGACTGGTTCTCCAGTGGGGCTATTGAATTTGGCTAATTTAGTGCTCTAACTAGTTCTCTTCTAGCAGGGCTAAGGTCATCAGCTGGTCATTAAATGGTTAGCTAGCCACCATGTTCTATAAACCAGCTTAACCACCAAAAATGTGATAACCAACAAGTTGCTGGTTTGTGTACCAGCTAATGATGATCATTAGACTAGCTAAAATAGAGAAAGAGAGACAGTTTTCCAAATAACAACCACCATATTGTATTTTCCAGAAGGGCTAGTAAACATTACTAGTTCACTAGTCAAACTCATTCAATGGTTAATGAAAAGTGTGTTAATTAGTACTTAATGCACAATATTCATTTTACGAATATGTTGATGATGTTTCTCTTTGCTTTTTATGTGTATTTATGTCAAAACAGTACAAAATTATTTCCTAAAGTGTAATATTTCATATTATGCTTTTGAAAATAATTTTAGTCATTCAGTTTGTAATCAGTACCAGAAGTAACCCATCCAACACTGTTCTTAGCAATAGTGATGGATTCAGCAATGCATTTTTTTAGGCACAATCTGAGTCATGGTGTACTGGGGTTATTCTAGGTGTACTGTATGGTCGGTGAAATGACATACTACATGTATTCATGAGGTGGCTGCAGTGACGCAGCTGGGATACCCTGAAATGGTGATTGTGAGAGAGGGGAGGGGGTTTTCATCAAGCTCTTTGGTGCACTGTTTCTCTGCCAGCTATCCTCTCTAGTGCTCTCACTCTTTTTACCACCTACTCTACCCCTCCTTCTACTGCCACAGTAGGAGTTTCAGTAGGTAGTGCACCATGTTGGCCTTGCTGTCCCGTGGGATTCATACAGTGCATTTTCTTCAGGAACTCAATATTCTGGGTCGTTTTTTTCTTATTAAGCGTAATGCTTAATAGAGCCGAGACCATTAACCACATCATTCCACTACCCCGCTTGTAAAATTTTATGAGCAAGCAGTGTATAAGTTGGGTATGAGAGAGTCAAAAGGCCTCTATCTATCTGTCAACTGGCACATTACATCTGTCATTAAGCAATTCATAAAGCCTTCTGAACAGATGCATATGGTAATCACATAATATTCTTGCTGCTTTGATCCCTCAGTTCTACTGTTTGGTACCCTGAAGTGTGAATTCCACTTGCAAGCATCAGCACTGCCTATGTGCTTCCTCTTGTCAGGAGTTAGAGGAGAGACCGTTTGCTTGTGTGGTGGACATCACACTGATGTCACGAGTCAGTCACGAGACAAGGCCAGGCACCATCTGCCGTGCTGGCTGTCCAACTGCAGTGTTTTCATTTCCCCAGGTGCTCTAGTCAAGTGTACTGTACATCCAAGTTAACAGCGTTTCCAGTACCAAACCAGTCCCTAGTCACGAACCCACAAGTCCTCTGTTAAAAAAAAAAGAGATGCTATAAAGAATTTCAAAGGAAAATTCAGGGTTCAGTGCAAGTTATAGGTGCAGTAGGTTATCTGGAAAATGCTAACGTTAGCCTGCTAGCATTGAAAGCTTGAGATCCCACCCTCCCTGCAAATCGCCGTCCAAAGCCACGCCTCCTCCAAAACACAATGCGCGTGCACACAGCTGCTCTTGGCAAAGCATCACAAGAGATGGCGTTAAACTACCTCATGTCTCAAAGCACATAACATCTCAATAATTATGAATGTAAACAACTTCGAGAACTTGTACCTGACTGCTGCAGATTAATTTCGGTGTTGATACTGTTGATCTTGAAACACATAATTCCAGTCTGAGGATGTGAACAGCTCCTGTTAGAATGCAAATGGTTGCCATCTCTAGTTATTGCGTGAATGCAGCTTGTTGTTTTGATTTGGTTAAAAGTGTCTGCTGTTTATTTGTGTTGCTTGTGACTGACGTCTGTCTGTATAAACACAGCATGAAACGCACTGATGACATATGATGTCTGTGCGAACAGGGTGCGTGAGGGAATGTAAAAACATACGTTAACAGGCAGGTAGGACATTGTATTATTTAATTCTGACCGAATATAATGATTGGATGAACATTTTCAGGTCCTACGCCTTCCACAGATGATATATATTTATAAAAATACATTTAGACCGTTTAAAGGTGCTAAAGTGGATGTTTTGTTTTATACATTTTTGCAATATTACTTGAAACTGTCTTTACTAACTGATAAAAGACTATTTATTAAGTGCACTGAAAGTAATAATATTAATATGCATCATCTGCACGAGGTAGGGCCTTAAAAACATCAGCCAATCGTTTATGCGATCATCGCGTAAACGATTGGCCCTCTGGCTTGTCAATCACTGCCATGACGTTCCTTGTGAGAGATGAGTGCGGCTGCGCGCTCCAGTAACATTCCACACTCCACAGGCGCCGCATGCAATGTTTTTGTCAGGAGACAGGAGTAACAACTGCAGATTATGAGTTACCTGCGGTGAGTCCGACATAATGAATCCAAAAAAACACGACACAGCGAATGCCGGTGGTAAACACTCGTGTTCCAATACTCGTGCACGAGTTTTGGGAGGCGTTCCTTTGAAATGAGCTGTGAAGGAGGGGGGTTGTTCTTACGCATGCGCTCATTTCAAAAACTCAGTAACAGTCTTTGGATTCTCAGTCGACGAAAAAATCCTCTCTATCGCCTTTAACATAGTGATTTCTATCAGGATATAAGGAAACTTTGAACCAGTATAACAATTTTTTTTTTCTGTAGAGAATCACTTATTTCACTTTTAAGTTCAGTCAATTGCATTTGTGGCTTAATGTTGATTTCCACAAAAATTGATTACCACATGTCCCTCATTTTCTTGTGAAAAAACAGAAAAAATCTGGTTTGTAATGAGGCACTTACAATGAAAATAAATGTGTAAACTTTAAGATGCAGTTTCAGTAGGGGAAAAAAACACTTAACCTTTGCTGTGTACAGTTATGTCCAATTTTACAACTTTGTCGACATGATCATAAACCTTAAAACAACTTGCATTGCAAAAAAAGCACAATCATGCAGGTTTGCACAGCACAACATCAGGATGATTAGGCCTTTCCTAACTGAGCATGCAACACCACTTCTCATCCAGGCCCTTGTCATTTCTATCCTGGACTATTGCAATGCTCTTCTAGCTGGACTTCCAACCTCTGTAAATGATTGGAAAAACAGCAGCATGTCTTGTCTTCAATGAGCCCAAAAGAGCCCATGTCACACCTGTTTATCTCTCTGCACTGGCTTCCGGTTGTGGCTCGCATCAAGTTCAAGTCATTGTTGCTTGCCTACAGAACATTGAAGATATATATATATATATATATATATATATATATATATATATATATATATATATATATATATATATATATATATATATATAATATAAAAAATTGAGAGAGATAGAGAGGAGATGCTTTTACCATTCCTTAATCCCGCCCTGTTCTATGTACTATCCTGAACAATGACTGAAACTTTATTACTGGCACTTCTCGTCTTTATTGTCTTCTTAAAGGTGCCTTAGAACCAGTTTTTACAAGATGTAATATAAGTCTAAGGTGTCCCCTGAATGTGTCTGTGAAGTTTCAGCTCAAAATACCCCATAGATTTTTTTTAATAAATTTTTTTAACTGCCTATTTTGGGGCATCGTTAACTATGCACCGATTCAGGCTGCGGCCCCTTTAAATCGCGCGGGGCTCCCTGCCCCCTGAGCTCTCAACTATAATACAGTGCATTTACAAAGTTCACACAGCTAATATAACCCTCAAATGGATCTTTACAAGATGTTCGTCATGCATACTGCATGCATGCGTCGGATCATGTGAGTATAGTATTTATTTAGATGTTTACATTTGATTCTGAATGAGTTTGAGGCTGTGCTTTGTGGCTAAAGCTAACATTACACACTGTTGGAGAGATTTATAAAGAATGAAGTTGTGTTTATGCATTATACAGACTGCAAGTGTTTAAAAATGAAAATAGCGACGGCTCTTGTCTCCGTGTTCAGTGTTCAGTGTTATTTTAATATTATTTATATAGTATGTATAATTATTTTTATATTTTATTTGTATGCACTTTTTGTCATTTATATTTGTTTTGTTTTTTTGTTTTTTGTTTCTTCAATTTCTATTTTTTGTTTAATTTTTTTAGTTTTAAGTTATCTCAAACTTTATCTCAAACATCTAATATTTCAATTTTATTTTATTTCAGCTTTATTAAAAAAGAAAATAGAATAATCAATAGAAAATCAAAATCAACTAAAACTAAAGTTAACAATAACAAAGCTCCAAATTCTGTTGAGCTAATGTTAACTTGTGTTGAATCCAGAATATTCCTTTAATTAACATAATTTATCATTATGTTGTTTCTATAACATGCAAATATGATGTCATTATTATCATCGCCAATTAATGAGATCACCAAGATACGGAGGAAGCTTCATCCTACATTTGCTAACTTGATATTGCGTGACCATATAATGGAGCTGTTATTATCTCCAGTCTTTACATTTTCACTGCAGAGCCGCTCTAAGTGGAAATGTGGCCGTAGAATGACATAAGCTAGAGTTTTCTGTCATTAGTGCAGAGAGAATAGACAGAAAGCTGAAGACATAATTAATCTTCCTGAAGGTCTGGGAGTGAAGATGAATAATTCACCGCAGCTCGGCTCTCGAAACTAGCCTCTGAGAGAGCAGTGATTGACAGACTGCCCATGCATTTCAGACAAGACGTCGGAAATGTGCAAAGAAATGGACGGAAGGATCCTTTTCTGAAGATTTGAACAGATACGGTGTGTTGTATGTGGCGTCTCTGGATAAGATGTTCTCAAGTTTCACTCATCTGAACTACTTTCAAACTCTTGAATAGCTCTTATAGACTCATTCAGTCAAAAAAAGGTATTCCCCAGTCAGTGGAAGAGGGGTGCTAATCCGACACACTCATCCCAGTAGGCATCGCTTTTACTCTACCAGTCTCTGAGATGAATACAACTCTGTAATGATACGTTCCAGTTCAACCTGGATTTAAAGCGGCGCCGGGTCACAGTGACATGGTAGTTTTGCAGGTACGGTTCCTGCCGCTTGACTTCATCTCCTCCTACCAGACAGTGTCCTGTAGATTATTGAGACTAGAGGGACGTGTTCCTTCCAATCAATCTCTAAAAAGCAGTTTCACTGTGGCCGTATATCTTTTGTGTGTCAAGTCTAATTGCATTTTTAGATTCTGTCAGTCTCATGGAGTCTGGCCAGGTGCACTTATGACTTTGTTTGGGCCACAGTGCACCTTATTCTGCCCACTTAGAGAGGAAGAGACCAATGTGTAAAGTGATCAGCTAGAGTTTGTTTTAATTTATTTGCCATTTAGGGTATATAGTATTGTTCAAAAGTTTGGGCTTGGTAAGATTTTTTAAATATTTTTGAAAGAAGTCTCTTATTCTCTCCAAGACTGCATTTATTTGATCAAAAATATTTCTATATATCTAGTTAGCTTAAAGGATTCGTTCACTTTAAAATGAAAATTACCCCAGGCTTTACTCACCCTCAAGCCATCCTAGGTGTATTTCTTCTTTCTGATGAACACAATCGGAGTTACATTAATAAATATCCTGATGCCTCCAAGCTTTATAATGGCAGTGAATGGAACCAACAAGCTCAAGAAAGTACATCCATCCATCATAAACGTAAAGCGATGCGTTTGTATAAGAAACATTTATTAATATAATTCAGATTGTGTTCATCAGAAAGAAGAAATACACCTAGGATGGCTTGAGGGTGAGTAAAGCTTGGGGTAATTTTCATTTTAAAGTGAACTAATTGTTTAAGTGCCTCAATCAAAAGATTGTATGCTGCTAACCTATTTCCAACCTACTAAAACCTGTTCACCATACTTTCAGAAAGTGCATAACGCCACCCAGTAATTACAGAACTGGAGATGATTTCAGTCAATTTGTGCTATTTTTGTGAGCAATACAGACAATGAACAAACACTAAGCTAGAAAGTCATGCACTCATACGCACAAATGTGAGAGCACGTACTGTATCTGCAGTGAATCTGTGTTTTACATTGGCGTTTCTCTCTCTCTTTCTCTCTGTGTTTGTGTTGTCCCTCTGTAGGCTGAAAGATGTTCTCCTCCGTGAAGGCCTTCGAGGGGCAGCATTACGCCACCCTCAAGAGGCAGTGTCTACAGAGTGGAGAGCTGTTTGAGGACCCACTGTTTCCAGCCATAGACCACTCTCTCTTCTACCTGGGTAACAGGATTGGCCATGTGCACTGGAAAAGACCCGGGGTCAGTGCTTAGCACTCACGATTTACATTTACAATTATTCATTCAGCAGATAGCAAAGTGAATGAGATAAACAGGAGGCCTGCAATGCTTGTGATTCCTAGGTTCCCAAGAGGTTCTTAAGCAGATTCCAGGTTGAAAAGATATTGATTTTGCTTTGTTAAACCTTTAAAACAGACCCTTAAAAATGAACACATTCAGTTCATTTTAAAGTAAATCCATTTACATTTATAATGTAAATACATGCTACTACTGTACATTTTCTCTGGTAATTAAGCATGTGACCTTAGTATTCCTTGCACTATGCTCTGCTGTTTCAGCTACATTTTAGTTAAAATGACCTTACCGATGGAGCTTTGGAGTACAGAACTCTATAATTAATGTTCTTTTCTGTTCTTATCATTTTTTTAAGCTGTTCTTTCGAACGTTCTAGTCATCAAAGAATCCTGAAAAACATATATCAGGGCTTCCACCAAAATATTAAGCAGCTCAACTGTTTTCAACATTTTTAATAATAAGAAATGTTTCTTAAACACCAAATTGGCATATTAGAATAATTTCTAAATGATTATGTGACACTTAAGACTAGAGTAATGATGCTGAAAATTCAGCTTTGCCATCACAGGAATAAATTACTTTTTAAAATGTATAAAAAATATGTAGAAAATGGTTATATTTCACAAAATTACTGTTTTACTATATTTTTGATCAAATAAATGCAGCCTTGTTAAATTAAAGGGTTAATTCACCCAAAAATGAAAATTCTGTCATTTATTACTCACCCTCATGCCGTTCCACACCCGTAAGACCTTCGTTAATCTTCAGAACACGAATTAAGATATTTTAGTTGAAATCCGATGGCTCCGTGAGGCCTCCATAGGGAGCAATGGACACTTCCTCTATCAAGATCCATAAAGGTACTAAAAACATATTTAAATCGGTTCATGTGAGTACAGTGGTTCAATATTAATATTATAAAGCGACGAGAATATTTTTGGAGCACCAAAAAAACAAAATACCGACTTATTTAGTGATGGCCGATTTCAAAACACTGCTTCAGGAAGCATCGGAGCATAATGAATCAGTGTGTTAAATCTGCTGTTCGGAGCGCCAAAGTCACGTGATTTCAGCCGTTGGCAGTTTGACACGCGATCTGAATCATGATTCGACACACTGAATCATTTATGCTCCGAAGCTTCATGAAGCAGTGTTTTGAAATCGACCATCATTAAATAAGTCGTTATTTTGTTTTTTTGGTACTCCAAAAATATTCTCGTCGCTTTATAATATTAATATTGAGCCACTGTACTCGCATGAACTGATTTAAATATGTTTTTAGTACCTTTATGAATCTTGAGAGAGGAAGTGTCCATTGCTCCCTATGGAGGCCTCACAGAGCTATCGGATTTCAACTAAAATATCTTTGTGTTCTGAAGATTAACGAAGGTCTTACGGGTGTGGAACGGCATGAGGGTAAGTAATAAATGACAAAATTTTAATTTTTGGGTGAACTAACCCTTTAAAGAGACGTCTTTCAAAAACATGAAACAATCTCATACTGACCCCAATCTTGAATAATAGTTTTAGACAAAAAAAGTTGTTAAACACTAGCTAATACCGCCTCATGAGTGAGGCCCTAGAGAATCACTGTGGCACAGCCAGCATTGTAGGAAGAATCATCAGCAATCTCCAATTTGCAGATGACATTGATGGACTAGCTGGTAGTGAAGCTGAGCTGGCCATCTTAGTGAAGAACCTGGATGAAACATCTACTAGGTTTGGCATGGAGATAAGTGCTTCAAAAAACTAAGCTGATGGCAAATAGTGACAAGCAGATCACTACTATGATCGAAGTTAGAGGACAAGAACTGGAAACTGTGAGTCATTTCAAATATTTGGGATCTATCGTCAGTGAAGAGGGGTCAAAACCGGAAGTTTTAGTGAGGACAGCGCAAACAACAGCAGCTATGTCAAAGCTAAAACTTGTATGGAGAGACAAAAATATCTCTCTAAAAACAAAAATTAGACTTCTGCGTGCACTTGTCCTCTCAGTCTTCTTATATGCCTGTGAGTCCTGGACCCTTACAGCAGAGTTGCAACGAAGAATCCAGGCACTTGAAATGAGATGCTATAGAACCATCCTTGGCATCTCTTACAAGGACCACATCACAAATGAAATAGTGAGAAACATCATCAGGCGTGAAGCAGGCCAGTATGAGGACCTCCTTACTATAGTTAGAAAGAAAAAGCTGAAATGGTACGGACATGTTGTCAGAGCCAATAACCTGTCCACAACAATCCTCCAAGGTAATGTCCCAGGTGGCAGAAGACGAGGTAGACAGAGAAAGAAGTGGGCGGACAACATTACAGAATGGACCATGAAAACTTTGCAGAGACACAGGCACTAGCACATGACCTGATCAGATGTTCAACATCGCAGCGACCTGACGACCACACCAGGTCATGGGACTGATGATGATGATGATGATGATGATGAATACTGCCTAAATGTTCCTTAAACTACTAATAATTTCTTATAAATTGCCATGCATTCCATTAAATATAGGTTATGTGCTTTAGTGTTAGTTGCAAAAATATGAAATGTTATCTTTCCTTTAATCTTTTTTCTTATAGTCTACAGAACATGCTTTAGAACAGCACAAATGTGCTAAAAATAGGATTCTTCTTGTTATCGAGCAATATATATGTTGATCAGTAACATTGTTGGTAATTCGTCATTTGTATAATCAATAATCGTTGTTACTGTCAAGCCAAGGCAGAAGGAAAGGTCAGCCTGAGGCATTCATCCATAATGGCGGTCTGTCATCCATCACAGGATGACAGAAATTCCAAAACTAAATTACAGTTTTTGTTTTGGACTTTATTTTTCGGAGAATTGTTTGACAGCGTTGTTTTCGACCATAAAGTGTCGATGTTAGTTCATAAGGACACATTAGATCTGTAAAACCTCATTGGCTGTGGGGAAACAGACATCAACAGGCTTCTTGAAGCATCATGATAGCTTTCCTTTGCTTCATTACTGAGTTAATGATACATTGCAGCTTCCTAAAAACTATCTGTAACATTTCGAATCCCAGAGATGCTGGGAATGTGATGCTTCCCCCTACCCCCGTGCCTGTCTTGCCCAGGGGCATACTAAGTGTCAAGCCTGTCCAAGTCAATTATCCCTTTCTCTCACTCGCGCACTCTTGGAACGATGCCCGACCCAGAATCTCATTCGCACTCAAGCTCGCTCAAACACAGCAGTGAAGTGTTCCAGTCCGGGACATCTGAATTGCACCCACAGCAGCTCCTGTGGCCATTAATCCAGGTTATAATTGAAGTCAACATTTCTTTGGAATAACATGTGTGGATAAACCATGCACAATAAGGCAAAGAAAATGTATTAAGAAAGGAAACGGTGCCAGTTTTGATTCCATGTTGACTGTAAATCAATCAACATCAAGAAGGAGCCTAATAATTTCACACACTGACATGTTGTTTGTTGTCCCTGAACTGTAAAAATTAAATGCTTCTTACTCTATCCATGTTTGACGTGAATGAAGACATTGCCACAAATCACTTTGAATGAGTGAACGCCATTAGGAGCTTTAATGCAGTTCTCCGCAGCTGCTTCATAATTCAATCTCTTTTCCCCCTTGGGTCCTTGATCACACTTTTTTAACCACTTACCATTCCTCACTCCCACCCGCTTCCTTCTCTGCCTCCCCTCCTGCCATTTCTCGTCACCTCCGCTCTCCAAAGAGAAGACTGTGTTTTATGAGTTGGAGCCAGTGGAACGGGTGGTAGATGGTCATTTATCCAAACTGTGGGCTCACTGGTGTCTGAGTTTGTGTTCATTGATTTTGTGATTGGTCTGGCAGTCCAATCTGTCTTATCTTTCAAAGCTGGCCAAGACAAAATTAGTATGACTTATATTAGTGTGTGAACTCTCAATACATGAGATAATGTGAAAGAAACGGACACACACACACACACACACACACACAAAACTCTTAGCCGCAAGAGAGGGTTGCCCCTTGGGTGCCATTTTGGTCTGTGATTAAAAAGTGTGTGTGTGTTCGCAGAGGTGGCTGGAGTGCTGAGCTATAACACATATGACCTTGCGCATGAATCAGTCAGCTCACCCATCCTCTTAACACACACATGCACGCACAATACTCCATAATAGCTACCAACCCACAGACGTACCACTAAAAACCCTCCTCTGAAGAGAGCATTCACACACAAACAATATCTTTTCTTTCTCTCTGTCAGGGTCTTTGTCTCAGGGTCCTTTGTTCCACAAGTGAACAGGGGAGACAATGGACTTAAGGATTTTAAGATATTATGTCCTTTTCAGGCTTTTTAGCTATGAAAGTAATCGCAAAAAAACTCTAAATGCTTGTCAAATAAAGGTGCGTGTATTGCATGCTAGAGATAAATGGTGTTGTCTTGGGAGCCTATGAAGGTTTTCTATAGTTTAGTCCAACTGTAGGTAACCTATAGTGAGCTGCTTGTGTAGGAAACATTTTAAGGCATTATTAGGCCAAAAACCCCTCAAAAACCAGCCAACAGACCAACATGATCAGGCTTGGACACCAGCAAACTACACAGTAAAATCTCCAGAGTTAAATCAACTCTGCTCAGAGTACATATCCCTCTCTAAATAGTGTTAAAGTAACACTGAAGCAGAGTTAAAGTTAATAAGATAATTAAGCAATTAATAAGGCTGTGACTGAAGTCAGTTGTAGTTCATGTGTTTCTCTTTTCTTCAGTGATTCTGCTTGTTAACAGCAGGTGTTCATCACTAACGCACAATCATCACTAATGCACAATCATCACTTAATTCCTTAATTATCTCATTAACTTTAACTCTGCTTCAGTGTTATTTTAACACTATTTAGAGAGGGACCATATGTACTCTGAGCGGAGTTGATTTAACTCTGGGGATTTTGCTGTGTAGTATAGACTGGTTAAGGATTTTTTTTCAGCAGAGAAGTTACATTCTAGAAGACTTTTCCGTAATATGGTTAGCCAGTGCATTTTAATATTACTTGTATATTATTATAAATTTTTTAAATACTGTAAATATTGCCATGAATAGCCATTGTTGCTAATATGGAGTTAAATCATGAATAAATAATAATAATAATAATGTATATTATTGCAGTATTCATTCATATAATTAATATATTGTATATGAATATGAATATTATTTTATATTTTCAATTTAGTGTTTATTTCCGTAATTTTGTTATGCGCTTTTGTCATCATTTCTATTTCTATTTTGCTTTAATAAATCTTCTTTTCTGTTTTAGTATGTCAGCTTCATTTAGTTAGTTGCCAATGCAACATTTCTATTTTTTGTTTAAATTTTTAACTTTAGATTTTTCATCAAAGATTTATATTTAATTTTATTTCAACTTTATTTCAATTGCTGAAAACTTTTAAAAAATAGTTTTAGTATTTGTTAACAATAACAACACTGTAGTCAATATCATTATATTGCCTTTAAAGAATTTTGGACAAATGAACATTGTATCTATTAACGTATGGATGAGTTTGGTGAAAATATTTGTCCAACCATAATGGATATAAAATGTTGGAGGAAAAAAAAAAAACATTAAATACTGAAAAAAGCATTTATTGAGCCTATGATGGCATTAGCTTAGCATCATGCTAATGCCAGAGTGAACAGCTGTATTTGTACTGTCTATGTAAACAGCGTTATATTTTTATATTTTGTTTTATAAGGTTTATTTCAGTTTGGATGCTGCCTTAGAAGATAGCTGTCTTTGTAGAGACTAACCAGCAAGGCAGCTCATTTGGTTTAGAGCTTTTACTTAAACCTTGTTATATACAGGGAGTGCAGAATTATTAGGCAAGTTGATTTTCTGATCATATTTTTTTCCCAAGCACATTTTACCAATTCCAATCCACATCAATCTTAATAACTACTATTAATATTGTTTTTAATCATTTATAAGTGATATATAATTGTTCATGAAGGCTGGAAATGAAAAATGCCTTACATTCAGGTGTGCAGAATTATTAGGCAAGTTTTCTTTTACAGGCAAAATGAGCCAAAAAAGAGATTTAACTCAGACTGAAAAGTCAAAAATTATTAAATACTCATGAGAAGGACGCAATACTAATGCAATACTAGAAATTGCAAAGTTAAAGCATGACCAAGGGACAGCAAAATGCTCATTGGGTCAGCGGGGTCAGACAAAAACAGGTGGAAAAGAAAAGACACGTTAACTGCAAAATAATTAAGAATTATGTGTGAAACCATCAGGAACCCTTTAGTCTCCAGCGCCACCATTTTCCAGAACTGCAACCTACCTGGAGTCTCCAGAAGTGCAAGGTCTCAGGATCTCAGAGACTTAGGTTAGCTAAAGAATCCTAAAAAATGACCCGCACTTGATAAGAATCACAAGCTGAAGTGTTATAAAATACATGAAGACTGGGTTTTTATAGGCCTTATAAACAGACAGCTTGAGAGTGACTCCTGAAGGACCAGCACCACATCCTCTTGTACCACTGTTTGAAGAATTTATCTTCCAGAATCTGGCAGTAAGTTTTGGAAGATCATTTTTAGTCCATCTCTGCAAGACAGACATTTCAGGATAAGAGATGGACTAAAAGTGAACTCAAACACCTTACTGCCAGATTCTGGATAAATTCTTCAAACAGTGGTACAAGAGGATGTGGTGCTGGTCCATCAGGAGTCATTCTCAAGCTGTCTGTCTATAAGCCCTATTAAAACCCAGTCTTCATGTATTTTATAACACTTCAGCTTGTGATTCTTATCAAGAGCAGGTCATTTTTTAGGATTCTTTAGCTAACCTAAGTCTCTGAGATCCTAACACCTTGCACTTCTGGAGACTCCAGGTAGGTTGCAGCTCTGGAAAATGGTGGCGCTGGAGACTAAAGGGTTCCTGATGGTTTCACACTTAATTCTTCACCTTAATTCTTAATTATTTTGCAGTTAACGTGTCTTTTCTTTTCCACCTGTTTTTGTCTGACCCCGCTGACCCAATGAGCATTTTGCTGTCCCTTGGTCATGCTTTAACTTTGCAATTTCTAGTATTGCATTAGTATTGCGTCCTTCTCATGAGTATTTAATAATTTTTGACTTTTCAGTCTGAGTTAAATCTCTTTTTTGGCTCATTTTGCCTGTAAAAGAAAACTTGCCTAATAATTCTGCACACCTGAATATAAGGCATTTTTCATTTCCAGCCTTCATGAACAATTATATATCACTTATAAATGATTAAAAACAATATTAATAGTAGTTATTAAGATTGATGTGGATTGGAATTGGTAAAATGTGCTTGGGAAAAAAATATGATCAGAAAATCAACTTGCCTAATAATTCTGCACTCCCTGTATATACTTTTTTTTTTTTTCTTTCACTCAACCACACACAAATGACATTTATTAGACAAGTGTTTTATTGATTAATCTGAAGTCAGAGCACCTTTGAAGGTTTAAAATAGATTTGTTAGATTCATCGCTGCTCATTTGTTGATCAAAAATCAGAATCCTAACGAACTGTCAGAAATGAGAAGGCAGCAATGAATCAAGTTATAGTGGATTGATTTTTAATCAGATCAGTGAAACCCAAAATGACCTAGCAATGCTCTTAGAATGACTACAGCACCTAAAATAATTTGTATTCCTGTCTGAGTCAAACTTTGACCGAATAACATTCTGTAATGAATGACAGAGTGGTAATATCAGAAGGTCTGATGGAAAATCAGTCATGCACTTTCATTGTATCAAGCTTTATATGCAGGCCACAAACAAAAACAGAGTTTCAGTGTTGCATGTCTGGGTTTCTTGGCTATGAAATAGAGAAGTGTGTCTAGCGTGTGCTGTGTGTATGTGTTTTTCCTCATATCATTGCACTTCGTTCTCACACACCAAGGGGGCATGATGAAATGTCTCATCTCTAGTTGTTGAGGGGGCGAGAGAGGCTCAGCGCTGAAAGAATGAAATGTTGCTGGTGTGAGTGCTGGGCTGGATGTGTGCCGGCTGGATAGCGAGGAGAGTCCTCTCCTGCTGAGCTGTGTAAATGATTTCAGATAGCCCAACGTGAGAAACAAATGGGTGTTGTGAGTAAACTTGGACTGTGAGAACATGTATTTTGTGTACCTCCCACAGACCAACCGAAGCAGCATGCTCGTATGGATTTTCAGGGGATCCAGGCTCAATTGGTACCTTAGGCAAGATAAGACATGACCACTTTTTTAGTCATTCTTAAAATAAGTGTGAGACGACTAGTAGATATTTATTTGTTCTCATTTGAACTTCATATTGATTCTTAAAATTCAAGACCAAAAGAAATTTACCCCATAAAAAAACATGTGTACTGCAAAAATAGTGGCAAGAAAGCAATTCTTTCACACGTTATCAGTGTCGTCCGACCAGTTCTTTTTAGTGAATCAAAACCACAATTTGCAAACAGTGTAGTTTGATTCCTGAACAAATGATTCTTATGAACTGGTGCTTTTTAGTTTAGCAGAATCATACATTGGTATAGTCTTCTTTACAAATAAAAGGCTCTTATGACCTGGTTCTTTTTAGTAAATCAGAAACATATAGTGCAACCGGTGTAGTCTGATTCCTGAAAAAATTACTATTTTGAGCCAGTCCTTTTAAAGGATTAGTTCAATCCAGAATTAAAATTTCCTGATAATTTACCCCTGTGTCATCCAAGATGTTCATGTCTTTCTTTCTTCAGTTGAAAAAACTTAGTTTTTGAGGAAAACATTCCAGGATTTTTCTCCATATAGTGGGTTGAAGGTCCAAATTGCAGTTTCAATTCAGCTTCAAAAGGCTCTACATGATCCTAGCTGAGGAATAGGGGTCTTGTCTAGCAAAACGATAGGACATTTTCTAAAAAATAAAATAAAAATGTATATACTTTTTAACCACAAATGCTCATCTTGCACTAGCTCTACAATGTGCGTCCGTGACATCACGCATCACATAGTCACGTTGGAAAGGTCATGCGTGATGTAGGCGGAAATCATCCGACATTGTTGTTTTACCTTTTTTTTTTTTTTTTTTTTTTTTGTAAAGGGCATTTGACTTGGTCTTTGCACATTTGCACTTTTGCACATGACTTAGTCTTGCACATTGGGTCGGTACTTCCGCCTACATCACGCATGACCTTTCCAATGTGATTATGTAATATGTGAAGTCATGGATGTGCATCACATAGCTAGTCCCCGTTGAAGTCTAGTGTATGGAGAAAAATCCTGGAATGTTTTCCTCAAAAATCTTAATTTCTTTTCGACTGAAAGACACGAACATCTTAATGACGTGGGGTCATGATCTTGGGGTGAGTAAATTATCAGGAAATTTTAATTTGGGGTGAACTAATCCTATAAAAAGACTCGTGACTTAAGAATTAAGGTACATCACATTTACCTTTGAATGGGACAAATTCAGTCATGTCAGTAGGAATCCAAGCAATCTGGAACTTCGCCTGAGTAGATGCAGATTTCACATCGAATTCAAATTGTTGTTGGTTTTTTACTTTTAACACTCAAATTTGCTGTGTTTTCCCATATATAGCTGCTTGGTTTGGAAGTGACCTCTGAGTATCGGTGCTTCACTATTGACAGTGGACCTACTTAAATTTCACAGAAGTTGCCCTAATGTGACGGCACCTTTACACTCAAAAAAAAAAAATTCTGGGTTAAAAACAACCCAAGTTGGGTTGAAAATGGACAAACCCAGTGATTGGGTTGTTTTAACCTAGCGGTTTGGTTAAATGTTTGCCCATCATGCTGGGTAGTTTTATTTAACTCAACTGTTGTTCAATAATTACTGTATTGCTTGCTTAAAATGAACCCAAAGTATGTTGGGAATTACCATTTATTAATATGTTTAAGAAATAACAATTAAACAATACATATTTATTAAATTGCTTATTAATAAATGTTTACCTTTTGATTATTGTTGTTGCCTCTCTAGTAATTACGTGTCTGATTTTTAACTTCCAACCTATTTTGGGTTCATTTTAAGCCAGCCATATAGTAATTTTTAATCAATAGTTTGGCTAAATAAAGCATGTTGGGCAAACATTTAACTTTTAACCCAACCCAACTTGGGTTGTTTTTAACCCAGCATTTTTTTGGGTGTACTCGCTGAATCAGTTACCATTACGTTCAGTGATATATATTTTAATTAGGGCTGTCAAGCAATTAAAATTGATAATCTAATTAATTACATGATGTGCAGATTAATTAATCTAATTAACTGCAAATTAATTGCACAGTTTGTCTGAGAAATTACCCCCAAAAGATAATTTGAAGTCATTATTGTGAACATCAAATAAATATTATAAAAAGTAACTTTAGAAAGAAATATTTTATTTGATTCAACATAGAATTTATTACACAAAACTTTAGGCTACAACGGCCATGATTTTTTTTCTCCAGAAGCTGCATCTGAATTAAAATGAAACAGTAAATGTCTAAATGAGTAAATCATTGACTCATTCATTCATTCTATTATTTCAAACGGCTGATTCATTCAGGAATTAAATGGCTCTCTTTATGAATGGGCCATTGAATCATTGGTTCACCCAGTTCGTTCAAAATAGTGATTCATTCAGAATCAGAACTAAACACCACTGTGTGTTGTTCAGAGATGCACTACAGTTCTGCTGTAATATTTTCGTAGGCAAAATTAAGCAAAAACAGTCAATATGGTGTCTAAAATATAATGCAATATTAAAGGTGCCCTAGAACTTCTTTTTAAAAGATGTAATATAAGTCTAAGGTGTCCCCTGAATGTGTCTGTGAAGTTTCAGCTCAAAATACCCCATAGATTTTTTTTAATGCATTTTTTTAACTGCCTATTTTGGGGCATCATTAACTATGCACCGATATATAGGTTGCGGCCCCTTTAAATCTCCCGCTCCCCCGCCCCGGAGCTCGCGCTTGCCTTGAACAGCATAAAAACAGTTCACACAGCTAATATAACCCTCAAAATGGATCTTTACAAGATGTTCGTCATGCATGCTGCATGCATACATTGGATTATGTGAGTATAGTATTTATTTGGATGTATTACATTTGATTCTGAATGAGTTTGAGGCTATGCTGCATGGCTAAAGCTAACATTACACACTGTTTGAGAGATTTATAAAGATTGAAGTTGTTTATGAATTATACAGACTGCAAGTGTTTAAAAATGAAAATAGCGACGACTCTTGTCTCTGTGAATACAGTAATAAACGACGGCAACTTTAACCACATTTAACAGTACATTAGCAACATGCTAACGAAACATTTAGAAAGACAATTTACAAATATCACTAAAAATATCATGTTATCAATGATCATGTCAGTTATTATTGCTCCATCTGCCATTTTTCGCTTGCTTACCTAGTCTGATGATTCAGCTGTGCACATCCAGACGTTCGGCCCTTGTGTAATGCCTTGATCATGGGCTGGCATATGCAAATATTGGGGGCGTACACCCCGACTGTTACGTAACAGTCAGTGTTATGTTGAGATTCGCCTGTTCTTCGGAGGTCTTTTAAACAAATGAGATTTATATAAGAAGGAGGAAACAATGGAGTTTGAAACTCAGTGTTTGTCTTTTCCATGTACTGAACTCTTGTTATTCAATTATGCCAATATAAATTCAATATTTAATTCTAGGGCACCTTTAACTTCTTAGTTATTGACTGTATAAAATGAATAACATTTGCACTTGTTCTATTCGGGACAAAAAAACCACTTGTGTGACATCTCGCTCATTACTTGTGTAATATTGCTTAAGGGTAAAGTAGATACTTTTCTGAGAGGCTAGCAATAGCAAGCTAGCTTTGAAAGCGTAAGATCCCACCCTCCCTTCAGAGCATCTCCAAAGCCACACCTCCAAAACACATGACCGCATACAGCAGGGAGCAAACAAAAGCGTCACACGAGACTGAGTTAAACTACCTCATGAATCAAAGCACATAACATTATAATAATAATGAATGTAAACAACTTAAAGAGCACTGACCTGTACCACCTGACTGCTGCAGATTCATTTTGGCGTTGATAGTGTTGCCATTGAAATGCATAAATTCGAGCCACAAACTGCTCTGAGTATAACGTCACGGGTTTCCATCTCTTCCAAATTACGTTAGTTATGGCGTCAATGCAGCATAAGCATGTTTTTTTGGTTCAGGAGGAACTGTAAAATGTGACTGCTGTTTTGGTTGTGGTGCTCATCTGTTTGTATAAACTCTACATAGCATGAAACGCGCTGATGACGTATGACGTCTGCGCGAACAGGGTGTGCGAGGGTATGTAAAGACATATGTTGAAAGGCAGGTAGGACATCCTCGGACCGAAGGATATTATCCATCCATCCATCCATTTTCATTGTATAGAAATATTTTTTTTGTGATTGTCTACACAAGTTGTCATCAGAAGAATCACCCCTAAGCTTTTAAAAGGCATTACAGGTTTGTTAGGTGCTTATTAAAGCATTTAGTCTTTTACCAGGGTTCATTTGCGGCGGCTCCTTTGAGAGAACGTCAACACTGAGGCAAAATGAGCTATAGCCTGTGAGTTGCTACATTCCCCTCAGCTGCTGTGACTGTGCCCAGTATATGTCAGCTGTTTAAAGGGATGCAGACCTTTACTTTTAGGTCACTTCAAATCTCACTTCCTCCTTGTTGTTTCTGGGCTTTGTGTCCCTGTGGTTGGGAAGAGGCTGGTGCAGAGGTGTGCTAGATGATTTCAGAGCAAAGGAGAGTCTTGTGATTTATAACCGCTTTCAGCACTGCACTACTTCATCTACAATTCATAACTATTATTAAATTAATTAAAGAGCCTGTGCCCTGCTTATGTTTCCAACACTTTTTCAAGTACTTTTTGTGTTCCCCTCTTTTCATTAATCATAATGAAGCAAAATGTACTATATTTTTTGGATATGATCTTTGCAGTCTTTCTTTAAAATATATCTTTGTTTACCCTGGGTCCATGTTTGTTATTCACACTATGCTTTTTGATTTTTTTTGGGGGGGGGGGTTTCCCTCACCAATTTCACACTCATACATCTTTCTCTCTCTCTCTTTATGTCTGTTTCTCCAACAGGAGCTGTGCGATGATCCTCACTTGTTTGTGGATGGGATCAGTGCCCATGATCTGCACCAAGGGCAGCTGGGAAACTGCTGGTTTGTGGCGGCCTGCACCAGCTTGGCTTCCCGAGAGTCTCTATGGCAGAAAGTAAGTTAGTAGAGTGTGTAAACGCGTATATTCTGTATATATGTAATGTTCCCTCTAAGATGTGACACTGCTTCCACGCAGATGGAAAAAACAATATTTGGGAAAAGGTATTTCTTGAATCAGAGCTAAATGAAGGAAGAGAATTTAAAATGGAGTCCATCTTAATGTCCATTGCTTTTCAGTATGGAAGTATAACTGTGAGAAGACTTGTGTGGAAATACTGAGCACTGATTAATCAAGTGAGCATCCTTGAATATGGTGGCCATTTAAAAAAAAAAATAATAACAATATGTAAGAATATATAATAATATAACAACATTATTACATATTATTGTATCATATATTTCATTATTATGTATGTAATTGTAATGTAATGTAATTTATTGTATTATTAGTTTGCTTGGCAACCAAAATTTATTATCATATATGATAATAATCAAATGTATTACATATACAAATGTATTTTGATGAATTTTGAATAAATTGCAATAATGATATTTACAGTTTTGATTCACATTTCCCTTGATATTCATTTGAATTATATTTAATCATATATATTTCATTATTTATCAATATATTTTATAATATATACATTTTTTACATTTTGTATACATTGTTTATTGTTAGTTTGTTTTTGTTTTTTTGCCTTGATGTTTCACATCATTTGTGGCTGAATGGGTTGCCTAATAGAAAAGGTTTTGCTTAGCAAGCACAAAAAAATAATTGGTATTTGCATACATTTATCACTTTTCCCTTGATACCGTATGCCTGCAGAAGTCTCCCTTTAGGATTCAAACCTGCATATTCTGTCAGAATATCTACATGTTATCTAATGTATTGAGTGTGTTAAGCTGTGAGGATGAGCAAAACAGTCTCTCTGAGCTCTATTAGCAGCTGTAAGTGGCAGGCTGCCATAGGAGCTGTTGCTCTGTTAGGAACCATTACCTGATGATGGTTAAACAGGGAAGAGATCTGCTCACCTGTGGCTTCATGAATGTACACACACACACACACAAACCTTGTAGTCCCAGCCAGTACTACTGTAACTGTATTTCAGTTTCTGTTTGTAGCTTTGATGGTGGTAGACAGGTAGACGAGTGCTATCCCGAGCTGTTATTTAGTCATTAATGTTAATCTTTAGTCTCCCTGCATCCTCCCCAGGGTTTGAGGTGTTTTCCCCTGCCTGGGGAAACATTTCCTCTCCCCTAGAAACACACATCACCATGAAGGAGATGACTTATAGGGCTTTCCCATGTGACTCCTCTCCCCCGTTCCGCCATTTGTTTTCCTGACAGGGTCGGGCATTGATAAATGAGGGTTTGTGCTCTACTATCTATACCCTGTGTCTTTGCAGCAACCTTTTATCCCACCCAATCACATGCACTCAACACGGATACATACTCAAAGGCAGTGGTTCGCAACCAGGGGGATCCAGCAAACTTCCAAGGCCGCCTCAAGATGACTTAAAATAATTTAAAACAAGACAAAACAAGCTTTCAAATAAACCAAAACAACAAAAAAGTAATTCGCACCCTCAACTTTTCTTTGAAGAACCAGAATTCTCACGATCTTGAAAAAAACTGGTTATGAGGTATTCTCTTTCTAAAAGGGTCTTGTAAATGAATAAAATCTTGTAACTCCATGAGAAATATGCTCCATGAGCATTATTTATTTTTTTATGCCAAGCTCAAAAATATTTTATGGGGTAAAAATTGAGTCATTTTTTTCCATTCTTATCCTTAAAGGATTAGTTCACTTACAAATAAAAAATTCCTGATAATTTACTAACCCCCATGTCATCCAAGATGTTCATGTCTTTCTTTCTTCAGTTGAAAAGAAATTAAGGTTTTTGATGAAAACTACTTACGGAACGAACGCAGTGCCAGTTCCATTTTTTCCGTAAGTAGAATAGGGAAGGCGTAGAAGATACAGCGTAAGCTTTTTGAAGAATACGAAAGTGCGGTTTTGGCGGAAGCACTTGGAAGGCGATCATTTGTTTATATAAAGCATATACATTTACATTTTTTTTTTTTTTTCGAAAATGACCAATCGTTTCGCTAGATAAGACCCTTATTTCTCATCTGGTATCATTTAAAGCCCTTTGAAGCTGCACTGAAACTGTAATTTTGACCTTCAACCGTTTGAAGGCCATTGAAGTCCACTATAAGGAGAAAATCCTGGAATGTTTCCATCAAAAACCTTAATTTCTTTTCGACTGAAGAGAGAAAGACATGAACATCTTGGATGACATGGGGGTGAGTAAATTATCAGGAACATTTTATCTGAAAGTGAACTAATCCTTTAATCTTATCCAGAAAATCATGAACAACTGTGTCAATATTGTTGAGGACATTGGGGCGCCTTAGAGTCAAAAAGATTGAGAACCACTGCTCAAGGGCACTGCCATCACAACCCAGTAAAGATATTTGCATCAATGATTCAAAGGATTAATGACTACGACTACTAAAAGCACAAGTTTTGCTTTTATTCATGAATAATTTAGATTTTCTTGAATTATTAGTGTGATTTATAGTGGGTTAACTCCATTACAGTCTCAACACAATCACAAAACAGCTAAATATGAACAATCAGACAGATACAACTCATCAAATTGCATAAAATGGTCAAGACCTGGTCATAACAAGAACATAATTTTATGGTCTAATTACTTAAAGTACTAAGTCTAGGTTAAGCAGACTGAACATAAAGCCGTCGTACCCTTCAGGTTCTCTCACTCGGAGGTCTGGAATTCAATGGAGCACTCGATGCTCTCCGGAGTCAAGCCGTCTTCAAAGGCGAACAGAAAATACATCACCTTGCGGACCTTGGCCAGCTCGGCTATCCTCTCGCCGAACTCCTGGGCGTCAGCCTCGTAGCATTGGATGACATCATCGTCTGCGCTTTTCCAGAAGAGACCTGTTGGTTCGAGGAGCTGGCGGGTCATGAGATGGGTGAGGTCGGGCGTCCAGAGTTGGGAGGTGGCAATGATGTTGATGCGGCCAGGGGTGGAGATGCGGATGTTCCAGCGGGTGAAATGCAGGGCCTGTTCGGTGAAGTCCAGGCGGTAGACCTGCTCGTTGGTCCTCAGTAGACGCTCTCCATCCTGGCGTTTCTGGCCCCGCTGCTGCAGAGACTGTGCACGCAGACGCATCATCTCTGTCAGCTGCATGTCAGGGTTGAATGTCAACTCAAGAGACATGTTCCTAGTGAAGATGTTTTGAAACCTGACTGTGAAGTTCTTCTTGTTTTTTTCCTGGCCGAATTAGGCTTGTTATCCAGCGTGTGTCCTCCTCTGCTCTTTGCGGATGTCTTCTGAGAGGTGTAAGTGCCACAGTGAGCCTTTTGCGCTCTGAAACCAACTTATTTCACAGTGGGGGTTTTTGTTTAGATGTTTGTTGCTCCCGGCAACTGCAATGCAAGGTTCAAGAGGGAATTTGAGACATCTGTGTTTGCTACATGTGTGTTTCTTTCACATTCACCCATCCATAAAGTTTACCCAGAACAGGAGCTGATTCTGGTAGAGGTAAACAGAACTGTCGGTCAGCGCGTCACCTGCAGTCAGTATCACAATGTGTCCAGATAATGGACCTGCTCCTCTTGGAACAATTACCACAGAGGTGTACTTGAAATCTAATCTCTGTACTGTCCCAGAGGACTCACTCTGGATGAAAGAGATGTAGTTCTGCTATACGGTCTCCAAATCACCCTGGTGTCCTACCCACAACAGACTTTAACATTCAGGAAAATGTTGCTTTTTTGACCTGCATCTGCCTGCATTTAACTTCTTAAAGGGTTAGTTCACCCAAAAATGAAAATTCTGTCATTGATTACTCACCCTCATGTTGTTCCACGCACGTAAGACCTTCGTTCATCCTCAGAACACAAATTAAGATATTTTTGATGAAATCCGAGAGGTATATGACTCCTCCATAGACAGCAATATAACCACCACTGTCAAGTTCCAGAAAGTTAGTAAAGACATCATTAAAGCAGTCGACGTGACTACAGTGGTTCAACCTTAATGTTAAGAAGCAACAAGAATACTTTTTGTGTGCAAAAACAAAACAAAAATGACTTTATTTAACAATATCTTCTCTTCTGTGTCATTCTCATACGTTGTTTACGTCCAGCGCTTCCAGGATCTACGTCAGAACGCTCGGTTAGAGATCAAAAACATTAATTAATTTGATTAATTCAAGAACCAAGAGCTTTTTTTGGTAACACTTTAGAATAATGGTCATTAGTTAACATTAGTTAACTGCACTTATACAGCATTTATTTATCTTTGTTAATGTTAATTTCAACATTTACTAATACATTATTAAAATCTTGTTAACATTAGTTAATGCACCGTGAACTAACATGAACAAACCATGAATAACTGTATTTTCATTAACTAACGTAAACAAAAATGAACAAATACAGTAACAAATGAATTGCTCATGGTTAGTTCATGTTAGTTAATACATTAACTAATGTTAACTAATGACCATTATTCTAAAGTGTTATCCTTTTTTTGTAAAAGCAAGAGTTGTCTAATTGTTTTTCATTAATTAAAATAAATATAACTTAAAAAATGTACACACAAATCAGAAACGTCGTCTTGGCAACTAACTGTGAAAAAGTAAGTTGAAGAGCTTAGTTAAAACTAAACAAAAAAAAAAAACCACTTAATAATAAAAATGAAACTAAGTTTACTAAGACTTTAATTTTTTTTTTAATAAAAACTGTAAATATAAAACTAAAAGCTAATTTAAAATATCAGTAAATACTATAATAGTTTATAAATAAGACTGAAATTACACTGAATAGGTTGTCTGATTTGTCACCACTTTTAGTAATCCGTACATGACACTTCTGTGTCTCTCTAGGTTATTCCAGACTGGAAGGAGCAGGAATGGGATCCAGAGAAGGAGGACTCTTATGCAGGAATTTTCCACTTCCGCTTCTGGCGGTTTGGGGAATGGATGGACGTGGTGATCGATGACCGTCTCCCTACAGTGGACAACCAGCTGGTGTACTGCCATTCAAATGATAGCAATGAGTTCTGGAGTGCCCTTGTGGAAAAAGCCTATGCCAAGTAAGCAGTTCAGGCAGCAGAAAAATTAAAATATATGTACAGAGATTAACATTAAAGTGTGATGAGTGGCAGTGATGCTAAGTTCTTTCTCTATACCAATCAAGAGTTTATGGTTGCTATGAAGCATTGGATGGTGGGAACACGGCCGATGCCCTGGTGGACTTCACTGGCGGAGTGTCGGAACCTATGGACCTTCTGGAGGGCCAGTTTGCTCAGGATGAAGTTGCCAGAAACCAGCTCTTTGAAAGAGTGCTCAAGGTCCATAATCGAGATGGCCTTATCAGCTGCTCTATCAGGGTGAGAAAGACCTAATGCAAACTTACAATATAATATGCACAAGTCTGACTATAGCTATATTTTATTATTATTATTTAGTTTAGGGTTTTTTTTACTGTATTTTTTTATTATTATTATAATTATTATTTTTGTATATTTTAATTTAATCTTATTATTATATTTACTCCCATGTCAATACATTGTGGAAGCCCAGAGCACATTTTGTGCATGTTATTGTGTTTCATGTGTCTCCCATTTGTCAAGATTTGTATTCAGACAGTCTGATCCATCTATTAATCCAGCCATCCATAATTTTTTCAGCTCTCATTTATTTTTTTCATAAAAGTGTTCTTTCCAAGCTCAAAGCAATCTTTGATTGTGTGTGACTTGCTTAGCAATGGTGTGTGAAGCCTTTCATCCGTGGGAAAAAAAGAACTTTATCTTCATAGCTGAGAGTTTTTTGTTTTTTTTTTCAATATCAAATAAACTGCCTCTCAATACTTCAGTCCACTAAGAGAACTTCATTGTGTGTTAAGCAACATTTAGGAATCCATTTGAACAGCATTATCTGATATACCAGACAGGTCTGTAATTTAAGCAAATTGTCTGGGGTTCATAACGGAAGCAATTTTATCAAGTTTCACTTTAACTTCAGGGCTTTTGTTCAGTTGTGCAGGAGAAAATGACCCATTTGCATTTACATAGAAATGCTCCATTAGATATGCAACATAGCCCTATTAGGGCTCTATGCTTACATTTGTTTTTAGGAGCACAAATTTAAAAACATTTAGGAGCACAGTCAAAAATTTAGGAGCACCTTCTGATCAATGACAGAAATTAACCTTGTTGAGATTCGGAGGGAAGTTAGCGAGTGAAGAGCATAAAAATTTGGAGTGGACGCAGCCTACAGTTGTGGCCAGAATTATTAGACCCCTTCAAAAATATGATCAAAGATGACTCTAAAAATAAATCTGCATTGTTTATCCTTTTGATCTTTAATTCATAAAATTAGCAAAAATCTAACCTTTCATCGAAGGAAAAGAATTGAAAGTGGGGGGAAAATAACATTAAGAAATAAATGTTTTTCTCCAAAACACGTTGGCCACAATTATTAGCACCCCTAGAATTTTTTATGAGTAAAATATCTCTGAAGTATATTCCCATTCATATTTAAATTTTTTTAGCTCACCAGGGTGATCATGAACATGAAATTGTCCAGCCATGACTTCCTGTTGCACAGGAGTATAAACATGAAGAAACACAAATGCCAAATTCCCTTAATCATTCATCACATTGTGAAAAAACAAAGAATATAGTTCTGATGTGTAGCAAATGATTGTCGAGCTTCACAAAATAGAAAAGTGGCTGTAAGAAAATAGCTGAAGCATTGAAAATCCCCATTTCCACTATCAGGGCAATAATTGAGAAGTTCCAATCAACTAAACATGTTACAAATCTACCTGGAAGAGGACGTGTGTCTAAATCATCCTAATGCATGGTGAGGAGGAAAGTTTGAGTGGCCAAAGACTCTCCAAGGATCACAGCTGGAGAATTGCAGAGATTAGTTGAGTCTTGAGTCTCAGAAAGCCTTAAAAAAAAATTGTCAAAAGCACCTACATCCCCACAAGATGTTCGAGAGGGTTTCAAGAAAAATCCTCTGCTCTCATCCAGAAACAATCTCCAGCATATTCAGTTGTCAGTCAAGACTGGAACTTCAAACGGGACCGGCTTCTATGGTCAGATAAAACTAAAAAAAGAGCTTTCTGGCAGCAAACCCACCAGATGGGTTTGGTGCACACATGGATAAAAAGTGCCCCATGTACACGGTTAAATATACTGCTGGATCTTTAATGTTGTGGGCCTATTTTTGTGCTGGAGGTCCTGGACAACTTGTTCAGATATATCGTATCATGGATTCTATCAAATACTAACAGATAAAAAATCAAAACCTGACCGCTTCTGCTAGAAATCTTATAATGGGCTGTGGTTGGATCATCCGTCGGGACAATGATCCAAAACAAACATCAAAACCAGCACAAAAATGTGTCACTGAGCACAAAATGAAGCTTCTGACATGGCCATCCCAGTCCCCTGACATGAACCCTAAAGAGAATGAGTGGAGTGAACTGAAGAGAAGCAGCACCAACATGGAGCTGGAATCTGAAGGATCTGGAGAGGTTCTGTATAAAGGGATGGTCTCTGCTCTCTCCTCAGGTGTTCTCCAAACTCATCAGGCATTATAGAAGAAGACTCAGAGATGTTTTCTTGGCAAAAGGAGGTTGCAAAAAGTATTGAATAAAAGGGTGCTAATAATTGTGGGCAACGTGTTTTGGAGAAAAACATTTATTTCATAATGTTATTTCCCCCCCACTTTCAATTCTTTTCCTTCAATGAAAGGTTAGATTTTTGCTAATTTTATAAATTAAAGATCAAAAGGACAAACAATGCAGATTTATTTTTACAGTCATCTTTGATCATATTTATGAAGGGGTCTAATAATTCTGGCCACAACTGTATATATGACCTATGTATAAGACTGGGTCATTGAACCATTGACTCACTAGATTAGTTTGAAAACACAGATTCATTCATAAACGAAACGCCTCTGATTGGCCATTGGGTTCATCAGTGATTGGCTACATTGCACAATGCTGCAACAACACGTTCTTTCTCTCCACACTCTCCAGATTGGAAACACAAATATGGACTGGCTCATTTACAAAATCTGTTTGGCCTATTTTGCACCCTCTAGCACCCCCGTAGAACCGGGCCTGATGGGGTCAGTCGCACTGGTGCTCCTAAATACTTTTTCACAGTCGCACGCAGTAATTTTCGATCGAAATGGTCGCATTGTAGAGATGTACAAGTTCAGTCACTCTTTGTCCTTCCTTCAAACCTAGTTTTGATAATGTTGACACAATTATTCATGTCACATAGAGCTTACACGCCTATGCATATTGTCAGCTTCATTGGCACAGCAAGCCCTATGCTCATTGGAGTGTGATAAATGGGTGTGGCTTGTCTCCTACTGATTAACATCACTATATTTCACTGTACCATGAAATAACGTCCCATGTTTTCATAATCGATAATTCCCAGACAGTGCTTGTGCTTGCATTCTAATCAGGGATAAAGATGAATATGCTTTTGGGTAGACTTTAAAATGTCAGGTGTTCAGCAAACTAACTGAAATTTGACATTCGGTGTCCAGGCAACCACAGTAGAGGACATGGAGGCAAGACTGGACTGTGGGTTAGTGAAAGGCCACGCCTATGCGGTGACCGATGTTCGCAAGGTTCGCCTGGGACATGGCCTGCTGGCATATTTCAAGTCAGAAAAGCTACACATGATCCGCATGAGGAACCCGTGGGGTGAGAAGGAGTGGAGTGGACCCTGGAGCGACAGGTGAGACTGCCCCCTCCTGGATTGGAGGTCGTATAGCATCTAGAGCATAGCGTATAGCAGGTTTCCCAAACTGGTTCGCCATATCTTTGGGGGTTTGGGTTTACGAAAAGCTAATAATTGATTGATTTATTAATTACTTAATTAAAAATTTGCATTTTTTATTTGTTTACCTGCGTTTCATGGGACCATGTTAACCAACATCAGAGAACCGGGATTCCAGGAACGTGCAAATGTTTTGTTAAATTATTGAAATATTAACTTAAAATCTCACTGAGTACTTCAAGTAAATATTTCAGGTCAAGGCTGACAAAAAGTTTGGGAATCCCTGGTGTATGGTGTCAACAATAATCAACAATGGCTTTTTTCCCCTTTTTTGCCATTTTTATGACAGGAAATGTTGGGAGATAATGGAAATAAGTTGCAAGCCAGACTCAAACCCAAATTTCCCACATGAGCACCAAAGAAGTGAGAATGTGCCAGAGCACTTGCTATATGATCATTGTAATCACATACTTCTTACACGTCTTCCAAACAGTTCTATATAATTTCAATTCTATATAATTTCTACAAAAACAGAGTGCAAGCATATACAGAAATGATTTGTCTTTTTGCCTTCTTTACGCTTTTTGCAGCATTGTGCTATACATCCTCAGAGACTAGGGAAAACCATTTCTCTCCCTCCTCTTGAGATGATTTCATTATAAATAACACACAGCCGAAGTGTCTATTCTTATCACTGGCTGGTGTGAAATTGAGAAATCAAGCAAGGCAGGATGGTATAAAATACAAAGCTGCTGTGATTGAAAAACAGAGGTCTGAGGGTGTTTAGACATCCACCTCCTTTCATTTAAATAACTGTGTTGTCTCTTGTTTGATGACACCTACCCTAAATATCCACCACTGCAGGGAAGAGCATATTATTAAAATGGGGCTGTGTAATTGGAGAGACGAAAATCTTGACAATCCTTCTAATCACTCTTTGTTCAAGTGCTACAACAGGCAGCCTTATATTGGCCTCTGAATTATTTACTGGCTAGCCAGAAGAATCTTATTGAGGTGAAAGCAATCTTTCTTAATATTTCTGATCGATGAATTATTTATACAGGGCTTGATTAGAAATACCATACTTGGTGAAGTGCTATATTTCTTTCACAGCATCCTAGAAAATCTTAGTTGATGGTTATGGACGCAGGCTATCCTCAGTGTATATAGTGCTGTCGTGTGTGTGTGTTTATTTCTCACAGTCTGGTATACGCCGAGTAATCACTGGTCTGTTTTGTAGCTCAGAGGAGTGGAAGAAAGTGAGCAAGAGTGAGAGAGAGAAACTGGGCGTCACTGTTCAGGATGATGGAGAGTTTTGGTGAGGCTTGCTCTGATCTTACCTTCTAGATCAGTCTAGATCACTGTCTCTGATCAGATGGGTTCCAAAAGTCTGAGTGAAAATGCTTCTATTTTGCATTTTTTTTATTTACTTTTTTTTTTTTTTCATTGTAATTTATATTATAACACATTGTAGTAACCAATCTAAATTAGAGTTAGGTGTCATGAACAAATAATGAACAACGATTTTTACATTTACATTTCTAAATCTAGGTTAATGTTAATTTATAAACAATAAATATTGTTAATTGTTTATTCATTATATTACATTATATTATATTTATTATATTATATTATATTATATTATATTATTTAACATTTCACAATAAGGTTAATCTCATTAACATTCGTTACTCCATTAAGGATCATGTACTAACAATGAACAATTTTTTTTACAGCATTTATTAATTTAGATCGATGTTAATTTATTTATAAATATACTATTGTTAATTGTTTATTATATTATATTATATTATATTATATTATATTATATTATATTATATTATATTATATTTTATTAAATTATTTTATATTATATTATATTATATTAACACTTTACACTTCGGTTAAACTCATTAACATTTATTACTCCATTAGGTGTCATGTACTAACAATAAACCATTTTTTTAAAGCATTTATTAATCTATGTTAATTTATTAATATATATATATATATATATATATATATATATATATATATATATATATATATATATATATATATATATATATATATATATATGATGTTCATTGTTACTCCTTTTTATAGCATTAATTAATCTAGGTTAACATAAATTGAGAAATGTACTATTGTTAATTCATGTTTGTTCATAATACATTAATGTTAATTTGAACACATAAACACCTTATAATGATGTAGAAATGTAAAAATTAACATAAACCTAGATTAATACAGTAAATTAAAAAAAAAAAAAAAATTCTCAATGTTAGATCATGATATCTAATGCATTGACTAATCTTAACAAATTTAATCTTTTTGTAAATACTTGCCATTAAGGGTTAAAGTGTTTTTTTTGTTTTTTTTTGTTGGTTGAGTAAAAGTAGAGCTAATGAACATTCAGTTTCAATTTTTGAATATCTTAGTATCTGATATGTTCCTCTGTTGACTTTTTGGTTTAAAACTTGTTCCCCTATTGCCCTTTTGCTTTAAAATCAGGGTTTTTTTTTTTGTTAAAGAAATCTCTAGAATCCCAGGTTTAGGACTGTTGTACACCACTGCATCTGATAAACACCTAAATTCTCCAGTTATCAAACTTCACTTCCCTTGCTGGCTATAAACTCCGTCACCAGGATGAACTTTGAGGATTTCTGTCACTACTTCACCGACCTGATCCTGTGTCGACTGATAAACACGTCCTACTTGAGCATTCATAAGACTTGGGAGGAGGAGGTGATGAGGGGCTCCTGGATCCACCGAGACGACCCGCTCCGCAACCGTGCCGGAGGCTGCATTAACCATAAAGCCACTTTTCTTCAAAACCCACAGGTCAGTGTGCCTGTGTGCATGTGCCTTGTAAAATGTTGTTCTTGGCTTGGAGGCAATTAATGCTTGCGGGCTTCATAGTAGTGAGTTTAACGCATATTTCTGCCCACAGTATGTTTTTGATGTTAGAAAAATAGAAGACGAGGTGCTGATCTGCCTGCAGCAAAAGGAACGCAGAGCTACTCCCAAGGAGGGCAAAGGCGAGAACCTAGCCATTGGATTTGACATCCATAGGGTACAGAATTATATGCACACATAAATATCTTTATTTCATTTCAGCACATTACAAGCCTTCACATCTGCCTGTCATATAGCATAAGAAACTAAAGCTGAAGACATGTCTTCATTAAGCCTCTTTCCAACCACCAGGTGGAGTTGAACAGAAAATACAGAATGCACTCAGCTCAGCAGAAGGTCGCAGGGTCGATCTACATCAACTCTCGCTGCGTGTTTCTGAGGAAAGAGCTGAAGGAGGGGCGTTACGTCATCATCCCTACAACCTTTGACCCTGGTCAACAAGGAGAGTTCCTGCTCAGAGTCTTCACTGATGTGCCTTCAGACTGCAAGTAAATTAGTTTTCAGAAAAATATCAGATCAACCTGCACTGTATTGTCCTATTTAACCCTTTGCCATATTCTTGTTTTTGTTTTGTTTTTTTTAATGTACAGTTTCAGTTGAAATATGTAATAGGGATGTGTCACGATTTTCGAATATTCGATTAGTTGATTTAATTATAGAATATCGAATAGGTTGTGCGATTGTCGTCTTAAAAAAATCCTCATGTTTTCAATGGTGACACGTTCATGTAACCAGAGGGTGGCGCGCGCGCTGCCAATAACGCACCTAAAAAGCTGTCAATCAACTCTTAGACAACAGCAGAACATAGACAAGCGTGGCATATAACAGTGACGTCAAAATCAATGTTCACACGACACACGTGCCGTCATTCAAGCTGTTCACAATGATATAACGCTTTTAGGCAGCCTAAAATCAATATGGCTTGAGGTAGGCTTGCTGCGATAGTCGGTGTTGCCGGTGTTCAGGAACAACATCGGTATCATCACTTGTCACCGCTCCCGAATTGGCGATAATTTGAAAGTGAAAGTAAAATTCCCTCGGTCATTCATGGTGCGTGTCCACTATAAGGTGCCGGACTGGACAAAAGCGAGGCGAACGCCGCGAGCGAGCGGCACTGATAGTCCACTGGCGAAGAGCGAGCGTTTTCAGTTTATTCATATGGAAGCTCATCGTAGGAATTAATTGAAAGCACTCGCTCTGCTTCGCACTGTTATGAATGGCCGTGCGGATTTTACTTTCACTTATATTAAAGAACATATTAATATGTTTTAGCACATTACAATCATTATATGGCTTGAGTTAAGACAGCATATTCCCCAATGAATTAAACAGTTTATCAATATCATACAGATAGAAAGCGTGAATGGTCTCTCTCCCTCTCTCTGTTTGTGTGTGCGTGCGTGCAGGGGAGGGTGCGATTTTCGAATAATAATCGAATAATTCCCAGCGATTTTCGAATATTATTTTTGCTTGAAATGCCCATCCCTAATATGTAACAGACAGAGGACATGTACCTGGCAGTGTTATTTTACTATTATTTATATTCTGTTATAGTTAGTGATACACCAAAATTAAAATTCTGGGCCGAAACCAAAACTTCGAGATGCACTTGGCCGAAAACCAAAAGCAAAAATGACTTCTTTATTATTATTATTATTATTATTATTATTATTATTATTAGACTTTTTAATTAATTTCCTGAATTTTACTTAAACACCAAAATTAAAAAAAAAAAAATTATTTTATAATTAAGTTTATTAAATAATCAACAGGCAAATAAAACTGATTTTAACAAAAAAGTTTTGTTCACGCATAAACAGAAAACAGCACATACTACAATATTTTAGATTTAAGAAACCATATCATTAATGATTAAATTCAAGAAATCAGAAAGCTAGTGTCCACACAGCTTACATGTTTAACTGTTGTAGCTTATCTACAGTATGTTGTGTGTGTGAAATAGATGCTGAACACAGTCAAACCGTGCCATCGGAGAAGCACTAATTAAATGTTTCGCTCAGTGAATTCAGCCTTCCAAAACCAATAGCAGTTTCATAAAATAGCTGTTTCGGCCAAAAATTTTCAGTAGCCGAAGTTTTGGTGCATCTCTAATAACAACACTGGTATCTGGCCGGAAAGGCTCATATCATTCCTGCTTGTGTTTCCTTAGAGAATTAACACTGGACGAGCCTCCTCAGACATGCTGGACTGGGATTTGCGGCTACCCTCAGCTGGTCACCCAGGTGCATGTGTTAAGTGCCGACGGCCTGCAGGGCCAAGACGCCAATGGAGGTATGCCTTCTATTTCTATATAAGTAACAGATATATTTAGGGGCTTTCGCACCGGGTAGTTATAGGAACTCAATTATAAGAGTTAGCCACCAGGGCTGTCCCCCAAGAAATAATTTTCCCCTAGGGCCATTTTCCTGGTTGCATTCGCACCACCAGTAGCAACTCTGAAATGACGTAAGCCTATATTATACCCCTTTTTACAAGATGTAATATAAGTTTCAGGTGTCCCCAGAATGTGTCTGTGAAGTTTCAGCTCAAAATACCCCATAGATTTTTTATTATACCATGTTTTATCACAAAGCTCATGATTCCAATACACTGAAGTATAAATAATGATCAATAAAGGTGCATATATGAATTATAAGAACGGCAAGCGTTTTCGTGTTAAAAATGAAAATAACGGCATGGCTTTGGTCTCCGTGAATACTGTAAGAAACATTGGTAACTTTAGCCACATTTAACCATACATTAGCAACGTGCTAACTAAACACATTCAGAAAGACAATTTCAAACATCATGAAATATATATGAAATTGGATCATGAACAGTTGGTATCGATCCATCTTTGAGAATCAACTGTTATTATTCCCATGCACACCAGGACCAGTGTTTCTGGTATACCATTGTCACTTGCGAAAATAAAATGACAGCGCAGTGGGTGGAAACATACAGATTTAGGGGGCGGTAATAAGATCCCCTTCCTACGTCACAAGGGAAGCGAAATCTAAACGCCTCGGTTTTTCACATTCTTGCAGAGAAAGACTTACCAAAACAAAGTTACTGGGTTGTCCTTTTTCAGGTTTTCTGAAACCGATTATAGAAATTAAATGGAAAAAGTCCGATTTTCATGATATGTCCCCTTTAAGCGTGGCATTCAACAACTGGAGGATATGAGGACGCCGTGATCGGAGCTGTGTTTTTGTTGTGTGTCATGGGTTTCATGACAATGGAGATGGAATGTAGACATATAGGTTATGCGATTGAAAGAGCAAAAAGGAGGGCTAAGAGACAAAACCTCCTATGACAACTAGAGATGCACTGATGTATCGGCCAACAATCGGTATCGGCCGATAAAAACTGCAGATGATCAGGGCCGATTATGTCCTGTCAATCAAAAGGGTGCGGAAAGACGTGTTTAGACTGCAACTCATACATACTGTCTGTGAAGAAAATCACTCTTGTGTTGAATTTCAACGCATTAACAGTTTAAAAATAGTGACGTTAAAGCAGGCTCTTTTTGACCCTATGAATCACCCATAGTTCAAGCCAGGGTTGCCAGGTCTACGTTTTTTTTTTTCCTACATCAAATATTATTTGTAGAGCCTCCCATCCAATAATCACAAAATTATTTGTGCTTTATTACTTCTGATAAGAAATAAAGTTTCAGTTTTCAAATTCTGTCCATTTTATCATGAAATTCAAACAATAAATGGCGCTGTGAAGTGTCAGATCGCTGTAATGCGAGGAGTGCGAGTCTTTACTTCCGCTTCAATACAAGTTATATCTCGAAAAACATGCATGAACATCAAAGGTATGTTGAAATATATTGTGCAACTTACCGGAATGTATCATGTCTCATGAAATCACTTTATTTGTGTTTCAACCCTGGAAAGACTTCAATTAAAACAGCTTGTGAACAATATGTCACATCATGTCACTTTTACCTCAAGAATGTTTTCCAATGTTCACAGTTCCTTAGCTATCTACATATAAAAAATCACAAGCGATGAGTTTATTTACTGTTAATTATATGTTCCTGCGGTGCGAACACGCCAAAAAACGAGTACTTCCGCCAGTAGACATAGGAACTATGAAAACGTTCCTCCGGTGTGAAATCCACTTATAAGTGTTTGTTTAGAAGCCTGTAAAATCAATATCAGAAGATCAACACTATTAATTTACCTTGATAAAAGTTGCATTTATGATTTCTCTTCTTAATAAAATGTATTGCTTCTGGTTTCCATTGATGTCCTTGCATTTGGATGTGATTATAACAATTTGCATAGTTGATTTCTCCCCATAGACCCTGAAACCAGTGCTCTATAAACTGCGGTCATGTTCAGTTTTAAAGGATACTGTAGTTCAAGCAAAAATGTGGATTTTCTGTCATCATTGAGTAAAGACTGTAAATGAATTATTCATGTAACCCATTACAGATTCAGATTTTTGTGCTGCTTAATAAGTCTAGAGCTTTTACATTTAGAAATCTCTTTTGACCGCACACAGAGCTGCACTGCTTGATCTCCCACAAGACACGCTCTGACTTCTACACAGGAGGTACTGATATTAGCAGCCGCTAGCGTCTTCCTCCCCTTATAGAAATGTGAGCATGTTAACAAGATTAATGGAATTCTCATATTTATCTAAATATGCCACACTGTAATTCATTGTAGCATTGAATAGTGAAACACACATTTGTCATGCAAAATGAAGACACATTTTTTAACATGTTTTAAGTTGGACTACTTTTACATCGTGCTATAGTTTTAAATTCTCTAGTGTCAGTCTGTGCCTCTGTCCTTTGCTTAAATGTTTGTCTCACCTCACCACTCTGGTTCTGCATTTACATTTATATTCTTAATGACTTTTCTTTTAACCAAAGTGAATTATGATAAAGTGTACAACTCACGAAATATGATATTAAGATATTCCTCAAACACTGAGATGAATTCCACAACAATTTCAAATGTATTACAGCGAGTCTCTAATGATAAGTAGAGTCAATGGATGCTGGGTGTTTGTGGAGTTGGTGACTGAAGATTTGGAGGTTGTGGAGTTTGTTTGTTTTTTGTTAAATTTATAGAAAATGAATTTTGGTTTGACGACAGTTCAGTGTGTTTGTTTGGTTCAGAGAAAACTGCCGTTTTCTCTTCCTGAGTTCTTTCCTAGCTACAGTGGTAAACAGGTGGTGTTCACAGCGATGATGTAAACATACTGTAATGTTAAAAAATACCTGCTTGGAGAACTGCGTGGAACTGAACTGATTCAAATTTTTTATTTATTTATTTTTATATCTGGCTTGACTGTATTCAATGCATGTGCATTGTATTTGTTTCTTTATGGTGCAAAAATAATTTTCTTAATCATTATTTTAGTCTAGTTTAAACTTCCAAAGATACATTTATTCTAGCCTTGCAATATAAATATACACTACCGTTTAAAGGTTTGGGGTCAATAAGATTTTTTTTTTTTTTTTTTTTTTTTTTTTCAAAGAAATTAATACTTTTATTCAGCAAAGGTGCACAGTGGATCAAAGGTTACATAATAATGTTACAAACGATTTCTATTTCAAATAAATGCTGTTCTTTGGAACTTTCTACGGAAGAGGATTATGGCCAAGCAATAATAAAAAAATAAAACCATCTCGAGATTAAAGTTGTTAAATTTCGAGAAAAAACTCGTTAAATTTCAAGAAAAAAGTCGAAATAAAATGTGGAGAATAAACTCGAGAAAAAAGTTGTTAAATTACGAGAAAAAATTGTTAAATTATGAGAAAAATGTCGTTAAAGTCGAGATAAAATGTTGAGAATAAACTCATTAAATTATGAGAAAAAAGTCATTAAATTACGAGAAAAAAGTCGAGATAAAATGTTGAGAATAAACTCATTAAATTATGAGAAAAAAGTCATTAAATTATGAGAAAAAAGTCATTAAATTACGAGAAAAAAGTCGTTAAATTATGAGAACAAATTCGTAATTTAATGACTTTTTTCTCATAATTTAATGACTTTTTTCTCATAATTTAATGAGTTTATTCTCAACATTTTATCTCGACTTTTTTCTCGAAATTTAACGACATTTTTCTCATAATTTAACACATTTTTTCTCGTAATTTAACGACTATTTTCTCGTAATTTAATGACTTTATTCTCAACATTTTATCTCGACTTTTTTCTCGAAATTTAACGAGTTTATTCTCAACATTTTATTTCAACTTTTTTCTCGAAATTTAACAAGTTTTTTCTCGTAATTTAACAACTTTAATCTCGAGATGGTTTTATTTTTTTATTATTGCTTGGCCCTAATCCTCTTCCGTAACTTTCTGTTCATCAAAGAATTCTGAAAAAAAAAGTATCACAGTTTCCACAAAAATGTTAAGCAGCAGCAACTGTTTTCAACATTATATAAGAAGAAAAAGAAAAAGACATGTTTCTCGAGCAGCAAATCAGCCTATTAGAATGATTTCTGAAGGATCATGTGACACTGAAAACTGGAGTAATGATGCTGAAAAATTAGCTTTGCCATCACAGGATAATATATTTAAATAGAAACCTGGCAAAAATACTGATTAAGAAAATATTTTTTGCAGCGTTTCAGTGGTAGAGACAGCAAATTCATGTGCTGAACCCGTCATATAAAGTGTTACTCACACATTTTTTGTTTGTTTGTTTGTTTGTTTTTTAGCCTCTGACCCATATGTGATCATCACCTGTGAGGGGGAGAAAGTTCGTTCCCCCGTGCACAAAGACACACGCTGTCCTAATTTTGATATTAAGGGAATATTCTACCGCAAAAAGCCAAAGGAAGGCATTCACATCGAGGTGAGTTGGAAGTATGTAATTACATCTCTTCCTCCTTCAGTCATTTTCACCAAATTCTACAGATCTCCTTCCCTGTACTGATCACACTGATCTGTTCCTCTCACCTTTTTTCTGCTTCTCTTTCTATTTCTCCTGCTTGACCCCTCTGACTGCTCCTTGACGAACTCAGATCTACAATAAGAATGTGATTGTTGACACCTTCCTGGGTCAGGTTACCCTCTTTAGTGACCCTAACGACCGCCAAGAGCAGCACACGGTCTACCTTAAAGACAAGGGTAGTCGCCAAGACAACAACCTTCCAGGCACACTGACTGTGCGTGTGATCACCTGCACCACTTTAACCAACATCTGATCAGAAACTAAATGCAGCCTCATACATGCCGCCTCTTCACAGTTTCAGCTTGGTTTCCTCATTCACCCTCAATGCCTTTAGAACTCATACATTTCTACCGTTTTTTTTTTTTTTTTTTTTTACAGTAAAGGGTTAGTTCACCCCCCCAAAAAACTGAAAGTCACTCTCATGTCATTCCAAACTCCTTAGCTGTTATGTTTTCTATAGATCAAAAAAGGACAATTTTGAATAATCCTTCTATTTGGTAGTGACCACAGTAATCCATACAATATATTCCAAGTCTTTTGTAGCCATATGAAAGATTTATGTAAGGAACAGACTGAAATTGAAGTCATTATTCAGTGATAATCTTCTGCTCCAGTGATCTGTTAACTTGAGAACACCTGTGACAGGATTGAATCAGTGAGCTGAACTTGGGCTGTGTCCGTAATCGCACCCTAGACCCTCATTCACTATTATGGCGTTTCTCAAAGTGTGGGGTGCGCCCCACTGGTGGGAAATAGAGACATGACAGGTGGGGCGCGTGAGGAACGAGTGGAAACGAGAGAAAATTTGGTCATTTTTGTGCCCATCTCTTTTAACCTTTTGAGTCCTGTCCCACATATGGGATTTTTATTTCTGTGCCCCTGAGAGTACGGTCCCACATATGGGATTTATAACGTTCAGTAACGTCACTTAACTGCCAGATTCAAACTGTGCTTTCATGCTTTGGCTAGCGGTGAGCCAGAGACGGACGCACTCAGCAGCGCTTGTCATTTGTCACAACTATGCAGTGTTTTTAACAACATAATGTTTATTTTAGGTGTCAGACATTTAAATATACATAAGTACTAGTAAAACCATACATTTAGAGTTTTTTAAAGTACATACTGATGTCTATGGAAGCAGCAGTAACAATCAATTCAAATGTAATTTGCCTCCGTGTTTTATTCATATCAGACACACATAGTATAAGTAACTATAAAGGTTACTCTATTTTCTCCCAGATCACCAGCCACTTACTAACATGGATTTCGGGAGAAATTGATGAATTTACGTGCTATAAATCTGACTGACAGGGCTCGCTGGACAGCTGCGCAAACAAACATGACGGCGCCTATCTCGCGTTATAGATCAAGATCGTTTTTAAACGACAAAACACACTCACTTACACATATTTGAGAATCGGAATATCAGATAGTTGATGACATGGTAAGCAAGTTCATGAATAGTTTGGAGAAAAAAAGGAGAAATAAAAGTGTTACATGTGTCATACAGTGTTTATTGCGGCTGCGGTGTGTGATGTGACAAGCATGACGCGTTGCCATGGAAACAATAAAACCCTCAAATAATATTTAATTTATAATTTATATATAATAAACTTTTTAATGCTGTTATTTGATGTAATGTTTTAAAAAGTAATGGTAATAAAATAAATTAATACATTTTTTAAATGTATTAAACTTAAAGCCTAATTTATTAACATTTTGTTGGGGCGATTGGGGATAGGTGGTGCTCAGAACCCTTCCCTACCTCCAAAGTGGGGAATGGCAGAAAAAGTTTGAGAAACACTGTACTATTAGTCCACTAATATAGTTCAATTCAGGGAGTTAATGAAGACGAGTGAGTGAATTCGAACATTGAGTGCGCTGAAAGGGCTGCCGCTTTAGCATAATTTGTGCTTGCTGTTTAATAATAGTTTGAAACCTAGCAAACTGGCAGCTCCAATAGTAAGATGAAAAGAGTTGTCTTGAACTCTATTATGGAAACTCTGTATAAACCTTAATTAAACTTTTTAATAATTAAAATTAAAAAGGAATTTAAACCAGTGGCGAGCCTATTATTAGCCCATTATAAATAATAATTAAATAAACCCGATATATGGTGGCATTAACAAACAAAGACCATTGATTTCAAACTCGGATAGTTAAAGTAGTGTCACGGATGGCATAGAGACAAGAAGGTTAGATCCAAACACAGTTTTAATAGGGCAAACCAAAAACGTAATCCATACAGGCAAGGGTCCAAAATCCACAGAACAGTCCATACAAAACAAGAAAAACAAACAGTGAAGCCAGTGACCATAGATGAAACCTCAATAACAAAAGCAGAAACAAACCAGGTATAAATAGACAGACACTAATGAACAAACACAAAACAGCTGAGTGCAATGATGGGATAATGAGTCCGGGAAGTGGGTTATGGGAAATGAAGTCCAAGTGTGGTGAGAAACTAGTCCGGGTTGGAGTGCCCTCTGGTGGCTAACTAGGGCACTCCAACTGGTGATCATGACAAGTAGTTCTGCTTACAATCTGTCTTTTTCGTAAAAAAAATATTTCCCTATGGAGAAAATAAAATACTATTCAATTATGACTTTTTAATTTGATTTAGTCTAGTTAGTTTTGTATCCAATACAGTGTGATTTTCGTTGATCAAGATCTGGCAGCAGCGATTCGCAGACAGCTTACCCTGCGCTCTAAATCCTTCATAGACCAGCAAACCAATGAGAATTCACGACAATGATTACGATACATAACAACAGAGCGTAGGCGACAAAGCTGTTGTAAAATCAACATACCTGGAACCCTCCGTCACTGGCAGATTTGAAGAAAATTACTGTGGTTTGGCAAATATATGACATAGAGTTGCATAAGCATTACCAACATTTTATAACGTAAGCTTTATGGTATACCTCAAACAAAGGATGATATTACATTTTTGAACCTGTTCTTTTCAGTGAAATGTTCGATCTGATTCGCGAATCAGTTCTTGAGTTTGTTCATTCTGATTTATGAATGAATCATTCATCCTTTGAACCTGTTCTTTTCAGTGAAATGTTCGATCTGATTCGCGAATCAGTTCTTGAGTTTGTTCATTCTGATTTATGAATGAATCATTCATCCTTTGAACCTGTTCTTTTCAGGGAAATGTTCGATCTGATTCATGAATCAGTTCTTGAGTTTGTTCATTCTGATTTATGAATGAATCATTCATCCTTTGAACCTGTTCTTTTCAGGGAAATGTTCGATCTGATTCGCGAATCAGTTCTTGAGTTTGTTCATTCTGATTTATGAATGAATCATTCATCCTTTGAACCTGTTCTTTTCAGGGAAATGTTCGATCTGATTCGCGAATCAGTTCTTGAGTTTGTTCATTCTGATTTATGAATGAATCATTCATCCTTTGAACCTGTTCTTTTCAGAGAAATGTTCGATCTGATTCGCGAATCAGTTCTTGAGTTTGTTCATTCTGATTTATGAATCACTCATCTTTTGAGCCTGTTCTTTTCAGCGAACCATCTGATTCGCAAATCTGTTCGTGTTTAGTTCTCACTCACTGATCACTGATCCATAATTCATTGATCGGTTTTCCAGTGGTTCTTAATTTAACTGTTCACTGGAGAGGAAGATTATAGGTAAATTATGAATTCAGTTTTGAAAAGTAAAGCTATTGATTCTCTTCAGAAGATGTTGAATAAGTTGTATGGACCACTTTCGTGGTGTTTGGAGCTTGACAGAATGTTGTTGTATGGAAAATGGCTACATAAAGATTCAACTTTTTATGTTCCACAAAAAAACAGCATATGGGTTTTTAACATGACGATGAGTAAATTATAACAGAATTTTAGCCTCTATATGTGAACTATTCTTTTAATACCACCCAGTCATGATCTGAAATTTAATAAAGGGCTATGCATTGTGTTTGCATGAACAGCTGAGTTAGTCTAAGGTAGAATTAGATCCTTTAGGAGTCCTAGTCACATGATCGGCCGCATCTCGTCTGCCAGATCACTGAATGCAGCCCAGCCCAGGGAGTTGATTCAAATCCGATTTTTTTTTTTTTTTCCCCACCCTTGTCTCTCTTTCCATCCCTTCTTTCCTCCACGCATTCAGTCATCACATATTCAGTCAGTGTCACACGTGTGCCCATTCACACAGATTCCCTCGAGATGCACAGTGATGTGGAGCTCCACCTGATTACAGAAACCTTGATCTTTAGCGAGACCTGATCAGCACTCTTTTAGCTGAAAGATTTCAGTGACCGGTGGGCCGCAGCGGGCACCTCTTCAGATTCTCCGGGTCACGTCGCTTAGCAACAGGAGTCTGGAATAGAACCTACTGGAGCATGAAGACGAGTTCTACTCTTACCAGTGGACGCAAAGTACCAAAAGCCCACCCGAACAATCTGCCATGCCATTTTCTGCCTGAAAACATGGATGGGCATTACAAAAATGCCAGGGAGGTTTGATGAGCGTTTCACCTTTGTCCTGCATTTGATATTGTGTGTGAATGTGTGTGTTTGGGTGACCAGTCAGTCCTTATTTGATAAGCCACGTCCCACATCACAAGTTTCATTTAGGATGACGTTTGCCCTAATGATTTGTCTTAGCTTTAGTTTGACAGCTATGTAAAACCAGCAGCGTGATGTGTAGCTTTTTGAAACAATAGTGGGTGGGTTACCGTATGTATTCCTTTTAAGTTATTTTAGTGTTATTTATGTACTATTATAGTATTTATTAATATTTTGAATTAGCATTTATTTTTATTTTGTCAGTTTTTATTTTCATTTAAGTTTTTATTTGTGCTTTTGTAATTTTTTTTTTTTTTTTTTTATATATATATTTCTGTTTAGCTTTAATTTATTTTTATTTCAGTTCTAGTTTTAGTATTTTTAGTACTTAACTTATTTTATTCCGGTTATTTCCATGGTAACATTTCTTATTTTCACTCTTAAATTTTTCATCTAATGTTTATATTTTATTTTATTTCAGCATTATTTCAATTAACAAAAAAGATTTTTAAACTCAAAAAAAAAATACTAACCTAACTAATATAAAGTTCAAACAGTCAGTAATAAAATAAAAACAACTAAACAAATTACAATTAATAGCACAAATAAATACAATAGAACAAAGATACACCTGAACATATAGCTGCGAGCAGCAATTATTGGGGTTCAAACTTTAACCGTAAAAAGGTGTGATGTTTTATTTAGCAAGCCTGTAACTGTCAAACATAGATGGAAACGACCATATAAAGCCAATACAGGCAATTTACCATAGGAAATATATGGTTTTTAAAGTTTTTTAAAAGTTATAGCGCCACCTATGGTCCCATCTCCATAAAAGTTTGCACGCTTCTTCAAAATCATGTGACGCATGTGCTCGCATGCTAATTTTGAGAAGCTGTACGTAAATCAGACAGGAAAAGGGCCATTTTCAGCCTTTTCTTGATTTGCCAAAGAAATATTGCCTTTTTACACCTTTTTAACAGTTATTGCAAAGACTAAAGATACAGAAAGTCTGTCCACTCTTATTAGTTATGAATGAGGGAAACTGCAACGCGTAATATGGAGGAATACGTCCCGCCTTCCAAGAAAAAGAGCCAATCGCTGATTGATAAAGCCATTGCGTCACTGCAGCTGCCGTGTTCCCATAGAAACCTGAGACTCAAGTTTAGGACTGCACATGCGCATTGGCACGTCTTGCCTGAAAAAGATGCTTTTTTAACACTATTTGAGCATAAGAAACAACATTTATGGGACAGATTTTGTTGCTGATTTGAAATGTTATTTAATTGTGAGTTCACCAAGTAGTTTTTGAGATTTCAGGATTCCCCCATTCAAATAGATAGGACTTGGTCTTGGATGCCCAAAATTGCTGCCCAGAGGCTTTGCAAATATGGCTGCTGAGTGAACAGACTTTTCTTGAAAGGGACTTTGGTTATAGCCCCAACTATGGGCCGACCTCTATAAATGTTTGTGTGCTTCTTTAGAATCATGTACCGCATATGCTCATCTAATGACACGAAGTTCTGAGTTTTTGTTTAGGAATGGTAGGCTTTTGGGTACATGCCTATTTTCTAAATTACCTTGTTATAGCTATCCAAATGGCAAAGTTTGGGCAGTTTTGGCCATTGGGCACTCTTTATTGTTGAGCCCTGCTGTATGTATGCATGTAAAGTGATTTTGATATCATGGTTTTCTGGTCACCTTTGTGTGTGTGTGTGTGTGTGTGTGTGTGTGTGTGTGTGTGTGTGTGTGTGTGTGTGTGTGTGTGTGTGTGTGTGTGTGTGAGAGAGAGAGAGAGATCCACTAGCCCTCAAATACAAACTAAGGGCCATTAAAAGGTTATGCACGTTTAAATCGAAGGGAAAACTCTATCAGTGCTAGCGGTGCTCAAAAGATGAAGAGCAGGCCTTTGGACCCACAAATATCTCTGGGTTTACCTCACTCTTGCTCTGAGGATCGCGAGACTGTAAAACAAGGATTTGTCTGTCTTAATGACTTTCTAGTCAGACTCCTGCCAAACAGCATGTGCCATTGTATGAGATTCGCAAGAACTGCTGCACGATTGCATTAACGGACATTCTGTACTTAAGAGAAGATGCTTTTTTTCTCTTTCTCGACTTCTCTTGAAAATGAGGAATTACACCTTAACTACAGACACGTGGTGACTATTATCACCAGCTTTGTGTCCTTTCCAATGGCTAGTTGTGCTGTTCCACCAGAGACTGCTACAGAACTCTTTGTGCACTACAATGTTTTGTTTATGCTTCATGCCCAGATTTCAGTCACTATAAGTGAGTTTTGAAAAAAAAAAAAAAAAAGAAATGGGTCCACATCAGTCTTTTATCATGGTTGGATATGTTTCACCATCTTCTGATTTGAATGTCAACTACACTGCAAAAAAAAAAGCATACTTAAAACAATAAATTTACTAGAGAAACTGTATATTAAGCATATTAAGACTTTTTTAACCATAATGGCAAATAGGTTTTTTTCCTAAGCATAAACTTCACTAAATTTTAAAATAAATAAATAAATGCAGTTGCCAATGTGGTAAGAGAAAATAACCATAATTCAAGACACATTCTCTGAAAAGTCTTAATATCTTGCTCAGTTTTGTTTTAAGGATGCTAAAATATTTATTCTAGAAAAGACAAAACACTGATTAAGAACATGATTTCTGCAGTGTGTTGAGTTTGTGAAAATTTGAGGATTTATGCCTAATCTTTGCTAAATTCACTTCAAATTAATTCATTTATATATGCCTCTGAAGTGTTATTTTTGTTACATGGTGTAAAGTGTTTTGTTTTGTTTTTAATAATCTTTTAATTCTTCCACAATGAAACAGATGTGAAGGCCAAATGGTACAAAAGTTACCAGGAGCCTGTTTGCAGTTTTTAATATTTTGTGTCAAAAATGTAGCATAAGAATCTCAAACATTAGGTTATATTGACTAAGGTTTATAAAATTTGTAATGTTTTTAAAGTTGAGCCAGTATTAATACTCAAACCTAGATGAGCAAGAAAAGGAGAGAGGTGGTAAGAAGAGAAACACAAACAGTGTTAAATGCCAGGTTTGAACAATGCAATGCCAATTAGAGTAACGTTGCTGGATGACAAGATCACGCTGAAGCCCACTGGATTAGCCAGTGTGACACATCGGAGACAAAATGATCTTATTCAGGGATGAATGAAGCTTTTTCTCTAGCTCCATTACAGTTCAGTTTTTATACAACCAGATTGAATTGGAAATCCCCAACAATAGCCCAGTCATTCTTTTACATCATTTGTACCTCTGCAGGCCAGATTATGACGGTTAAACAGGGGATTTAGCAAGGAAAATTTCATGTCTGTGGATGGATTTTACTTATCTCCATTTTGACCTCTATGACTGACTGATTTAGATAATAGAAAGCAGTTTGTACTGAGCAAAGTGGTGTTTAATTGAAACAGCAAAATTCTGACACACATTGATCAAGTTAGCCACCTTGTTTTTGCTTTTTAGATATGGAGACAGCAATTTTGCTCAGATGTGATTTGTTTTTTCATATATTTATTTCCCTGAAGTCTAACCCTGTGTTTCTGAGGCGTTATAAAAACATTGCTCTGTTTATTTGAGCAATCCGACCAGCAGCATTGGCTTAACCAATGGGTAGAGTTTGGGGCAGGGCTATGTGTTTGTCTGACCAATGTCAAACGAGGGGCGTGTTCTGGAATTTGTGTAGTTCAGTTAGGTAATGTGTGCAGAAATTACATACTTTATACCTTTTAATCTGACTAAACAAACTAATAAATAGCCTTAAATCTAGTCAGTTTCTCTTCAGCTGTTACCTTTCATTTTTATTTTACTTTGTTTCATTCAAATCTTAAATAAGTAGATTTTGTTTTTAATGAGAATGCTGTGAAAGATGCCAATGTGCCAGTACAGTTGGAGCCATATGCATTTCCTGTTATATTTTTTTTTTTTTTTGTCTATTTTGCCAAATAACATATGTGGCCAATGGCATATACTAAGAATTGTTGATCTTCAAATGCCTTTTAATGTCAAGGTGTAAAGATTTCTTTATATATCGATCAATTGTTTGTATGTTTTCTTTGATTCATTTTCATTTTCTTTGGAACACCAATGTTCAAATGGTCTTAGAAGGTCATGGTTCACTCAGATAGTGGTGCATGCTTCAGATCAATTACAGGAAACTTTGCCATGTTGTGTCGAGTGGATCTTGATGCTGCTTCCATGTGCAAGTGTAATCTTACATTGCATGTGGGTTTGTGTTTGTTTACAAACAGGATTTACACACAGTATGAATTTATACAGTAACTTATTCAGTGTTTGCGCAGCTAATGCAATGTACGTATGAAGGAAACGATAACGATGCCTAGTTTCACTCTCTTGCATAATTAATTCACAATCTCAACATGCATTATGTCTCTGGAGACTTTTAACTGCTTGTAATCACGAGGCAAATTCAAATCCTCTGAAGCACTGGCATTGTTTCGACTCATACGATCACGTGAATGACGTTCCTGAGTGTTATTTGCTCTCTGTGATGTTACTGGCTCTCTGGCCTTGACTGCTGCATGTACTTTGGCTGAGTGAACCTCTTTTCTTTAACACACGCCGTCACGAATACTGTCATGCCATGTTGGACTTTCTCTAGGCATATTGATAGAGTACAGCCTTAATAACCAGTGAATGCTTGTGGAGCGAGTGAATCCTATAGCTCTTTGTCATTTTTTGACTTGGGTCAGATGTCCAGAGAATGAGCTTGTGATACTCTTGTATTTTTTTCTGCTGATGTTGAACTTGAAACCAACGTATATATACTTAAACAGAAATATACAAAATATCTTGCATGGTATCATTCTATGAAACATAGCTGATATTATCTTTATAACAAGTATCTTTTATTAGCATTTTATACTCATTTGTTTACTGTTTTATATCTAGCCATTGAATCTTGTGTTCAAAAAACAAACAAACAAACAGACAGACACAGACATATATACTATATCTTTACTGATTGTAGGTTTCTGTATCTTATCTCTGTTTAAATGTGTTTTATTTTGCGTGCAAGTCTCTCCTGGGTTACACTGTGGTTATTTGATATACTTATTTGAAGTACTTTTTTTTTCTTTTGTATTTTGTCAACTTGTGGCATGACTTTGAAATAAAAGATTTTAAAAAAATCTTGCTGCAGTTGTTTTGCGCACGAGAATGTTTGAGAGTTTTTCTTTATTTTCTCATCTGATGCTCCATTATTCCAATTAACTCAAATTTTTATTTTATTATATTATTTGTAGCGAATTAGCTCAAAAGGGAAATATGAATAACTAATCATAACTCGTTATAATTCATTATAAATATTTGAAAATCAATGTTACAATCAATTATTCTGTTCGGCCAGCGAACACTCAGTATGGATCGTCTATCAGCTCTTCAGAAAGGATATTTTCCTTGGCAACAGAAAAAATAATGCTTTCTTAGCATGTAGCTGTGGTCGTAATTGTTATCAGTGACACTGGTAAATAAGCACATCAGAATCAACTCGCAAGTTTTATTTAACTACTACACAAACACATAGCTAGACTAAACACACAGAGATATACACAAATCACGCATACATAGGGAATGAGAGAGTGGAAATGAATTTGAACCATAGCATATCAGGGGAAAGGAGCTATGAAAAGAGTCATTTAACAAGCTGGAAGAACCATCAGTTTCTCACTATAAAACACCTACGTTAACAAAGGTGTTCACAAACTTAATACTAAATCGCCATTTAGTGATCAAATGTACGATACTTGCAAATGCATAGTTCTCAGTGGGGGGGCCAGACATTATGGAGTCTACCATTGACTTTTACAATTGTGTGTTTGATCACTCCAGACGCTACATATTTGTTTTTGTTGTGTTGTGTTTCGACTGTGTGATAGAATTTTAAAGGCACAATATGATTAAAATATCCAAAAACCACAGAACAGTGTTATATATTCAGTTGACTTGTGTGGTTACATTGTCCCAGATGTTTCCAAGAATGTAAAAATCCAGAGAAATAAGCAATTTTAACCAGGACACGGACCGTGTACGTTACCCTCGATTTCCGATTTTATTTTGTAGAAACCATGGAAACACCAAAGATGCTTTAATATATTATAGGCATATTATTAGACAAGGGAACAACTGTTTGGATATAGTTATAAATGGTAAACAAATCATTGTTATTTAGCTCAACAGTCTTATTATTTGAATAAGACAAGTCTTATTGTTTGAATCTTGTTTTCTTGATTTCCTGAGAGTACCATGTTCTTTATCATGCTTTAGAGACAACACTATTTTGTGAAGTAGCTAACATAGCATAATCAGATGCAGCTTTATTTTTAGTAACAGTAATACAGCATTCTGTTTAAATTTAATTCCATGCCATTTAACAACACAAGCCATCCAGCATTTATTAATGTGATATTCTAATATCGATTAAGCTTACAACAAGTGTCTCATCATAGCAGAGTGACGCACAGAGTAGCGTTATAACATCATTTTCAACACACTCAAATGTATCTAATATGATAAACAGCACTGCTTTACCCCACATACACTTGACCGGAAGAAGCGGGAGCAGCAACTGCAGCATAATAAAAGCTCCACCGCTCAAGACCCGTGTGTCGCACTCGCCTCTCATTAGCAAACACTCCAGCGGCCTATTACAGCTCCAACAGCACTCGGCCCTGCTCCGCTTCATACTACAGTAACGTTAATAATCTCATCCATGAACATGATTTCTGACCGAGTCCCGTGACTCTCGTCCCGATTCTTTTCCACCGGCTGTGAGGTTGAAGACTACATCTCCCATGATTCTGCACTCAATCAAGCTGCGCCTTTGTTTTGAATAGGCAACCTCTAGCGGCAAAATTTTACATATTGTGCCTTTAATTACTGTTTTTATGTTGGATCTGAGAGACCCCAGTGATGTAAGTGTAAAAAAAAAAGGTAATTTCGTTCAAATTTCATTCAAAGTTAAAATTTAACCACCTAATTGTACTTTATTTTAACATATTTCTGATGTTGTTTCTTTTTGATTAGAAAAATGTCTGGAAGAATCAATGATACTTCAATATTAAATGTTTTTCGACCTATTAAAATGGCTTTAACCTTGAGAGATTTTACTGTTATTTATGGGTATTGTATACTTTGGATTCATGCCCTTTCCATTTAAACTTTACAATCAGTGAATCAGACACACCCAGCATCTGTTTATAGATACAAAGCTTGACCTTTTCATGTTTAGTTTGCAGAGGAGATTGAGGCATTAAAGTGTAACAGGAAACAAGCAGCCGTGTACTTCAGCTGAAGTGACCAGAAGACCTTTGTGTCAAGCCTTCCCTCCCCCACAGTGACCACCCGCTGCCTAACCCCGCCTCCCTCTAAGCTGGATCAGGAATGCCATTGAAGGAGACGCCGAATGCTGCCACTGCTCTCCTGCTGCATTACCCAGCATCCCACATCAACAGGTAGTTTACAGTAGGACATGCGTAAGAGGACGACGACACAATTGAGCCACTGTAGAAGAGTGTACTTTATCCTCTGATATAATTTACACCTGTCAATCACCTGACTCCAGATCAGCTCTTCAACCTGGACGTGTGGACATACCAAACATCTGGTGACAGAAGGACGAACAAATAGAGGTGTGAAGATAGAAGAAGGGAGAAAGGAAAGCAAGACAAACTCTTGAGTCACTGTGAGGTGAGTAAGTGTTCAGACTCGGGGCTTAGCCGTTCAGCACCTCATGCTCTTTTAAGGCTTTACAGAAAGCTACTTACTGCTGACTGTTTTCTGCTCTGCCGCTCTCTGTACCAGGCCTCAGGAGGAACCACTTATACCTTCCTATCGATATTAGAGAGAAGGGTTTTGGAATACTTTAACATAAGCAAGCAAAAACCTTTTTCTTGTTTTCCAAAAAAATATTGAAACATCCTTAAACAAGACAAAAATAACCATTAAGATATTAGGTAACATATTTTACAGTGTCCTTGTTATAGTTACTTGAGTAATAACTATAAATTATGCATAATTACATACAACTACTCCTAAACCTAACCCTAACCCTATAGTAAGTACATGTAGTTAAAGTATAATTACAGTGTAACAAAGACACCTTCAAATACAATGTAACCGTAAAGTGTTACCATGATGGTAATATCTGGTTACACTGTCTTTGTTACACTGTAATTATACTTTTAAGTACTGAGTAATATTAAGTACATACACTTACTGTAGGATTAGGGTTTGGTTTAGGGTTAGTTGCATGTAATTATGCATAATTTATAGTTATTACTATAACTGCGTAACATATGTAACAGTGACGCTGTAAAATAAAGTGTTACCCACTTTACAATAAGGTTTCATTTGTTAACTACATCAGTTAACATGAACTAACAATGAAAAAATAATTTCTAAAGCATTTAATAATCTCAGTTATTGTTAATCTCAGTATTTACTAAAACATTATTAAAATCAAAAGTTGTAACTGTTAACATTAGTTAATGAACCTGAACTACAACTATCAATGAACTGTTGTATTTTTATTAATTAATGTTAACAAAGAGTACTGGAACAAATGTAATGCTCATTGCTAGTTAATGCATTAACTAACCTTAACTAATGGAACCTTAGTGTAAAGAGTTACCATTATCATTTATACTACTACTACTACTACTTGTGTATAATAACATTTTTACAATATATTTTTATAAGATTTATTTTAAGTGTAAAATTGTTTTATTGTCATCCACGTGTGTTTGTGTGGATGGTTAGAGACATCTTCTACAGAGAAGTGAGTTGCTCTGACATGCTGCTGCTTTGACACAGACTCTGAGCTGACAGACACAGAGGAAGAGACTGTGTTAATCTGCCTCTGGCACTCACTAAGGTGCTGGAAAAGCAGTTGAGAGTTTATAGGGGCACAAGATTTAAGTCCTTTAGAGAGTCTTGGCCCAGGGCAAACGACTGGTTATGAAACAAGCCACATAAACGTCTGACCTATTAGTCTAGAAAAACATGAGCAATATTAAGTGAACACATTCATTAGTTATTCAATGCTTCACTGTTAAAGGGGTAGTTCACCCAAAAATTAAAAAAATCTTCTGTCATCATTTACTCACCCTCAAGTTGTTCCAATCCTGAATGAATTTCTTTCTTCTGTTGAACACAAAAGAATATATTTTAAAGAAAGTCAGTAATCAAACAGTTGATGGGCTCCATTGACTTCCATAGTATGGAAAAAAAAAAATACTGTGGAAGTCAATGGAGCCCATCAACCGTTTGATATCTGACATTCTTCAAAATATCTTCTTTTATGTTTAACAGAAGAAAGAAATTCATATAGGTTTGGTGAGTACATGATGACATAATTTTCATTTTTGGGTGAACTATCCCTTTAAAGGTGCCCAAGAATGCTTTTTCACAAGATGTAATATAAGTCTAAGGTGTCCCCTGAATGTGTCTGTGAAGTTTCAGCTCAAAATACCCCATAGATTTTTTTTAATTAATTTTTTTAACTGCCTATTTTGGGGCATCATTAACTATGCACTGATTTTTTCAGCGCGCCGCCCCTTTAATTCGCATGCTCCCTGCCACACGAGCTCTCGATTATATTACAGCACATTTACAAAGTTCACACAGTAATATAACCCTCAAATGTGTCTTTACAAGATGTTCGTCATGCACGCTGTATGCATGTTTCGAATTATGTGAGTAAAGTATTTATTTTGATGTTTATATTTGATTCTCTATGAGTTTGAGGCTATATGCTCCGTGGCTAACGGCTAATGCTACACTGTTGGAGAGATTTATAAAGAATGAAGTTGTGTTTATGAATTATACAGACTGCAAGTGTTTAAAAATGAAAATAACGACGGCTCTTGTCTCCGTGAATTCAGTAAGAAACGATGGTAACTTTAACCTCATTTAACAGTACATTAGCAACATGCTAACGAAACATTTAGAAAGACAATTTACAAATATCACTAAAAATATCATGCTATCATGGATCATGTCAGTTATTATCGCTCCATCTGCCATTTTTCGCTGTTGTTCTTGCTTGCTTACCTAGTCTGATGATTCTGCTGTGCAGATCCAGACGTTACTGGCCCTTGTCTAATGCCTTTCATAATGTTGGGAACATGGGCTGGCATATGCAAATATTGGGGCGTACACCCCGACTGTTACGTAACAGTCGGTGTTATGTTGAGGTCCGCATGTTTTCCGGAGGTCTTTTAAACAAATGAGATTTATATAAGAAAGAGAAAGCAATGGAGTTTGAACCTCAATGTATGTCTTTTCCATGTACTGAACTCTTGTTATTCAACTATGCCAAGGTATTTCAACTCTTTTTAAAATAAAATAAGTGTAGTCTAGTTTATTTACTTAAAATTAGCATCTTGGCAGACTACAGTTTCGGAGTAGCATCTCCAATGTTCAAAAGTACATTTATAGTTTTGTGAATAGAATGCTGCAGTAATGACATATTTTTGTAGGCCAAACCAGAGTTAGCATCCCCCTGGTTCCCTTGGGAAAAACTCAATAGGCTTTTGAATAATTGAGGAAAATAAGCTCAGTGGCCAACAAACGTTTATGATTCTTACAAATTTTGTTCAAAAAGTAAAAAAGTAGAAGTAAAATCTAAAAGGTTATAAGTTAACTACACCACTGTTGCGTGACTTCCCCATCACTTAGCTTCTGACAAAAAAACAAAAACAAAAAAAAAATCATTGAAAGTGGGTTAGAATAGTTTGCAAGAGTAGGCTATAAAAGTGGACTAGTGGGTAGATGATTTTACCTATTCAGGTGATGTTGTTTAATGTCCCAGACAACCTCTGTAGTCCAGGGTTGCCAAGTGGAATTGGGCTACTTTAAAATCTGTGTTTTTTCTCTCCCATGTGGGATAAAGGTTTCCCATATGGCATAAACTGTATTTGACTGAAATGCTTGTATTATAATGTTTTACTCATTTTATATTTCTCTATTGATAAAATTGTGCTAGTTGATGGTGAGGGAGTTAAACTGCCTTTGAGCTCCAGTGAGCTCCTTTATGAATACATTATTAGGGTGTGAGGACCCTATTGGAATTGCTCAGTCAATTCTTCTTCTTCTCTGAAATGAGTTGCATTTTTGAGGACCTAAACATGCTCAAAAACTCATGAAACTTTGCACACGCCTCAGAAGTGGTGAAAATTTACATCTGATATGGGTTTCAGAATTGGGTTTGGCAAAATGGCTCAATAGCGCCACCTACAAAATTTCAATTAAGCGCCATTCACGCTACGTTTCACATACAGGTATGAAATTCGGTACACACATGTAACAGCCCAATACCTACAAAAAAGTTTGTGGGTGCAAAATCTGAAAACCCAACAGGAAGTGAGATATTTAGAATTTTCTCTGCACAATTTTCGCAGTTTTTGCCATTTCCAGACGTTGTACTTTAAAAAATTCCTCCTAGAGCTTTAATCAGATCAAGGTCAAATTTGGTCAGTTTAATCTTAAGGCCTTAGCGATGTTACATTGCAAAGATCTTGAGTTTTCACTGAAGGGCGTGTCTGTGGCGGCCTGACAAAGTCTGATGTTTCGCCATGGAGGAAGCTGTTGTAAGTCAGGCATACACATATCACACATGTGTGATAAGAGTCCTGGCCTGAAGACATCTTTATGCCAGTATTCAGTTAGTCATAGCTCCACCTGCTGACAACAGGAAATGGCATGCTTTGCACAATAATTCACTCCCAGAAACACATTTAAATATGCCATGAAGTACCAAACATGCTAGAAACATCATGCAACACTTAGCTAAGTGCTAATGTATGCAATTAACGCCACCAAACAGGAAGTTGTTGTAACTCAGGCATACAGTGTTCGATCTGCTCCAAACTTCACGTTTGATAATAGTCCTGGCCTGAAGACATCTACTTGGCAATATTCAGTAATAGTCAAAGCACCACCTGCTGGCAGCAGGAGCTGTGGTGCATCAAAATGACTTTGCCATATTTCTCCCATTTATCCGCTTAAATGAATATCGCCCACTTTTCAGTTTTCCTAAGCTTGGGTGCAAGGGCCCTTTCATCGCTGTTTGCAGCTTTAATTTATGGTTTGTTTTTTTTCGTTAGCCAGGAATGTTTTCTTAAAGCTGCTGTCCGTAAGTTTTGCCTCTTTGTCACCATCTCTGTTTGAAACCTTCAACTGCAGTTATATGTGGAATTATCATCTTTACGTGGATATTGTACTTCGGAATCACAGATTCAAAGTCTTGGAAGTATGACCAAAATAAGAATTTTCACTGGAAAATGTCTGAACAAGTAAGTAACATTTCTGCCACTTTTGTTCTGACCAACTAAGGAAAAAAGCATTAGCCTACAATAAATTGCGCTGCCAATGGTGATTAAATCTAACAATCACTTCACAGATCACATCAAATTGTGTAAATTATTATTGTTGTTAAACTTTGTTCTCAAATTGTTAATGTTAACAACATAAGCATTGCGTGACTATGTGTATTTAGTGTGTATTAGAGTTACCTGTAGATTCCAATTTCTGTAGCCACTCTGCAGTCCGAAGTCTTTTGCTTTTGTCGACGAGTGAATCTCCAGTTGTCACTGATGATTGTCATTTGGACCTTTCTGGATTACAATCCGCCATCAAAATGATGAGTTTAATTATTGCAGCTGCTGTGAGAAAAGGCTATAAATGGTCCGCTACCAGCAGCATCATATATGCATAGTCTACTAGCTGGGACTCCTTGCTTTCTGTTTACAGATGTGACGTAATGGTGCAAAGACGAATGGCTGCATGCTCGAATTTCCCGAGGAAGCCCACCAGTACCGATTTTATTTTATTACAAGCTTACTGTTTTGAATCGGGCTAAGGTAAGGAGATAGTTTTGAACACTGGTTGGTTAGGTACTTGCTCTAAAATTGATTTTGGATCATTTTTAACCAAAAAAGTTACGGACTGCAGCTTTAATGTTCCCAGAACGCTCCCAGAACGTTATTCTAACCTTCATCTAACATTCCCAAAACATTAGTTTTTGGTTTGTATAACGTTATTCTAAAGTAAATCTAACGTTCCCAGAATGGTATTCTAACGTTAATCTAACTTTCCCAGAATATTAGTTTTTGGTTCCCAGAATATTATTCTAACGTTAATCTAACATTCCCAAAACATTAGTTTTTGGTTTGTATAATGTTATTCTAAAGTTAATCTAACGTTCTCATAACATTATTCTAATGTTAATCTAACATTCCCAGAATGTTAATTTTTGGTTTGTATAACGTTATTCTAACATTAATCTAACGTTCCCAGACTGTTAGTTTTTGGTTTGTGTAAATTTATTCTAACATTAATCTAATATTCTTATAATGTTATTATAACATTTCCAGAACGTGAGTTTTTGGTTCCCAGAAGGTTATTTTTAGGGCCCGAGCACTGATGGTGTGAGGACCCTATTGTAATTGCTCAGTCAATTCTTCTTCTTCTCTGAAATGAATCGCATTTTTGAGGGCCTAAACATGCTTAGAAACTTTGCACACGCGTCATGCATGTCTCCCACTATTCACTATTTTCCTATGGTCACCGTGTGGTGGTGGCCCCGGGTGTGAGGGCCCTTTCATCACTGCTTGCAGCTTTAACGATGTTTATGATTACTACTAGATAGTGATATTAAAGTAGAAATTCAGTTTAATGCTTAACAGTGACTGTAAAATATGTTTGGGAATGGCATATTTTGAGATTTGATTTTTTGGGATAGGGTCATTGGGTTAGTTTTGGGTTATTTTTGAGGTTTGTTTTACAGACCTGGCAACCCTGATGTAGTCCTATTTAGCCACTTGTTTGCATCTTTTTTCTGATGAGTAAAAGCCTTTAAGAAAACATCATGAGGCAGTACTACTGATTTATTTTATGTCATAGAATAAAATGTGAAAATATCTTGAGCTTGTGTTAACCACAGACTTTATTTGAGCCATTTAAAACCAAAAAACAGACTTCAAGACAATTCAACCGAAAATGTTATTCATACTATGTACAAACTGGATTTTGTCTGCAAACAGAGTCTATTCAAGATGATGTTTTTTTTTTTTGAATAACTTTGCAAATCATTTCTCAAAGTCTCCTATTTGGATCTTAATCTAGTGGACCTCACTGAAAGCAGTTCTGTGTTTGACCATGTGACACACTAACACACTGTCTGTGCTGAAGGCCTAACACAAACCAGAGCAGGTGATGTGATGTCCCTTCTGTTTGACATTCGTTTCTTAGTGTTTAATGAGTTTGCAAAACTCAAATGAACAAAAACCAAGATCAACAGATCTATACCAATTACTTCATTTAGGCATTGTAGCACCTTTCTGCATCACGTTCTTAAAAACAAAATTGGTCTTTATATTGTGCTTAATCTGTGCTTAGCATCCACACTAATCTTCTTATTGAGAATGCCATGAGGACAGCACATGAGTTAACACATGCCTCAGTCTCACTCCCCAAACTACATTCTCACATTTGATTTGATAATAGTGACATGAACTTAGAAAAGTAGATCTGTGAGACAGTTAAGGCAGGTATTTGTCATATTTTATATCATATTTTATATGATGTCTGCTCATGACGCAGATGAGGATATAATTTTGTTAATGCAGTGTTGAAAGAGAAGGGAAAAACGCACAAGGAAATGATTCAGCTGGAATATACAAATGACAGTTTGCATAGTGACAAGCTTATCCAGAGAAATCTGCGTAAGCTTCTAAAGACTCCCTCTCCCTCCCTGCTGCTCACCTGACCTGCTATGGGCCGCATGGGTGCTGCTCTGGTTAACCCTATGGAGTCTGGAGCATTGGATCTGTTATTTTATTATTTTTATATGTAATCTGGCATATTGATGGGTCCACGTAGCACAATATAACATTTTCTTATGTGAACTTCATGTGCGTTCAAAAAGACCACATTGAAAATCTGGGATCAATATGTAATTTAATGCAAGTTATTTCATTAGATTTTTCTATTTATTGGTTGATTGATTGATTGATTGATTTTTTTTATTTTGTTAAACATAAACATATACTTAAACATATATTGCATATATTTGTTCTTACATTAGTTACAGGCCCACATAGTTCTGTAAACAAGAATAGTTATAGCAGACATTATCAAAAAACCAAACAAACATATTTAATAAACAATAAAAACAATATATATATATATATATATATATATATATATATATATATATATATATATATATAATGGGTTCAGCTTAAATCAGCTGGATTTGTGGCATAATGTTGATCACCACAAAAAAAAAAAAATCCTAATTTTCTCAAAATAAAGCAAAGATCAAGGTTACAGTGAGTCACTTGCAATGGAGGTGAATGAGGCCAATTGTTTTATTTAAAAAAAAACACATTAAATATTCTGTTATTAGACCTGTAAAGTTGTTTGAATCATTTTTACTGTCATTTTAGGACAACTTAGTAACACTTCAAGGTCGTAAAATTGGATAACTTTACACAGAAAAGATGAGCAATTTTTCACACTAAATTCATCATATTGTTTGTCATGTTATACTATTCAAACTGTGAGTGTTTGTGGCCCCGTTCATTCCATTGTAAGTGTCTCACTATAACCCAGATTTTCACGTCTTATTTATTTATTTTTTAAAGAAAGAGAGGAACAAGTGGAAATTAATTTTGTGAACATTATGCCACATATGCTGTAAATTAAGCTTAAGTTACTGAACCTGAAATATATTAAACAATATTCCTTAAAGGGGACCTATAATGCCCCTTTTACAAGTCTCTGGTGTCCCTAGAATGTGTCTGTGAAGTTTCAGCTCAAAATATTCCCACAGATCATTTATTATTTATTATCAAATTTGCCCCTATTTGGGTGTTAGCAAAAACACACTGTTTTTGTGCATGTTCCTTTAAAGGTGCCCTAGAATCAGAATTTGAATTTACCTCGGCATAGTTGAATAACAAGAGTTCAGTACATGGAAAAGACATACATTGAGTCTCAGACGCCATTGTTTCCTCCTTCTTATGTAAATCTCATTTGTTTAAAAGACTTCCGGAAAACACTCGGATCTCAACATAACACCGACTGTTACGTAACAGTCGGGATCATTAATATGTATGACCCCAATATTTGCATAATGCCAGCCCATTCAACGCATTAGACAAGGAAAGGCAGTATTAACGGCTGGATCTGTGCACAGATAAGGTAAGCAAGCAAGAACAACAGCGAAAAATGGCAGATGGAGCAATAATAACTGACATGATCCATGATATCATGATATTTTTAGTGATATTTGTAAATTGTCTTTCTAAATGTTTCATTAGCATGTTGCTAATGTACTGTTAAATGTGGTTAAAGTTACCATCGTTTATTACTGTATTCACAGAGATGAGAGTCGTTGCTATTTTCATTTTTAAACACTTGCAGTCTGTATAATTCATAAACACAACTTCATTCTTTATAAATCTCTCCAATAGTGTGTAATGTTAGCTTTAGCCACAGAGGATAGCCTCAAACTCACACAGAATCAAACGTAACCATCTAAATAAATACTTTACTCACATAATTCGAAGCATGCATACAGCATGCATGACGAACATCTTGTAAAGATCCATTTGAGGGTTATATTAGCTGTGTGAACTTCGTAAATGCACTGTATTATAGTCGAGAGCTCGTGGGGCAGAGGGAGCGCATCTCTTAAAGGGGCCGTGCTGAAAAAATCAGTGCATAGTTAATGATGCCCCAAAATAGGCAGTTAAAAAAATTAATAAAAAAAATCTATGGGGTATTTTGAGCTGAAACTTCACAGACACATTCAGGGGACATCTAGGACTTATATTACATCTTGTAAAAAAATTAATTAAATACAATTACAAATACAAATACAAATACAAAAATTAAATACAAATGAGCTGCTGCTCCCGGCTGCTTTCCAGAAGAGGGCGGAGCTTTAACAGCTCATGCTTCCGTTGCTCAACAACAACAAAGCTGGAGAACCTCACGCAGCCAAAATGACGATTGTCAGTAACGTTGTTCAGCCTTACATTGTTCAAACACTGATGGAGAGACTCAAGAAGAAGTTACAACTTTTAGAAGGCAACTGGATGTTTCTGAACGGTTAGTGGATAAATTTATGTAGTTGCTGTGGAGTTGATTCAAATCATCAACTAGTCTGTGCCGTCATGTTAATCTTTTGTGTAAATCCAGCATTGAATTGACCCTCATTTGTGAAACAATCCGACGTAAAATAATGGCATGGCAACAACACTCTACTGAAGTTTCTGAGAAGTTTTTGAGATCTGAATATAGTGATCAGACCCTTGTCTGCATTTGAAAAGCATTCAAAGGCACACAAAACCCTGCCAATACAGAGAAGGACAAGGAATACAGCGTTATTGTTGAACATTGGCACTTAATCACAGTGGTAAAAAGTATCAGATGTGAGTCTATGTGGGCTTGACAGTGCAATTCTGCAGGCCAATCAGCCGAATGCACAGGCTCATCTAAGATCTCTGTCTGTGATTCTGACGGCTCCTTCAGTGATGGTATAATAGGGACAGTTCCCCTCAGTCAGAAACATTCAAACTATTAGCTGCTTCTTGTCATTGTAAGTGACTAATTCCAGACCACAACTCTTTTTGCCTTTAAATCATTGAGGGAAGCTCATCGTGGGTTTCGCGCACTGCTCTTCATGCTGGCTGTAATGACATGTATTCTGTAAGGACTTGAGATGCTCTGCCTGAGTAAAACTAGTGTTGAATCTGCTTCCTCAGCTGTGTAATTATCCTCAGTAGCACAGGGTATAAATAAATACAAGTATATTTGGCATCAGGCAGTAACTACAAGTGGTATTTTATTTAAAATGTGTTCTGTGTGATATTTTGTAGTACTGATAATGTCTTTCTAATGATCATGGTGTGGACAGTCTCAGTCTTATCTTAAAGGGGACCTATTATGAAAAATTCACTTTTGCATGGTGTTTGGACATAAATGTGTGTTGGCAGTGTGTGTACACAACCACCCTATAGTGATAAAAATCCACCCACTCCTTTTTTTTTTAATCCCCATAAATCATAAGCAGTGTCTCAGAACAAGCCATTTCCAGACCCCTGGCGGTGTGATGTCACAAAAGCCACAGGCTCCGCCCACGAATGTTGACAGACTGATTTAACATAGAACCGGCCTGAGCACGTTCACAGCAAGTTTACACAGTCCGCCATTGCTGCACTGACGAGAACGTCTCCCAGGCGTTTTAGGTGTTCTGTAGCTGGATGGATTAATCCACAGAGCTCTCTAAATTTACTCCCAAAATCTGAGCTGCTGAAAACGAGGTGGATTAACTTGGTTTTCCAGGAAAATGCTCCCTCAGGTCTGTCGAAATTCGTTTATGTGTGCGCGAATCATTTCACACCGGTCTGCTTTGTGAACTAATATCAATACAAAGGGACAATACAAAACAGAGACTGTACTAAAATGTGCTACTCAAGGATATACAAGTAAAAACTGTTCGTGATCCAGCTTACATTCTCCAGAGTGATACTGGATACGGCAGTAATGAAGGTGAGGGAACTTTATTACAGTTCATCTGAGTTTATTTACGGGTATAAAGTTTATCAAGCACCACCCAAGTGTTTCTGTGTTCTTTGCTATGTACGTTATGTTGGTGATGATAATACAAGGGAAGGAGAGAGAGTTTATGAATAATATTTTAATGCACACTTGCAGTGTTTTATTGAGCTCTTACAGTGATTTTCTTGAGTGAAAACAGACGCTTCATATTTTGTGTGAAGTACAATAAACATCATAAAACTCATCTGTATAGTTCGTACGGTACAACAGGCTTGTTAGTTATAGTGGATAAAAAAGAAAAAGACAATATAAGTTATAACTGTAACTGAAGTAAACTATACTTGTTCTATCTCCGTGCAGCATATATTAGCAGTTTCTGACATTATAGTGCGTCCTGACTGAATCCTGTCACCGGAGAATCAGCTCGTGAAGCTCCGCCCTCTTAGCTCAATCGCAGCAGCTCATTTGCATTTAAAGGGCCCACACTGAAACGGCTCGTTTTTGCTCAACCACTAAAAGTGGCAAATTTAACATGCTATAAAAAATTATCTGTGGTATTTTGAGCTAAAACTTCACACACACACACTCTAGGGACATCAGAGACTTACTTTACATCTTGTAAAATGGGGCATAATAGGTCCCCTTTAAAATAAACTGTAACCTTGATGTGGTTTTCATTGCTGGATGAGATGCCACAATCTGTGATCTAGTATCCTCACCTGTACTTGATTATTTTCTCTGATGCAGCAAGTTTTTTATTTATTTGAAATAAATAATTTTTTTTTATTCAGCATGGATGCTTTAAATTGATAAAAAGTGACAGTAAAGACATTTACATTGTTACAAAAAAAGTCTAGAACATAAATTATGTTATTTTCAACTTTAAAATAAAAAAAAAGTGTATCATGGTATCCACAAAAACAAAGGATCATGTGACACTGAAGACTGGAGTAATCGCTGCTGAAAATTCAGCTTTGCTATCATGGAAATAAATTAAAATTAGAAAACAGTGAATTTAAATTGTAATAAGATACTTATCATGCTTATTCATGCTTTTATTTCATCTTGTCTGGATTATTGTAACGCCCTGTTTTCTTCTTTAAATCAAAGTACTTTATCACAACTTCAATTGGTACAAAATGCTGCTGCTAGATTACTGACTCAAACTAGCTCTTTTAATCATATCCCTCCAGTTTTAGATTAATTTTAGGATTGTTTTTAAGATATTATTATTGACATATAAAGCGATTCATGGTTTGGCACCCAAGTATTTAGCAGAACTTTTAAGACCTCATGAAACAGTCAGGTGTCTCAGATCATCTAATCATGGATTGTTGGCTGTTCCAAGATCTAGATATTAAACAAAAGGTGAAAGCTTTTGTGGTGAAGACTCAAATGTTGTGGAATAGCTTGCCAGTGATCTGCGGAGTCTTTGTGTGTTTTTAAGTTTCTTTTAAAAATGTATTTGTATAGATGTGCTTTTACTACTTGTGAAGTATTTGGATTCTTGCATGTTTTGGATATATTTTTTAATGTACTAATTATGTTCCTGGTTTTATATTTTGTAATGCTCTTCATATCTTTTTGCCTTTTGTGAAGCACTTTGAGCTAAGAAGCTTTAAAAGTGCTATATAAATAAATGTATATTATTATATTTCACAATATTACTGTGTAATATTATTATTTTTATTTTAATGGGTCCTATTTTAAAGGAACACTCCACTTTTTTTGAAAACAGGCTCATTTTCCAACTCCCCTAGAGTTAAACATTTGAGTTTTACCGTTTTCCATCCCATTCAGCCGATCTCCGGGTCTGGTGGTACCACTTTTAGCATAGCTTAGCATAGTTCATTGAATCTGATTAGACCGTTAGTATCTCGCTCAAAAATGACCGAAGAGTTTCAATATTTTTCCTATTTAAAACTTGACTCTTCTGTAGTTACATTGTGTACTTTGGCCGACGGAAAATTAAAAGTTGCGATTTTTCTAGGCCGATATGGCTAGGAACTATACTCTCATTCCGGCGTAATAATCAAGGAACTCTGCTGCCGTACCATGGGTGCAGCAGGCGCAATGATATTACGCAGAGTTTCTCACAAATGTCTCCATGGTTGCACGGCACGCTCCCTGTCCAAGCAGGGGTTCACAGCCACTGCGTAATATCATTGTGTCTGCTGCACCCAATGGTACGGCAGCAAAGTTCCTTGATTATTACGCCAGAATGAGAGTATAGTTCCAAGCCATATCGGCCTAGAAAATCGCAACTTTTCATTTTCCGTCGGTCTTAGTACACGATGTAACTACAGAAGAGTCAAGTTTTAAATAGGAAAAATATCAAAACTCTTTGGTCATTTTTGAGCGAGATGCTATCGGTCTCATCAGATTCAATGAACTATGCTAAGCTATGCTAAAAGTGGTTCCGCCAGACCCGGAGATCGGCTGAATGGATTCGAAAACGGTAAAACTCAAATGTTTAACTCTAGGGGAGTTGAAAAATTAGCCTATTTTCAAAAAAAGTGGAGTGTTCCTTTAAAGGTGCCCTCGAATGAAAAATTGAATTTATCTTGGCATTGTTAAATAACAAGAGTTCAGTATATGGAAATGACATACAGTGAGTCTCAAACTCCATTGTTTCCTCCTTTTTATATAAATCTCATTTGTTTAAAAGACCTCCGAAGAACAGGCGAATCTCAACATAACACAGACTGTTACGTAACAGTCGGGGTGTACGCCCCCAATATTTGCATATGCCAGCCCACGTTTCCAACATTATAAAAGGCTTTAGACAAGGGCAGCCAGTATTAACGTCTGGATGTGCACAACCAAATCATCAGACTAGGTAAGCAAGCAATAACAATAGCGAAAAATGGCAGATGGAGCAATAATAACTGACATGATCCATGATAACATGATATTTTTAGTGATATTTGTAAACTGTCTTTCTAAATATTTCGTTAGCATGTTGCTAATGTACTGTTAAATGTGGTTAAAGTTACCATCGGTTATTACTGTATTCACGGAGACAAGAGAGCCGTCGCTGTTTTCATTTTTAAACACTTGCAGTCTGTATAATTCATAAACACAACTTCATTCTTTATAAATCTCTCCAACAGAGTAGCATTAGCCGTTAGCCACGGAGCACTATCAAACTCATTCAAAATCAGAAGCAAACAATATAATAGTATACAATACTCACATAATCCGACGCATGCATGCCGCATGCATGACGAACACTTTGTAAAGATCCATTTTGAGGGTTATATTAGCTGTGTAAACTTTGTTACGGCACTGTTTAAGGCAAGCGCGAGCTCTGTGGGCGTGGACCACGGGATTTAAAGGGGCCGCAGCATAAAATCGGCGCGTTTATAATGATGCCCCAAAATAGGCAGTTAAAAAAATTAATAAAAAAAAAATCTATGGGGTATTTTGATCTGAAACTTCACAGACACATTCAGGGGACACCTTAGACTTATATTACATCTTTTAAAAACATAATCTAGGGCACCTTTAACAATCTAAGCACATGGTCTGAAGCGCATGGCACAGGTGCATTTAGGGCGTGTCCGAATCCACTTTTCTAAAAAATGGTTGGCACGCCTGGCGCATGGTCCAAAAGGGTCGTACCTAGTCTCTTAATGATAGGGCCCAAAGTATTGTTTTTCCATTTACTTGCAAGAACGTTCGTGGCTTATATAAAAAGTCAATAGAAATCTGATATGCCATTTATTAACAATTAAATTTTCATGGTTCAAATTATGGCAGCACAGCTGAGATGTTTGTTTGAGCTGCGTCCTCTACTGTACAGGCGCAAATTTGAATTTCCTTCAGCCTGAGGCTTATTCGTTTCACTTGAAATGAAGGGTCTTCACATTTACCAAAAAAATAGAACTTTTGTTGTTGTTAAAAAACAAACGAGCAAACCCAGCCGAGGTGAGGAAAACGTACCACAAAAGTAAAAACACATTACTTTCCAAAAAAGTAACTAACACAATTAGTTACTTTATTAGGGAGTAACGCAATATTGTAATACATTCCTTTTAAAAGTAACTTTCCATGCCAGCTGAAGCATCAGTGATTAACTTTATAGGCTTAGGAAACAGATAAATGCATGTCTTCACTGATCTATTATAAAAATGTGTACCTATATAGTTGCGTTTTTTGTAAATAAATAAATAAAAATAAAATTTTAGCTCATGGAAAAGTCAGTAATATTTCTGTTGATCCTTATGTACTGTATGTTTAGTCTAGTCTGTCTGGGGCAGTGTTTACTTTGTAGTTTGACCCACATTGTTAATAGAATAAGCTCTTCTGTTCTCTGCAAAGTTAGAGATGTTTTTGGTCTTTAATATTCTTGGGATCAGTAGATCCTTATAGTAAACAAAATATATTGTAAAAATGTTACTCCATTGTAATTTTAAATATGCCCCGACTGGCTCATTTTTAAATTTATGATACAGAGTGAAACTGTGATCAGATTCTACGAAACGCGTCTGCAGAGTGCACTCTCTGATATATGCTTACAGATTCTTGCTTTTATTAAAAAGGCTGTAATATTTTCAAAGTCCTAGGATGTGGAACCTGCTTTTTCTTTTTCTTCATTTCATACAGTACAGCAGTATCTTTGCTTTAATCTTTTTTTGATTTGATATAACTTTACATTTGATTTGTATTGTTCTCTTATTCTCTTTATTTTTATCCTGTATAGGTCCCTCACATGGTGAATACTAATGTCAAAACAATAAACCAGAAACATGGTCATTCTGCAACAGGTAAGACTTGTTCTTATGCGCTTTCTCAAAGTCAAACTTCTTTACTTGCTCAAAGGACACTGTAATTTGGCAGCTATAGGACATCATACATTATTAACACACTTTTCCTGGATAAATTGAACTAAATCCAGTTTTCCACTTCAGTAATCAATTTGAATGATGCTGCTTTAAATCATGTTCCAATTGTATTGCATTGACCTCCATGCATTCTCATTAACAGTATAAGAGCCGTCAGGTGACTGAGGTTAAGATTTAATAAGTCTAATTCTTCTTAGAGGGTGCCATGCTTTATATTAAATGAAAAACCTATTTTACAGAGAACCAAATATGTAAATATAAATGTTATATAATATTTGCAATAATGTTTTAGTCTGTTTTTGCAATCATTTGTACTGATTGTTTAAAGATTTGATTTTTGATGGGTTGTCCCATAGGGGGACTATGTCTGGTTGGACCTCAGAACAGGCCGTGAGTTTGATGTCCCTGTTGGCGCTGTGGTCAAAGTCTGTGATTCGGGTCAAATCCAGGTCTTGGATGATGAAGGAAAGGTGGGACTTTAAGTGTGTACCACTCATAATAGTGCCCAAAATGTGAGAAAAGACCAGTTTTATATCGGTTTTATTAGCAATATTTTGTCTTTTCCCCCATATAGGAGCATCGGATCTCTCTTCAGAATGCTACAAACATCAAGCCCATGCACCCAACCTCCATTCATGGGGTGGAGGACATGATCCGTCTCGGGGACCTGAATGAAGCTGGTATCCTCAGAAATCTCCTGATCCGTTACAATGACAGGGTCATATATGTAAGCATGACCTTTGACATTTCTCTGTCTGGTTCATTTTATTGCTTGTGGAATCTAATAAGGCTGCATGGGAAACATGCAATGATTATTTAGTCAAATATTGTGATCGCAATTACAATGTGAAAAACTTAAACATTAACATCAAACATTACATGATTTAGACCATTTAAACTGTTGCACAATGCTAACCAGTTGCCAAATTCATATTTTGGCCTTATTTGATCAAAGTCCATGTTTTTCTCACTAAATATCCTCTTTCACGCAGAAAGACTATAGAAGTAAAATGGGTCGAAAACCTCAAAATGCTGACTCTTAATTGCAGATGACTCATGTTAAAACACTGGCTTGTTGCTGCTTAGCATGAAATACATTTTTAAAGGTTTTATGCTTCAAAGCTTGTTCACTTAGAAAAATAGATTGTCGTTGGAACATTGGCATTGATTTATGACTGGACAGTGTAGATCAAAACATTTTACCTTCATTGTGGTGTTTGCTGAATGTCAAATCTGAGCATGTTTTTTCATTCCGTAAAACGATTGAGAGAGATGAATGAATGATTTGTTTTGGACTCTTAGATGGTATAGCTTTTTTGCTTGTTTTTGTTTCAGATCAAATTGGCTTTGTGAAATGTGACCTTTTCATTTTGTTTCATCACTGAAATGTTTCACCACTAGAATGCTTAATGGAAGGCATTGTAGCTTTATCATAGTTTAAAATCGGTGCTTGAATCAGTTCAATCATTGGGCACAGGCCTTACTTAAGGCCATTAGGTACACTATTGCTATGACTCATTTGTATGGAAATGTGTTTAGTGCACTTAAAAGATTTATTTACTTTTTGCTTTTCTAACTTGAAACTCCATTTTCTTGTCACTTTCTCTTTCTTGATGGTATAAAAGTGCATTAGCATGAGCACAGACCTTCCAATTCAGTGTATTGGAGGGACTGACTGATTCATAACGTTCACCAGTTACCACCCTGCCCAAACTGTGAAAGTTACTCATTTCAGTGATGTTATTGAACTGAGCAAAGAGCTCATATATGGATATTCTGTCATGATGTCAGTTTGACATTTTGAAAGAGGAACAGGAAAAACAATAATGATGGCTTTGGGAATAACATAGCATGTCATAAATGATTTAATCAATAAAATTAATAGTTAAACTTATTTTATAATATTTGTCTCTGCATATTAAGCTTGGATATGAAAGTATTTTAACATAAAATTGCTTTACTGAGAGACTGACAGACTGAGCGAGTTTGGTTCAAACCACTGACTCATGAGTGAGTTTAAGACTGATTTGTGAATCTTTTTGTCTGAACAGACTCATAAGTCTGTTTGTTCATAACTCATTTGTTCATGAATCAGACATCACGACTCCACGACTCACGCTGTCCGTTGTTAAGTGCACGAAACACTGGCAAGCACCCTAAAGAAGTAATTAGCTCACCTCACGAGATGAATTTGATGAAATTGCATATTTACATGCAAAGTTTTCCAGACTATCAACAAATACTTGATTTTAAAGGGTTAGTTCACCCAAAAATGAAAATTATGTCATTAATGACTCGCCCTCATGTTGTTCCAAACCCGTAAGACCTTTGTTTATCTTCAGAACACAGTTTAAGATATTTTAGATTTAGTCCGAGAGCTTTCTGTCCCTCCATTGAAAATGGATGTACGGTATACTGTCCATGTCCAGAAAGGTAATAAAAACATCATCAAAGTAGTCCATGTAACATCAGTGGGTTAGTTAGACGTTTTTGAAGCATCTAAAATACATTTTGGTCCAAAAATAACAAAAACTACGACTCTATTCAGCATTGTCTTCTCTTCCGGGTCTGTTGTATATCCGCTTTCACTCCACAGTGACGCTGCTTCTTATTCTTCTTTCCTGTTTTACAGCGGTTGGCATCCAGCTTATTGGTGCATTACCGCCCCCTTCTGTTCCGGACTGTGACGCTGATGACGTGTTATGTAGTGCGCCCGAGCTTCGTTTACAGTCTGAGGGAGACGCACGCTGTATTCAAGCTATTCTACATTGTTTGTATTTTGGTATTGCTATATTTTTTAAAATGGTGCGTAGGTGTGCATGTCGTGGATGTCCTAATCGCGTCACTGTCTGGAGCAGAAGGGGGCGGTAATGCACCAATAAGCTGGATGCCAACCGCCGTAAAACAGGAAAGAAGAAGAAGAAGCAGCGTCACTGTGGAGTGAAAGCGGATATACAACAGACCCCGAAGAGAAGACAATGTTGAATAAAGTCGTAGTTTTTGTTATTTTTGGACCAAAATGTATTTTCGATTCTTCAAAAATGTCTAACTAACCCACTGATGTCACATGGACTACTTTGATGATGTTTTTATTACCTTTCTGGACATGGACAGTCTACCGTACATACATTTTCAATGGAGGGACAGAAAGCTCTCGGACTAAATCTAAAATATCTTAAACTGTGTTCCGAAGATGAACGGAGGTCTTACGGGTTTGGAACGACATGAGGGTGAGTCATTAATGACATAGTTTTCATTTTTGGGTGAACTAACCCTTTAAATAAATGTTGTGACATTTTCCACCATTTGAAGTTTGCCACTTTTCCAACATCGGGCTGAACGGTTCTAAGAATGTTATGGTTATATGGTTATATTTCCACTTGAGCTTGGTTTGGCACGGCACGATTATAAACCGCTCTCGCCGTTCACGATTGGCTTACCGTGCATGTGTGGAACATATCTAGTGACTTCGCCACACAGAATTGGTCACTTGAAACCATATCTGTACCGGCTGGGCCAGATCACCACGGAATGGAATGGTTAATCAACGAGAATGGTTTGGCCCGACAGTGGAAAAGTGGCTTATATATTCACAATAATGTATTTCAGACATACACGGGATCAATCCTGATAGCAGTGAATCCATACCAGCTCCTGCCCATCTACACACCTGATCACATTCGCCTCTATACAAACAAAAAGTTAAGAGAGATGCCACCACACATCTTTGGCATCGCAGACAACTGCTACTTCAGTATGCAAAGGAACAACAAAGACCAGTGCTGCATCATCAGGTAAATCACAGACTGTAAATGTTCAAAATAAGTTTGATTTTATTTATTTTTTTAAACCACAATATAATTCATTGGTTAGTGCACATGATTGACATTGTTGCATGTTCAGTGGTGAGTCTGGAGCTGGGAAGACGGAGAGCACCAAGCTCATTTTGCAGTTCCTGACTGCTATCAGTGGCCAACACTCCTGGATTGAGCAGCAGGTTCTGGAGGCCAACCCTATTTTAGAAGGTCAGGAAGATCATTTCTAAACCTAATGACATAAACCCTACCTGTCTGACACAGACACAAAGGGTAGGGATCCAGTGATTGCAAGCACTTCTTAAAAACAGTATGCTATTAATGCAGGATGGTGCGCCTATCAGAATAGAAAGAAAATCTGGGTCTGGTTCCCAAAACACACAGCCATCTGGTCCTTCACCAGCTGGGTGAACTCCTCCATGATGAGATCGGTGTGGCGCGCAGGTGACGCTCATTAAAGGGGATAGTTCATACAAAAATTAGCCCATGATTTACTCACCCTCAAGCCATCCTAACTGTACATGACTATCTTCTTTCAGACGAACACAATCGGAGATATATTTAAAAATATCCTGGCTCTTCCAGTATAGTGAATGGGAGGTGTGTTTTGAAGCCCAAAATAAATGCATCCATCCATCATAAATATAGTCCATATGGCTCCAGGTGGTTAATAAAGGCCTTCTGGAGTGAAGCGATGGGTTTTTGTAAGAAAATATCCATATTTAAAACTTTATGAAGTAAAATAACTATATTCCGCCAGACGTCCATACGCATACTTGCGGCAAATGAGTAAACGCCTGACGCGATGTATGACACAGGATGAAGAAGTAGCGTAAGCTTAGACGCCTCTCGCGGTTTAAACAAATATGGTCGTTGCAACAAACTCACGCTCTTCTTCTCTCATATCGAAATCCTCTGATATTTCTCTTTAAAATTTCTTGTTTCAAATCGATGCGTATGGCCATCTGATGAAAGCTGGTTATTTTACTTTATAAAGTATTAAATATGGAAATTTTTCTTTTAAAAAACACATCACTTTGTGAATTATATTTATGATGTATGGATGCATTTTTGGGGGGCTTCAAAACACGCCCCCTGTTCCCTACCATTATAAAGCTTGGAAGAGCCAGGATATTTTTAAATATATCTCCGATTGTGTTCGTCTGAAAGAAGATAGTCATATACACCTACGATGGCTTGAGGGTGAGTAAAACATGGAATAATTTTCATTTTTGGGTGAACTAGCCCTTTAAAGGGTTAGTTCACCCAAAAATGAAAATTCTGTCATTTATTACTCACCCTCATGTCGTTCCACACCCGTAAGACCTTCGTTAATCTTCGGAACACAAATTAAGATATTTTAGTTGAAATCCGATGGCTCCGTGAGGCCTCCATAAGGAGCAATGACATTTCCTTTCTCAAGATCCATAAAGGTACTAAAAACATATTTAAATCGGTTCATGTGAGTACAGTGGTTCAACCCTTTGTGAAGGACAACAGGGCTTTGTAACTACACCAAATGCTTTGCTGTTTGCCGTGGAATTGAGATTTGTTATCTGAAGTTTTCCCTTGTTCCCACAGCATTCGGTAATGCTAAGACCATACGCAATGACAATTCCAGCCGGTTTGGGAAATACATTGACATTCACTTCAACAAGCGGGGAGCTATCGAGGGGGCAAAGATTGAGCAGTACCTGCTGGAGAAATCAAGAGTTTGCAGACAGGTGAGAGATTGAGGATGGCCAGAATGTGTCTCACTGTGGGACTATTTATCATGCTATTGATTATGGTGATGTCAGTGATGAGATTACATTTAATTGTCTTTGTAGGCACCCGATGAGAGGAACTACCATATATTCTACTGTATGCTGGCAGGCATGAGCCCTGATCAGAAGACTAAATTAGGTCTGGGCCTGGCCAAAGACTACGTTTATCTTACTATGGTGAGGGCCTGTGCTTTATCAGCACAGACTAATGCACTTTTACTCAATTTCTTGTAGATTATGAAAGTATTTGAATAGACCCTTTCCATTAAAGAAATAGTTTATGCAAAAATTAAAATTCTCATGTAGTTCTGTACCTTGTAGTTTGACTTTTATGATACTTTTATTGTTTTATATATATATACAGTCCATACAGTCCAAAAGTTTGGAACCACTAAGATTTTTAATGTTTTTAAAAGAAGTTTCGTCTGCTCACCAAGGTTACATTTATTTAATTAAAAATACAGTAAAAAACAGTAATATTGTGAAATATTATTACAATTTAAAATAACTGTTTTCTATTTAAATATATTTGACAAAGTAATTTATTCCTGTGATGCAAAGCTGAATTTTCAGCATCGTTACTCCAGTCTTCAGTGTCACATGATCCTTCAGAAATCATTCTAATATGCTGATTTGCTGCTCAATAAACATTTATGATTATTTTCAATGTTGAAAACAGTTGTGTACTTTTTTTTTTTCAGGATTCCTTGATGAATAGAAAGTTCAAAAGAACAGCATTTATCTGAAATACAAAGCTTCTGTAGCATTATACACTACCGTTCAAAAGTTTGGGGTCAGTAAGAATTTTTATTTTTATTTTTTGGAAAAGAAATTAAAGAAATGAATACTTTAATTCAGCAAGGATGCATTAAATCAATCAAAAGTGGCAGTAAAGACATTTATAATGTTACAAAAGATTAGATTTCAGGTAAACACTGTTCTTTTGAACTTTCTATTCATCAAATAATCCTGAAAAAAAATATTGTACACAAATATTTTGTACAATTGTACACATTAAATGTTTCTTGAGCAGCAGATCAGCATATTAGAATGATTTCTGAAGGATCATGTGACACTGAAGACTGGAGTAATGATGCTGAAAATTCAGCTTTGCCATCACAGGAATAAATTACTTTGTGAAATATATTCAAATAGAAAACAGTTATTTTAAATTGTAATAATATTTCACAATATTACTGTTTTTTACTGTAATTTTTAATTAAATAAATGTAGCCTTGGTGAGCAGACGAAACATCTTTTAAAAACATTAAAAATCTTAGTGGTTCCAAACTTTTGGACTGTACTGTGTATATATGTATATATATATATATATATATATATATATATATATATATATATATGTATGTGTGTGTGTGTGTGTGTGTGTGTGTGTGTGTGATGTATAGATACATTATGCACTGATATCTGTTTAATGGTGTATTTAAAGAGAGTGTGTATAAAGGGCTGCGTGTACGTATCCACTGTGTCCTTCTCTCTTGGCCTGTCATCCAGGGAAACTGTACAGTCTGTGAGGGGAGGGATGATTTGAAGGAGTACTCAAGCATCCTGTCAGCCATGAAGGTCCTAATGTTTACTGACACAGAAAACTGGGAGATCTCCAAACTGCTGGCTGCCATCCTGCATATGGGCAACCTGCGCTTTGAAGGTAGAAAGTGTTATTATTAATAATTGTCAGACCCACAAGATGTGACAGACTAGCTAAATAGCGTGTTTGTTTTGTGTTGCCCCAATAGCTCGAACGCTAAAGAACTTGGATACCTGTGTGGTGGTTCGCTCACCTGACCTGGCCAAAGCAGCCACTCTGTTAGAGGTGAGGAGCATGTGAACACATAAGAGAGCTTTAACCTCTTAGCATTCCTGTAAAATTAGCCTAAAACCGCATAGCTAAAGTAAATTCCATGCTGTTCTTGAACCATTTGGAGTATATCCATGGTTTTGGTCTCTTTTGAAAGGTATGTCTACTGCGGGCAGTACAATGGAACACTAACAGGTTAAAGTCACCATGACGTGGCATTTTCAACCCATTATTTATTTGTGTAATGTGATATTTGTCTAAATTAAACATATTGATGTTCATTTTCACATCAAAGTGAATAAAAACAAAAAGGTAATTACTACTTTATTTCTCATAATTGTGACTATATTTTGCAATGCAACTTTATATCTCACAATGTGACTGTTTCACATTAGTGCGACTTTATACCAGTTTGACTTTTCTAATAACTGCAATGTTATTTCTCACAATGTGACTATTTTGCATTTGCAATGACTTTAAATCACACAGTTATGACCTTATATCTCACAGTGTATCTTTATATCTCACAGTGTGAATATTGTTTATATTGTATATAAACTTTATTTGGCTTTGAAAGAAAGCTGAGACTTTATTTTTTTGCTTTGAAATTAATTTGAATAGTGAGGAATGAGCCTTCAACACCAGAATGGTGAATGTGTGTTTGCTAAAGCTATGCTTAAATAGCTTTTTGGCTATTGTTTAACATAAACTAATAGACCACACAGCATCAGAAGAAATGGACAGTTGTTTCAGAGGAATATTTTGCACTGATGAATATAGACTCTATATAAAGAAAAGGTCTAAAAACTCTTAATTCCTTGCTCTGCACTAACTCTGTTTATGTCTTTTAACTTTGGTTCGATCCTATTTTTGTCATTGCATTGCAGACTCAACGCTGCTCTTACTTGAAGGGGTTTGTTTCTGCTGTCCTTTTGAAATTCATCTCTCTCATTAGCTCTTTGGTACCACGTTATCCATGCAGTTAGGGGAGGGGAGTTTGAGATAAATGCAGTCATTAGTGAGCATCAGACTTTCATTCTAATGTTATTATCGTAGACACTGGCACAGCGTGACGAGTCTGTTCAGACTTCCTGCCGGCAGCACTCTTCTGTCAGGCTTTTCGATTTCTATGTCTGTCTCTATGTTTCCACTGTCCAGAATCTTTGTTCTGTTTTCAGTTTGATTTAAATGGCTGTGGGCGGCTTAGTGCTGAATTTCAAAACCGTTTTCTTTGTTTGCGTCTGCCCCCTGCTGGCAAGACATAAAGGTCTCGAGAGCAGTCAGAATGAAGGTTTGAGGATCCAAAACTCTCTTCAGTGCATCATATTTAAATTACACTTGGTCTCTTCAGCTAAAAATATATTGCAACATTTCTGTTTGGCTTTATAATAGTTCTGTAGATTAACAAATTTGAGTTTTAATATTATAATGAATAAATGAACTGGTCCTTCAGCATTAATATTCAACTCAAACAGAGTTAATAGAGTTAAAATAATTAGCATCAACAAATTTTATAAGAATATGAGTAATTATGCTTTAAGCAGACACTTGTGCTGAATTAACAAGGTTTATTTTGCACTGTAATTAATTACAATGAACTGAATACAACGGAGTATGATTTTTCTATTTTGGGACAAACAATTTTCATATTTATATTTAACCTACATTTTATTCTTTTTCGAATATTACGTATGTTTTACAGTGTATCACAATAATAAATATTGCAATACAGGTGGACCCTCAGGACGTCATGACATGTCTGACCACACGTACATTGATCACCAGGGGGGAGAGTGTGTCCACTCCTCTCAGTGTTGACCAGGGGTTGGACGTCCGTAATGCCTTTGTCAAGGTGAGGTTATTCACAATCCATAAATTGTCCAGTTTTGATTCTGAATTTGTCACAGAAGTCGTCAATATCCACTAAGTGGACTTTTTTTTTGTCTCCATCAGGGAATCTATGGGAGATTGTTTGTTTGGATAGTAGATAAAATCAATGCCGCCATCTTTAGAGTTCCTTCTGCAGAAAGCAAGACTATTCGTAAGTCTATAGGCCTGCTCGACATTTTCGGCTTTGAGAACTTCACTATTAACAGGTGAGTTTTAGTAAATAGAAAATTCTTTTTTCAGCATTTTCTGGACAAACTGGTGCTAATCTTGTTCATTCCTGCTGTAGTTTTGAGCAACTGTGCATCAACTTTGCAAACGAGAACCTGCAGCAATTCTTCGTTCGCCACGTTTTCAAAATCGAACAAGAGGAGTATAACCTGGAGGATATCAACTGGCAGGACATCGAATTCACCGACAACCAGGACGCTTTGGATATGATTGCCATGAAACCTATGAATATCATTTCCCTTATTGATGAGGAGAGCAAGTTCCCAAAGGTAAAGTTTGAATTTTGTTGCTGTGCTGTATATTTGAATTATAAATTGGATTATAATGTCCATAAAGCACCACAGAACATTTCCGGTTCAGCTCTGAGCATCTTTATGTTTTATTCATCAGTTGAATGGAGGATATCTAGCCATGTTGCATGTCCATGACTTGCTGTTGTGTTTCTCAGGGAACAGATGCTACCATGCTGAACAAGCTGAACTCCCAGCACAAACTAAATATCAACTACATCCCTCCTAAGCACAGTCATGAGACCCAGTTTGGCATTCAGCACTTTGCTGGAGTGGTGCACTATGAAACTAAAGGTACACATTACTGAATTATACATTTTCTAATCTACTAAACACTTTACTTTTACTTTTTAAACACTTTACTAGCTTCCCAAAGTGAGATAAATGTACTGTTGATAATAAATATGAACTATAAACGTATAATTATACATATAATGTAGAAAAAATTACAGACCCCAAACTTTTGAACAGTAGTATATATTAGGGGTGCAACGGTTCAAATTACAGACAGTTCGGTTTTTATCATGGTTTTAGGGTCACGGTTTCGGTACGGTTCTACGGAAGTGGATTAGGGCCAAGCAATAATAAAAAAATTAAACCATCTCGAGATTAAAGTTGTTAAATTTCGAGAAAAAAATCATTAAATTTCGAGAAAAAAGTCGAAATAAAATGTTGAGAATAAACTCATTAAATTACGAGAAAAAAATCATAAAATTTAGAGAAAAAAGTCGAGATAAAATGTTGAGAATAAACTCGTTAAATTACGAGAAAAAATCTTGTTAAATTTCGAGAAAAAAGTCGAGATAAAATGTTGAGAATAAACTCGTTAAATTACGAGAAAAAAACTCGTTAAATTTCAAGAAAAAAGTCGAGATAAAATGTTGAGAATAAACTCGTTAAATTACAAGAAAAAATCTCGTTAAATTTCTAGAAAAAAGTCGAGATAAAATGTTGAGAATAAACTCATTAAATTACGAGAAAAAAATAATTACATTTCGAGAAAAAAAGTCGAGATAAAATGTTGAGAATAAACTCGTTAAATTACGAGAAAAAAACTCGTTAAATTTCAAGAAAAAAGTCGAGATAAAATGTTAAGAATAAACTCGTTAAATTACAAGAAAAAATCTCGTTAAATTTCTAGAAAAAAGGCGAGATAAAATGTTGAGAATAAACTCATTAAATTACGAGAAAAAAATAATTAAATTTCGAGAAAAAAAGTCGAGATAAAATGTTGAGAATAAACTCGTTAAATTACGAGAAAAAATCTTGTTAAATTACGAGAAAAAAGTCGAGATAAAATGTTGAGAATAAAGTCATTAAATTACGAGAAAAAAGTCGTTAAATTACGAGAAAAAAGTCGAGATAAAATGTTGAGAATAAAGTCATTAAATTATGAGAATAAACTCGTTAAATTACGAGAAAAAAACTCGTTAAATTTCAAGAAAAAAGTCGAGATAAAATGTTGAGAATAAACTCGTTAAATTACAAGAAAAAATCTCGTTAAATTTCTAGAAAAAAGTCGAGATAAAATGTTGAGAATAAACTCATTAAATTACGAGAAAAAAATTATTAAATTTCGAGAAAAAAAGTCGAGATAAAATGTTGAGAATAAACTCGTTAAATTACGAGAAAAAAACTCGTTAAATTTCAAGAAAAAAGTCGAGATAAAATGTTGAGAATAAACTCGTTAAATTACAAGAAAAAATCTCGTTAAATTTCTAGAAAAAAGTCGAGATAAAATGTTGAGAATAAACTCATTAAATTACGAGAAAAAAATAATTAAATTTCGAGAAAAAAAGTCGAGATAAAATGTTGAGAATAAACTCGTTAAATTACGAGAAAAAATCTTGTTAAATTACGAGAAAAAAGTCGAGATAAAATGTTGAGAATAAAGTCATTAAATTACGAGAAAAAAGTCGAGATAAAATGTTGAGAATAAACTCGTTAAATTACGAGAAAAAAGTCGAGATAAAATGTTGAGAATAAAGTCATTAAATTATGAGAAAAAAGTCGTTAAATTACGAGAAAAAAGTCGAGATAAAATGTTGAGAATAAAGTCATTAAATTACGAGAAAAAAGTCGTTAAATTACAAAAACAAATTCGTTAAATTATGAGAAAAATGTTAAATTTCGAGAAAAAAGTTGAGATAAAATGTTGAGAATAAACTCATTAAATTATGACTTTATTCTCAACATTTTATCTTGACTTTTTTCTCGAAATTTAACGAGTTTTTTCTCATAATTTAACGGTTTCAGTACGGTTCTACGGAAGAGGATTAGGGCCAAGCAATAATAAAAAAATTAAGAGATTAAAGTTGATAAATTTCGAGAAAAAACTCGTTAAATTTAGAGAAAAAAGTCGAAATAAAATGTTTAGAATAAACTCGTTAAATTACGAGAAAAACTCATTAAATTTCGAGAAAATACTCCTTAAATTTCGAGAAAAAAGTCTAAATAAAATGTTGAGAATAAACTCGTTAAATTACGATAAAAAAATTGTTAAATTTAGAGAAAAGAGTCGAAATATACTGTTGAAAATAAACTCGTTAAATTACGAGAAAAAAATCGTTAAATTTCGAGAAAAAAGTCGAGATAAAATGTTGCGAATAAAGTCATTAAATTACGAGAAAAAAACGTTAAATTACGAGAACAAACTCGTTAAATTATGAGAAAAATGTTGTTAAATTTCTAGAAAAAAGTCGAGATAAAATGTTGAGAATAAACTCGTTAAATTACGAGAAAAAAGTCGAGATAAAATGTTGAGAATAAACTCATTAAATTATGACTTTATTCTCAACATTTTATCTCGACTTTATTTTCGAAATTTAACGAGTTTTTTCTCATAATTTAACAACTTTAATCTCGAGATGGTTTTAATTTTTTATTATTGCTTGGCCCTAATCCTCTTCCGTACGGTTCAGTATGTGCTATGTTCAGGGAAAAATTACTTCTGTCAAATAAAAATAAAGAAAATAAGAACAAATAATCAAACTACAAGCAACAGCAATACGGTAGAGCAAAGATACAAATAAAATTAAAAAAAGTGTTTTTCAGGGTTTTCATGTATCTAACACTAGTTTTCAGGTACAGAAATTAAATAAAGTAGCTAATCAAATGTAAAACAACATATAATCTTCAAAAGCTATTCATTCAAGAGCAGTGAGTGATTTTCTTGTCTTTTGTTGTTTGATTAACATTAAGAAGGCACACAGACAGCAGGAATATTAGGCTGCAGTCACTTTAAGACATAATGCACAAATACAATACACTGATACCGAACACATGCGTTCTTTCTCAAGTGTTTAAGTTCACTTAAGACATAACCTACTATGTTTGCTAGGATACTTGCCAATACAGGCATGTTGACATCATTTTTGTGTGAATTTGTCCGTTCAAGTGCAAAACTTGAAAGAGAACTCAATATTTGCGCACTATACACACGTTCCCCATGTTTGCTTCGGATTAGGGGACAAATCTTCTCAAAGTTCTCTTTCGTGTCTTGCGCTTGAATGTTAAAATTGGCAAGGCTTATATGAGTTTAGTTTAAACACAGATAGCACCGTGTGCTGTTCTGGTCTCACCTTCACTCGGACGCCATCGAAACGCTATAAATGACTGGTCACATAGTGCATATGGCACTCGCATTGGACAAAGTTTAGGGGAAGCCAGAATGCGTACCCATCGACAGAAACGTACGTTAGCCTAACTCTGTTTTATTTATTTTCAACAAACCATATTAACCAATAACCAACCAGATATGAGATGAACCGCGGTGCAAGTGTGCCGAACCGCGTGTGGAGAACGGAACAGTTTTTTACCGAGCACCGTTACACCCCTAGTACATATATAATATTATTATTTGCTTATTTAAGTTAACATGATCCCCTCTTGGTTCATTGTTCAGGTTTCTTGGAGAAAAACCGAGACAGCCTCCACAGTGACATCATCCAACTTGTGCACTCATCCAAAAACAAGTTCATCAAGCAGATCTTCCAAGCTGATGTTGCTATGGTGATGCCCTTTTCCAATACTGAATCCATATTTGCTCAGCATTAAAATGCTCACGACATGCCAGAAAGGCCACACATCTCAGAGGGCCAAATGCTGGCCATGCAGGATTATGTGAGGGTTGCATATTAAAAGCAAAAGCATGTACTAGCATAATTTCCCTTGGAAAAAAAAAAAAAAACACTGAACTTCTACAAATGAGTGAACTTTAGACTGAGGCTTTAACATGACTCTATGTGACAGTGTCAGCACAGTCTGTTGCTGTAACTCACTCTCTCTGTGGTGATGTCAGCCCTAATCTCCCCTGGCTGATTCTCAGCAGACTTGGCTAACAGCAGTCAATTCTCTCTCTCTCTCTTTCTCTCTCTACTATCCTCCATCTGTCTCTCAATCTTTTACCTTATTTTGGCCTCAGTTTCTATGTGGGTATTTGGAGCCCACTGCATCCCTTCAAAAGGTAATCAATGGCGTGGTTTGTGTCCCTCTCAGACTCCTATTGAACTACATTTTCTCAATAGTCCCTTGCTAAATTCATTCCTGTGGTTTTTTCTGTCCTTTGGAAATGGTTTCTATTGAAGTAGTCGGTAAGGGCACGCTGACAGAATAATTTAATAGTTCTAACAGTGGCATTATTCTCCAGATGAATTGAGTAAAAAAGCCATTCATCACAGAGAGATTCTGTTTCAAGTTAGATGCAGTTTGTTCTCATTGGTGTTTTTCAGCACTATTTTGAGGGTTTTTTTCCATTTACTCATTTTCCTGGCACTGGGTGAAGATTGAAAAAGGAGAAACTACTAGATTGCTTTTTTTCTTCACAATGCCTTCTTAAAGCATTTGCATGTAAAGCACTGGGAATAACAGCAAGAGAAAGGGTAGACAGAGGATACAAGCAACCGATGAAGATCCAGAAGAAACGTGATAAGCAAGGGAGAAATTATGAAAGAATGATATTTATTAGAGGCAGGACAGAAAGAAGAAATGATTGGACCAAAAAAGGGCCACACCGAAAGGTGAATTGGTGTCTTTGTGATGTGCACAGTATTGGTATTTGTTGTAGCTTTGTGTGATGTGCGTTTGTGAAGTGTGTATGTGGCAGTAAAGGTCCTCTTATTTTTCTGAGAAGTTAATGGGAGAATTTCTGTTTTCAGGGAATGGAGACAAGGAAGCGCTCCCCGACTCTAAGCAGTCAGTTTAAGCGCTCACTCGAGCTGCTCATGAGGACGCTGAGCGTCTGTCAGCCTTTCTTCGTACGCTGTATCAAACCCAATGAGCTCAAAAAGCCCATGGTGAGTAAATGAATATTTCTGTGAGTTTGAATAGATGTAGAATTTAAAATCAGGGCTCAAGAATAATGACATGAAGGCCCATGGGTTCAGGTCTGGTCAACAGATGTTTCACTTGCCCTATTAGAATATCTCACATCAATTAATCATGTAAATGTGTTTTTATGCCTTACAAACTAAAACATTTGGCTTTCTGTAATGTATGAAATGTTGTTGTGAATTCTGCTAAGCCATCTGTCATATGCCTTCGCTTTCTAGCCATTTTGTCATGAGATTATTATGTAACTGTTTATAAAACGGCTAGTTCATGTCCTTGATTCTGATTGGTCAATAGCTGTGTTTTATTCACGATAAAACACGGCTATGAGCGCTTCACCCAACGGTTCTGTGTATCACTACACAACACCCTTTGCAGCAAGTCTTAGCAACGTAAACTGTATGTTCTCAATTGATATTGTTTATTGAAGCTTACTGTAATATGTAGAAGAGTATTGTGAGAAAGTATTACCTGCATACAGATTTAGCATTTTCCTTCAGGTCAGTCCAATGTTCATAATAAAAAATATGCTTAAATGTCCGCTGCAATATCTTGCCCTTTTAACAGTTAAAGTTTTTTTCCGTGACTGACAGCGCTAGTCAAAGCATTTATCAGTTGCGTCTTGTTCCAGTGTTCACAACAATTCAGTCTTTTCAATATAAAAGTCTTTGCTACTGACTGACACACTCATAAAGACAGTCTTTGCCGCCATCTAATGGCGTAATAATGTAACTTCTGTTGCTGTTCACAGTCAGGGACTTTTTTTTCCGGCGGAAGGATGGCTTTTAGTGATTTTACTTCATGAAAGTTGCATTGATACATATTTTTTGGCTTTAATATTTGTATTGTGTGGTAACCATTTTAGGTAACACTTTATTTTACAGTATCGTAGTTACACGTTACTACATGTACTTGCTATAGTAATAACAGTAAATTATGCATAATTACAAGTAACTAACCCTAAACCAAACCCTAACCCCAACTGTAACTCTATAGTAAGTACATGCAGTTAATTAATAGTACTCAGTACTTGTGTGAGTAATTACAATGTAACTACAGAACTGTAAAATAATGTGTAACCCCGTTTTTTTAAAGCGATAAGGTATTCGAGGCGATGAAGCACAGCCTCTCGTACCTTATTGCTTACATAATTTACAGCTTTTAGAACTCTAAATATTTATTTATTCGTATTTTTTATTTGTTTATTTATTTCCTCCACACTACTCAGGACAAGTGGTTTGAAGAATGGATTTTATTTGTATTAATTAATTCATATATTCTTGTTTTAAGCATAAGGCTAGCTCAATTTTGTTAGGTTTATTGGCAAAAAAAATGCCAAAAAAAAAAGCTTAAAAAAAAGTTTTAGGGCTGTCAAATGATTAATCGCAATTTCCGTATTTATTTCGTCCACCATAATACACACACATATATTATGTAAACACAAACTTTTATTTTGGATGCGATTAATTGTGATTAATCGTTTGTCTAAAGTAGTTCTAATCCTAATTTTGCTCATCAGAAAAAATCTTTTGAACTCTGAATACCAGCCCTTGTTCTTTCCTCTGCAGATGTTTGATAGTGGACTGTGTGTCAGGCAGTTACGCTACTCCGGGATGATGGAGACTATCCGCATACGTAGAGCTGGATATCCCATACGCTACACGTTTGCTGAGTTTGTGGACCGGTATCGGGTCCTTATGCCTGGGGTCAAACCAGCCTACAAACAGGCAAGTCTAAAGCATTACTGTCAATGCAGTTGTGACTTGCAGGTCTGGAGTATGTTGTTTGCTTGACAGCTCTTTTCAAAGCTTTTTTTTTTTTCTATGCAGTCTGTTAGAATTGCCTTCTGTTGATATTATTTGACAAGTGCTGACAATTTGCTATGAGGAGTTAGCTTTGAATCTCTGTCCTCTTACAGGAAGATCTGCGAGGGACCTCTCAGCGCATTGTTGTGTCAGTTCTGCAGAGAGATAATGACTGGCAGATAGGAAAGACAAAAATCTTTCTGAAGGTTTGCCACAAATAAGCATTTTTTCAAAGATTTTGCTGTGTTGCAGAATTGTGACAAATGGTATACTTGGTCTTTATTTGCTGTAGGATCATCATGACATGCAGCTGGAAATTGAAAGAGATAAAACCATTACTGACAAAGTCATTTTCATCCAGAAGAGTGTGAGAGGTCGGAAGGAGAGGTACGAGAAAAAGAAAGCGTGAAGAAGAGTAATAAAAATAAATAAAATAAAAATTAAGTCTGATGTGTACCTTTCTGTTTTGTTTACCAGAACTAACTTCCTAAAGCTTAGAAGGGCTGTGACATTAATCCAGCGAATATGGAGAGGCTACATCTCTAGAAAGCGCTATGCTGTGGTGAGTTGGCATGCTGTCTTGTGAAACTTAAGCAGACATAATCTGTTCTGAGGTTTTGTCTGATTGTAATTATGCCTTCTTTCCAGATGCGTGTAGGTTTCTTGCGGCTTCAGGCCTTGTACAGGTCACGGAAGCTGTACCTGGCGTATCAAGCGACCAGGACACGCGTCACCCTGCTCCAGGCCTGGTGCCGTGGCTTCCTGGTGCAGCGAACCTTCTCCAAGCGCTTCCATGCGGTCCTGACCATCCAGGCTTATGCACGAGGAATGATAGCACGTAGACTGTGCAAGCGTCTTCGACTGGAGGTAAATCTGTAGTATCTATCTGTCTGTCTGCCTGCATGCCTGTCTACCTGCCTGCTTGTCTATCGATCTATCTATGAATCTATCTATCTATCGTCTGTCTGATGTCGTCTGTCTGTCTATTATCATCTGTCTGTCTGTCGTCGTCTGTCTGTCTGTCTATTATCATCTGTCTGTCTGTCGTCGTCTGTCTGTCTGTCTATTATCATCTGTCTGTCTGTCGTCGTCTGTCTGTCTGTCTATTATCATCTGTCTGTCTGTCGTCGTCGTCTGTCTGTCTGTCTGTCTGTCTATTATCGTCTGTCTGACTATCTACCTATCATCGTCTGTCTGTCTGTCTGTCTATTATCGTCTGTCTGTCTATTATCGTCTGTCTGTGTATCATGGTCTGTCTGTCTACCTATCATCATCTGTCTGTCTATCATCGTCTGTCTGTCTGTCTATTATCGTCTGTCTGACTATCTACCTATCATCGTCTGTCTGTCTGTCTGTCTATTATCATCTGTCTGTCTATTATCGTCTGTCTGTGTATCATCGTCTGTCTGTCTGTCTACCTATCATCATCTGTCTGTCTATCATCGTCTGTCTGTCTGTCTATTATTGTCTGTCTGTCTATCATCGTCTGTCTGTCTGTCTGTCTATTAACGTCTGTCTGTCTGTCTATTATCGTCTGTCTGTCTATTATGGTCTGTCTGTCTATCATCATCTGTCTGTCTGTCATCATCTGTCTGTCTGTCTGTCTATCATCGTCTGTCTGTCTGTCTGTCTGTCTGTCTATCTATCTGTCTGTCTGTCTGTCTATCAATCATCGTCTGTCTGTCTATTATCTATCTATCTATCATTGTCTGTCTGTCTATTATCTATCTATCTATCACCGTCGGTCTGTTTGTCTCTCTTTTATTGTATGTCTGTCTGTCTATCAATCATCGTCTGTCTGTCTGTCTGTCTGTCTGTCTGTCTTTTATTGTATGTATGTCTGTCTGTCTATCATCGTCCGTCTGTCTGTCTATCTATCTGTCTGTCTGTCTATCAATCATCGTCTGTCTGTCTATTATCTATCTATCTATCATCGTCTGTCTGTCTGTCTATTATCTATCTATCTATCACCGTCGGTCTGTTTGTCTCTCTTTTATTGTATGTCTGTCTGTCTATCAATCATTGTCTGTCTGTCTGTCTCTATCTATCTATCTATCTATCTATCTATCTATCTATCTATCTATCTATATATTGTCTGTCTGTCTATTATCGTCTAGCTGTCTGTCATCGTCTGCCTGTCTATTATCATCTACCTATCTATCTATCTGTCTATCTATCATCATGTCTTTTTTCTATCGTTTTTTTTCTGTTGCTCCGCCTGTCTATGTATCTATTGTCTGTCTGTCTTTTTTTCTGTTGCTCCATCTATCTGATTGTCTATCTATCTATCTATCTATCTATCTATGTGTCTGTCTGTCTGTCTATACTCTTTTTCTAGTTATTTGTGTTGTAAAAAAGATTGTACTCTCTATGTTAAGAGGGAGCGTCGGTTAGAAGCAGAGCAGCAGCGTCTGGCTGAAGAGGAGCGTCTAAAGAACCAGATGACGGCACGCAGGGCTCGGGCAGAGGCAGCAAGGAAGCACCAGGAGCGTCTGGCCCAGCTCGACCGAGAGCAGGAAGAGAGAGAGCAAGCGGAGCGGAATGAGACACGGAGGAAAAAGGAGCTTCTGGAGCAGATGGAGAGAGAAAAACTGGAACCGGTCAATGACTCCGAAATGGTGGATAAGATGTTTGGATTCCTGGGCAATGCCAACTCCCTTCCCAACCTGGAGGGTGAAGCACCAGAAGGGTTTGAGGTATGGAACTTTGTAACTTTTAATCTCTATAATGAGTAACTTACCTTGCCTGGCTTGCATGTTATCTTAGTTTGCTTTTGACTGGATGCAACAGGATCTAGAGAATGTTCCGAGACAGTTTGAAGAGGTCATTAATGAGCCTCTTCCGCTTCCTGATGATGAAGAGGAAGACCTATCAGAGTATAAGTTTGCAAAGTTTGCTGCAACTTACTTCCAGGGAAATGCCACGCATGTGTATATACGGCGGCCACTGAAACAACCTTTGCTGTTTCATGAGGATGAAGGAGATCAGCTAGTAAGCTTTTTTTATTTGTTTATTTATTTAAAATCATTATTTATAATAATAATATAGATTATTAGATGTCACTGTCTTTGCTTACACATTTACTGTATAATATTTAAGTTGTGTTGCCCATATCACATTATGGTTGTTTTGTGTCTTTAGGCTGCTCTAGCTGTGTGGATCACTGTGTTGAGGTTTATGGGCGATCTTCCTGAACCCAAATACCATATCAGCATTAGTGACGGCACTGAGAAGATTCCAGTTATGACTAAAATCTATGAGACGTTGGGGAAGAGGACCTACAAAAGGGAGCTGCAGGCCCTGCAGGTGGATGAGGAGGTGAGACAAGTGCAGTGAAAATGACTAATTTCTACATATAATATTTTTTTATATTAAGTTGTATAAAAGTTCATGTATTATGAATTACAATTGTTTATTTATACATTGTTCTTCGTTAGTTAATGACAACCAAGATGTGTAAAGTAAAGTGTTACCGATATGACGTATGAAACTTTTCTTCATTGTTTCCAGAGTTCCACTACTGACATCCAGAAGAGGAACAGTGTACGGCATAAGCTGGTGTCCCTCACATTAAAGAAGAAAACGAAGATCACAGAGGAGGTTTATAGCAAAGAATCAATTACATTTACGTTGCTCAGTATTTTTGTGGAATTTTTCATTATTCTTTGAACATCAGTTATTTAAAATGGAAATCTTTTGCAACATTATAGATGTCTGTACTGTTTTGCTGTTTATCCTTGCTGAATAAAAGTAAAGGTCATGTATTAAGCTATTCCTCCCTCTGTTAGGTGACCAGACGGCTGACAGACAGTGATTACAGTCTACAGGGAAACAGTATGTTGGAAGACCGACCCACCTCCAATTTAGAGAAGCTCCACTTTATCATTGGCAATGGCATTTTACGCCCTGCTCTCAGGTCATTACATGGCAAATGCATTATTGTTGGTGTACTAGTGCTGTTGAATGTACATTGTATCTGAATTGTATTGCATCTGCATGTGTTTCCTCTCTCAGAGATGAGATCTACTGTCAGATCTGTAAACAGCTGAGTCAGAACACATCCAAAAGCAGCCATGCCCGTGGCTGGATCCTGCTGTCCCTCTGTGTGGGCTGCTTTGCTCCTTCAGAAAAATTTGTCAAGGTAAAAAAAATTTGTTGCATTAGTCAGCAGGAAATTAAATATGATACATTTTTAATTATCCCAGTGATCCTAAACAAACAAACAAAAAAAATCATAATGATGGTGTATCATTTAAATGTGGCCTAACTCATCCCTATTTCTGTATTTTCTTTAGTATCTGCGGACATTCATTACCAGTGGGCCGCCTGGTTATGCACCTTATTGTGAAGAGAGACTGAGAAGGACATTTGTGAATAAGACAAGAACTCAGCCTCCTTCTTGGCTTGAGCTGCAGGTATTTTAGGAAAAAAAGCCATTAGAGTTTGCTTTCCGAAATTCATTGGAAAATATTAATTATTTGACTGGATCTCTGTTTCTTTCCTCCTCCAGGCCACTAAATCTAAGAAACCCATCATGTTACCAGTGACCTTCATGGACGGCACCACTAAGACCCTGCTGACTGACTCCGCCACCACAGCTGAAGAGCTCTGCAATGCTCTGTCAGACAAAATTGGCCTGAAGGATCGCTTTGGCTTCTCCTTATACATTGCACTTTTTGATAAGGTACATTAATGCACAGTCAGACTTTTCAACAGTCATTACTTCAATCTTCAGTGTCACATGATCCTTCACAAATCCTTCTAATATGAGTCTCAGGAAACATTTCATATTATCATCAATGTTAAAAACAGTGGTAGCATGTACATTCCCATGTACATACTATGTAATCATTATAGTAATTACTGTGTAATAACTAGGTACTAACCCTGAACCTAACCTTAACCCATGTAGTTACCTTATTTTACCCAGTATTTTCTTAGGTAAGTACACTGTAAGTACACGTAAGTGCACATACTGTAAAATAAAGTGCAACCAAAACAGTTGTGCTACTTATTTGTATGAATAAAAAAAGATTAATTTTTTTCAGAAATGGAAAGTTCAAAAGAACAGCATTTATTTGATCTTTCGTAACATTTTACTGTCGGTTTTGTAACAGTTAACTGTCACTTCTGATTAATATAATGCACCCTTTCTGATTAAGACGGATGCAATCAAAAACAAACAAAAAAAAACTTAATGACCCCAAACTTTTTAATGTGTCCTTATTTATTTGGTCCATTTGGCCCAATTCAAGACCCTCAAAATGTGCATCCTCCTCAGGTTTCATCCCTGGGCAGTGGGAAGGATCATGTGATGGATGCCGTGTCACAGTGTGAGCAGTACGCTAAAGAGCAGGGTGCTCAGGAGCGCAACGCCCCCTGGAGGCTATTCTTCCGGAAGGAAATCTTCACGCCCTGGCACAACCCTGCCGAGGACGGCGTGGCCACTAACCTCATATACCAGCAAATCGTTCGCGGGGTCAAATTCGGCGAGTACCGCTGTGATAGGGTGAGAGCTGCTGTGTGCATATTTCGCATTGCCTTATGAAGGTTAAATTACTTGCATTAACCAAGCGTATCGATGTGCTCCGTTATCTTAGGAGGAGGACCTGGCCGAGCTGGCCTCTCAGCAGTACTATGTGGACTATGGGTCAGAGATTCTACCAGACCGTCTTCTGAGTCTTATTCCATCCTACATCCCGGACCGCGAAATTACTCCCTCCAAGACAGTGGAGAAATGGTCTCAAATGATCATAGCAACTCACATAAAGGTATTACACATATAGTTTACACACATACATTTTTGGGGGGGGTTAATTATATTATATTAGATTAGATTAGATTAGATTAGATTAGATTAGATTCGAATTTTGAAAAATATGGTATTTTGGAGTTTGAGTTAATAACAATAAATAACTTTTGATACTTTTCAAGGTTGTAATAGCATATACTTAGAATTAGGAATAATATTTTAAGAATTAGCCGAAGAAAAACCCACTAATCTGGGTTGATTAATCTGAATATTTGGTGCATCTCCAATCAGTGTTGGGTGTAACGCGTTACTGTAATTAAATTACTTATCCACTGAAAAAGTAAAGGATTACTGTTCATTTTTAGGTAATTTAATTACAGTTACTTATAATGTACTTGCGTTACATACCGTAAAATAGTTCAACAGTTCTGTTTAAAGCAATATTGAATTTAAAATCTAAATTTGTCGTCTAAAGGTAAAAGTGAACGCTGCCTTTTTAAAATCGTTAGCTGTAGTGCAGTTGCGCGTGAGTTCGCAAGTTCGCACCAGTTGGCTGTGTTGTCGCTGTCTGAAGATGTCGGCAGAAGCGAGTGGCTGTTTTGCAGAATGGAAATATTCCAATTACTTCACTTTTTGACACAGGTAAAATTGACAAGAACATTACGGTAAAATGTAAGCTATATAAATATGTCCTAGAGAGAAAAAACTGTGTGCTCTCTGAGAGACGGTCTTCAGTCAGTGCGCTCTCAACCAAAGCGCACACACATAGCCGCCTCTCACGACTCCAATGTCTATGGTGGTTACAGCCCTAGTATTTAAAAATCCTAACATTTTGAGACGCAAATGTCACCACTTCCTGAAAATGGGTTCACAGTTACAATAAAGAACAGTATATATAACTAAACACATCTATTATTAACCTTTTCATTGTAAGTAAACTTACAGAACTCCACTTTTGCAGCACATCTATGTCTTCATTACTGTGTCAGGCTGTGTCTGACTCACCTCGCGGTACGTTCTCAAGGACGACAGTCTCATTATCTTGCAGCAGTACCTGTATTTCCACCCACCACTAATATAATCTTATAGTTATGATTAACTCTCTGATCTGAAGTGTGTGCAGAGACGACCTTCACACTGTCCACCCTCAGCTACCGTCTGCCGTAATAGAGTGCAATCACAGGACCCTGAATATTTTAGACATTTCTTTCGACCTCACTTAGTGGTCAGTGTCTTGTTATGGATTTGTAGGTTAGGTTAGCACTGCCATCCGTGTGCTAGCTCGTAGCGGTTGATGGGACTGAGCAGGTTGAGATTTGATTGGCTATTCTTGTGGGACCATTAATCACATGTTCCTTCTCTCAAGGGTGAAGGCCATTTTAATTACCCTTCTGCCTTTCATAGGCTAAAGTGATGGACATGAATGTGTAATAATGCTTGGGATCAATTTTATAGATTGTCCTAGCGGTGTGGTAAGTTACATTTTCTGCTTATAAGCAGGTGACGAGAGCAAAGGTAATCGCCTCTGAGGTAATTGCCGATATTGTCTTGCTCTGAGAGCGAGATATTGACGATTGCATCTCCACAGGGAATCTACACGCAGAAGAAGTTTGACTCGCAGAGAGTGAAGGAAGAGGTGGTGGATTTCGCTCGATTTAAGTGGCCTTTGCTTTTTTCACGCTTCTATGAGGCCTTCAAATTCTCAGGTAAGTCTTACAGAGAACAGTTCACCCCAAAATAAAACTCAGTCAGTGAGTTGAATAGATCAGTCAGAATTGCGAACAAATCATTCAGACCAGTTTTGTGAACAGAATCATCTGTTTCAATGTAAAGATCTGACTCAGTTCATTCACAAATTTCATGTACTCCACTTATTAAGGCTCCAAGGAGAACTAGGGCAGATATTATCATTTTATTTAGGACATATATATATATATATATATATATATAGGGCATATAGGGCAGATATTATATTATAGTTGTTTATGTAGTTTGGTTTTGTATAGTTTAAATGTGCAGTTCTACTACAAGAATTTACTGGTAATCTATTAAAATTATAATAGTTATCTATTAAAATGATAAGTATACAAATAAGTTTTTACAAACATGCTATTACATGATGGAAATAAAATTGAATTTTAGGGACAGAATGAATGAAAATAACTTTTGGTAGTTTGCAAGGTTGTAATAGCATATTTTGAATTGGGAATAATATTTTAAGAATTAGCCATTGGAAAACCCCACTAAATATTTAGTGGTTCTCCAATGTCTATGGTGGTTATGGTCCTGGTACTTTGGGCTTGAGGTGGGAAAATGCTAAAAATTAACACAAAATAAAAAAAAAAAAAAAAAAAATCCTAACATTTTTAGCCACAAATGGCACCATTTCTTGAAAATGGGTCCACAATTATTTTATAGAATAGTTTATATAGCCAAGCATATCTATTATTATATCTATAATTATTCATCTATTATTAAGTCTGTTCATCATTTTTAAATATTAATGTCAATATAACAGACTTTTTATGTGACATTTTATATGACCTTTTTAAAGTTCCAGTCTCCATTCTGTGTAATTGCATGAAAAAAAGTGATTAGAATGTTATTCCAAATTTCTTTATTTGTGTTCCACAGAAGAAATTCTCGTTGGGGGAATTATTCTGTTATGTTATACTTTAAATCATATATATAAATCAGTTGGACATATTGCTCTGATAAAGTGTGGTAAAGTTAAACCATTCTTTCTGTTTGTTCACAGGGCCTAGTCTCCCAAAGAATGATGTCATAGTGGCAGTGAACTGGACTGGAGTCTACTTTGTGGATGAACAGGAGCAGGTCCTTCTGGACCTTTCTTTCCCAGAGATCACTGCAGTCTCCAGTAGCAGGTGTGGTAGCTTATCGAACCAAACCCACTTCATTTAATGTAAGTGTTCTCTGTATTGTAATTTTTGGTAAAACTTGTGGATACAGAGGTGGAAAGCTTCAAGGACAGAGCTTCACTCTGGCTACCATTAAAGGAGATGAGTATACCTTCACATCCAACAATGCCGAAGACATCCGTGACCTGGTTGTCACCTTTTTAGAGGGCCTGCGTTCTAGGTCAAAGTTTGTGGTGTCCCTGATGGACAGCCATTACCCTGGTGAGCACACATTAACCATATGGGCAGAAGTTGAGTTTATAACATTGCAGTGATTCAGGCCCAAACAGACTTTGGGTCAAGACAAGACAGTCCAGCAAAAACATCTTGTTTCTGTTTGTTTTTCCAGCTGGGCAAGACTCTTCGTTCCTGAGATTCTCAAAGGGAGATCTGATTTTTCTGGATGAGCAAACTGGAGAACAGGTCCTGACTTCAGGTTGGGCTCATGGGGTCAATGACAGAACCAAGAAGAGAGGAGACTTCCCTGCAGACAGCGTCTATGTGCTGCCCACTATCACCAGGCCACAATATGATATTGTGGTCAGTGTTTTTTCATTCAATACATTATTTGAACATTCTCAGGAAAAAAAGAATGTGGCGCTAAAGGAACAACTTTGTATCTTATTTACCCCTAAACGAATCATAGTAGTGCTAATATGCACCTTTTAGGAGTATATAAGGTACAAAGTTGTCCATTTAACTCTTTCCCTGCCATTGACAGAAATTTCCAGCTTTCCGTGTTTTCGCTATTATAGTCTACATCTCCTGAAAGTGTACTGAATCTCCTGATCAAAACACGGGTGAAAAAGAATCAGAAACAAGCGATAAAAAAAACGCAATCAGTATATAAATCAAAACTGCCTAATGTTACTGAATGAAATGTCGACCCAGGATGAGCTACAGGACTGTGCAATCTTTGGGGGTGTTCTCGATCTACTCCATCTATGTTTGTTTTGATCATCGTTCTGAATCTGATCAGATGTAGTCTTTGACAAAAATGTGGTTTTCTCAGCTTTTTGCTTAAAATGTTGCTTTTTTCATGAAACTTACCCATATTCAAGTGTTGATTTAAAAAAAAAGCATGAAGCTAGAATGAAATGTTTTTGTTTTTTAAGCAGAGGATCTGTTCTTTCTTTTGATATGATGCATGTTCATATATTCAATCAGCAAAATATTCTGGGGGCCATGAACTTTTTGTGAATTTTTTTTTTTTTTTAACGGTGGTGGTGACTGGCAACTTTTTTTTAAAAACGCTGGTGGGGAAAGAGTTATAGGTTATTTTTATATGATGGTGTATTAAATTTACCTTAGAAAACCAAAACGTTCATATTCAAAACACAAGCATTTCCACCAAAACATGCCACATATTTAAACTAAAGAAGGACTTGGGATATCGAATAGTCACTGGACCATCTAATATCTGTTTCTTACAGACGTTGATCACCATGTCCCCAGACCAGCGTAAGGACTCCATAAATTTGTCCAGTAAGAATCTGTTGGACAGTGGGGAGAAGGTTCAGCCATACACTCTAGAGGAATACTCCTACGATCACTTCAGGTGCTTGAACGCTCTTCAGGACCTTTCCACCCTTTGTTGTGTCCGAATGGAAAAGTACTGTTTTTAAAGTTGAGAAAATTAAGTTATTAAGGTTTATTATATTACTAAAGAGTACAAGGGTCATATACCAATCAGTCAGTATCAGTATCTGGCCAATAACATTGAAGGATTAATGAAAATCAAAGCATGCTTTAAATGCACAGTATCTTTTAAATATTAGCTGTATTGACTGTGTTAGGCACCACACCTATGATTGTATTTCATCATTGTGCACACTAATTTTATACCATTCCCTTCTTTTTTATATAATTCTGGATTAATTACCTTTCCGTGTACCTTTCCAACCTCTAGACCCCCTTCAAAGAGCACACTGAGTCGTGTGATCATCAATAAAGGCAGAGGGAAGGATAAAATTTGGTGTTGCACCAGAGAACCTCTCAAACAGCCTTTGCTGAAAAAAGTCCTCAGCCATGAAGAGCTGTCCCAGGATGCCTGCCAGGCTTTCATTAATATCCTCTACAGTTAATAGTATTACCTTCATAATGTTTTGAATGTCTAACTGCAGTTCCCTCAGTTTGACCCTTGACTCTGTCGTACCTATCATGAAGTACATGGGCGACTACCCCTCGAAGCGAAGCCGTTCGGTCAATGAGCTCACGGATCAGATCTTTGAGGGCGCTTTGAAGGCTGAACCTCTGAAGGATGAGATCTTCTGTCAGATCATCAAACAACTGACAGAGAATCACGTCAAGTAGGTTTTTCCCAGCTAAACTGGCGCACTGTATATTCAATGACTCTCATTCACGCAATTGTGTTTTATTGCATTTGTGCAAAGAAAAAAAAAACTCAATAAAAGGGCTTTAGCATATTATTATTATTATAACTATTATTACATTATATTTAAGGATTTAAAAAGTGATTTTAAAATGTTTAAATAATAATATTATATTATAATTTTATATTTGTATGTAATTGATATATAATTATTTTAAAATTATTATAATATACTTTCGTATTATTATTATTATTATTAAAAAAAACATTTAAAATATATATATATATATATATATACAACAACAGCTATTATTGTTATGATATAATATAAATATACACATTTAAGAATTTAAACTTTTTACACATATTTTTTATATTTTATTTTAATATTATTGTTTTTAATGTTATTTACATATATATATTTAATTATATATAATTTATAATTTGTGCATAAATATTATCATTAATAATATAATAAATCTGCAATTCACAATGCAATATAACAACCACCAAATACACAGTCTAGCTACGTAGAGTATATATGAATATATGAATCAATAAATCAAAGATAAGATTAAATCATAGGAGAGAAGAGGATTCAATATTAATGTAATATTCTGAAAGTATATAACATTAGATTTGGAAAAATAAAACCTCAGATGAACAACATCACATGACATATCACATTGTGTCATTATTCATTTAACAAAAACTAGTGGGTAACACACTAAGGACACCCTTGTGGTTTCCTTAGCCATTAAGAGGGTAAGTAACGGTCAAGCGCTGCTAATCAAATGCCTTTGATTAGTTGATCATCAGCAAAATATTATCATTAATAATATACAAATTATAACATATATAAGTATATTATTTAAGTTTAACACATTCCATATTCTAGGTGATTATTACATAGGTGTGATTTTGTTCTTTAATATACTTGCAATATATGATGATTCTGCATCAAAATGTTTGCTCACATTTTACACAGTTAGTGAAAGAGACCCATAACTGTGAAAGCAGTTAATGTGGCCCATAAATCTGTAACAGTCTGTCCCCTAGTGGTTAGCCTGTAAATGACCAAATCTGCTTTACGTTATCAACATTTACTTGTTCTCTGTGTTCAGATACAGTGAGGAGAAGGGCTGGGAGTTGCTCTGGCTCTGCACTGGGCTTTTCCCTCCCAGTAACATGCTGCTTCCTCATGTCCAAAAGTTCCTACAGTCCAAGAAACATCATCCAGTCGCACCAGACTGCATGCAGAGACTGCAGAAAGCCTTGAGGTGACTCTAACAGCACATACAAATATGTATCTCAAATGTTGCATGGATTCCCTTAAAACATTTTGCTCTTCACGTACAGAAATGGATCCAGAAAGTATCCGCCTCACCTTGTAGAAGTGGAGGCCATTCAGCACAAAACTACCCAGATCTTTCACAAAGTGTACTTCCCTGATGACACTGATGAGGTGAGAGTTTTCATGTTACCTGTTCCGTACGTTTTATCCAACCTCCTGTGGTGGTAATATTCACTTTCTCTCTCATGCCTGACTGTTTATTTATGCATGAGGAAGCACAGAGAACGCCCTGTTGTGCTCTGACCTCATTTGAATCCTCAATTAAGCTCAGAGTTATGTGCTGCTGAAGAATATGGCATAAGAGAGATGAAGCTCCAGAGACACATTTTTAAATATATTTGAAATATTCTGGCCTGTACTGTTTTATATAAAAAAAAATTATAAATAGACATGGTAGACGTGGAATGCAATTCATAATGCAATATAACAAACACCAAATACACAGTTTAGCTATGTACAGAATATATGAATCAATAAATCAAATATAAGATTAAATCATAGGAGAGAAGAGGATTCAATATTAATGTAATATTCTGAAAGTATATAACATTAGATTTGGAAAAATAAAACCTCAGATGAACAACATCACATGACATATCAAATCGTGTCATTATTCATTTAACAAAAACTAGTGGGTAACACACTAAGGACACCATTGTTGTTTCCATTAAGAGGGTAAGTAACGGTCAAGCACTGCTAATCAAATGCCTTTGATTAGTTGATTATCAGCAAGAGTGATCACTTCTATAAAAGCAGAAGTTTTGGCAGTTTGCTGTCTGGAGCCTTCAGATGTGTGTTAACACATCAACAATTATTTTAAAGAAGCAAATGTTGCTGCCATCAATCTGGAAAAGGTTATACAGCCATTTCCAAACAATTTGAAGTCCATCATTCTACAGTGCGGATGATTATTCACAAGTGGAACACATTCAAAACTTACACTAATCTTCCCAGGAGTGGACGTCCCAGTAAATTCACCCCAAGATCAGACTGCCTAATGCTCAGGGAAATTGCAGACAACCGAAGAGCGACACCTCAGGCCCTGTTTCCACCTGGCATTAAGATGCGTTTTGTTCAATCGGATGACAAGTAGACGAGGGAGACACATACCCGTTTTGCACTTGGTATTTTAATCCGTCTCTTTTGTCCACTTTCAACCATTTCTGTCCTTATTTCTTCAAGGGGACGGTCTATGGGGCGGTAAATGTATGTTTTTAGATCTTTCTATCTAATGGACAAAATAAGATCATATAATTTACATATGAACGCTACCGGAGACGACGGAAAACATACAGAGAGCATCAGCTTTCGTTTCGTTTCTGCTCTGACTCAAGCACCAAGACCACACAGTGTGTGTGTTAGAAATCAGAAATTGTGAGAGGGAACATTGTGCTTGGTATGTTTTTCATCTTCAATCCAAACTTGGGTCTTCGGCCGACAAAGTTTAAATCCCTTCCGGCTAGCGTGCTTCCCATAATATTTATGCATTAGGTCAGTAGGCGGAGAGTAGGTGGTCTTTAGTGGCTGTTCGAACACATTCAACCATATGAGCTGTGAAAAGCAATCCGGTCGAATGTGTTTTTTCGGCCCTGTTTCCACCTGGTATAAAGATGTGTTTTGGTCAATCGGATCACAAGTGGACGGCGCTAAATACAGGTGTAAACAGGGTGTAAAATGTTTTGAGCTTGTCCACTTTTGACCACTTCTAGAGGTAGTCGAAAATGCATTCGACCGAATTGCTTTCATAGTGGAAATGCTCATGTGGTCGAATGTGCCCAAACAGCCACGAAAGACGCCTGCTCTCCGCCTACTGATTTAATGCTTAAAGGTGCCCTAGATTATGTTTTTAAAAAATGTAATATAAGTCTAAGGTGTCCCCTGAATGTGTCTGTGAAGTTTCAGCTCAAAATATCCCATAGATTTTTTTTTATTAAATTTTTTGTCTAATGCCTTTCATAATGATAATGTTGGGACCGTGGGCTGGCATATGCAAATATTGGGGGCGTACACCCCGACTGTTACGTAACAGTCGGTGTTATGTTGAGATTCGCCTGTTCTTCGGAGGTCTTTTAAACAAATGATATTTATATAAGGAGGAAACAATGGTGTTTGAGACTCACTGTATGTCATTTCCATGTACTGAACTCTTGTTATTTAACTATGGCAAGATAAATTCAATTTTTCATTCAAGGGCACCTTTAACATTAAGGGAAGCGCGCTAGCCTGATGGGATTTAAACTTTGCCAGCTGAAGACCCATGCTTGGTTTGAAGATGAAAAATGTACCAAGCACAATGTTCTCTCACCATTCGTGATTTCTTCACAGTATTCATCATGGTATTGTGAGCAGAAATGAAAGCTGATGCTCTCCGTATGTTTTCCGTCATCTCTGGGCATGTATATTGCACAAGCTTATTTTGTCCATTAGGTCGAAAGATCTTACCTGCCCATAGACCCTCCCCTCAAAGAAATCAGGACAGAAGTGGTTGAAAGTGGACAAAAGATACAGATTAAAATACCAGCTCCCTCATCCACTTGTGATTTGATTGACCAAAATGCATCTTAATACCAGGTGGAAACAGGGCCTTTGACTACTTGTGGAAGTGGTCAAAAGCGGACAAGCTCAAAACATTTTGTACCCCATTTACACCTGTAATTAGCATCGTCCACTTGTGATCCAGTCGACCAAATCTTAATACCAGGTGGAAACAGGGCCTCAGACTCTACAGGCCACAGTTAACATGATGAAGTTCATGACAGTACAATTAGACAAAGATGGGACAAGTATGGCATGTTTGGAAGGGTTTCCAGGAGAAAGCTTCTTCTCTCTAAAAAGAAAAAAAGCAGCACAACTTAGGTTTGCAAAGTTGCATCTGAACAAACCACACGACTTCTGAAACAAAGTCCTTTGGACAGACAAGACCAAGGTGGAGATGTTTGGCTATAATGCACAGTGCCAAGTTTGGTGAAAACTAAACACAGCATATAAGATCAAATACCTCATACCAAAAGTCAAGCATGCTGGTGGAGGGTTGATGATTTTGGGCTTGTTTTGTAGCCACAGGCCCTGGGCATCTCACAGTCATTGAGTCAACCATGAACTCCTCTGTATACCAAACTATTCTAGAGTCAAATGTGAGACCATCCATCTGACAGCTAAAGCTTGGCCAAAATTTGTGTCATGCAATTGGACAATGATCTGAGGATCATACAACAGAATGGCTGAAAAAGAAAAGAATCAAGGTGTTGCAATGGCCCAGTCAAGTCCTGACCTCTTCCCAACTGAAAAGCTGTGGCGAGAGCTGTGCATAGACAAATGTCCACAAACCTCAATAAACTGGAGAAACATTGTAAAGAAGAATGGACCAGAATTCCTCCAGAATGATGTGAGAGACTGATAAAGTCATACAAAAATGATTACTAGAAGTTATTCCTGCTAAAAGAGGATCTACAAGCAACTGAATCACCCATGGCTCTGCCATCTTTTTGTTAAATAAATAATAAAACGGTGTAATATGTCATTGTTCTTCATCTGAGGTTTTATTTTCCAAATTTTAAGACCTGCCAATAACCAGATAATTTTTCATTGTCCTGATATAAAAAAACATAGAATTCAGTAGGGTGTCCTCTTTTTCTGGCATCTGATATGGTGTGTCTTTTATTTTCAATTATCCTTTTTTATTCAAAGGCTTTTGAGGTTGAATCAAGCACAAAAGCCAAAGATTTCTGCCTGAACATCGCTGGCAGAATGATGCTCCAATCCTCTGAGGGCTTCAGCTTGTTTGTCAAAATTTCTGACAAGGTAAGGTTACAAAGTTCTGTGGGACTTTATGAGACACTAAACTCAGGAGCTGATTTTTACATTACAGATTTTTCCTCTCAAAACACATGCCCTGTAGTCAGCAATTATTCGTCAGTACGAGTGTATTTTTTTTATGTAGGATGTCTTATCAGTACTGGGTTAAAACGTTTCAGGTGATCAGTGTGCCGGAAGGAGATTTCTTCTTCGACTTTGTTCGACATCTGACAGACTGGATCAAAAAAGCCAGAGCTGTGAAAGATGGTGATTTATGTTTATTCTTCATAAAAATGATCAATATTTTTTGAGTGTAAAAACATGAGAGGTGTTAATACTTCTGTTCATTCTGTAGGCATAGTGCCTTCACTGACCTATCAAGTGTTTTACATGAAGAAACTGTGGACCAACACCATTCCAGGCAAAGATCCCATGGCCGACTCTATTTTCCATTACTTCCAGGTGGAAATCTCTCTCTGTACTTAATCTGTGTCATTCAGGCTCACTTTCAAACACATTATCACACTCTTGCTTCTTCCATTTTCATAAACTCTTCTTCAGGAGCTCCCAAAGTACCTGCGTGGCTACCACAAGTGCTCTCTTGAAGAGGCTTTCCAGCTGGCTGCGCTGATTTACAGGGTGAGGTTTGAGGAGGACAAATCACAGTTTCTCAACTTCACCAAGATGCTGAAGGAGCTCGTCCCTCAGGACCTGATCCGTCAGCTCTCACCCGACGACTGGAAACGGGTGAGTGAGCAACACTCAATGTTTTCTTCTTCAAACGTTCATTTATTACAAGTCAGTAAATGCTGTGAATGTATATGTCTTTGTTTCTTCCGCAGCCCATCGTCACATACTTCAATAAACATGCAGGGAAGTCTCGAGAGGAAGCAAAACTGATGTTTCTAGAAATCATTTACAAGTGGCCTACTTTTGGATCTGCCTTTTTTGAAGTCAAGGCAAGTTTGTCACAATATTATCCGGTGCTGATTTACATAAATGTCGGGCAAACAAAATTGCTAGCAATTGTTATAGGCCTGCTTTGTAAAATAAACTGCATCTGGTTTGATGATGTTTGAAATTCGTCCACAGCAATCCTCAGATCCAAATTTCCCAGAAGTCCTTTTGATAGCGATCAACAAACTTGGTGTTACTCTCATTGACCCGAAAACGAAGGTAGGTTTACAAACTGCCCAAAATAATGTAATGTAAATAAGTGGCAACTGTAATATATTGTCATTTTAGCCTAAATACTACATACACTACTGTTCAGGTTTGGTGTCAGTATGATTTTTTTAATGTATTTGAAATGTCTTATTGTTTATTTGATTAAAAAGCAATATTGTGAATTATTATTATTATTATTTAAAAGAACTGTTTTCTATTAAAAAAATAAATAAAAATAATTTAATTTTATGATGGCAAAGCTGAATTTTCAGCATCATTACTCCAGTCTTCAGTGTCACATGATCCATCAGAAATCATTCTAATATGCCGATTTGGTGCTCAAGAAAAATTTCTTATTATGAATGTTGAAAACAGTTTTTTTTGAGGAAACTCTGATACATTTTTTTCAGGATTGTTTGATGAATAGAAAGTTAAAAAGAACAATTTTTTGTAACAATGTTAGTCTTTACTGTCACTTTTAAACCATTTAATTTGTCTTTACTGAATAAAAGTATTAAATCCTTTATTTATTTTTTTACTGACCCCAAACTTTGGAATGGTAGTGTATTTTATTTTAGCATTTTGCTCATATTTAAATATTGATGTTACTCTTAAGTTGCCGTAACATAAAGCCAATTAACACTTTCGTTCTCATTTGAGTCAAAGACAGCAACAGAATTTTTATTATATCCTTATGTTAAAAAAATAAAACCTTTTGGATATTGTTTGAATGGCATTTACTCATTTGTCTGCAGGACATTTTGGGCACACATCCCTTCACCAAAATCTCTAACTGGAGTAGTGGACATACCTATTTCCACATTACCATTGGTAACCTGGTTAGAGGCAGCAAACTGCTGTGTGAGACATCACTGGTGAGTCAGTCATCCCTTACATCAGTGCTTCCCAAGCCTGTTCCTGGAGTACACAACTCTTCCTATCAAACATAACTGATTCAACTCATTAGCTTGTTAGTAGAGCCTCCAAGCACTGAAAAAGATTGGTCAGATAAGGGAGACATCCAAAATGTGTACTGTTGGTATGCTGCCAAGAAGCAGAGTTGGGAAACACTGCCTTACGTATAATACTGTGGTGGTACCATAATATGGTGATAGTATCAGATGGTAATACCATGGTACTTTTGAGACAAATGCTCTCCAGCTATTCCTTTATAATGAATGTATAATCATACTTTACTGTGTGGTTTAATAATACAGTCCAACTATCCTCACTATAGGGATACAAGATGGATGACCTTCTCACCTCTTACATCAGTCAGATGCTGACTACCATGACCAAGCAGCGCAGTTCACGTGGAAACAACAAGTAACACGAAAGGCAGTTTATTTATAAGCGCACAGACTTCTCACTATTTCTTAGATCCATAATGTTGATACATGAGGATAAACTGAATCTGCTTTTAGTGTTGTTACATTTTCATACTGAAGCCTTAATTGTAAATTTTGAGTTTAATTTATTTATAGCATTTCTCAGTATTTTAATGTCAATGAAGAACATGTTTCATTGACAGTCAACAAACTTGTTGCCTTTAAGCTTTAGGCCCTCGTATGGTTTTTACTCTGATACCAAATTAAAAGTCAGATCAAGTTCCTGATTTCAATTATTTAATTTGTGGTTGATTTGCACATCTCATTTTGCCAATTAAATGCATTATAAAAGTTTATAAATGTTGCAGTATTTGGGTTTGCTACTTAGCTCACTTTGTTCTCATCCTGGTCATTTTAAAGCACTTATTGAAATTATTGGTACATAAATGTCATTTTACTAAATCTACAAAATGTAATTCATCCTCTAATTAAGTTTTCTGAATAGTATTTCTCTTCCTTTGTAAATGTTTGACCAGGTATTACAGAGGTATGTATTAAATGTATTTTATATATTAAATGATCAGTTATATGGCCATAATCATTATAATTTCTGCACAATATATTTAGGATGAATGGTTGAATCTTTAGACATTGTTTAATTATTTTTTTCTTTTTCTTTTTTGAATATATGCATTAATTTGTAGTTTGTAATTAGTCATTCTAATTTTATTATGTTGGAAGCTGCTGTTTATAAATAAAACTCAATATATGAGATGGCTTGGCTATTTTAATGAGGTTCTTGACATTGGTATGCTCAATGATCAATGATTTGAGATCATATGATCAGTCATATAACAATTAGATCCTTTGAATACAACATGTGAAACCCTATATTTAGTTATAAAATAGGTCTGTTCACTAAACACTGAAAATAATTATTTTAGTATTATTTATATACTGATAGTATTATTTATATACTGTTTATATTTTCAGTTTTCATTTTAGTTTTAGTAATTTTGTTATGCACTTTTGTCATTGTTATTACTTTTATAATAACATAGGTTTATAGTTTAAGTAAGATTTTGTAGATTTTTTGCAAAATTCAAGGTACGAGAATATACTCTTGCAAGAATTTAATCAGACACAAGAGCTCTTCAAATAATAAAAAATAAGATTGTAACAGTTTTCATATTTGAGGAAAAACTGTGATTAATGAGAAAAAAATCAAAGAGCATCATGACTTCAGACAAACACAGATCATATTGCAATAACCAAAGAATGTTTACACTGAATGATATGGCTTAAATATGATTCTGAATCAGATCTACATTAAATTTGAACAAGACAAAAAGGACAAAAATGATTTATGGTCTCAGATTCTTACACAATTAGGGCCCTGTCTGGGGGTAATGATTCATCCAAAACCATGAAATTGATTTTAAATACCACTTAAGATGAAACATTAAACAAGGATGGATATGTTAATATTTCAATGAAGGAAACATAATTTTCATCGACATGACAAACATTTCTATTCATACTTGAAATGGAAACTTTTATGGAAATCCTGAGGCTTGTGAAATGCAATAACTCAAATGACAATCTAAAGTCAGAGATTAGTCACTAGAATTTAGCATTTGTTATCTGTATCTCATCATATCACAAGAGGACAGCTCACATGTCTGTCATAAGACATTTTGTGACACTTAGAATTTATAAAATGTAAGGGTGATTTCAATGTACCACTTAAACTGTGATTTATACTTAACTGAACATTTTATTTTAATATAAGGGGCTAAATATGAACTAAGAGCTTTAATCAGGCACTTTAGACAGATGGTACCTGCTTCTCAGAGTCAGAGCTGCTCATGTTGGATAAAGACCAGACATCATTCACCTCTGTTCATGGGAACAAGAAACATGATCAGCATAATGGTCTTAAAGAGTCAGATTATTCCTCTTTTATTTGCCTTAAAGGGTTAGTTCACCCAAAAATGAAAATTCTCAAGCATGACGTGATCTTCTTTGATCTTCTGAGGGTTGTGGTCTGGCGTTGACTTCCGCTTGCTGCTTGCTTGTATGCTCTTTCTTTCTTCAGCAAAAACTACACAATATTCTACTACTCCTACTACAACTATTCTCTTCAGAGAGCTAAAAAGGCCCCAATATTTGTATTCTCTTTTGACGCACTTTATCTTTTAATTTACGCACACGTGGTTTCTACTTGCGTCAATTGCTAGGTTACTTGTCTATCACCTTTTTTTACTTGAGTCAATGCATTTTGTATTTGCATCAATAGCTTAAGCAATACACACATTTCTTTTATTATACATTTTTATCAGATGTCTACCTTGCTAGACATTTATTTCCTAACTGTCTTCATTCTTATCAGTTACACACAACAATATTTCTCTCCCCAGAACCCATGCTCACCTACACACATAATGCAACATTTGTCACCTTTATACACTTCACTCAAGCCACAGCATGTGTTTTTGTATGTCTCGTCTATGAAAACTTCATAGACACCAGAGATTCTCCAAGTTTAGCAATTTTCAGCTTTTTATTATATCTTTTAAAATCTTTATCAAATTGTTTGGAAGAGAACACTCCATTTCTCTTGACAGTGAGAACCAATGAGGTTCATTCTCATGTTACGCAGCACGTTTGAGCTTCCAGAAGAGGTTTGGTTGAGCTTCTGTTTATGTTTGCTGATCAGTGTTTATGCGAATAAAAGCCTAAATTCAATCTGTTCATTATATAAAGTGGTTGAGTCACTTCAGGAAATTTAGACTAAACCGCTCAATTCATATTTTACAATATCTATGAACTTTTTGAAGCGTCAAAGTGGTAGTTGCGTAGCTGTCTATGGAGGGACAGAAAGTTCTCAGATTTAATTAAAAAGATCTTCATTTGTGTTACGAAGATGAACGAAAGTCTTACGGGTTTGAAACGACATGAGGGTGAGTAATTAATGACAGAATTTTCATTTTTGGGTGAACTAACCCTTTAAGAGGTGGTTTACAATATTAAATGCCTCTTACCTGTCCTGAACTGTCTGTAGGACCCATTTTCAAGTACTGAACTGCTGTCTACACTGAGAGCCAACCCACGCTCCCTCCACCTGCAACACATCACGATTGACAGTCTACAGATTGCCTTTTGTATGGAGTACAGAGTTATTTCAGGTTGTAGATACATGGTCACAGTCACAGTGACATGTTGTAAATTCTGTGCTTACACTCACCAGTGAAACACAAAGACAAACACAACAAGAAGAAGGGAAGTGATGTCAGTAAGAGTCCACATAAGCCTGTACTCATCTGGCGTCTGAGAGAGAGAAGAAAACCACAGGAAAAAACTCCTGAATGATGAGACGAACAAATCCTTGACAACTGTAGATGTGTGTCATTTACCATGAGAAAGAGCGGTCTTTGCAGTTTCTTGAGGATGTGAACAGCATTAGTGGCGACAGAATGAGCCCCTGCACACCAGGCAAGAGAATACAGCCACGGCTCGCTGATCACGTACAGGTTGGTGCTGATGTTGGCAACAGCGTATTTTCTGTAATCGATAAAGGTCACACACACTTTATTTGTAATGCATGTGTAACACATACAGTACCGGTCAAAAGTTTTTTTAAAATAAGTCTCTTATGCTCACCAAGTCTGCCTTTATTTAATCAAAAATACAGTAAAAATGTAATAATTTAAAATAGTTTTCTATTTGAATATTTCAAAATTTAATTTAAGATTTTTGGAAACAATGATACCATTCAAACATTTGTGGTAACATTTAAAAAAGAAAACTTTTATTCATTAAGGATGCAATAAATTGATCAAAGGTGACAGTAAAGACATTTCTAATGTTACAAAAGATTTCTTTTTAATAAATGCTTTAATAATTTGAATAAATACATTTAAAAATGTAGTTCATTGAACTTTCTATTCATGAAACAAAAAAGTATCACCATTTCCACAAAAATGTTAAACAGCAAAAACTGTTTTCAACATTGATTAAACAAATAATAAGAATTGTTACCTAAGCACCAAATCAGCATATTAGAATGATTTCTGAAGGATCATGTGACACTGAAGACTGGAGTAATGATGCTGAAAATTCAGCTTTACCAATCACAGGAACAAATTACATTTTTTAAAAATATATTACATAGAACACTACCTTTGTAATAACTTTTCGCAATATTACGGTGGTGACCAGGGTGGGCGAGAGCCGTGAGGGAATGGCGTGAGGCGCGAGAGTTAATGAGCTTCACCTGGGTGGCGCACCGGCCTTGAGTCTCTCACGGAGGAGCTCCGGAAGCATAAAAGGAAGAGCGACGACAGTGAAGGATGAGAGAGGACCAGGCCTGGATGTTATTTTATGTTTTATTATGTTTGTGTGGCCGGCAGATATCCGTGAGGATCTGCCAGCATTACTTTCGTTTTGTTCTTTGTTTATTTTGGAATTAAAGTTTTGTTAAACGTTCGCCGGTTCCCACCTCCTTCTTCCTTCTCCTGTTACAATTACTTAGATAAGTAATAAGAGACTTCTTTCAAAAACATTACAAATTTGTAATGTTTCCAAACTATTGACAGGTACTGTATATATATATTTGGGATATCTCATGTTTACCAAGTAACAGTAAAAACAGTAATATTGTGAAATATTATTATTATAGAATTTAATTTAAAATAACCTTTTTCTATTTTACTATATTTTAAAATGACATATTCCTGATGCAAAGCTGAATTTTTAGCATCATTACTCCAGTCTTCAGTGTCACATGATCCTTCAGAAATCATTCTTATATGTTGATTTGCTGCTCAAGAAATATTTATTTGATTCTTTGATGACTAGAAAGTTCAAAAGAATTGTATTTGATATAGAAATCTTTTGTATCATAATAAATGTCTTTACTACGGAAGATGATTAGGGCCAAGCAATAATAAAAAAAAAACCCATCTCGAGATTAAAGTTGTTAAATTTCGAGAAAAAAGTCGAGATAAAATGTTGAGAATAAACTCGTTAAATTACGAGAAAAAACTTGTTAAATTTCGAGAAAAAAGTCGAGATAAAATGTTGAGAATAAAGTCATTAAATTATGAGAAAAAACTCGTTAAATTACGAGAACAAATTCATTAAATTACGAATTTGTTCTCATAATTAAACAACTTTTTTCTCGTAATTTAATGACTTTATTCTCATAATTTAATGAGTTTATTCTCAACATTTTATCGACTTTTTTCTCGAAATTTAACGTAATTTTTCTCATAATTTAACGAATTTGTTCTCGTAATTTAACGACTTTTTTCTCGTAATTTAATGACTTTATTCTCATAATTTAACGAATTTGTTTTCATAATTTAACAACTTTTTTCTCGTAATTTAATGACTTTATTCTCATAATTTAACGAATTTGTTCTCGTAATTAAACAACTTTTTTCTTGTAATTTAATGACTTTATTCTCATAATTTAATGAGTTTATTCTCAACATTTTATCGACTTTTTTCTCGAAATTTAACGTCATTTTCTCATAATTTAACGAATTTGTTCTCGTAATTTAACGACTTTTTTCTCGTAATTTAATGACTTTATTCTCATAATTTAACGAATTTGTTTTCATAATTTAACAACTTTTTTCTCGTAATTTAATGACTTTATTCTCATAATTTAACGAATTTGTTCTCGTAATTTAATGAGTTTATTCTCAACATTTTATCGACTTTTTTCTCGAAATTTAACGTCATTTTTCTCATAATTTAACGAATTTGTTCTCGTAATTTAACGACTTTTTTCTCGTAATTTAATGACTTTATTCTCATAATTTAACGAATTTGTTTTCATAATTTAACAACTTTTTTCTCGTAATTTAATGACTTTATTCTCATAATTTAACGAATTTGTTCTCGTAATTTAATGAGTTTATTCTCAACATTTTATCGACTTTTTTCTCGAAATTTAACGTCATTTTTCTCATAATTTAACGAATTTGTTCTCGTAATTTAACAACTTTTTTCTCGTAATTTAATTATTTTATTCTCATAATTTAATGAGTTTATTCTCAACATTTTATCGACTTTTTTCTCGAAATTTAACGTTATTTTTCTCATAATTTAACGAATTTGTTCTCGTAATTTAACGACTTTTTTCTCGTAATTTAATGACTTTATTCTCATAATTTAACGAATTTGTTTTCATAATTTAACAACTTTTTTCTCGTAATTTAATGACTTTATTCTCATAATTTAACGAATTTGTTCTCGTAATTTAATGAGTTTATTCTCAACATTTTATCGACTTTTTTCTCGAAATTTAACATCATTTTTCTCATAATTTAACGAATTTGTTCTCGTAATTTAACAACTTTTTTCTCGTAATTTAATTATTTTATTCTCATAATTTAATGAGTTTATTCTCAACATTTTATCGACTTTTTTCTCGAAATTTAACGTCATTTTTCTCATAATTTAACGAATTTGTTCTCGTAATTTAACGACTTTTTTCTCGTAATTTAATGACTTTATTCTCATAATTTAACGAATTTGTTTTCATAATTTAACAACTTTTTTCTCGTAATTTAATGACTTTATTCTCATAATTTAACGAATTTGTTCTCGTAATTTAACAACTTTTTTCTCGTAATTTAATGACTTTATTCTCAACATTTTATCTCAACTTTTTCTCGAAATTTAACACGTTTTTTGTCGTAATTTAACGAGTTTATTCTCAACATTTTATCTCGACTTTTTTCTTGAAATTTAATGAGTTTATTCTCAACATTTTATTTCGACTTTTTTCTCGAAATTTAACGAGTTTTTTCTCGAAATTTAATGAATTTATTCTCAAAATTTAACAACTTTAATCTCGAGATGGTTTTATTTTTTTATTATTGCTTGGCCCTAATCCTCTTCCATACTTTACTATCACTTGATCAAATTTGACCAATTAATGCACCCTTGTTAAATATAAATAACTGTATATTTATAAATATACACATACAACAAGGAATGAAGTGTGGAATACAGAATAAATGATAGATAGATAGATAGATAGATAGATAGATAGATAGATAGATAGATAGATAGATAGATAGATTTTATATATATAGTGTGCATCTGTTTCATCTCATCTCTTGAACCTGATTTCTTTCTCTGACATGGAGCTGTAATGGATGTTGAGTCTGGCTATGTGTTTAAGCTGAAGTTCCTCCACTGGCGCTTGTTCGCCTGTTGTCTGTTGTAAATCAGGGTCGCTTTCTTGTACAAACTCCCTGAGCTCTGGAGGCAGCCACAATACCTAGGTAAAAACACAATAGACGTATATAATCTAGAATATATAACAAAGTTTATAAAAACCACATTAATCTACTACATTTTAAACTTTATTTGAGAAAGGAATTGGCTCTTAAATTGTTTTTATTGATCAGAGTAAATAATGGCACACCTGACTGGAGTGAATGGATGACTCGTTGTGGATGACGTCTAGGGTGCGGGATATCCAGGCATCTCTATAAGGGTGACCCCTGGGTGGCCGGTACAGATCAAAGATCACTAGTTTCCCATATTGAGCCGCTAAATCCAGGAAGGCCTTCAGTGTGCACACCGACTGATTCTGAGCCTGCAAACGCTCATCTGGGCTCAGAGATGAAGCTGTTCCAAAGGGGTCTTGCTAAATGGGAAACAATAATACTCTGTTTAATGTTTAAAGGTGGTTTAAAGCAACTAAGATATTGTCTAGATAAAAACATATTCTTTTTTCAAGAGTAAAGAAGCATCCCGATGCCTTACAGAGAAGAACCAGGATCCGGCATTGAGACTCTGCAGCTCTCTCCACGTAAACATGGCAGGTGAGGTGTGTGTCCAGTTAGGAAACACATCTTTTACATTAGTTGTCCTGCGTAAGTTCTTGTCGTGCATGAGGAAAGGAACTCCATCATAACTGCAGCAAGAGACAAAACGATATTATAAAGGACTTTTTTGACATTTTGTTGCTGAATATACAAATCCATTATAAATAAAACAGACTTTCTTTGGAGTTGACCTGATAGTGACATCAGTCTCCAGACCATCAGCTCCAGCTGCCAATGCCTTCTCAAAAGACATGTAGGTGTTTTCAGGGGCAAGCTGAGAAAAGATACAACAGAGGCATTGCTTTTTTCTTCAGTCTGCACATAGTACATGGCATGTCTGCTACATCCTGTACTCCCACAGCGTTGATATAATCATTGTTTTGGAAATACTGAACTAGGAAATCACATTAAACTAGAAAAGAAGTATTTTAGCATAAAAAAAAATGTAATAATCAAAGGTAAGTGCTTGAACCTGAAAAGCCTAAGAAGAATAATGAAATGTACCATTGGTGCTCCCCTGTGTCCAATTAAAGCAGGAGCTGATCCCAGACTGCTCCTCTCTTTAATGCAGGGTGAGTGCATGCCCAGAGGAACCAGGTAAAGAGTGAGTAGAACAGTTATATACAGCACCATCATGGCCACCCGTCTCACTTAAACAAACAAAGACACATGTGAATTCACAGTAAGAATATGCACTTTCTGTGATATAAGCTTTTTTTTAAAGTATGTCTTTTCTTTTTATAATATATTTTGGAAATGTATTATGTATAAAATAAACTCATTCTTACCCCTCATATTGAGCCGGAAGACATGCATGGCTACTGGCCAAGATAACAGAGTCATTAAAACTACACCACCTATGTGTAGATATGGGGCAGTTACCTGGCAAATGGGATTTGGGAATTTTAATTAAAAATGTCACAGTAATTTTACTCCAATATCAATATTATATATGTGTGTGTACAACATGTTCCCTCTCTTTATATTTCAACCTTTAAAGAATTCCAGACAATCGATTTGAACTCCTTCCATGATATAATTAAGCAGATAAAACCTACCACATGTCCGCAAGAATTCACAAGGTTCTTGCTTCAGGTCTTCGATGTTGTTGGGCCAAGTATTTTAGCTATAATAAACAAGTCTCTTCTTACAGTGACTGTCCCAAAATACTTGCAATTGTTAAACCCTTGCTTTACAAAAATCAAATTATAGACCCATTTCAAATGTATCTTTTCTTTAAAAAAAAACCCTTTGTTTTAGTACAACTGCAGAGTCAAATAGTATTTTTTTTTTAATTTCAATCTGTGTTTAGGAAGCATCATACTGAGATTGCACTTTTACAAGTCTTGAATGATATTTTATTATCTGTAGATTTGGGGGCTCTGTGATACATCCTCTATTAGATTTAAGTGCTGCGTTTGATACTATTGATCATACAATCCTTATTTCACGCCTTGAACAATGTGTGGGCATTAAAGGTTTAGTTCTCGACTGATTTAAATCTTATCTTGATGACAGAACTTTTTCTGTTTGTCTTGATGGTTTTTCTTCATCTAGCTCTACCTTGCATTTTGGAGTTCCTCAGGGCTCTGTTTTGGCCCCTGTTCTGTTCTCGTTATATAAGCTTCCTCTGGGGTCCATTCTTACCAAGCATGGGGTGTCATTTTATTTCAATGCTGATGACACGCAAATCTACCTGCCCTTGAGGAAAAATGACAAAATGAGCTTAAGATAATAATAATAATTTGTTTCATTTATATAGCGCTTTTCTGGGTACTCAAAGTGCTTTACATATGGAAAGGGGGAATCTCCTCAACCACCACCAATGTGCAGCGTCCACCTGGATGATGCGACAGCAGCCATATTGCGCCAGAACGCCCACCACACACCAGCTTATTGGTGGAGAGTGATGAAACCAATCAGTATATGGGGATGATTAGGAGGCGATGATGGACAGTGGGCAAATTAGGCCAGGATGCCGGGGTTACACCCCTACTGTTTTTGAAGGGCATCATTTTTAAGGACCACAGAAAGTCAGGACCTCGGTTTAAAGGTCACGTTTTTTGTGGTTTTTTGAAGCTTTGATTGTGTTTATAGTGTGCAATATAACATGTGTTCATGTTTCGCGTGTAAAAAAACACAGTATTTTTCACATAATTTACTTATCTGTATACCGCTGTTTCCACTGTCATAAAAACGGGCTGATGACTTCCTTGTTCTATGAAGTCCCTCCTTCAGAAATACGTAACGAGTTCTGATTGTGCCAGCGGTTCCTGTGTTGTGATTCGACAGCAGCTTAGCGAACCTTGCCCGGAAAGGTCACGCCTCTTACCATAACGTGGAGATGTACGCGCTCAGTGTTATTGTAAACATAGTTTTACATGTGGATTATAATTTTCGGGAACCGAGTTAAACATAAATTGTAACCATTGATCTCTAAGTACAGCGTCCCTGGGAAGGCCAAACAAAGGTGATTGGACTGCGGGATGAAAATAACAGCGTTTCGACGACATGGCGACAAACACACTCTACAAACGCAACTCTTGTGTATTCCTGTGGGTGGAGGTTAGTCAAAAAACTGTTTTAGTGACGTCATTAAAGAAGGAAGTAGAGGGATGTAGTCCAAACTGGCCGTTCGATGTAGGCGACTTCTGTTAAATAAAATATCTCGCTTGGCATTGAACTTTGAGCTTTAAAATTTTACAGATTTTATTTATACTCTAACAACAACATTACACACTAGCTAAAGTTTGAAACATGGGATCACGAAGAACGGGACCTTTAACGTCTCATCTGAAGGACGAGTTATGTGTTTGTCTGTTATTAAGTCTTGGTTCTCTTTACATTTTTTACTTAATAAGAGCAACAGAGGTCATTGTGTTTGGGCCTTCAGGCACCTCTGTGATTTGGGAGATCTGGACTCTTACGTAAAAACTTATGTGAAAAAATTGGGTGTTATTTTTGATTATGCACTCAAATCTAATAATCAGATCAATTCTGTAGTCATTTCCAGGTTTTTCCAATTAAGATTGCTATCAAAAGCCAAGAGTTTATTATATTTTCCAGAGTTTGAGAGAGTGATCCATGCATTTGTGTCATCATGGCTTGATTATTGTAATTCCCTCTATATTGGAATAAATATATTGGAATCAAATATAAATTGTCTTCAGATGGTTCAAAATGCAGCTGCCAGACTTCTGATAAGCACCCACAAATTTGATCATATCTCCCCTGTATGATGCTCTTTGCACTGGCTGCTGGTCTGTTATAGAACTGAGATAAAATGTTACTGTTTTTTTTTTTATTATTATTTCTGAGTGGAACGGCACCTGAATATCTCTGTGATCTTTTAAACCCAAATACATCTGTTAGATCTTTGAGGTCTTCTGAGCAAAGAGTGTTGGTAGTCCAGAGATCCAGATTGAAGTTGAGGGGTGACCTTGCCTCTATTGCTGGGCCAAAACTGTGGAATAGTCTTCTGGTTTCCCTCAGATTAGTCACTTCAGAATCTGAATTTAAATCCAAGTTATAAACTTATCTTTTTACCCAGGCTTATAACTGTCCCTAGAGTATAAGAATCCATCACTTAGTGTTTTTTTTTTTAACTCTCCTCCTTCTATGTGCATTGCGGTCTAAACTGTTTATATTTTTAACATGGTTTTGTACAGCACAGTGTTCAACTACTGTTGTTTTTATTGTGTTTTATAAATAAAGTTTGATTTGATTTGAACATTTGATAGTAAACCTGCCTGAAAAGATAAAAGTACAGTCATCCACTCCTTGCTCCATAAATCAGTGAGAACAGATGAGGCCACAATGGAGAGAATCAAAGTCACTGAGATCCCGATCTATCAAAAGAGATTTCATCAATCACAAGTGTAAACCATAAAGTATCAGACTTTCATTAGTTACATAGGTAAGATGTAGTTGAAGTTACCTTGTGACACCAATGTAAATATAACCTCTGGCCTTCTGAGAGAAGACAAACTGCTAGCAGCTGTGAATGTAAACATATTTCTTACCAGCAAATTATCATATGGACCTTTTAGATGTTATGGTGACTTAAAGCTTAAAAAGCAAAAGAAAACCACATTTACAATAATATAATAAGTATCGGTCACATCTATAATAGTAATTTCATAACTGTTTTGTAAAGAAATGAGGTCAAAACAGTAGTAATGAGAAGGAATATTCTTAAAGCACATACCAGCAGAACAGCAACATAAGTGAACAGAAAAACAGCAAGAATCAACAAAACAATAGACCATGGAAACCAGAAGCCCAGATTTCCAAAATTAAACCTGGAGACAAAGCGAGAAATGTTACTTTAGTGTATCTCAGTTAAATTACCCACGTTGAGAGGTCTTTGAAAATTCAAACTATTTATTTGCTGTCTCTTCAATTATTAAAGGACTGTTCAAAGTTAAAAACAACTTAAAATGAACAGTAATGCGCTCACAATGGAAGTCAATAAGACATGTAATATTATGTATGACACAAACCAGTCAAAGTCATTGTAGTCATTCCGTGCTTCACTCCAAAAGTACAGGAACACCAGACTGAGACAAAAGGTCAGAATGATCAGAGCAAAACTGCCAGACTCCCGCTGCAAAACAGTTAAGCCTTTTTAAGCCATTACATAACGCATACATATCTAGCTTACTATCACTGCATTTTAGACCTGACCTAAATATTACTATAATAATCACGAAAGGACACAAACAGACACATAACTTCAGCATAGGCCATTTTTGTGAGGGAAAATAGACCCAAGTACTCTTTTTGCATCAGTGTTACTCTTTCTGTAAAGGTGCATATTTGCTTTGACCAGGTTAACTTGTACTAGTAAACTTAACAGCTTAATTTTAAATGATCTGAGTATGTGCATTATGAGTTATTGAGTTAATGAGAGCACCTTAGAGCAGCAGCAGTGTCCAGGCTGAGCATGTGTGCGCTGGTAACGTCTCCACTGGCAGCCGTAGAGTCCAGCAAGACAGAAGACAAAGGGCTGGTGCTCATAACGCTGTAGCAACCTCTGACGTGCCACTTTCAGCTTACCCAACTTCAGTTGGGTTACCTCGGTTGGTGTTGTGCCCATAAGCAAGACAAATGAGGGATCTGTCAATGTATAAATAATATAGTTATTTTCACCCCTACATAATTTCACAAACACTTAAGAAGCTGAGACGATGTTATTAATAGCCAATGCGGTGTATGTAATGCAAATGTATAATATTGTCTGTGCTTCTGCTATATTTTATGTCAGACTTGCCAGTGTAGTTTCCAGCTGCACAGCTGTAAAAACTTTATTAGTCAACATGCAAAGCTGATTATAAAACCTAATGATGGTTTTTTTTTTTCCAAATTTAAGAGGGAAAATTACTGCTCAGAAGAAACTTCGGCTGCGTCCAAAATCACATACTCTTCACAAATTACTTCACGTCACGAACACTTAAAAACTATGTTCTATCTATATAGTATGATTGTGTGAAGTAAGAATGTAATCAAGACGTATTACATTTGCCAAGCTGTCCTTTTTTATCATGTGACCCATCACAGACAGTTGTATTTTTTTTACAGTCTATGGTTGTGTTGCTTCACTGCCATTCACAAATCCTCTCCTGTGGCCTCATGGGATAGTAAAGTGTCCAGAAATACTAAAAGAAATACAGCTAGGGCCAGATTGTCCTACTGGGCATGCACACATCAGTATTGTGTTGTCTGTATTTTTGTTGTACTGTATTTGCATTATTGTAAGTGTAGGATTAGGATTGGGTAATATATATATATTTTATGTATGACACAAACCAGTCATTATATAGACTATATAAATATAGATATTAATAAAACACAATCTGATAAGTAGCCAATTTAATTTATTGTTATTTTATGGCGATATTTTGCCATCCTATACACTTCAGAACACTTCGGAAGTAGAAGGTACTTATTTTTGCCTACTCTTTTATGAGAACTGTAGATTCTGACATAGTTTTGCCACAGAGTAGAGAGTGGGGTAAGATGAGCCAGTGGGTAAGTTGACCCACCCCCTGTATCTTGGCAACAGTACACTTTTACTGTCATGTGACCATATATTTTGGAACCACCCATCATTTCTGCCAGACTGTGAAAAGGACAAGCACATTTATTTACAAGTCACTTATTTACTATAAAAAACATTTTTGGCTTGTCAAAGTAAAATTTTAACATAACAGATGTAATGGCTGTTGTATCAAAGCAAATTTGTCCAGGTTTAAAAATATTTATGATACATATTGGTGATTTAGCAATGTATAAAACCATGCAAGTCATTTAGTTAAATATTAGCCTGAATTGGTAAGCTAGCTAGCTTTTCCTAAAATGGCAGCTATGGGGCAAAGTGAGCCAAATGCTGTGGGGTAAACTGAGCCACAGTTTTAACTTACCCCACCATAACACACTGAATTTAAAGGTGTCTTAGAACTTTTTTTACAAGATGTAATATAAGTCTAAGGTGTCCCCTGAATGTGTCTGTGAAGTTTCAGCTCAAAATACCCCATAGATTTTTTTAATTCATTTTTTTAACTGCCTATTTTGGGGCATCATTATAAATGAGCCGATTCAGGGCTACTGGCCCTTTAATTCTCGTGCTCCACGCCCACGGAGCTCGCGCTTGCCATGGACAGTGCATAAACAAAGTTTACACAGCTAATATAACCCTCAAATGGATCTTTACAAAGTGTTCGTCATGCATGCGTCGGATTATGTGAGTATTGTATACTGTTATATTGTTTACATTTGATTCTGAATGAGTTTGATGCAGTGCTCCGTGGCTAACGGCTAATGCTACACTGTTGGAGAGATTTATAAAGAATGAAGTTGTGTTTATGAATTATACAGACTGCAAGTGTTTAAAAATGAAAATAGCAACGGCTCTTGTCTCCGTGAATACAGTAAGAAACAATGGTAACTTTAACCACATTTAACAGTACATTAGCAACATGCTAACGAAACATTTAGAAAGACAATTTACAAATATCACTAAAAATATCATGATATCATGGATCATGTCAGTTATTATTGCTCCATCTGCCATTTTTCGCTATTGTTCTTGCTTGCTTACCTAGTCTGATGATTCAGCTGTGCACAGATCCAGACGTTAATACTGGCTGCCCTTGTGTAATGCCTTGAACATGGGCTGGCATATGCAAATATTGGGGGCGTACATATTAATGATCTCGACTGTTACATAACAGTTGGTGTTATGTTGAGTTTCGCCTGTTCTTCGGAGGTACATAATCTTTAAACTTTCACATGGGTTTGATTCAGATTCAATTAGATGGTCAGTTTACACCCACCTACTGACTCGGCTCAACTTACCCCTAACCTGGGGCAAATTGAGCCAGAGGAACACTTTTTTATAAGAAGCCATATTTTTAGAACCCTTTGTCATAGATGTATTCTGATCACTTAAAATGATAAACATCCTAAAATTACTTTAAATACTTTCATTGTACCTCATTTTCCCTAATCCTGAGGACCACATAAGTAAAAATGGCTCATCTTACCCCACTCTCCCCTACTGTTTTTCGCCTATTATGTAGGGAAGTATGCCTCCGTCTACCATTCTAAACGCTAATATTTAGCCCCGCCCAAACGTATGCAATTCGTTAAATTTGGATGAGTTGCCTCATTTTCTTTTCTGGCAGCTTTTCTACTTGCCATTCAACACAAAAAAGGATTCACAAAGAGAAGCACAAATCTCCCACAAACCACAACCCACTTTTAAATACTTTGAATCCACGGAAATAAAAACATGGTTACACTAGCCAAAAAAAAAAATTGTTTACACTTGACAGAATTGCTGACATCTTCACAGTAGACTATGGTATTCGTATTGAAATTTTTATGTAGGAGAATAGGTAATAAGCAGCCCAATATCTCACCGAATATCTGAAAAAGCAGAACCAAGAAACTGCGCCGGTCTCTGTCCGCTTGTCCGTTTGTCTCCAGTGAAAGGAAATACCTCCCGTAGCTTCTTGACTGGCCAGTCGAAGCATGTACTGTGTGGCGCTGAATGGGTAATGAGAGCGTGAAAAATATCCAGCTCTAGATTAGATTCCCTGCATGATGAGTTTGTGTAACAGCGCTACTGAACACTGTTAAATGCAACTCAATTTCCATAACAAGAGGGGCGTTTTGCACTTGCAAGGCGCACATTGTGTGGTTGTTTACTAGTCTTTGCGAAAACTGAAATTACTATCTTATGTATCATTTTGTATAAATTTATAACCCGATATATGAATAATAAATTAAGCGAAATTGTTAATAAATATATTGGCCTTTCACAAATAAATCGGATGCAGCATAAGTAATTCATTAAAAGCGCAACGATGCCTTAGACAAACTTAGAAGCTCTATTGAATAACAAACAGCAATGATACGCATCTTAAAAGTCACTGTCAAATGCTATATGAAGCTGAAGGGGTGTTGGGGAGTATAAACTTCTGAGTTCAGTATAGTTCACTGTCGTTGGCAAGAACCCATCCTGTTAGGCAGTTATCCAAGGTACCACTTTTATCAAGAAGTTTTTCCACAATCAAGTAGTGCCTCACTGACACTGCAGAGCCACGTGACGTCCTCTGTGAACTTAATGGGTGGAGCTTAACCTAATTTAGGTTTAGGGATAGGGTTATTAATAGAGTACCTCAGGGATGATGTGTTTTTGTAGGCAAAACCCAGAAGCGAGTAAGCTTTTTAGGACTTCCGGTTCCATCGCCCTAAAGTCTATGGGTTTTTTGAATGTTTTTTTGCTAAATCGCCTGAAATAAGGTCTGTGGTTAACAAAACCTCTAAATTTTTTCATGTTTTAAAAAACATGACATAAAACACACCAGTTATAATTACCCGCTTGTGATTTTTTTAATCCTTTACTGTGTCTTAAAAACGGCGGTTGCTAACAAGTTGCTAAAAGGGACCTTTGGCCGGGACTTTAGACGTCATCATGACAAACAGGACTTTTGGACAGCATTTCTCATAAAAAAAAGGATAAGTATTCATACACAGCGCAGATCATAATCAGTGAGCATGTTTTTAAATATAGTTGTTTTCTAAATAAAAGATTGAGGAAACTTAGTGGTGGTGACGTTGATCCGCGACCATGGTGTGCTGTAGTCCGTTTATAGCCTACTGTTAGCTTTTTACATCTGACGACTTTATTTAGGCTTCAAAATCTATAAATGTTGTGTTAACTTGTAAAGATTATCTAGGTAGACAAAACGTGTAAGTGTCATAACCCTTTGTTAAACACAGAGCTTATTTTTTTGCGATTTTTCCAAAAGTCTATGGGAAAAATGCATAGGCTTTTGATAGAGGGAACCCGTGCGCCGCTAACTTCCGGGTTAGCCTACAAAAACACGTCATCCCATATGGGTAGGGTTATTGTGTGACTGGAACTGGACACATCAATCTCCACCCATTGGCTCTGCAGTTTGACACTTCTTGCTCAAGTTTTTTTTCCAAGCTTTTTTTTTTTTTTTCAGTTGAGCATCTGATTGGCTAAAGCTTTTCTGCCCCCACATTAAAGTACTTTAATAACTATAAGCAAGGCGGTGCGGGGCTAGTTGTCACACTTTTTATCCCCGTGAATATTTCTAGTTTTATTTAGTATTTAGAGTAGTTTTATTTTTAAAATACAATTTCTGTATAGGTCTTAGTGACAAAAAGAATCATTTCAATATTATTGCCCAGGAAAAAGATTCATTTGAATGCACTAACTGAACTGAACGCACAACAGTGGGACACCCCAACCTCAGGGGCGTTTCCTCCGAGGAGGCAAGGGAGGCAGTGCCTCCTAAAAAAAAAAATAGGATGAGAAAATAATCCATATTACATATAAAACAACACAAATATTACAAATTATGACATTAAAAAGAGCGCAAGTCATGCGTATTTCTTAAGGAACACTGCCCAACAGCGACACCCGCAGGTAAAGTTACATCAGGAGTCATGCCTCCCTTTGCTCTCATAGAAAACCATAGAAAATCATCAGACCCCCGGTGTGCGGTGGGTTTTGTGGGGGGTAATTGAGAATGAATGGGGGAAAGTCACGTGAGAGGAGGCAATGTCTCCATTGTGCTATGATTGGATGTAATTGGTTATGATTGGATATGATTGATTTGTGTGATAAACCCCGCCTCTTGTTGACGTGCGTGTTCTGCGCGTCAGTTTGAATGAACAAATGATGATGTCAATGGGAAGACTAATTGAAAAGTAAGTATCAGATCACCCAGTTAGATATCATTGCTTTATGTCACGTCAAAATCAAACTTGAAATGGATTGAAAACATGATGACTGCGGGGGTTTTTTTTTTAGTGCAATCAGCTTGGTGAAATTAAAAATACAATTCGTGTCTGTAACAGACGGTGTTTACGGAGCATGACTGATGAACCAAAATAGCCTAAAATGACAATTAAAAAGAAAAACATCAATACACAAATAAAATATATTGTTTAAATTATTATTGCCTTTAGTTATTATTTTGGAATGAATGTAGAAATGCTTAAAACACTAACTTGATGAGATTGAGATTGTTTTGATAAATAGAACATTACATTGTTAATGTAAAATTTCAAAATAGAATTGGATTTGGTGTCTCTTTTTTTTCTTTTTTGATGTAATGTAAAGTAATGTTCATTTAACAAGGAAGATGTGTCAACGTTAATGCATGAATTTACATTGATTCATAAATAAATAAAAAATGTGCCTCCTCATTTCAAAACACCACTGCACACCACTGCCAACCTCCCTGTAGTCATTGGCAATTACATGTTTTTATTGAGTTTGAACAATAAAGTGCTGGAGTAATGTTGTATTTTTGTTGGCCAATCTGGAAGTTAGCATCACACTATTTCCCTTGGCATAAACACAATTTTGGGACAATGGAACCAGAAATGCTAAAATGCTAACTCATTTCTCATTTCGGTCATCCCTGCAGCACTTTGTAAACATAGCCTACAATGATATGGTACATAAAAATAACAACTGGGGGATAATTACAACTTAGAGTTCAGCATAAATTATAACATTGTATAACAATGTACAACAACAGAGCACTCTTTTCAATATATGAGATGTGTTCCTACGCTCCATGTTACATGTCAGCTTCTTCACTAATAGGTCATGAAACATGAATCTACAAATAATAATAACAGGGGGAAAAAATCTAGAACAGGGTTTAAAGAGTTAGTTCACCCAAAAATGAAAATTCTGTCATTTATTACTCACCCTCATGCCGTTCCACACCCGTAAGACCTTCGTTAATCTTCGGAACACAAATTAAGATATTTTAGTTGAAATCTGATGGCTCCGTGAGGCCTCCATAGGGAGCAATGACATTTCCTCTCTCAAGATCCATAAAGGTACTAAAAACATATTTAAATAGGTTCATGTGAGTACAGTGGTTCAATATTAATATTATAAAGCGACGAGAATATTTTTGGTGCGGCAAAAAAAAACAAAATAACAACTTATTTAGTGATGGCCGATTTCAAAACACTGCTTCATGAAGCTTCAGAGCATAATGAATTAGTGTATCGAATCATGATTCAGGTCGCATGTCAAACTGCCAACGGCTGAAATCACGTGACTTTGGTACTCCGAACAGCAGATTCGATACACTGATTAATTTATGATCCGATGCTTCCTGAAGCAGTGTTTTGAAATCGGCCATCACTAAATAAGTCATTATTTTGGGTTTTTTTGGCACTCCAAAAGTATTCTCGTTTATAATATTAATATTGAACCACCGTACTCACATGAACTGATTTAAATATGTTTTTAGTATCTTTATGGATCTTGAGAGAGGAAGTGTCATTGCTCCCAATGCAGGCCTCACGGAGCCATCGGATTTCAACTAAAACATCTTAATTTGTGTTCCGAAGATTAACGAAGGTCTTACGGGTGTGGAACGGCATGAGGGTAAGTAATAAATGACAGAATTTTCATTTTTGGGTGAACTAACCCTTTAATGGCTGTTACCAAATGAAATTTCCCAAGCAAAATGAACAATTTTATAATGTCATCAACAACGGAAAAGCTAGTGTTACAGTGTTTTAAAAACAATATCATGGGTTCGTCTATTGTAATTATTTTATGAAATGGACGATCTGGTTCTAAATTCATTAGCTAGTATCGCTGGGCGCCAGTGAAGAATGGGCAAACTAGCCCAAAAAACGTCTATCCAAAGCCACGCCCACCGAGTCAGCGCTACGTGCTTTAAAGATGGCGGCATGTGTGAGTGTGGGATCTGATGTTTTTATTAGCCTCAAGTTTGTGATTTGAAGTACTCTATTTAGGCGGACAGTAAACGTCAGGTTTCTGTAGATCGCTTAGACTCGCGCTCTCCGTCGTTCAAATATCTGAGGGCAGATAGATGGGGATGTGATCGGTCACTGCGCTTGGAGAGGTAGAGTTTGGACAGTTTGACATGCTAAAACTGACAGCTGTAATCAGCTAGCTCTTCACGTACACTTAGAAAGGGCATCGTGCACGAAACCTTCAGCAAATGTGACCTTCTTTGCGGCCAACACTACGCAGCCAGCAGGCGATAACCTGCTAGTCGGATCACATTAGTAGCCTGTTCTAGTCATATGTTTAGAAAGTAAGATTAGGTGACCTGTCAGTCACTGAATGCTGCTGGTCACAGTAACTTACACACCTTACAACCCCATAGATACATCAGTTTAGTAAAGTTTGTTGATTTTATTTATTTTGCCAAGCACCTCCAGCATTTTCAAGCCCATAAAGCCTCTTGAATGAATTGCTCGGGGAAAGTAGTTTTGATTGGTGGTCTGTCTATCTGAGCAGGACAGGATTCAAGCCCTGAATGACAGCAAGAGCTGCAAAACTCTTCATTATATATTTTCTTTGCTTGTTTGTTTTCTGATAATTTCTCCAACACTATTTTGCGGTAGTAGAATGCTATCCCGAGCTTTAAGGAAATCTCTTTCCTATGGAAATCCAATAGTGGCGGGTTTCACTGGGAGCTATTGTAGTCGTCTGTGTTTTCATCAGACCGCCGCGTGTAAAGTTGCTTCGCAAGCTGAATGTGGCTTCAGACCTGCGAAGGTGGCGGTTGTGACTAAGACCACACGATATGAATTCGAGCAGCAGAGATATCGCTATGCAGGTCTGTCGGAGGAGGATCTTAAACAGCTGGTAAGCAGACACTTGTGAAGATGTAATACACCTGTTTATCTGTGTATTGATAACATACGCTGCTTTATCTTGTTACAGTGCTTTTAAGGCACGTGCTGTATTAAAATAGACATGAAAGTCTCTTAAAGTAATGATAACCACAGACTTTTGGCCCTACTTATACATTTCTTTGGTTTTTACTTGTACATTTTAACCCGCTACACTAAAACCCAGAAAAAACTTCCGGGTTGGCCTACAAATTGACGTCATAACTAAACAGTTCCGCATTAAGATATTTTTATATCAACCTTTTTTTTTTTTTTTTTTTTTTTAATGTCAGCCTTAGGTATACTAATATATACATATATATCATACATATACATAATTTTTTGGTTCATTTGGGAACATTTTATTGATGATAATTTTTTTTTGACCTCCCCCCACTCCAAAATATTTTTTCGTTGCCAACGTTGTGCAACAATGGTACAGAATCATAGAAAAAATTATCATCAAAATAACTTTTTTTTTTTTTTTTTTTTAAGAAATCTTTAAATAAAAAGGGAAAACACTTGAAAGACATTGATATATTGAATTTGATACATGCATATGTCTGTATCATGTAGTGTGCTATGCAATATAATGTACTTCATGTAATAAGATTTCACTTCATATGAAACTTCAAATTATTCTCTGCTGTGAAATAGAGGTGCGTTACAATTTTTGCACATCACTTTGGGTGTTCCTGCGCATCCAGGAACCCTGCATCTTCCCATCTTATAACACATTATTGCCAATGTGAGGTATTGTACAAAACATCCTCGAAAAGTACCCCTTATCGCACAAAGTTGCCCTGAGGCAACGAAAAGAAAAACTGAATTTCTGAATGTGCAAAATAAAAAAAACTTCATAAAACCTGACTAAAGGCTTCTCTACACCTTCATACATACACACATATTTTTTATGTACAGTTCATGTCATTTTAAATAAGATTACTAAAGCAAATAATCTTGCCGCCTTCTCACATGTGCTCCTGTGACCATGTGTCAGATCAGGACGTCCCATCTTTAAATGGTGCTTGATAGTGACTCCCACACCTTACTAGACTGTTCGTTGGTACTTTCTTGACCTTTCTAATCAATCATTTAAAGAAAAATTTACTAAACATAGAGCTTAAGAAAACTTTATGTTGTGCTGTAGAGGGATATAATTTTTTTTATTTTTTGTTAAAAACACATTGTTAAAGGATTAGTCCACTTTTAAATACACTTTTCCTGATAAATTTACTCACCCCCATGTCATCCAAGATGTTCATGTCTTTCTTTCGTCAGTCGAAAAGAAATGAAGGTTTTTGAGGAAAAAATTCCAGGATTATTCTCCTTACAGTGGATTTCAATGCCTACCAACAGATTGAAGGTCAAAATTACAGTTTCAGTGCAGCTTCAAGGGCTTTAAACGATACCAGATGAGTAATAAGGGTCTTATCTAGCGAATCGATCGGTCATTTTCGAAAAAATACAACCGTTTATGCTTTATAAACAAAATATCGCATTGAACGTACTTTCCGCTTTCGCATTCTTCATAACGCTTACGCTGAATGTTCTATGCCTTCCCTATTCTACTTACGGAACGAACGCGGCGCCAGTTTCGTTTATTTCGTTTTTTTTCCGTAACTTGAATAGGGAAGGCGTAGGACATTCAGCGTAAATTTATCAGGAAAAGTGTATTTAAAAGTGGACTAATCCTTTAACACAATTAAAGATGTAAAGGATTCCTTTAAATGTTTCCTAAAAAAACTCTTGAATGCTCAACATTCAAAATTAATCGGCTGGTGGTGTCATTGTAAATTTGCATACTGAACTTTTTTTTTTTTTTTTCCTGCAGCCTTGGTTCTGGAAATGTTTTTTCCCATAGGGATTAAAAAAGTCTTTTTACCTATAGAAGGAATAGTAAGAGTAGTTTTAGTATGCATCATTCGCAGTGCGTCATGGGAGTGGGTGGCACTAAAGAGTGCTTTTGTCACAATTCTGATTGGAGTTTTTCCACCAAAATGCTTCTGTTGAATATGATTATTAAAAAAAAAAATAATAAGTTGAAATAACATGAGCTGATGGCTTCAACAAAAGCATATGCCATCGATTAACAACTATTTAGCTCGTTGTAGGGTTAAAGAAAGGTTTAAAGTTTTCATTCAAATTCATTTAGCCTGAATGTCATTTTTACTTCCAGAACCCAGAACTGTTGCACTCTGTTCTTTTGGTGTGATTTAATTGTTGCAATTCTCTGATTGGTGGAGTTTTTTTTTTTTTTTTTTCTCAGAATAATGGGTATCATAATGTATTTTTATCACCAGGAATTCCACTGCTACAATGTTTATAAATTGCATATGAGTATAAATTCCTATAATTGAGTGTCGTCTCTCTCTCTCTCTCTCTCCACCAAACTCCCTTTCTCCACCATATAGATGTATTTAAGGGTTAACTTTCATTCTTCCTAAAACTTTTTACTTTACCACTTTTTTTCCACCTTACTGACAGACTCTAAACTGACAGTGTTTTATAGGAGCACTTATATTGCTTGACAAAATAAGTCTGTTAATATTTCACCTTAAAGTATTTAACAGTCCACCAACAATGCCTGCAGCAAAATTGTATTAAAAAGTCCAGAGTCCAACTAACTCCACACAATGTGAAAAGACTGTTTATTTTTACTAGTGATGATATTTTCAAGATGCAATGCATTGTTTATGATATTTAATCTGTCTTGTCATCACAGCTTGCCCTAAAAGGATCCAGTTACAGTGGGCTTCTAGAGAGACACAATATACACACCCTTAATGTTGGACAGATTGTGGACAGTCTACAGTAAGATGACATTAAAAAAATGGAAATTCTGACACTATTTGAAATATTTTTCAAACAATTTTCAAAACTGTCCTTTCATCATTGTAGGAAACAGGGGATTGAGGTGCGCGTTGTAAAAAGAGGAGAGTATAATGAGGACACAGTACGATGGGCTGATGCCATTATCTCTGCTGGAGGTAAAGCTCAGGTTTTTGTTTTTTTTAATTGATTGTTCATCTGTGCACCGGTTAACATATGAGAGATGGTTTCTCGGGACTTTATGAAAGTGTGTGTATATATAGTATAAGATTCTAACAGACTTTATTTCATAGGTGATGGGACCATGCTACTAGTTGCCAGTAAAGTGTATGATAAGAACAAACCTGTATTGGGGGTCAATACAGACCCAGAAAGGTAATAAGACTAGCCTATAGTGATTTTAAGTTTATTTGTTTCATAAGTATATAATGTAGCTGTGTTTTTGTATATAAAGGTCAGAGGGTCACCTGTGTTTACCTGTGCGCTATACACATGCCTTTTCTGAGGCCTTACAGAAACTCAGGAAGGGTGAGTTCAGGTAGGCACTTCTTATTTACTCTTGCTTATGGTCGGCAGTAATCCAATTGGCTAAGTAATCCAATTTGCAATCAGTTGTTTTCTTCTATACCTCTTGCTAAAGTACTCTGCAAAAGTACTTTGCTTTGTTCTCTAGTATGGAAAGGGAAGGAAATTTTATAATTTATATACCATGTTTCATACACAATGTAAAAAAAATCAAAACAGATAGTTAAGCAGTAAAATTAACAGTAAAAAGTAAAAAAGTAAAATTCTAGTAAAAATATATTTAAAAATAGTTCACTTTAAAATGAAAATTACCCCAAACATACCCCAACGTTGCATCAGTTCTGCTTTCTTCGTAATACGGAAGGCGGTCTGGCGGAAGCTAGACATTTTACTTTATAACTTGTTAAATATGGATATTTTTCTTACACAAATGCATCACTTTGCTTCAGAAGGCCTTTATTATGTGGATGGATGTACTTTCTTGAGCTTCATACTTGTTGGTTCTGTTCACTGCCATTATAAAGCTTGGATGCTTCAGGATATTTATTATTATAACTCAGATTGTGTTCATCAGAAAGAAGAAAGTCATATACACCTAGGATATTTTGAGGGTGAGTAAAGCTTGGGGTAATATTAATTTTAAATTAGACTAATCCTTTAAAAAAAAATTAGGAGAAAAGAGAAGAATAAATAAAATGCAGTGCATCAGAAGGACGCAGCACAGTGCTCATTCAGTAAATGCACAGCAAAACAGGTGTGTTTTTAGTCAGGATTTAAATGTGGCTACTTTGGGAGCACATCTGATCTCTTCTGGAAGCGTGTTCCAACTGCCGGTGACAGTATAGTGAACCCTTGGTGCATCCTAATAATCTTAGTTGTCTGTTAGGTTTATATTTGATTTGTTTAAGAAGTTGAACAATTCCTATTAATATATCAGTTTGAAATATGCTTGCCTAACTGGATGGCTAAGTAGCTAATGACTGTTTCTGGTCTTCCTCTGGGGGGAGGTGCTTGGCAGCTCAGAAAGACAAATCCTCCATTAAGTCGTATTTAAACCTAATGATGTTTTTTTTTTTTTTTTTGTATGCGTGTGCGTCAGTAGAGAAATCTGTCCATTAAAAATTAAAATTCAATATAACTGAACTGAATTAAAAATATTCTGTTTGATGATTAGTACCTGATGTATGAATAAAAATACACCCCAGCCAACTATATTAAATGATTAATGTTTATCCTCTAATCATAAATGACTGTGATTGGTCCAGCCTTACCAGCGGAGAAGATTGAACCTAACCAATAAGAGACCCATATTTTAGGTCGCCTGTTTCGTTCTAATCATCATTCTCCCTGCTTTACATTGTCAATATTTCCCCCTTCCTTTTTTGAAAAAACTAAGTAACTATCTTCACTAGGTGGCAGTGGCGTCAGCGTATCCGTATGTACTTGGAGGGCACCGGGATAAACCCGACTCCAGTGGACCTGCATGAGCTGCAGCTGAGCCTCGAACAGCACAGCAAAGCACACCGTATCACTACAGAGACACATCGCTGTAAGAGTCCCATAGTACACATTGCTATCTCAACCTTACATTTCTCTCTGCTGCTCTACTGAATCTCACAAATACTGTCTAAAATGTTCAGGTCATTTTTCAGAGCCAAATCAATAAAAAAAGGTTGATTTTCATTACTGTATTACAGTAGTATAAATGAGTTTATATATATATATATATATATATATATATATATATATATATATATATATATATCACACACACTTTTGCTATAGAATGAGATGTTTTGGGGAGAATGTGTCAAAAAAAAAAAATTATTACAATTAAATTAATAGATTGAGAAATTGGCTTAATTATTGCAAAAGATTAATAAATATATATATATATATATATATATATATATATATATATATATATATATATATATATAGAGAGAGAGATAGAGATAGAGATAGAGATATAGATATAGGTTCTTTTATATATTTTACAGTCCTGCTCCCCATGTACATACTATGTAATTATTATAGTTATTACTATGTAATAACTAGGTACTAACCCTGAAAAAAAAAAAAATAATATATATATATATATATATATATTTTTTTTTTACTTTTTTAATTAGATGTTTTGGGGAAAATGTGTTTGATTATTGTAAAAAAGGGTTTAAAGTTTCACCCAAAAATGAAAATTCTGTCATTTATTACTCACCCTCATGTCGTTCTACACCCGTAAGACCTTTGTTAATCTTCAGAACACAAATTAAGATATTTTTGATGAAATCCGATGTCTCAGTGAGGCCTCTATTGCCTGCAAGTTAATTTATACTCTCAGTGCCCAGAAAGCTACTAAATGCATATTTAAAACAGTTCATATGAGTACAGTGGTTCAACTTTAATATTATAAAGCGACGAGAATACTTTTTGTGCGCCAAAAAAAAAAAAAAACGTAACAATATCTACTGATGGGCGATTCTTTTGTTTCGAATCAGTGGTTCGGAGCGCCAAAGTCACGTGATTTCAGCAGTTTGGAACGAAATGAGGGTGAGTAATAAATGACATTATTTTCATTTTTGGGTAAACTAACTCTTTAAATGAAAAGACTGAAAAATTGGCTTAGTAAAATATAACTGACATTTCTTTGTGATGTTCACCCAGACATGGTTATTATAGTTATATCATTGAATTTAAATTACATTGAATTAAACTGATATCATATAATTTCTAACTATTGTTAGAGGAGATTAACGATATCATACTTTTGCAAAGGTACGACGCACGATAGTTCTGAAAGGCCTCACCTACTCCCTGTCCGAGGACTCAACGAGATCTTCATCGGGGAGTCCCTGTCCTCCAGGTATATATCCCTGCCCACCTGTCTGTGATGTTGTGGAACCATGTCGTCAACCATGTCTTACGGACATTGCATCTCATCAACCACTTTTCCTCCTTCACTTCACGCATCCCCCCCATCTCCCCTTACTTGTGGATTTCTGTTTGCCACAGGGTGAAGTATAAATCCTTCAAACCCCATCTTACCCTCTCGCTTCATAGGGCTTCATACTATGAAATCTCCATTGATGACGGGCCGTGGGAGAAGCAGAAGAGCTCAGGGCTTAGCATTTGCACTGGAACTGGATCTAAAGCCTGGTGAGTCAAAGGGTCTGAAGTGATCTTATATGAAGTCTGAGTTACCAAATAATTTTTTCTTTCTTCATCCAGGTCCTACAATATTAATAAACTTGTGGAGCAGGCAGTGGAGGATGTCCTTAGAATAGGTTAGAAACACAAATAACTCACATTTGTGCTATGACAGCACCGTTTACTATCATCAGTCAGTACAAGCATGATCTTGATGTTTTCTGTATCTTAGGTAAATCAAAAACTGGTTTGGATATTCCTCTAAATCGGGAGTTCATTGAGAGCGGTGAGTTCACAATAGATTATCTGATATCAATATAATTATGATTATTATTAAAAAACTTTTTTATTATAGTTTTTTTGTGTTTTAAAATGACTTTTCATAGTTTTAATTCTAAGTAATTTAATTTATAAAATTAATATGCTGCCATATTAGCTTAAATAATTGGTCTCTCTTTTTGTGTTCAGTGACTGAAACATACAACGAGTCTCTAATCTTTGGCCCAGAGGAGGACAAACTTTTCTTCAGCATAAGGGAGCCTATAGTCAACAGAGTATTTTCCAATAGCCGACAAAGAGGTTTTGCCAAAAAGTACGTTTTCATTTCCATCATCTCACTACTTGGGTTAATATTAATCTTGGTTGAGGTTAACTACAAATTTTAACATGTGTAGCATTTTTTATGTTTCTTCTTAAAACATTAATTACTAATTAACAATAGTATATTCATAACAGTTACAGAATTTAGGTTAATGTAAAATTGCTGTTTATTGTTAGTTCATAATACCTAATGTTAATACTTTAAAATAAGGTTTGATTTGTTATGAATAATTCTTCATATATTGACTGGTAATGCTAACGTTCTTTTTGTTTTCTATAGGGTTTGTGTCCGCTCAAGGTGCTGGGATGCCTGCATGGTGGTGGATGGTGGGACGTCCTTCGAGTTTAATGATGGTGCCATTGCTACCATCAGCTTAAATGAGGAGGACCTGTTGCGAACTGTCATTCTTGATTAAATCCTTTGATACATCAAACTTGCTCGATGAGCTTGTATATTTATTAAGGACTGAATAATTGTCTGTAAAGATGGACAGTAGGTTCTTTAAGCACTGAGTTTTAAGGGATTATGGGGTTTGCAGAAGAAATGTAGTTAAATCTGGATTTCACATTTCTGTAGTCAATGCTTGTTTAAACAACCCTCTTGGTTGCAGCTCTCAGAAATTAGCATTAATATTTTTCCTAGACACCCCAGCTTCACATTGTCACATCAGTATTGATGTATTTAAACAATGAGCCAGAAATGCCCATGTTACAGAAAAGTGATTGGAATTTTTTGACTTTTTTACTTATTTATAATACATACTTTTGAACACGGTTGTGCCAAACATGCACAAGTATTTTGTTAATGTTTTAGTCAATACTTTCTGAAACTGCAACCAAAAAAAACATTTTTAATGTTTCACAATAGGGTTTTTGGATGCGGAGCTCAACTGTGCTCCATCAGGTCAACCATTGTGCAAAAGCTTGTTCAAAACATGGCAGAATTTTGTAAAACCCACATCTTTTTTTTTTTTCTTCAAATGTCTGCATTCTTAATGCATTTACATTTGTTGGAAAGTATCATTGTGTGATTTGTGCAGTGGTATATAAACGTGTAATGAGACCACGATGCAAAGAATATAACAAACAGAACAACTCACATGAGGATGACTTTAAATAAAAAGCAATACATTTATTTACAATTCAGATGTAAACAATTCATAAAAACACGTGTCAATCAAGTTGTACAAAATTCAAGTTTTCCAATATTAAAACTGGTCAGAAAAATGGAAGAGATTCACAATATTTTCTCTGCTGCTAAAGCACCTGGTTTAATGCTTTTGTATAGCAAAACAGGAACAGTATAAAACCATAAAACCATTCTCTTATTACTAAACTAGACTTTTGACAATCCTATAGTAAAACTGGAAATGTACTTGATTTTGGCAGGAAAACAAGTCTTGCATTTGAGAACCTACTATATTCTAGATTTCAACCTGAAGCAACAAATCTAGTGAAACACCATTTTCAAAATTAACAGCTATATTGGTACCAAACAGGTACAATATACCACTAACAAACTTGTCCACTCATTTTGTGATAAATGATATGATCTTTGCTACATAAGAACATCACTCAATTCAAGATTGCCAGGACCTCTAACACAATTGTCATCAAAATTGAAACTGTTAAAATATAAAACAAAAAGGACTTACCAGTGATGCTTAAGACATTTTTAAAATCACAATTAATTGGGCACAAAAATACTATTATAAAAGATATTTTACAATTTGGTTTACCCTGTAATCATCCTGGATTAAAAACATTAATGTTTGTAGACGAGTCGGCAGTGCATTCCCCAAAGCGTGCGATCTTTTCTTGATGACGAGGTGGGACGTGCCACAGTGGAGAAAGGCTGTGTGTTGATCTGTATGTGCGGTAGACCTTTACAAAGAATGGGCAGGTAGCTGTCCTGTATGAGCCCAAAGACCTCCAGGGTCTGCAAATTTAGAAACTTTTCAAAGTCGCTGTAGAGGGGGGAAAATGAGAAAATATTTATTGCTTGTATGCAAAGACAATATACAGACATAAAAGCACTCGAAACTGACTTTCCTTTCTGAATTCAACAAATCCCTTACATGAGAGAAGCTGGGTGGATCTGATAACAACGACTCAGTCCCAGATGTCTCAGAGAGGACAGTTCCTGCAGGACGGGGAAACTGTCTGTCGTCACAAGCACGCTATCACTGTGATGAGAAAACATTACTGAATGTTAACCTCCTGCTGTTTGCTATTAGGCAGCTGATCCACAATTATCTTCCCAAATTATGAACTCACCTCAAATCTAGGTTTGTGAGGTTCGGACACCTTTTTACTATAGCTTTGACATCTGAAACACAAAAATGTATAAATTATCTTTGCATGAAATAGAAAAACGTATTTATATAAAGCTGAAATCGATGCTTTCCTCACCTTCCATGGTGAGGTTTTGTCTGTAACCACTGATGTTCAGTTGAGTGACGCTGGAGGGAATGTTGTTAGCAATGGCTTGAACGTGGAGATTGTTGAAGTCACACCATGACACGTTCATTTCTTCAATTCTGGGTTGAGAAAAAAAAAAAAAAAATGTTATTATAGACTGATGATAATACATCATTTAAAAAAAAAAAAAAAAAAAAAACTCTGCTCCTCAAGCTTAATAATAATAATATTAATAGAAGAAATAATTTGTCCTTGAATGTACATTGATTAAAAGTGACTGTAAAATTATAAAAACATCTTTACTAAGGATTTCAAGATTTCAAATAAACTCTGTTCTTTTGAAAAAAAAAAAAAAATAATAATAATAATAAAAAAGTATAATGCTTTCCTCAAATATTAAGCAGCATCTGTTTTTAACACTAAGTCCGGTTTCACACCGCAAGCATCAGCGGCGCGTGAGTGTGAACTGCAGCTGCAGTGTCACAGCAGCGGCTCCAGGCTGCATATAAAGTGAGAATTTCTTTAAAAAGACAACTATAAATTTGTTTTTATAAGTTGGTCATTTATAAACTTCATAGACTTGAAAGTTTGTTAACATGGGGAGGTGTACAACATATAAAATAAATAAAAGCCTTGTGTTAACCATTGCTTCACACGAATGAGGCAAGTTTTGTGTTTTACGTCATCTGCCACGTCCACATGTTTACAACACAGCAATGTTAAATTAAATTAAATTAAATGAGTAAATCTTCTATAAATAATTTTTTCTTGACACTCCAATTCTTGTTAAAACACACTAGATATGCTTATTCTGTGCATTTTGAGAACTTTTTGTGATAAATCATATTTATTTTATCCATCAAAAGTGTACTTTCACTTTAATTGAGCGTTAGCAGCGCAGCAAAAATCAGACCCAGTGCCGAAACGATCGGGGCACTGCTGCTTCTGCTCTGCTACGCACAGTCGCACAGTCTTTGCGTGAGGTGTGAATGCTCTCATCCGTTAACGTGGGCGCCGAAAAAAATCTGCGCTGCTTATGCTCTGCTGATGCGTGCGGTTTGAAACCGGCCTAAGAAATGTATGCAAATCAGCATATTAGAATGATTTCTGAAGGATCATGTGACACTGACGACTGGAGTAATGGCTGCTAATAATTCAGCTCTGCCATCACAGAAACAAACATTTTATACATTAAAATACAAAATAGTTATTTTGAATTGTAATATTTTATCTCATCACTGTTTTACTGTGCTTTTGATTAAAGAAGCTTAGGTGAGCATAAGAGACCTTTCAAAAACATTCTAAAAATTGACCAACCCCAAACAGAGGTGTACATCAGATAATCTTACCGAGTGCAAGATTTCAGCATCTCAGCCAGAGATTTAGGAGAGAAGCCAGAACAGCCACACAAATTCAGCCGGACAAACTCCGTATTTTGAGCAAGAGAACTGCAAGAAAGCAAAATAGAAATGGTTAAACGAATCTAAATGCAACAAAACCTCATAAACTATCATTTCTACATAAAATACCACAAAGAAAAATCAGTGTGATATCACACGAGTAGCCGGCGTCGACATGCGTAATATCACATGAGTAGCTGTCGATATCGCACAGCTACTCGTGTGATATTGCTCATGTAGTAACTGATTCTGTTACGCTGTTAATCGCACACAACACACACAAAGAAAAATTCACAAGATTAAAAGTCTTTTGGCAGTGTAATGGCTACCTAATGCTAAAGGGTTAGTTCACCCTAAAATTAAATTTCTGTCATTAATTACTCGCCACCATGTCGTTCCAAACCCATAAGACCTTCGTTCATGTTCGGAACACAAATTAAGATATTTTTGATGAAATCCGAGAGCTTCTGACCTCCCTATATACAGCAATGTCGTAACCAATTTCAAGGCCCAGAAAGGTAGTAACGACATTGTTAAAATTGTTCACGTGACTACAGTGGTTCAACCTTAATATTATAAAGCAACAAAAATACCTCTTGTGAGCAAAAATAATGACTTTATTTAACAATTTCTTCTCTTCCATGTGAAGCTGTTCACATTGTAAACAGTGCAGCACTTCTAGATACACTTTCTACATCAGAACGCCGGCTCAGTATTGGCCAACGCTGTTCACATGAGCAGCACGACACATGCGTGTGATGCTGACGCAGGAGCCAGCCAATACCGAGTCAGCGTTCTGACGTAAAACACAGAAGCGCTGCACTGTCTATACAACAAACAGCTTAGGACAATGACAGGGAAGAGACAAATTTGTTGAATAGAGTAGTTATTTTTGTTTTGTTTTTGTGCACAAAGTATTTGTCGCTTCATAAAATTAAGATTGAACCACTATAGTTACGCTGACTATTTTAACAATGTCTTGTCCACATTTCTGGGCCTTGAAAGTGGTAATCTATGTCTATGGATGAGTCAGAGAGGTCTCGGATTTCATCAAAAATGTCTTATTTTGCGTTCCAAAGATGAACGAAGGTCTTACAGGTTTGGAACGACATGAGGGTGAGTGAGTACTTCATTTTCATTTTTGGGTGAACTAACCTTTTAACTAAAAAAATACAGCAAGGTTCTAGAAAATCAAGAACAAAGAATGTGCGTGAATCAGTTTTGCTTTATGTTTTTAATTAATGAAGCCACTAAACTTTGTTACATATTATATTGTTATATTAGAATGCTATTGTGTTTTGCACAGGCAATTAGCTTATTTTGTTATAAATAAAAATGCCTGAGAATGTCACTGCTAAATACCTCGAACTACTGTGGTATTCCACCATGTTTCTCACAGACACACCTCAACTCATAAACTCAAGGCTTAAAGAAAACCAGTTTCCCCATTGGAGTTTATGACTTTGTGGTGGCGTTCATTTGCATTCAACTCATAAATACAATCTTTCTGACATGACTTGAATACACCAAAAATCTACGGTTAGGGTGTAGTGTGCAAAATGTTTTTTTTTACTATCACTTACTGAATAATACTATCAGAGAGCACCAATCCTTCGAGACTGAGATTCTGTAGATGTCTGCAGTGTAACAGGATATCTTCAAGAACAGACGTCTCCACTGTGCAGTTTGATAAATCCAGATGTTGGATGCGAAGTGTCCTGTAATTCAAATAGTACTTAATTAAAAAAAAAAAAATAAGACAGCAGAAAATAACAGCAGAAATGCCACAACAGAACTGCGGCACTGTGAAACACACATTACTCACTCTGTACTTTTAAAACTGGGTTGACCAATGCAGGTGTGTGGACATCGCAGCCTCAACGCCCCAGCTGAGAGCACCTGCCCAAGCTCTGCATCTAACTGAGCTTTTCCAACCAGGTCCACGCTGTGCCACAGAGACTCGTCAAACCTGCAAATGCAGAGTTTTGACTATTATTATTTATATCACAGGTGATCAGTGGTCTTCCAAACTTCCAACATGGACTTTGTAAGAAAAGGGTATCAATAACTTACGCTAAACGATGCCAGCGCTTGCAGACCCGTGACGTCCTGAGGAGATCTTGCAGTGAGAGACGAGACAGGATTCCCAGCAAAAGCTCATCAGGTAGACTGTCCCAACACAAGCCTGCTGAGGGAGGAGCAAGAAAACAAATTAGGCCCTCTACCAATCATACAGCCATGTCACATCTTATAAGTAATTACAATTCAGTAAGTGGCCATCAAAATATTAGGGTATTGTCAGTAGTTTCCAGGGAACTAATAAAAAGTCTGCTCATGCAACTAATCAGATTTCTAATCAGATAAGCCTGTAAAGCCAGAATAAAAAAAAAAAAAAAAAAAAAAAAAAAAAAAGGAAGGACCATATAGTATACTGTGAGAGTATGGAGCTCACGTCCAAGGAGAGAAAACTGTCCAAAATGAGCAAAAATATGCAACTTGGTGCAGTATAAAATGTAAGCTTGTGATGTACAACACTGAGATTTCTTTATATCAGACTACTTATATAAAATGCATACAAATATTAGGTATCACTCCTGAAAATGTCAAATATTTAAATGCTCAGTTTTATGATCAAAGCTTTGTTGCTTTTAATTGTGGGTGAAAAATGTAATGCATTGCAAATACAATGATGACTGAAAAATAAACATTGCTCAAAGGCCTGGTGTATTATACTTGATACTTGCACATTAACATGATTTTTTTAATAAGAAAAAGTGTGGATAATCTAGTAAACCTGAGTTGCATCAGTTCAGTAAATGTTCACCCTGAAATATTAATATAAGTTAAGTTTACTTTATAATAAAAATTATACTAAAAGGACATTTTTTCTTACTAAAAAGTATGAACCATCAATCAGAAGGCAAAATGCATGATGTAGATTTTGTACAACAGGTTGAGCAGTTTTGCTGATATTTTAGAGGCCTTATAAATTCATGTATCAAATATGATACAGTTAAGCTTTATAGGGTTAAAAATTCTCAGTCACAAACCTGATGATTCTCTTCTTTTTCTGGGACGTCTGGCTAGAACAAATATGTTTTCCTCATTTTCTTTCCCTTTTGCAGAAGTCAGGAGCTTTTTGTGCGGGGGTGACCACTGCTGGATGAGCTCGTTTGGAGTGTTTTCAGTGTCTAGACCCCCGCTGCAGGAGGGCCGCTTTTTCCATTTAGTCCTCTGAGGCCTGCACAAGGATCCCTCCAAATTCTCACTCAGTTCTTGAAACGGCCTATATAAAAACAAAGAAACATTCAGCAAAACCACCATTTCTTGTTGTTAAAAGGATATATAGAGAGGTAGCAGCAGAAAAGCAATATGAAACCATATCCTCGAGCTCAAACCACTTAGATTGTAACTATTAGATAAGTTCAGCCTGTAACAATCTATAAAAAGTTCTCACTACACAATATGTACTATTTGAGAAAACACTGACAGCATTACACCAGTTTTGATAGTTTTATACTGTAAATTCCACGCTCACTTTACAAGTTCTGTGATGCCCGCCATTTGTCGCGAGCGCCTCTATACCAAAAATAGCCACCGCACTGGTTTGTCTTATAGAAAAACAAAAATATATATGAAGCAATGAAACCACTAAATAGAAGTAAAGAACTTTCAGAACTTACATTTACTAATATAAATTCACTATTGGTGAAAAAGTCATCCTCGCGCGTCACAACACAACTAGTGTGGCGCGCGCCAACAGCACATTCGACTAAAATGTATAAAAAGCGTCCTGTAAAACTATCCACCAGTGATCTAAAGCCATGTTTTAACAAGTTGTGTGCAGTGCTTCTTATAATACACCAAAACGTTATATAAGTAATGAAATACACCAAAGTGGAGGGAGAATCCAAAAAAGTAGTATACAGAAACACACACAAGTCTCTAAATTTCATAAAAATACGCGCTATATAAAATACAAATCATAATTTAGGTTTGCTAAATAAAATAACATATTACCTTTCGTTTGACATCCTGACTTTGTAGTATTACTAAAAGTAGTAACTTCTGCAAACTTTCAGTAGCAGCCAGGCTCCCCCGGTCCCTCGCGCAGGCTGGCGGCGCATTTAAACCTGACTCTGGACCGCCCGTCCTGCTGTGATGCCATTGGCTCCAATGTGGTCGCCGGAAGTGATGCATATTTACAGCGTAATGGAGGAATATTGACTTGCCGCCCTCTACTGTGGAGGACTAAACACCATCATACGTTTTTTTGCCATGCTGAGACCATGGTCGAGACATGCAAGATGAAGTTACTTTAATCCCAAAAGTACAAATGAAACTGATGTACACAATCACCCATTACAGGCACTAGAAACTTGTGGCTCTGCAGGTTTGCTTGGGTTCCCACAAAGATTTTCTAGCAACTGCTCATCTGTCCCAGGTCCCAACACAAGGCTTGAGGAAGGAGTAAGAAAACAAATTATGATCTCTACTGCTCATAAAGTCTGTTACAGCTTATAATAAGTGTTAGATAAAATAATTTGGAGATCAAGTATTTTGAGAAGATCTTTTCAGGTTGAGCGATCTAGCACAGAAAAGCAGGTATACCTGGGTACCAATGACTACTAGACAGACACATAAAGTGCAGTGGCACACGGTTTATTGTCCAGGGATACATTATATAATTAGAAAATAAGAAGTGAAACTAACAGTTCAGTAACTGAAGTACATAAAAGGACTATAAGTTCACTTATAACTATGACGTGAGGCCTGAATCCTTTTAGGGTGACCAGAGAAAGATCACATGATGGAAAGAGACAGGGCACAAGATGTTTCTAGAATCTCACAATAAGTAATTACAATTCAAGCTATTTAATAATGAAATTTTACAGTGTGCTGACCTTTGGTGCAGTTGCGTGCAAAGAATCCTTGGTTCGAATCCAGGCTCGTAGAATTTTCTGGATCCTGTCTGTCTTCTCTCATCTATTTAGCTTCCTGTCAACATATTTAATATCATAATAAATTGCAAAAATGAACATTTAAATTGATGCTGGTTAATCTCCATCCACACACAGGATAGAATAAACATCTTTTAAGTTACTGCATCAACATTAAACGGGCTGAGTCTCACACTTCCCGGTGGCATTGTGGGCAGTGTTCTGACCTCTGGTGCAGTTATGTACAAAGAATCCTAGTTTCGAGTCCAGGCTTGTGGTTTTTGACATTTTTTTATAATCAAAAAGAATTGTTACATTTTTCAAAAAGAATTGCTACATTTTTCAAAAAGATTTGCAACTTTCGCAAAAAGAATAGCTACTTTAAAAAAAGAATCACTACATTTTCAAAAAGAATCGCTACTTTTCCTATAAAGAATTGCTACTTTCTTCAAAAAGAATCACAACTTTTCAAAAAGAATTGCTATATTACCAAAAAGAATCGCTACATTTAAAAAAGAATCGCTACTTTTCCCAAAAAAGAATAGCTACTTTTTTTTAAAAGAATCGCTACTTTAAAAAAAAAAAAGAATCGCTACTTTTTCAAAAAGAATCGCTAGTTATTCAAATAATTGATACACTTCCCAAAAAGAAATGAATCGATTCATTTCAAAAATGAATCTTTTCGAAAATGAATCGATTCTTTTCTAAATGCATCTTTTCGGAAAAGAATCGATTATTTTCCAAATGAATCTTTCCGATAATGAATCAATTATTTTAGAAAATGAATCACTACTTTTCAAAAATGAATCGCTACTTCTTTTTTTAAATGAATCGCTACTTTGTCCAAAATTAATCTGTATTTTTTTCAAAATGAATCACTACTTTTCTATAATTCTTCTAAGATTCTTTAAAAAAAATTAATCGCTTTTTTTAAATGAATCCCTACTTTTCTTTTTGAAAGAATCACTACAATTTAAAAAAGAATCACTACATATGTAAAACACATCGATACATTCAACAACAGTCAATACATTTAAACAAAACGCATCGATACATTTATTCAAAAACAATCGATAGATTTAAAACACTCAATACATTCCAAAACAATCAATACATTTATTCAAAGCGCATCAGTATTTATTAAAAAATATTTTATACATTTATTCAAAAACTATCATTTTAACAATCTATACATTTTTACGATCGTTTTGCAGAGATATGAGATTTCAATGACGGTCGGTTTTGTTCTGTTACAAGATTTCAATGACAGACGGTTTTATTTGGTTAAGGGATTTCAATGACGGTCGGTTTTGCTGGGTTATGAGATTTCAACAGTGGTCGGTTTTGTTCCGTTACAAGATTTCAATGACAGACGGTTTTATTTGGTTAAGGGATTTCAATGACAGTCGGTTTTGCTGGGTTATGAGATTTCAAAGATGGTCGGTTTTGTTCCGTTACAAGATTTCAATGGCGGACGGTTTTATTTGGTTATGGAATTTCAAAGACGGTTGGTTTTGCTGGGTTTTGAGATTTCTATGATGGTCAGTTTTGTTCCTCTATGAGATTTGAATTAAAATAAACGAACTGTTTTACTGAAGTTTATGAACTGGATTGCACAGATGCAGCGCACACACATTGAATCAGTCACATGTTCTTACTGCACGCTCTCACTTGCCAACGAGCACCTAATCTTCCTGGGCTGGTGTCCCCAGCGCTCGCTGATGACAGCCAGCATGTCTGGGAGCAGGCCAGCATATCCGAGCAAGGCATCCTTGTTCCCCATGACAGCAGACTGGGTGGTGTCTCCTCCATTACGCTCCCGTTGATGGGCGGCCAGCACCATGGCTGCGTACCCAATGTTTTTGGACAGTAACCATTTAAAGGTTTACCCCAGTACTGGCTGAACTGTAGGGCGCTTTCATTTGGCTGTTGTGCAATCACTTTTGTACTTTTTATTTTCTGTGCCATATTAGATGGAACAGAACTATTATTTGATGACTGTGAAAAGATTATATTGTTTGTTTGATGCTAAATAAGAAATATAAAATAATTTGTTTAGCCATTTTGCTTCCACATTTGTGATAAGGTGAGATGTATCACATACGTATGAGTTATATTTTTTTAATAGTAGAACTTATACAGAAAAAGTCCAGCAACAAAAAAGACAAGCTTTTAATTGCAGATCAATGATGTGTGTTTATTGAAAATAAATAAACAAAATGTGTTCCTAATATTGGTAAAGCAACTGTTTCTTGTGATGGTGTATTGTGTATGCACTTTTCATGTGTACACCAAGGTTTGAAAAAAACAAATCGGTCCATGTAAATAAAGTCAAATCAAAAGAAAAAGACCCCAAAATTATGTAATATTTGTTCACCATGTATAGTTATTGTACACACAATTACAGCAAATTATTAAATTGTAAATAAACCTCAATGTTAAATGTGTTCATTTAAGAAAGAAATATTCACTGAGATAAGAATTAAAAAATAGAAATTATTGCCATTTCACAAATAACATAAACAAAATTTATAATTTAATTTATAGAAATAATTTTTGGCTATTACCTATATGATTAAAGTATATATAAAACAATGGAACATACAAATAACAAATACAACAAAAAACAGAAAATGTCCGTGTTGGCTCACTTTGCTCTCCTCATCTCCTCCATCCATTGCCCTACAGTCTTTCCAGAGGCTCTAGCACAAAAGTGGACTCCGCGGAACTGGCTGTGACCAAACTCTTTTGTCTTTGGTTTGCCACACTTTTGACAAAGATACTGCTCGGAAAGCCGCTTCAGGGGTAACCCTCGCTGGGCTGCTTCTTCCTCTGCCTTCCTCCGCCGCCAAGCGGTGGTCCGAGGCACCTTTTGACTAGGGAGTCTGGTGGCAGCAGCTCTTTGCTCTGGGTCTGGTCGTAAGGTTGGGGAATCGGGAGGCTTGGGACCTCCAATCACTACTTTAATTACATCTCCATATTGAAGGGACTCTGGAACGTTGTGTGGCACAGGAAGTAGGAGCTCAGAAGCCATCATGTGGTCAATGTTTTGGTCCAAAACCAAGTGTTCTTGCCCCTGTTTCCTGGCATTGTACCTATTTACAGAAGAGATGATACAATAATTAATCTGTATGTATATACAATTGATCTACAACTCCAAATTAATAATCGTTAACACTTTGTTTTGATGGTCCACTTTTCCACTATCGGGCCGAATGGTTCTATGTCAACTTATTCTACTAATCCTAACAGTCTACTAATACTCTAATAAAGAGTTCACTGACATGTAGGTTCAACGTTACTTATAGTCAACAGAATGTCTAAAGGGAACCATCGAAATAAAGTGTAACATAATCATCATTTATTGACTCACCACTGGCACAATGTCTGCTGATTTATCTCAAGCAGCTGTAACTGTGTCTGGGTCGAGATGGCAGTGCTGTCCTGAACAATGTCCCTAATCATGTTGTAGTCCCTGAGGATGGCATCCCACCTGTTCTCCCTGACACCAGCGATGATCTGACCGGCGGGGTGAATGTGGCTGAGAGCGAGGCAAATGGCAGCGACAAGCCGGCTTACAATGAAGCACATTTGTGGAACAAATCAAAAAGGTATTTTTAAGGTAATTTCAGTAAAGATAAAAAATGTTTGATGTTTTAATTGTCTGGCACACATACCTCTTCAGGCCATCTATACACGGAGTCACAAAGTTATCGTTATGGCTGTTGTTAAAGTGTTGTTTGTTTTCGGGCTGTGTCGGGTGGACGACACCACGCTTGTCATGCTCTGATAGCTTATCCCACAGAGTGACAATCTCGTCCACCTTTCGCTGTGTGACAAATCCATGATTTCTAAGCTCAACTAAACTGTTGGCCAACTTAATAACACGGTCATACCCAGGAGCACCATCAGGCCCTATGCATTTTTCCTCCTGAGGAAAAAAAAAGGAGCACAAAGGGTAGATTTTTTTTTAAATAAAGGCGATATAACTGGCAAACTTGGGTTAAAGGGTTAGTTCAACCAAAATTTCTGTCATTAATTACTCACCCTTATGTCGTTCTAAACTCATAAGACCTTCATTTATCGTTGGAACACAAATTAAGATATTTTTGATAAAAACCATGAGCTTTCTGGCCTCCGAAAGACTGCAACGTTATTAGCGTTTCCGGGTTCCATGTCAGAACTCCGGCTCATTATTGGCCAGCTCCTGCGTCAGCATCACACACATGTGTCGTGCTTCTCATGTGAACAGTGTCAGCCAATACTGAGCCGGTGTTCTGACGTAGGAACCCGGAAGCGCTGCACTGTTTACTACATTAACAGTGTATTAGACTGACAGGAAAGAGAAGAAATTGTTGAATGAAGTCGTTATTTGTGTTTGTTCTTACATTATCATCTTCCTGTGAGATGCCCTGAGGCATGAACTGGTCTGCAGCGTATGGCTCATCCTTTATGGGCCCAGAGGTAGAAGACACTATTGGATCCGGTTGGGATGTTGATAGGCCGATGGAAACTGATTGCGGAAGCACTGCCTGAACTTGAAGCGATTTGAGGCTGAACTCCAAGAACTCTGGGGATTTAAGGTCATTAAAACCTGAATCCTCATATTCCAGGTCAACCTCCAGCTGCTCATCACTTCCATCAGGTGCATCAGGGTCCATGATGCCGTCCACCTCCAACACTCTGTTGGTTTGAGAATACAGATACTCCACTCCTATGAGCTCACCTGTGCAAACAGTATGTCACTAGAGTGGTTCATTATTTAAGTAATCAAAAACAAAATGGACTAAATAATAATACAGCATGGCAAACATACACTACCTTTCAAAAGTTTTGGGCCAGTAAGATTTTTTAATGTTTATAAACGAAGCCTTTTTAAAATAACTGTTTTCATTTTAATATATTTTAAAATGTAATTTATTCTTTTTCAGCATCATTACTCCAGTCTTCAGTGTCACATGATTCTTCAGAAATCATTCTAATATGCTGATTTGCTGCTCAAGAAACATTTATTTTTATTATCAATGTTGAAAATAGTTGCTGCTGCTTAATATTTTTGTGGAAACTGTGAGAATTTTTTTTCGGGAGTCTTTGATGAATAGAAAGTTCAAAAGAACAGGCATTTTATTTGAAATGGAAATCTTTATAAATGTCTTTACTTGCACTTTTAATCAATTTAATGCAGAATTTCTGAATGAAAGTATTAAAAAGTATTAAAAATCTTACTGATCCCAAACTTTTGAATGGTAGTGTAACATGCTTTTTTTGTCTGAAAGTAATAAAAATTCCCACCAGTTTCATTTCCAGCACATCTCAAATGATGTATTGTGCTGTGTAACAGCATTTATTGGTGGAAATAATGTTGGAATAAATGACATTTTAGAATAAAAAGGCTGACTAAATTGACAGCTAGCATTTTATGTATTTCAAATAAACACAATAAAATACTATTTTCACACTTTTTGAATAATATTTTTTTCTTTGTGTTCTTAAAACATTAAATATATATGGCATGGTAAAAAAAAAAAAGTCATGAATATATGCATATAGTACAAACATGCAATGCATTACCAGTGTACTCTCCTGGGCTACTGTGATCCTCAGCCAGTTTACAGCCTAGAAACTTCTGGCTCAGACAGTTTGCATAGTGCTGCAGCGGACTGCCTTCATCGACAGCAACAGATCGCGCCTTGTTCCACTGCACTACCCCTTCTAGCAGATAAACATGGAAGTACAAGTCATTTGTACTTGTACCTAAAAAAGAAAAAAAGAGAACTTATAAAAACATTTGAAGTTGAAACAATTCACAGAAATAACAAGTTATTTATGGGTTATGCAAACCTGGAATGAAGTGGTTCAGATACTGATGGAATGCTTCAAGGGATTCTACACCACGTGCACAGTGGTACAGAGGAAGAACTAACCCTCCTCTGGTAACCTCTCTAACCTTCCTGTAAAGCTGGATGCCTGGAGGGTCCTGGATACACCGAAGATGGCATTGTTGGGCTGGCCAGATCTCTTCCATCCTCTCCTGGTCCACCAGTTTGTTGCCCATGAAGTCTGTAGCTCCCATGAAGTCTTTCAACAGCTGTTCAATGAGCTGCTTGGTCACTTGAGCCTCACGTGTCCAATAGCGGCAGTGCCTTACCAACTCTTTGGCAGTGGGCTTCCCGATTGCTTTGGCATCTTGTCGCAGCTCCTGTTGCTTGGCTTCTTGCAGTCTTTTTAAATCTCCAGCATCCCACTCAAATATACAGGAGAAGAGCCGTCCCATGAAGGGGCCGTACAGCGGGTGGCTTTCTGAAGTGACGCCTGCTGCGAACCGCTGCATAAACTGCCATGCGTCCAGCCTGACAACCAGCTGGTCCCACTCGTGGAACATGGCTTCCATTTTGCTCTTGCCTGTTGTGGAACAACAGTCCTGGCTCACGTACAGAACCTGGGGAGGAGGTTCTCCGGCTCGCCGGTAACGTTCCATCAAGCCGGAGCACATGGGTAGCAGGCCCTCTCCCTCTGTTTGGGTTAGGACACACATTAGGACCTGCCCATTCTCATTTCCTATATTTGTGGCCCACACAGCTGAATTGTGTTTCTTAGTGACCTAAAGATGGATGAAAAGAACTGGTAAATGCTACAAGATGAATCTTAGTGTTATGTGGGTCAATGATGCTTATTTTTTATCTGGATCTGTTCATTTATTTAAAAAAAAAAATACAGTTAAAAACAATTTATAAATACAATGATTTCAATGACCTCTTTTGATGATGGAATAAAATTAATTCTGATATTATGATAAAAATTTCAGGATGATACAACCTGCCCTGATATCATGATTAAGAAAACATTTGAATTAAATTCTTTAAAAAATAAAACATTTTATTATTATTTTTCAGGGAAAAAAAATATTTTATTTTGACAAAACTTCTTATTAATATTTGTGTGATCCAACAAACATGCAAAAACAAAAAAAAAGGAAATAATATCATATAGAGGACCCCTGCAGACCCTCATGACTGAGTGTCAAGATCAACAAAGTCTTAAAATATCAGATAATTTTATGTTTTTATAACATGGAAATATAACTTAAAATGCTGTAAAATGTTATACAATGTTCCCCCAAAAAACATAGTGATATAGATAATAATTATTTATAAATGAATGAATTAATAGCTATTTACATTGATTGTTTATTCATAATGATTAAAATGTGTTTGCTCACATGTATTCAGGTGTATGTTAAATAGGTTATTCATACTTCGCTAATGAATACATCACATCACATGAAAATTACATTAAATTTAATTTTGCCTTGAAAATGATCTTCAAAACTATAAGAAACCAACATAAATACAAACAGTACATTACATGTAAGCCACATTTTTTTAAATTACATTTTCTTTATCATGGATATTCTTATACACTACTTTATTCATCAATATTAAGCAGCAAAACTGTTTTCACTTTTGATAATAATAATAAATGTTTCCTGAGCACCAAATTAGCATATTAGCATGATTTCTGAAGGATCATGTGACACTGAAGACTGGAGTAATGATGCTGAAATTAAGCTTTGCCATAACAGGAGTAAATTACATTTTAAAATAAAAAAACAGTTATTTCAAATTATAATATGATGTTATAATATTACTGTTTTAACTGTACTTTTGATCAAATAAATGCAGCCTTGGTCAGCATAACAGACTTTTTAAAGGTGCCCTAGAATCAAAAATTGAATTTATCTGGGCATAGTTAAATAACAAGAGTTCAGTACATGGAAAAGACATACATTGAGTCTCAAACTCCATTGTTTCCTCCTTCTTATATAAATCCCATTTGTTTAAAAGACCTCCGGAAAACAGGCGAATCTCAACATAACACCGACTGTTACGTAACAGTCGGGGTGTACGCCCCCAATATTTGCATATGCCAGCCCATTTTCCCAACATTATAAAAGGCATTAGACAAGGGCAGCCAGTAACGTCTGGATCTGTGCACAGGTGAATCAACAGACTAGGTAAGCAAGCAAGAACAATAGCAAAAAATGGCAGATGGAGCAATAATAACTGACATGATCCATGATATCATGATATTTTTAGTGATATTTGTAAATTGTCTTTCTAAATGTTTCGTTAGCATGTTGCTAATGTACTGTTAAATGTGGTTAAAGTTACCATCGTTTCTTACTGTATTCACGGAGACAAGAGCCGTCGCTATTTTCATTTTTAAACACTTGCAGTCTGTAAAATTCATAAACACAACTTCATTCTTTATAAATCTCTCGAACAGTGTAGCATTAGCCGTTAGCCACAGAGCATATAGCCTCAAACTCATACAGAATAAAACTTTAACATCCAAATAAATACTTTACTCACATAATTCGAAGCATGCATACAGCATGCATGACGAACATCTTGTAAAGATCCATTTGAGGGTTATATTAGCTGTGTGAACTTTGTAAATGCACTGTAATGTAGTCGAGAGCTCGTGTGGCAGGGAGCACGCGATTTAAAGGGGCGGCGCTGCCAAAATCAGGGTATAGTTAATGATGCCCCAAAATAGGCAGTTTAAAAAATTAATAAAAAAAAATCTATGGGGTATTTTGAGCTGAAACTTCACAGACACATTCAGGAGACACCTTAGACTTATATTACATCTTGTGAAAAAGCATTCTTGGGCACCTTTAAAACTTTTGAACGGTAGTGTATGTCATTAACACAAATACTGCAATAAATGCATAAAATGTAATTGTGTCTTCTCACCTTCTCGGTGGAGGCTATCTTCAGGATGGAGCCATAGATGGAAGTGACCCTGGCCTTCATCTCTCCGAGTCGTGTCAAAACATCCTTTGCATATACCGCCAACAGCAATGATGGAGAAGGCACTGGCCTCATCTGTGGCACCCTGACAGAAACAGTGCTAAGATCTTGAAACTTGTTCAATACAGATAGGTACTCTGCGGCCTGAGCCATCCACCGCTCCTTATGCCGGACACAAAGGTGCTGGTACATCTCAGTTGCACTCTTCCCTGGTGTCCGACGCTGCATCAATCTAACAAGTTCTTTATCGCAAGACAGCCTTTGAGTGAAAAACACACACAAAAATCAAACCCAGAGCATTTAACACATCTTTACAATGTTTTGATAGTCAAACAACTCAACCTACCTGTAGGTCAGGACTGCGGGGAATTTCTCACGATGGATAAGATCCAATTGATCCAGAATGTCTTGTGACCAGCCTGCCATCTTCTTCTTGCAAGAAGAGCACTCCAGGTGTTCTGTGGCAATGAAATACCACCCGCTCATGTCCAAAACCCTCCGGACGGTGTTGTGCAGCCCACAAGGCCTCAAATAATTGCCGAGACGACGGCAGTTGGGCTTCGTGCACACTAGCCTGTATGCCCACATGCGGCTAGGCATCCAAAGGAACAGCCTGCTCTGAAAGAACGGGTCAGGAAGAGGAGGAGGCTGTGCATACAACAACTGGGGTCCAGGAGGTGACCACCACAGCTGTAGAGGTTCAGTCAGCGTCAACTTCCCAGATGCATCTCTGATGAAAAGAGTCTTACTGACCCAGAGATGTAGCTCTTTTGGCAGCGTATGCTTCCAACCCTCTGGTAGTAAAAGCTGTTGAAGAAACAGAGAGAAAGAAGTTGAATGTGCAAATGTTTTCATTATTCTGCAAAATGAGGGCCACAGCTACCATTTGACTTACTTCTTCAGGAGGATCAGGAAGCTTTTCACCTGCTTGTTGAGCCATTTGTGATGAGAGTTGGCGTGTTCGTAGCCAGGAGGATTGGCTCGCACAAGCTGCTGTTAAAGAAAAAAAAAAAAAAAAAAAAAAAAAATTATATATATATATATATATTAGTGATGCACTGAAACCATAAATAAAGTTTTAATTTAGCCTGGAAACCAAAAGTTTCCAAGTTTTGGCAATTAAATTTGGGGACTTGATCTCTTTATGTGGTTCATGTTCAAGTTCTTCGACAGCAGGTCGCCTCTCAATATTTCAGCCCAACAGATTTTTCATTTTGCTCCAAGGTGAAGTGAGTTGGATGCAATGACACAGTCAAAATGCACCGTCAGAGAAGCACTAATTAAACGTCAGTTTCAGTCAATGATCTCGTCTTTCCAAAACAATTTCTACCAAAAACAAATTTTTTTACGGCTGTTTCAGACACAAGGCATTGGAACAGCGAGACATGCCCCATGACCCAGTGTCAACAGTGTTAAGGTTAACTAAAACTATTAACGTTATTGCAAACTGAAATAAAATGTAATTATTAGATGAAAAGCTTAAAGCTAAAAGAAAATTAGAAATGCTGTCTTGCAAATAATTTAAATAAAATAAGTTGAAGTACTAAATTACTAAAACTTAAAGTAAGAAAATAAAGCTAAATAGAATATTTAAATACTATAAGAATATAAATAATACTAAAATAACACTGTGCTTCAGTGCCTGACCTCAGTGATGCTTGTGTCTGGATGAGCATTTATTTTAAAATCATGGTAAAAAGCATTAAAGGATTAGTCCACTTTCAAATAAAATTTTCCTGATAATTTACTCACCCCCTTTAAAAAGCTTACGCTGCATGTCCTACGCCTTCCCTATTCAACTTACAGAACGAATGCGCCAGTTTCGTTTTTTTTCTATAAGTAGAATAGGGAAGGCGTAGGACATTTTTGTAGAAAATGACTGATTGTTTCTCTAGATAAGACCCTTATTCCTCGTCTGGTATCGTTTAAAGCCCTTTGAAGCTGCACTGAAACTGTAATTTTGACTTTCAACCATCTGGAGGCCATTTAAGTCCACTATAAGGAGAATAATCCTGGAATGTTTTCATCAAAAACCTTAATTTCTTTTTGACTGAAGAAAGAAAGACATGAACATCTTGGATGACATGGCGGTGAGTAAATTATCAGGAAAAGTTTATTTGAAAGTGGACTAATCCTTTAAAGGACAAAACTGACTTTACCCTCACACCTGAATGGCTTTGTTCTGTGGAACCCAAAACAAGATATTTGAAAAATGTATTGGAAAAGTTTATGTGTATAAAATGAAAGTCAAATGAGGTCCAGTGTAGTTGGCAGTGTTACAGTTATTTTCAAAGGTGTTCAGAAGGCTTCAGGTCTGGGCTTTGTGCAGTCGAGTTCTTCCACACCAGACTCAGTAAATAATTTCTGTATGGGCCTCGCTTTTTGCACAAGGACATTGTCATGCTAGAACAGAAAAGACCCTCCCTAAACTGTTGCGACTAATTTGGAAGCACAGAATTTTCTGGAATGTCATTGTATGGTGTGGCACTGAGATTTGTTTTCACTGGAATTACTGTAATGGCCAAACCTGACAAGGGGGTGTCCACATACTTTTGGCGATATACTGGCACTTTAGTCATTCTCACGAAAGCATATTAGTCTACATAATACATGTGTTATTATTATTATTGTTAGTATAATTTAAAAGTGCATACAACTAAAAACAATACAATGCCAACACCGCTTACAAAACGACACAGTTTATTGTGTAATACAATATGTCATGATTGTAAAGAGGCAAAATTGTTGACCCATAGATGAAACTCCGTGCATTAATACAACAAATCGCCATGATAATTCGCGCATGGGCATCTATCAACAACAACATGCAACGTTTACTAACAACATGTGTTTCAAACTCACCTGAAACGAATCATAGTAAACTTACAAGTCTTACCTTGAGGACGCCAAAATCAAATAAAGACAGCGCAGATATATCAGCAAACGGCTCACGCCAAGAACTGTTAATTTTGTTTTCTGAAATAAGAGTGTGTTGTTTTGTGTTCCGCGCGTGCACGAGCAGTCGCACTCGTGTGGACCTCAAGAGCAGCGAGACTACGATCAGAGACATTACAAGAGATGGAGACTTTCCACTCCTATTGGAGTGAATGAGGAAAATCGTAGCGCTCAACAATTAGTCCCGCCCTGCAGCTTAAAGTGCCAATCGCATTTTTGATAGAGGACTGAAAGTCCCGCCTTTCAGTTAAAAGAGCCAATCGCTATTTTCATAGTGGCTCGCCCGTTTGTTTACTCTTTACTGCGCATGTGCATTAGACAAGCTGGTAATGCACCGTTGCAGCCAGATGTTATTCATGATGGTATATCAATTTAACATTGCAGTTTCGTAGGACCAGAACAAAAAAAGAAAAGAGGATTTTAAAAAACAAATATTAATCATGGTAGCCTACATGAAAGATCTCATCATATCTCTTAAAAAAAGAAATACATTTTTTGTTATTAATTACTCTTAGTGAATTGATTAAATGTTCTACTTCACGTAAGAAATCTATAAAAGTAGGTATTTTCTTAAGAAACCTTTGTTTGTGAAAGTAGAATTTTGCCACAAGGATAAGAAAGTTAACAGTAGATCCTAGAGATTTGTTTTGGTTTTCAAAAAAGCAAATAACATCCTTAATGTGTAAATTACAGTTCATGTGAACTTTAGAAAAACAATAGGAACTCAATTTTTTCCAGAAAAGTGATGAAACATTGCATCAGAAAAATAAATGACAAATATCTTCACTTTCTTTTTTACAGAAGGTGCATATGTCAGCTACATCACAAAATTTCGACACAAAAGCATTACAAAGGTATATATATTATGCAAAATTTCAAAACTTCTTTCACTTTATTGGGTATACAGTATATGGTAATAACCATGTTTCCTCCACTGAATGTTATCTATTTTAGAACCCCCCAAAAATTTCCCTTTTGGAGAAATTGAGTTTTGAGATTGAGAAAGTTGACGAATAAATTTATTATTACAAAAAAAAAAAAAAAAAGCGAAAAGCTTAAAAGCGAAATACCTCCCAAACATAACTGTGAAAGTTGTTTTGAGCATGACTTATGGGAAAGGGAAGCTTTCATCAGTCATATTAATCCATCAGAAATTGCCTTTATAACAGAGTTAAATTCTTTAAACGGAACAGGACATTGATGGATATTCATAAAACATTCATAAGATAACAAATCACCATTAGAGTTTGATGCAAAAACTTGAGAAAATGAGATCCAGGGAGTCCAGCAATGATTATGTCAGAGATTACATTTGAATAGGGAATAACAAATGTATTAATTAAAAATTATAGAGACAAACAAATTCATTAAGTAATTAATAGTTAATAACAAAATTTAGAGTATTGTAAAATCCAGAGTATTGTATCTAATAGATGAAGATCAGAATATACAGAAAGAAGGAACAAAATTAAGACATTTGCAGAATTAAATGAGAAATAGAAGAGAAGAAGCAGAAGAGCAAAGAAAAGCTAAACTATCAAAGACCCCGTCCATTTTATACCATAAGCATAGGGAAATTTACATCCCGCTCAAACTTATGTTTTGGTCTAATAAGAAAAGGTCAAATGGATTTATCCATTATGTCATAGACTGGTCAGATCATAGGCGCCGATCCCGTGGGTGCTCGGGGGCTGGAGCACCCACGGAAATGGTCGAGCACCCACGGAAAAATACGAGATATTCTCCATTGATTTTAACCAATAGAAAATCAATTGGAGCTTTCAGACACTATCTTCACCCTTTTTATAGTTTATTTAAGGCCGTTTATATGGCAATATTTTAATGGCAAACGTCGAGAGCGCATCCAAGTGATGCGCGCGAGCACAAATGACTCTGCTCTCGATCATGCGCGCGCTTAAACTCTGCTTGCATGAGATATCAGCGAGAGCATGACTCGCGACAACACTCGTGAAAAGAATGTGCTTTTTGGGTCGAAATTGTCATATTGCTGCACGGATAGGCTATAATGCAAATAAAACATCAAGTTGACGTTGATTTGAGTTAAATAAGAAGCGAACTAGCGCTGAAACGTGTTGTTTTTGAAATCATGCAAGTATACACGTCAATCTATTGCTTGACTCTTCTTTCTAGGGAAATCACTAACAAAATGCACACATACATTTCCTGCTCTTGATATACAAACATTAACTTCTTTGAACTTTATGAGGAAAAAAACGATTTGAGGGCAGATTCGAACAACTGATAATAATAGCACGGCTAGACCTCTGACTGTATTAAAGAAAATCCTACCACTACACTTAGGAAACGCGAAAACTGAAAGTGGATTTATCTTTAATATAATAGCCTATATGGGGGTTGATGTGGGGCACTGGGCCCACCGGCAGAAACATAAATCGGCGCCTATGGGTCAGATGTCAAAAATAGATGAAAATAGATAAAGGGGTTGTTTTGACACCCTTAAGGGAATTTTGCAGATCTTACATTATCACATGTCAGCAGAAATAGAAATGGACATATTTGAGCAACTAATTCCGAAAACATCGCTTCTACAGTACTTGGCAGACGTCCAATATCTAACCACAAACGTGTCAACGTGATCTGTCACATTGGAACACTTGAAGATCAATTGAATAACAAGAATACATAGGCTACTCTTAAAGATAAAAGAAGACTAACCATAAAGGAGTACAATAAAGAGTAGCTAAATACTTGGAAATATGATGAGGATTGATATATGGAGTAGGAGTATGTGAATATATGAAATCAAAAGTAATATTGATAAATCATAAGCCATAAATGATTAACATAAAATATGAATAAAATGCATGAATATGAATATTGACCATTTTGGATCCACCAAGTTGAATAGATCAGCAACAAAAATTATGTTTTTATTAAACCATTTAACAAAAAAGACTGATCTACTTCTAATTTTAATAGCAAATTATTCCATATGATGGTTTTGTGTGTGTGTGTGTGTGTGTGTGTGTGTGTGTGTGTGTGTGTGTGTGTTTGGGGGGGGGGGGGGGGTTGTTTGTAAACCAGTTTCCAGGCTAACAAAGCTTGTTAGCAGTTTAACAGGCAATTTAAGAATCACAATATTTCTGGGTCCTTGACAAAAAAAGATTTTCCTGATAAACAAATTACGCGATGAGCACAAAAGCAAAAAACATTAAATAGTATGTAAAGGGCAAGGCATCTCTTCCATTCACTTGTGCTCAAGCGAAACGCTCTCTTGTGTTCCTGTCAGCAGATTCGCGTTTTTAAGCAGGACTCCCCCTACAGAACTGACTTTGCGTTCGTGGAATGAAACACTCATTTTCCCCAGCAGCTGTTCTGATTACATTTAATTTGTAGAAAGCTACATCTCTGCAATATTTTACTGACACTAATTCTTATTGTGCAGTTTTTCTCATGAGAATAACAAACAAATTTACAAGAACACCTAATTCACAGACCTATTTCTTGTAAATTAAAGAATCATTTTTACAATAACTTATGTGCTCCAGAAAGACTGAACACTGGGACTGATACTGTATCCACGTGATTCATTTTTTTAACACGTCATTTTCCTTTTTGCTGATATTACTATTCTACAATGCATTTTAGTGTTATTTACACTTATGCACAGTAGTTGGCGATATTCATCTAAAGCGTCTTGCCTGTAAAACTAGAAGAAAATAAGCCGCCGCCCATTAGATGCGTCAGAAGCGTGACGTTTGTGATTTTCTGGAAATCGGTGAAATGTGGATTTTGTCCAGGTAATTTTATCATCACGCATCCAGATTTGTCTATGAAATGGGATATAAGCTTATTGCATCACATATTTCTCTGAAGCAGATCTGAGGTAAGGCGAATGATCCCATCATTCAGAGCACAACACGGGCACTGCCCAAAAGATCAGCTGGAGATTGTGCTTGACAGATGGTTTGCGATTAAATCACGCGTTGACGTAAAACAAGTGTGTATAAATAGGAATGAACTGCAAATAATGTAGAAGAAGGTTTGTGTGCTGCTAACCATGCGTATGTTTTTGTACTAGCGATGTCCGAATCGTGAATCAATCATATAAATCGGATCTTTTTGATGATTTGGTTGAATCGTTTGTAGCTCATTCGTTTATGTAACGTTATTGTCTTGTCTTGTTTTTTTTTCCTTGACCATGAGCCTTGCATAACGTATGATGATGAACCGATTCCTGTTTTCCAGAAACATCTTTTGGGGAACGCAGCCTTGAATGAGTTGTTCACGAATCGAATTGAATCAGTCTGAGGCATTTCTCCAGTCAATGACTCGTTGAACCATCGAATATTAGTGTTAATAGTAGAAATGAGTCCAAAAGAACCGATTCTGTCCGAAAACAACTGAATCGCGGAAATAAGTTGAACTTGCTGCCATCACTTCTTTCCATAACGCCCAGTAAACTAACTTGATTATCTGCATTGTGAGATTAGTTAGGCGTGAATGAATCAAGAAATTACAGATAATTACTCTTTATGCTCAAATGAGAAAGAACAAAAGAGTCTCTGAGATGCATATTGTCAGTTGTCATGAACAGCTTGAATACCTCACAGTCACTCACATATCTTGACATTTGTTTTGTCCATTCATGTCAAACACTCCAATAGAATTAAGCAATTGAAATAAATTCTAAGTCTATGCTTGTTACCCATTAAATTGCATTAACTACAAAAGTATTTGAAATAATGCAATATATAACACTGTAAACAATCTGCTAGAATACAGTTTTCACAATTGGCTAGCCAGCCACTATATTATGTAAATCTGTCTTCTGTCAGCATAGATTTTGATGTTGTTTTGGAGTTGTGTTGAGTAGTTTATTCCCCTCACATTTAGTGTTTAACTTTTTTTTTAATGCTTTTTCACAGAAGTTCAGACAAAGTGTAACAAAATATAGGCATTTGTCTATCAAAAACAAAAGAGAGGATCTCTTTGAAACTTCCTACCCAAACTTCCACTTTATGTGGTTTTTAACCTTTTCTTGTCTCATGTCATTTGGTCTTTGTCTCTCTCTGTTTGCAGTTGCTCTCAGTCCCAGGAAGAGTGAGTGGAGTGCGGCTTGCACTATGAGCGGGGCAGCGCTGGGATTAGAGATTGTGGTTGTCTTTTTCCTGGCTCTCTTTCTCCTGCATCGCTATGGAGACTTTAAGAAGCAGCAGCGCATGGTTCTCTTTGGCACACTGCTGGCTTGGTATTTGTGCTTTCTCATCGTCTTCATTCTTCCCCTGGATGTCAGCACGGTTAGTGTGGCTCCTGCTCTATAAAAGTGTGCAGTACTGTTAATTCCTGATGCAACTCAGACGACTTGTGCAATTGATTTTCAGACAATCTACAAGCAGTGTTTAATTGATCACGAATCACATGCCCAGACGCCCTCTGTGAGTCCTGTCCTTTCAAACCAGACGACTCCAAATACCTCCGTCTCATCCAGTATAAGGTGAATTTAACAGCAATCCAAGTATTTAGTTAGGTTTATTCTGCTTGTACTGTCATATTGCATGTTTGTGAACATATATTTTGTCCCTTTTTCCAAAGCACTCAGCGTGTTTGCTATAAACCATGGAGCTACATTCCAGATGGCATCATGCCAGTGTTCTGGAGGGTTGTTTATTGGACCTCACAGTGTCTTACTTGGTGAGAAAGCGTTGCCCTTTTTAAACTTGATAATGGCATCTTAAGTCTTCCTGATAATTATTTGTCACTGTTACTGCTCAAGTCTATTGTATCTATCTATTGTAGTGCTGCAGAAGTAATTGAAATAAAACCAAAATTGCGATTTGGCTAAGTGCAATTATTAGATTGCAAAGGCTTAATGAAATAAACATTTGCACTGTGTATTTCAGAGTGAAGCGGCACTGTGTTAATTAATTTACACATGATCAGCTCATGATCCGCTGTTTTCTGTGTCTCAGAGCAGCTCTCTTTGCAGTAAATTCTGCTCCACGCAAACTCATCTTTGCATCTTTGGGAGCAACATTTGGGAACATTGCACCAACCCTCTTCCCAAACTGTCAATAAAAGAGAAGCTTTAAGGGCTCCTAGTTTTTCACAAAAATAAAAGTTTGATGGTTAAATGTTTGAAAATGATGAAATTAAGGAAACCATAAATATGATATTATAATACTAAATTCTATTTTATGGCAAAATATAACCATAGTAATATTTATTAGTTTGTTTAAAATGTTTATTTAGTAATAATAATAGTCATATTGATATATAATTACAAAATATTTCAGCAAACCTGGAACTTCTTAAAAAAAATTGAATTAATTTATATCAGAAAACTGCAGTTAGATTTCCCAACCAAATTAGTTTCTAAGTTCAAAGTTTTTGCATTCCATACTTAGTAATAGAACCTTTTTGTTTTCTAAAAAAAGTACCAAAATGTATACAACTTTAAAAAAAAAAAAAAAAAAAAAAAAAAAATCACATAATGTAAATAAGTTGTCACATAATAAGCTAAATTTTGACAAAAATTTAAAGATTTCCCCTCAAATTGTGCAGCTATTGTGTGGTTTAAACCAGGGCGTTTAAATGTTTTGATGCCATGGATGTCCAAATATGATGATGCCCTTCCCAAATAATAATAATAATAAAGTATATTTTCATATGTAAAGACCTATTTTTACTGAGGATAGAGTAACAATAGAAAAGATGCCTGTTTTAAAATGTTTCTATTGTATTTAAGTTAAATTAAATCATTAAAATATTTTTTAAAAACCTGAAGAGAGACATTTTTTTCAAAAGTATTTGCATAGCATTATTCACAGTAAATATTTTTTCTCAGAAATTTCCTGTGGGCCCTCGAGCACCTCCTTTTTAAACCTAAACGGTGCATAAATAACTATGTTGTATTATATCTGCTGGTGTTGTCAAAAGTACCGACTTTGGTATCAAGTCATTACTGAAATTTTAAAAATGTGACAATACCAGCATTTCCTGCTAGCATTATTGAGCAGATTCTTAAAGGGATAGTTCACCCAAAAAATGAAAATTCTGTCATTTACTATTCCTCAAGTTGTTCCAAACCCGTACAAATTGCTTTGTTCTGCTGAACACAAAGGAAGATATTTGGAAGAATGTTTGTAACCAAGCAGATCTCGCCCCCCATTGACTACCATATTAGGAAGAAACATACTATGGAAGTCAATGGGTAGTGAGATCTGCTTGGTTACAAACATTCCTCCAAATATATTCCTTTGTGTTCAGCAGAACAAAGCAATTTATACCGGTTTAGAACAACTTGAGGAATAGTAAATGACAGAATTTTCTTTTTTTGGGTGAATTATCCCTTTAAACAACTCTGATTGGCCATTGTGTTCACACACTTGGCTACAATGATCAATGCTTCAAAAACATGTTGTAAATAGACATCTGTGGCTCTCTTCACCGAGTGCTTACACAGATACGCAGGTGAGCGTTTGCAAGCAGGCATCTATCAGCGGGGGGAAAAGCTGGTATAGTCACATTTTTAAAATGACTTTGTACCGAAGTTGGTACTTTAGACAACATTAATATCTGCTAATGTATGTGACACCTGTAAGAATGGTGATAATAATGGTGTTTTCTCTTCCAAGGCTCCTTTTGCCATTCATGCAGTCATATGCTCGCTCTGGAGGATTCTCCATTACTGGAAAGATCAAGACGGCCCTGATTGAGAATGCCATCTATTATGGCACATACCTTTTCATCTTCGGCTCGCTTCTCATCTATGTGGCTGTACATCCTCAGTGGCACCTCTCCTGGTCTGTAAACCAATCCAGAATATTCTTCAGTTATCATCGCAATGTTCTGTTCATACTGATTCTTCTTTTCTGTGTCACTTTACCAGGTATGAGCTGCAAACCATCGGCATCACTGCGGCCAACACTTGGGGTCTGTTTCTTCTAGTGTTGCTGTTGGGCTACGGCCTGGTCGAGATTCCCCGCTCGTACTGGGAGGCCTCACGCCAGGGTCACCTCCTCATCAAGACTTACTTTAAAGCAGCCAAGCTCATGACAGAGAAGGCAGATTCAGAGGAGAACCTAGAAGATGTCATGGAGGTGAAAGCCATGTGTGTTTATATGCTGTAAATAAACATCTGTTTTACAATATATGTGTCCGGATTAACTGGTCTGTGAAAGCTAATGTCTGATTTGAGCTTGTCAACCAATATTGTTTCTTGTATCTTTATTATAGGAAGTGAGAAAAATCAATGAATCGATTAAATATAATCATCCATTAAGGAAGAACGTGGACACCATTCTCCGAAAGGTGAGAGAACGACAGTACATTTTTATGTATTAAAGGTGCCCTAGAACTTCTTTTTAAAAGATGTAATATAAGTCTAAGGTGTCCCCTGAATGTGTCTGTGAAGTTTCAGCTCAAAATACCCCATAGATTTTTTTTAATTCATTTTTTTAACTGCCTATTTTGGGGCATCATTAACTATGCACCGATATATAGGTTGCGGCCCCTTTAATTCTCGTGCTCCCCCTCCCCCGGAGCTTGTGCTTGCCTTTAACAGTATAAACACAGTTTACACAGCTAATATAACCCTCAAAATGGATCTTTACAAGATGTTCGTCATGCATGCTGCTTGCATACATCGGATCATGTGAGTATAGTATTTATTTGGATGTTTACATTTGATTCTGAATGAGTTTGAGGCTATGCTCCGTGGCTAAAGCTAACATTACACACTGTTGGAGAGATTTATAAAGAATGAAGATGTGTTTATGAATTATACAGACTGCAAGTGTTTAAAAATGAAAATAGCGACGGCTCTTGTCTCCGTGAATACAGTAATAAACGATGGTAACTTTAACCACATTTAACAGTACATTAGCAACATGCTAACGAAACATTTAGAAAGACAATTCACAAATATCACTAAAAATATCATGATATCATGGATCATGTCAGTTATTATTGCTCCATCTGCCATTTTTCGCTATTGTTCTTGCTTGCTTACCTAGTCTGATGATTCAGCTGTGCACATCCAGACGTTCTGCCCTTGTGTAATGGCTTGATCATGGGCTGGCATATGCAAATATTGGGGGCGTACATATTAATGATCCCGACTGTTACGTAACAGTCGGTGTTATGTTGAGATTCGCCTGTTCTTCGGAGGTCTTTTAAACAAATGAGATTTATATAAGGAGGAGGAAACAATGGAGTTTGAAACTCAGTGTATGTCTTTTCCATGTACTGAACTCTTGTTATTCAACTATGCCAATATAAATTCAATATTTAATTCTAGGGCACCTTTAATGTGATTGAAGTGATCGTGGCACTATTTTTAGTTGAAATCTGCTTTTTATTTTTAGTGTCCAGTCGAATATCAGGAGAAAATGGGCAGGAACATGGATGACTATGAGGATTTTGATGATAAACAAAACACATATCCCACTGAAAGAAGTCTTTCGAAACTACACAAGCAGGTACCGCTCAGGTGTTTTCTATGTGTTTTCTGAATTTTGCTTGAGAATAATACTAACAGCTGGTTTCTCAGGTGATCTACGCAGTGCAGCGGCACAATCGCACACGAGTTCAGTGGCAAATATTGTTAGAACAGGCTTTCCATCTCGAGGATGTTGCCAAGAACGAAACCAGCACCACTCGGCAGTTCGTTCACAGCTTTGCCCCTCCAGAGCCCGTAGGCTGGTTTAGACGCTACATTTACACTCCCACAGTAGGTAGGTGCTCTGAAAAATCTAGATAAACAAGTGTCACTTTTGACCCTGCCTTTACTGTCTTTTGTATCTTTCTTCAGAATGGTACTGGGAGTGTTTGCTGAAGCAGTGGTTTTACCGTATACTGGCTGTGGTTCTGTCGCTCTTTTCGGTGGCTGTGGTTTGGTCGGAGTGCACTTTCTTCAGCACTCGTCCTGTTCTGTCACTCTTTGCTGTGTTTATTCAGCTTGCTGAGAGAGATTACAACTACCTGTACATTGAGGCGAGTCTGCTTGAGCTTGAAAAGTCAAACCAAATTTATTTGTATAGCACTTTTCACAATACACATTGTTTCACAGCAGCTTTACAGAAAATCATGATGTTAATGTTTATTACATTTTTATATCTTCATGCCTTAAAGTAACATTAGCAGATTAGAGCTGGGCGATAATATAGATGTCAATAAACTCAATTTTGTACATTACCGTTTAAAAGTTTAAGGTTGGTAAGATTTTTATTTTTATAGAAGTCTCTTATGTTCACCAAGGCTGCATTTATTTGATTAACAATACAGTAAATGTACAATTTAAAATAATTGTTTATTTATTTTAATATATTCTAAAATGCAATTTATTCCTGTGATGGCAAAGCCGAATTCTCAGCATAATTACTCCAGTCTTCAGTGTCACATGATCCTTCAGAAATCATTTTAATATGCTGATTTGCTGCTCAAGAAACATTTCTTATCAATCAAGTTATGTTTTCTTTCAGACTTCTTTTATATTTATTTTCCACCTTTTATTGAAATAGAAATCTTATGTAACATAATAAAAGTCTGTCACTTTTGATCAATTTAATGCATCCTTGCTGAATAAAAGTATTAATTTCTTTCAAAGGTTTTAATTTTATAATTCTTTTAAAATGTATGTATATATTTGTGTACACTTTTTTTATAATAGAAAGTAAATGCTTATTTTTTCTTCTTAAGTAATATAATTAAATTATTTTAACATATAATAATTTTATTTGATCTATTTTTTACTTATTTTATTTACTTTGTGTCATTGTTGCCCACTCCTGCAATACACCAAAACTAAAAGCTTTCTGACACAGTCTGATTTAGTTTAGCTGAAACACAACCTAATATTGTCATTTTGGCCTGTAGATGGCGTGCTTCATTACCATCTTTTTCCTCTGCACCTGCGTCTACTCCACTGTGTTTCGCATCCGAGTCTTTAACTACTACTACCTGGCCTCACATCACCAAACCGATGCCTACAGCCTGCAGTTCAGCGGCATGTATGTTTCTCAGATATCAATATTGAGTGCATTAAACTTAATTGTATTGACAGTAAACTCTGCCATTAGTCTTTCTCTGATAAAGCCCAAAGCCTGTGTGTTGTTTACTAGGCTTTTTTGCCGCTTGACTCCCCCGCTTTGTCTAAACTTCCTGGGACTGATTCACATGGATTCTGCCATATCCCACCAAGCAAAGGAGCAGACGGCATACACCTCTGTAAGACTTTCACCATTATATGAAATTGAGAACAAGGCTTCAATGATCCCACTTTTAAATGTACTATTTGCATTAAATGAAACCTTCTCTATTGTTGTAGATCATGGGTTCCATGCGGGTCCTGTCCTTCATTGCCAACGGCTTCTACATATATTACCCCATGCTGATCGTCATTCTCTGTATTGCGACATACTTCAGGTGTCTAATATTATCTACGAATCAGTTTCATGTGTAATGGGTATTACGTCTCAGATGTTATGTTGTAGTTTCTGATTAGTTTAAAATAATTTTTTTTCACTTTCTGTCCAGTCTTGGTACACGTTGTCTGAACCTCCTGGGTTTCCAGCAATTTGTGGGGGAGAATGAAATGACTTCTGACCTCATAGATGAAGGCAGAGAACTCCTGCGCAGAGGTGATTAGAATATTCACAGTAAATATAAAATGCAAGTTTTGTGTGAGTAAAATGTTTTAATGTTTTTGAAAGAAGTCTCTTATGCTCACCAAGGCTGCATTTATTTAGTACTTTTATATATGCATGTACAGTACAGTCCAAAAGTTTGGAACCACTAAGATTTTTAATGTTTTTAAAATAAGTTTCGTCTGCTCACCAAGGCTACATTTATTTAATTAAAAATACAGTAAAAAACAGTAATATTGTGAAATATTATTACAATTTAAAATAACTGTGTACTATTTAAATATATTTGACAAAGTAATTTATTCCTGTGATGCAAAGCTGAATTTTCAGCATCGTTACTCCAGTCTTCAGTGTCACATGATCCTTCAGAAATCATTCTAATATGCTGATTTGCTGCTCAATAAACATTTATGATTATTTTCAATGTTGAAAACAGTTGTGTACTTTTTTTTTCAGGATTCCTTGATGAATAGAAAGTTCAAAAGAACAGCATTTATCTGAAATACAAAGCTTCTGTAGCATTATACACTACCGTTCAAAAGTTTGGGGTCAGTAAGAATTTTTATTTTTATTTTTTTGAAAAGAAATTAAAGAAATTAATACTTTTATTCAGCAAGGATGCATTAAATCAATCAAAAGTGGCAGTAAAGACATTTATAATGTTACAAAAGATTAGATTTCAGATAAACACTGTTCTTTTGAACTTTCTATTCATCAAATAATCCTGAAAAAAAATATTGTACACAAATATTTTGTACAATTGTACACATTAAATGTTTCTTGAGCAGCAGATCAGCATATTAGAATGATTTCTGAAGGATCATGTGACACTGAAGACTGGAGTAATGATGCTGAAAATTCAGCTTTGCCATCACAGGAATAAATTACTTTGTGAAATATATTCAAATAGAAAACAGTTATTTTGAATTGTAATAATATTTCACAATATTACTGTTTTTACTGTATTTTTAATTAAATAAATGTAGCCTTGGTGAGCAGACGAAACTTCTTTTAAAAACATTAAAAATCTTAGTGGTTCCAAACTTTTGGACTGTACTGTATATATATATATATAAGGAAATTCATACAGGCCTAAATTACATTTATCTACAAAACTAATTTCAAACATATATAAACATTCAAGTTAAATGGTTTTCAAAAGGTGTCATTTTAAGCGGTTAATATAAAATAAGGTCAAATGGTCTCCTGTGGTTGCCATGGTTAGATGTAATACAGAAATAAATAATGATTCAGAGAGAATCGCATGTGCTCGTTGCTACAGCTCTACAATCTGCAGTGGTGAAAACCTCAGTGCGTCAGAGGGGTAGTTACCACTGACACAAACATTTAATATGGTACTATCCAACATTAACCAATGAAAATATGTGACTTATTTTGCTGTCTTTTACATAGAAAGAAGAAAGCGGCAAAGAATAGAAGATGGAGAGAACAGACGAAGAGTACGTTTTATTTATGGAATTCATACCGCATATGATTATTCCAGTGTCTAAGTATATGTTTCCCTATGACAGGAATGGAGAGAACGTTATGCTCAGCGAGATGAGATTGCAGCCAGAAACCAAACCTCCATGTCTGAGATGAAGGAGACCAACTACGGTGAAACCCTAAATTCAAACACAAACCGACGTACGTTTAATGCCCAATAAGACTCGTGTCCTGCAGTATTCTTATAGGGTATTTGTTAAGTGAATTCCAAAAAAAAGTCATCCTTTTATTTTTGTTTTCCACAGAGGCCAAGTACACACGTAGCAGCAACCAGTCAGGACGAGACAGCATTGAGTTGTTGCAAGACGCTGAGCCATTGGACTTCAATGCTGAAACACTCACTGATGACCCTTTGCAATCTGACCCTGGCAGGTTAGATGGAGTTTTATTGAGGGCTGCAGTCATGATGACAGAATTTTGTAGGCCAACCCAGGAGTTCGCATCACCCTGGTTCCCCTTTTCAATTGGCTTTTAGATTATTGCAGAAAACAAGCTCTGTGATGAGAGGGACCTCAAATGAACACAACTTTTATGAATTTTGAAGCGTAAAAAGCTAAACATAGGCTATAAACTACACCATGGTCATCACTAAGCTTCTAAAAAATCTTTCAGTCTTTATATAAACATTTTCCCTGAAAGTTTGAGTTGGAATAGTTTGCAAGAGTGTGATTATAAACACACAGTGCTGTAAAAGTGGACTAGTGACATTCAATGGCCCTCTGTAGTTAACATTTAGCTGCTTTTTCGCAAGTAAAAGCTTAAAAAAAATCGCAAAGCATTATTAATGGTGTATTTTATGTAAACAAATATTAAAATATCTTGAGTGTGTGTTAACAGACACTTTTTCAGGTGTTTAACCAAAAACCCATTGACTTTGGGAAGATGCAGCACTCTGTTGTTATAAGGTTTATTTGTGCTCTTCTGCACTGCATGACCTTACTCATCTGTTTCTTTCCCCCACAGACATGTCGGTGGAAGGTACCTCTCCATGTCGTCTTCTCGAAGCCGAATCTTTGATGACGTTTAATGTTTCTTTTTGGGTCAAAAACACTGTCTAAGAGAAAATAAGATGAATTGTACTTCTAAAAACACTCATCTCTACAGCTGTGGTCTGTCCCTCTCATTTTAAACATCTTCAACTTCCTGTATCCTGTAATGCAGTGTAGTTATCTGCATGCATCCTGACGAACTCGCAGCCACATAGAGAAATGCACATACTCATTTTGAAGTGCCAGGCAGTCAGATTGCTGCATGTGAAACATGGGAAATGTTTTTTTTTTTTCTACTCGCAGTTTCTTTACTTCATTTCAAGAAATGAGTCATAGTTAATGTAAAGTTGAACAGTCAGAACACACAGATGAAAGTTACTACTGAAAGACAGGATTAGCCTGACACACTACTGTTTCTTATCTTTTGAGTCCTGGTGTAATTTAGTTTTAAGTATTTTTTTCCCCCCATTATTTCTATTCTTTTATATATTTATGGTACGTAAAGCTGTATTATTTATGTATTTCGGTTTTAGACATTCACATGGCTGTTATTCTTTAGACCTTGCACATCTTATTTAAAATGAAGTTACCTTTGTTACCTTATTTTCTGTCTGATAGGCCATTTGTAATTTGCACTGTCATTTTTGCCACTTATTCAGAATAGGCGAAGCTATTGAAATGGCTTTAAGGATGCGATCTGATTGTTTAAAGAATGGGGTCAGATCTAATGGATTACAGCATGTACTTACGTGCTGGTTTACCAGACTTATAAGCATCTCTTTATCACAAGTGCAGTTTTCTTATAGAAAACACTTTTAGTATACAAACGTGTTGAAGGAATCTGTGAGTGCATGGCAAGATGTGAGGGAATCACATGAAATTCTCCTTGTGCATAGGGTCATCAAGCATATCCAGTGTAAATGTTTGCATGATATATTCTACTGATTATGCTGAGGAGTCTTGTTCTTGTTTCTCACAGGAAGTGCAGTAGCGGCTCTGAGTAGTGTTATATTTCACTGTCAACATTTGTCTATTCTCTCCACAAATGTTTAGTATCATGGTTTATTAAATTTTCTTAGTAAATGTAGCCCTTCGGGTTGAAATAAATAAGAAGGGCATTTTTCTTTTTGTCCATACCTTTTTGTTTATTGATAAAGTTATTCATTATCTACTGTGTATTTATGAAGATATGAATTATGTTGCCAATGAGGTCTTGTTATGGTATTTTGATATGGTCAGTCCTCAAGTAGTGTGTTGATGAAGGCCAACTGGAATCTGATGCTGGAATCTGTTGATTTGTATATTTGGTTTAAGTGAATTGTGGTACATTCCAAATGGACACATACTAATGTAATCTTGCAGTTATTAATAAATTATTGATTAAATCATATTTGCTATTATGCCAGTATTTGTGTATTTAACGTTAATGTTTATGTTCTCATTAAGTCTCTGGAACGAAAACGGGAATGCACTTTCACACAAATCCTTTTATGACTGGATCAATTAGAAAGACCTTGGCTTGAGATATATGTAGTATTCACATCCGTAGTTATTTCATATTCAAAATTGTGGTTCGCGTTGTTGTTTTTTTTGTACCGATACTGGCTGTTAAACAACAACCAGTAAAGTAGAACAACAGCGGAAGGTCAAACATTGGGTTGTAATCGACTAAACACCTGTAGCAAGACTGACCAATCAAATGCAAGAACTCGTCTCTATGGAAACGGCGAACGCTAAAACAGGAAAGACCTAAGCAGCGCTACGGAAATCCAGGTGGTTTTAGCACATTAATCAACGTTTTGTTTCACTTCTCTGTGTGAGTATGATGCAAATAGAGTATTAAGGATAAATAAAGTCTTCATATTGTGGCTTGATGTACTGTTTGCTGGATTACAGCAGATTTTAGGAGCCGTTGTTTTCTCCTGCATCGTTACATAGTCAGTAACGTTACAGTCAACAGTATTACTCATAGATCAAACTGTGTATTAAAGTGAGATTTATTGTATTATAAATGTATATAATGTAGCTACAATGCTTGCAGTTTTTTATGAGATATGATTTTTTTTATGATTTTATAGATATGGAATATTTGTAGTTTTAAAATTTATTTGTAAAATTCAGTTGTTACATTTAAAACGAACTACTGAAAAAAGATTAAAAATGGTGAAAGAACCTAATATGTACACTTATATATATATATATATATAAATATATATATATACATATATATATAGAGAGAGAGAGAGAGAGATGGGTAGTAACGGATTACATGTAATCTGGATTATGTAATCAGATTCCAAAAATCAATCTTTTTAAAATACTGGTAATCAGACTATTACTTTTTTATGGATTACATATTTACATGTTATTTACACAATGGCAGTAAGGTGTTCACAATTTATTGATTCTCCTAATTTAGAATTTTTTTAAAGTTTATATTTTTTTGTCATAATAAACCTGCCGCTTATATATATGTGTTTTTCCGGCGGTGAGGGGGAGGGGTGTGGAATCGTGCACAGAAATCAGCAACAACAAGAATATTTGTGTTTGTAATGCTGTCCATACATTGCAAAAAAAAAAAAAAAAAAAAAAAAATCTGTTGAGGCACTTGGTGAATAGAATATATTTTTTGGAATATATGTTTTCTTTGTATATATCAAAATAGTACAAGATTATCCTACAATATATGTGACATCAAAGGGTCAGCACAAAAGTTATCTAAATGTAATCCAAAAGTAGTTACATTACATTAACAAAAATCTAAGAGATTATATTACTGATTACAAATTTTGTCATGTAATTTGTAATCAGTAACTGATTACAATTCATAAGTAATCTACCAGCTCTGTGTATATATATATATATATAAATTCCATAATGCATCAACTACACTTTTAATAATAATAATTAAATTAATTAATAATTAAAATAAATAAGGGTTCCAACAATATTTGCATATGCCAGCCCATGTTCCCAACATTATGAAAGGCATTAGACAAGGGCAGCCAGTAACGTCTGGATCTGTGCACAGCCGAATCATCAGACTAGGTAAGCAAGCAATAACAACAGCGAAAAATGGCAGATGGAGCAATAATAACTGACATGATCCATGATATCATGATATTTTTAGTGATATTTGTAAATTGTCTTTCTAAATGTTTCGTTAGCATGTTGCTAATGTAGGCTACTGTTGGTTAAAGTTACCATCGTTTATTACTGTATTCACGGAGACAAGAGCCGTCGCTATTTTCATTTTTAAACACTTGCAGTCTGTATAATTCATAAACACAACTTCATTCTTTATAAATCTCTCCAACAGTGTGTAATGTTAGCTTTAGCCACGGAGTACTATCAAACTCGTTCAGAATCAAATATAAACACCCAAATAAATACTATACTTACACTTGTAAAGATCCATTTGAGGGTTATATTAGCTGTGTGAACTTTGTAAATGCACTGTATTATAGAGTCGCGAGCTCGATGGGCAGGGAGCATGAGATTTAAAGGGCCAGCAGCCCCTGAATCGGTGCATAGTTAATGATGCCCCAAAATAAGCAGTTAAAAAAATTAATTTAAAAAAATCTATGGGGTATTTTGAGCTGAAACTTCACAGACACATTCAGGGGACACCTTAGACTTATATTACATCTTGTAAAAAAAAAAACGTTTGATGGCACCTTTAAAAGAATCATTATTTTTTCCTTAGTCTGAAGAATATTTAAAAAAATCGAAATAACCTTTTTTCCACTCTAAAGAACCTTTGCAATGCTAAAGGTTCCATGGATGCCAATCCATCTTATGGAACCATCAATGCCAATAAAGAACCTTTATTTTTAAGAGTTCACCAACATAAATAAGCCTAAAAATCACTCTTGTCATCTTCAGATCAGATAGGTGTAGGATGGCAGGTACATCACGACATGACCGAGAGATGGCAATCAGTGCCAAAAAGCAGCTGTCAGATTGTTCAGACCCCATTGAGAGACTGAGGCTGCAGTGTTTGGCACGAGGGTCCGCAGGCATCAAGGGACTGGGCAGGTACAGTGTGCATGAGGTGTTTCTTCATATAGACTGAAGTGCTGATATCTGACTACAGTTTGATGTTCTCAGGACTTTTAGGATCATGGACGATGACAATAGTCGCACACTAGACATGAAAGAGTTCCTGAAAGGCCTGAGTGACTATGGTGTGCTCATCGAGAAAGAAGAGGCGATAAACCTTTTTCAGCTCTTTGACAGGGACGGCAGTGGACTTATTGACTTTGATGAGTTTCTTATCACTTTGAGGGTAAACGCATTAAACAATGATGTGTTTTTAGTTGACCAGTGCAATGCCAGTAGTGCTTATGTTATTATTTTCATTCATGTGATTGCAGCCACCCATGTCTAATGCCAGGAAGGAGGTGGTGTTACAGGCATTCAAAAAGTTGGATAAGACTGGAGATGGTGTGATTACAATTGAGGATCTGAGAGGAGTATACAATGTTAAACATCACCCCAAATATCAAAACGGTGAGTGGACCGAAGACCAAGTATTCCGCAAATTCCTGGACAGTTTTGACTCTCCGGATGACAAGGATGGAAAGGTATGAAGATGCTGAAAATACATTATAGTATCCAGCATAATATTGTATTAATATCACACAAACATCTTTAGAATAAGATTACTATGTCTTTGGTTTTAAGCACCACCCGGTCATTTCTGCAATGTTTTCTTTGATCATGCTATATGTCTCCATACATCAGGTCACAAAAGAGGAGTTTATGAACTACTACTCCGGTGTGAGCGCATCCATTGACACAGATATCTACTTTATAGTAATGATGAAAAATGCATGGAAGCTTGACTAAACTTCTGAAGCTTCTATTTTAGGGTAAAGAGCAAAGATGGTCAATCTTCAGCAAGAGCATGTCTTGAGCATGTCTTGACCCTGTCATGACCCTGTCAAACATGTTAATTTCAGACTAAAATGTGGGGATAATATATATTATAAAGTAGGGCTGAGTAAAAAAATATCTATTTCTCGATTTTAATCGATTCTCATTTTTACGAACCGATATCGATTCTTAAATCCCAAGAATCGATTAGTCTAGTCTGTTTTCAGTTGATGAATGAGCAGAATATGTAGCGCCTCCCATCCAATAAATCGCAATAATCTTTGTGCTTTGTTACTTTTGATATGAAGCAAAGTCTCAGATTTCAAATGACGTCCATTTTATTATGAGATTAAAAAATAAATACCGTTTTGGCGCCGTTTAATGTGACGTTACAGATCGCTGTAGCGCCTCAGGTAAAGAGAAGCGGCAGCACGAGCGCATGTGAACATCCTCTCCTCCGCTTTAATACCAGTTACAGCGTGAAATAAACATGAATAAACATCTGAAGGTATGTTAAAATATACAGTACAACTTACTGAAATCCGTGTCATGTCTCGTGTAATAGCTCAATCAGTGTTTCAACCTCGTTAAAACGTCAAAACAGCTTGTAAACAATGCCACGTAACGTAACATTTACCTCAGAAAAACATTCAGTGACCATAAACTCATTAGTCAGCTAGAAAAGTGTACTCTAGAAAGCAACATTCTGATAAATATAGCTATGCACCGTTACATATTCATTATAATTTTTAATGTTCTTCAATATTTAATGCATGTTTGAATAAATCTGTTATGACAGCCAATTTAAATGTTTATATTTCAAAAAAACAAATTGGAGTAGAAATATGATTATGTAAGTCTAAACTGTATTTATAGCCTAATAAAAACATTGAGTGTAAGTTAAGTGTTTGTATATAAATGTTAATTTAACCTTCAGTATTATTATAGTAACTGACTCCCATGTGTAGTTTACAGCATTAGTTGAGAGATTTTTTTCCTCTAGAAAATTTGCCATGTACTGAAACTGAAATACTACATCCAAAATAATCGATATCGAATCGAAATCGAAATCGAATCAAAAGCATGTGAATAGTAATCGAATCGAATAGTGAAAATTGTGTCAATACCCAGCCCTATTATACAGTAATCAATCAATCAATCAATCAGTCTATCTATCTATCTATCTATCTATCTATCTCTCTATATAAGTCCCTGTAAAATTTACGGTAAAAAAAATGGCAGCTGTGGGTAGCAACATTTTAGGTTTTACGGGACAGCACTTAGTTTACTGTCTGTTTTACAGTTCAAAACAGTGTAATTTAAAGGTTTATATTGTAATAATTCCGATTCATAACTGTTTCTTTTAAACACTGTAAAAAATCAGTTAAATTTACTGTAAAAAACCCCCAGCAGCTGTGGCTGCCAGAACTTTACTGTAAAAAATATGGTAGCAACATTTTAGGTTTTACGGGACAGCACTTAGTTTACTGTCTATTTTACAGTTCAAACGTTTAATTTAAACGTTTATATTGTAATAATTCTGATTCATAACTGTTTATTTTAAACACTGTAAAAAAAAATCCGTTAAATTTACTGTAAAAAACCCCCAGCAGCTCTGGCTGCCAGAACTTTACTGTAAAAAATACGGTAGCAACATTTTAGGTTTTACGGGACAGCACTTAGTTTACTGTCTATTTTACAGTTCAAATGTTTAATTTAAACATTTATATTGTAATAATTACGGTTCATAACTGTTTATTTTACACACTGTAAAAAAAAAATTCCATTAAATTTATGGTAAAAAACCCGGCAGCTGTGGTTGCCAAAAATTTACCATAAAAAATATGGTAGCAACATTTTGGGTTTTACAGATTTAACTTAAATTTACAGTAAAAAAGCATATTTCACTAACTGATATAATGTTATTTTACCAACCTATTGAAGTACTAATATCTGTTTTGTACCTTTGTAATACACTGACAACCACCAAACACAGTGGTGATGAGAGTCACATGATTAAAGCTCATCACAATCTGCTTTTCCACAAGCTGAGAAGGACAATACTAATATATAGAAGATTCACTGTGTCATTCACACAAACACTAAACACTATCATAACACACATGAAAATAAAATAAACATTAATTTAACAACATTAAATGTAACATAAAACCCTAATGTACAAAACTGATTAGAAAAAAACTAAGAAAAACTCAGAAAAGTTATTTCATCGAAAATACATCAAATGTGAAGTGTCATGCAGGGAATTGTGGGAATGTCAGTTTATGTTTTTTCACTGCAAATTATACAATGACTTGTTATTTTTCACTTCCAAAAAGTGTAAAATTTAATGGCATTTACTGTAAAATTACATTAAATGTACAGTATATTTACAGTCTTTTACCGTTAAAATCACAATCATTTTTTTTTACAGTGATAGCAACAGGCACAGTTTTGACAGGGTCAAGTCTGAAATAAGGTGGTGTCTAACAACTATTAACTTTGGGGTTTTGGGAATCTACCTCACACAATCAAAAAAAAAAAAAAAAATCAACCAACAGTGTTTCTCACTGAGGACAAGCAGCTGCACGAATGTATTGTTTTATTCCAGAATCAGCCACACACCATCTAACAAACGCAGGTGGTGTGGTATTGTTGTGAGACTTTGTGTCTTGTGATTGTGTGCATCCTCTTTATTTGGCTAATGAAAGCTGCCTGTGCACCTGCTTGGATCCCTGCATGAGAAACACCCAAAAACTCAAGTACAAACTAAGTCTTGTATTAATTCCCTCATAAATTTCTCGCTATCTTTCTGGGTTGGGATTATTCTTCTGGGTGTGGTTTGGGTCTACCAGTTTGTTTGATAACATTATTTCTTCTTTTCCATCTACAGGTGACAAAAGATGAATTCTGGAACTATTACAGTGGAGTCAGTGCTTCAATCGATAATGATGCATATTTTATTTTAATGATGAAGAGTGCATGGAAGTTATGAAGGGATTTGCTTGTAAACAAATTTATAATGCTTGTGAAATCAAAGCAAGTTAGGGTTAATAAACCTGGCACAACTGAAATGTTTAAGGATATTAACCATGAATCTGGAAAATGAAATAATGGAAGTACTGTAGAAGCTTGAATTATGTGTAAAATGTGTGAGTTTTGTTACTGGTAAGTTAACTGATTTTTAGTGTAAAACACTTTTATTGCATCATAACTACAACCAGTGTGGTATATGATGATACATGTAATTCTTGTGATTCAGATTTTGTTATGCATGTTATGGCAAATGCTATTTTATAAAAAGTGACTCTTTTAATAAATGTTTTATAATGGCTATAAAAAGAAATATCCCTTAAAGTGATTGGTTATGTGGACTGATGGTTTGTCATTGGGCTTATAATTTTTTCCATCAGAACTAAAACGAACAACTTGAATTATAGACAAATGTAGCAACTTTGTAAATATTAATTATTTCATAATTAAAATATTTTTATATATTCCTTTATTACACATTTTTTTATATATATATATATATATATATATATATATATATATATAATGATAAATGCATTACAAAATTTGCATTACGAGCAGATGCTTTTTTTTTTATATACACAGAAAATATTTCTTATGATCATTATAAATTAATCCTCTGACCATTGAAAAAGTGCCGCTTGAACTGTATGCATTCCTTTTGAAAGTTGTGCGTGAGGTTTACAGCATAAATATCTCTCAGATTTACTCAGGTAGATGTACGGATGAAAATATCCATGGAAACATGTCTGGCAGAGGACACTGAGGCTAGCAGCAGTTACATGAGGTCTGTGTGATGAGTTCAGAATTGATTCACACTTAATGCTTCTGTTTCAAGTGTTTCTGAAACATTCAGAAGGAAATTGGCTACTAAAATGGAGACGACAGCAGTGCATGATGCTTGGCTGAAAATGAAACCTGTGGATGAGTGCTATGACATGCACAAACTGCGTCAGAGCTACAAACCGGACAAGTCTAGTGACATGTAAAAGCATCTTGTTATACATAACAGGTTTCTTGGGTTATTAAATGCATCATATACAATGTTAGTTGACCTTTTATATCATGTACGCAGAATAACATCCTCTACCGAGGGTCTGTAAAATCTCCAGTAAACTGGAATTGTCTTAACTGGTCTCTTCATTGTGTTTTAAAGAGGCTGGACATAGTGACATAGGCTTCGTCTTTACATTCTCGTTGAGAGGCCGTTACACCCTGAAAGCCACTATTTTCTCTTCCTTTTGACAAATCTGATTCATCTAACAATCTAATTTTCAGGTGGGACTGCTCTTTTGGAAGCCGTTCCTCTGCATTCATGTCCATTTCACTCACTGATGCATTTGAGGAACTGGTTTGACTATAGCAGCATTCGTCCAGGCTGTCCTCAAGCTCAGGATCAGAGGGTTTTTCATCAACGTAATCCACGCGGTGTATGAAAACATCGCTGAATATCTCAGGACTGAAAGTGAAAGGAAGACCCTGAAAATGCAAAAACAGTCTGCATGAGGACATTGAGCAAGTTTCTCTTGTTTAATCTTGCAGAACGTTAAGTGAAGCAATAAGACACGGGACAAACTGAATTACCTCTCTTGCCCTGTGCATTTGTGCAAGAGTTGCCTTTGGGTGTGGGATGTTTGGTGTGATGCAGCCTTTTATGCTGGGCGAGAAAACAATTAGTACATTTGTTAAAAAAATACAATAAATAGCTTTATGTAGGTTTTTAAATGAGATTAAAAAAACCACTCACTGCGTTCTCCATAGCAAGGCCCCCAAAATGATGAGCACCAGACAGACAGAGAAGCCGGTGGTGATGAGAAGCGATGATAGTGAATTGACCTTTGGAAGTTCAGTACTGTTTGCTTTGATTATAAATGTAGAACATGTGTCATCATTTACATCAATCACAATTAATCAGACTTGATGAATAATGGTTCAAATGTGTTTTTCCACATTTGCTCAATCTCAAAGCTATTTGATTCTTTACCTACCCAATAATGTGCATTAAAAACCCAACAAGGTTTCTTGGCTCCTTCAGATTAAGTCCTCTTAGGTATTTATCATACTAAACAACATTCACTCATAACCCTATTGGCTTATTTATCATGTAACTGATCAATGATCCACTCACTTTTTATAGTGAAATTGGCAGTTGAACTCCACTCACTCCAGTCGCCCTCAAAATAATTTACAGGTTTTGCTCTAACATGTGTGTAGTAAACACCATCTCCACCAAGTCTGTCCTTGCTGATACTGAAGTTCCTATACTTAATTTGAGTGACGATGGGCTGTAAAGAAAGAAAACGTATGTAATGTTTACTTGTTAAATGAACTCTAAATGATTCCATCTTATTTTTTAGGAAAGGTCAAGTTGTTGGGAAAAACACCTTTGCCTTTACAATTTTGTCCCCCCATATTTCCACTTGAAAGTCAGGGTTGGAAACATATTCATGACTGTGTTCAAACCATATGAAAACTTCTTCTGTGTCTTCCATGTAAGTGGCAAGCTTTATTTCAGGAGCTGGGATTTTGACTGCAAGGACAAAGACAGATTAGATAGATAGATAGATAGATAGATAGATAGATAGATAGATAGATAGATAGATAGATGATAGACTTGCCAATTTTTTGCAGGTTAATGTCTTTTACAATGTCCACATCTCCCACGTGTACTTCAAGCTTGTAATGACTAATAATCGCCAAATCCTCAAAAGTAAAGTATTGTGGTCCTAAAGTAGCATTTTTACACATTACCTTTTCAATTTGTTGGCTAAACAGGAAAGAAAAAACATCAGTGCTTAGAGCAAACATTAATTCAGATTACATTCAAACATAGTCTAAAGTTTTTTAATATTCATTTACTGACATATTCCACACCAATTTATAGTAAATATGTCTAATGAAATACCAGAGTTTTGCGAATTTGACCTCCTCAATGGGTTCATCATTTAGCAAACAGGTGAGGTTACTCTGTTTGAGGGTCAAAGTGGAAGTGCAGGTCACTTCTTTCTCAGACCAATCTAAAATTAATCAAGAAGAAAAAATCATAAACCAGCCTTTTTCTAGCCACCCGTAAGTCCTTGTTAGTGTGCTTCAATGAAAACCAGCTTAAATGATTGTTTCACATATGAATTTCCCCAAAGGAATTTCTTTATGATCATATCATAAACCACTACACACAATTCTAGCTACATTTAGTCATAAAAGCAGTCAAAATATATCTTATAATAATCACTATTCAGAACATATAAAAAAGTGAACGTAATAATTATCTCTAAATTCTCTCTTTCAAATTTCAAATGACTTACCATCATCTCCACTCTCAGACAGAACCAAAGGACAGAAAACAACAAAGAGAATCCATAAAACACCCGCCATCTCTCTTCCAGCAGCACAGGCATAAATCACTCATGAGACATGTCTTCATTACTCACACACATTTACTGACAAGTGACAGCTCACAGTTCAACTCTCAGTGGTACTTTCAGAGGAGAGAGGAAGAGAGAGAGACACGGTGGTAGAGAGACAGAGAGCGAGAGAGAGTGTGGGAGAACAGGATATCTCTTACATGTGACTGAAAGAGACATGTAAGAGAGCATTACATGTGCTGGGAGTTGAACTGCACTGAAAATAATAAACAGAAAATGTCACAGAAATGTCTAAACAAATTAAATTGTGTCCACTTAAAGTAGAAGAGACGGCACCAAAATTCTGTAGTGTAAAAAGGTCCTTACAATCAAATATAAAATCTACATGATAGGCTCCACAAAATTCAAAATGATTAAAGATACACTGTAACTTTGGCCCTCTAGCGGTTAAAACAAAACTTAGCATGCATTTTACGGAAGAACATTGATTTGGTTGTGCTTTGTCTCTGGATGACTGTGCAGATGAATATGTTATCCTACTACTCATAAAACATTCACTACTAGGCTTATGAGATATAACCAATTAAGATGGAAAGGATCTCAAGTTGACTAGCTGAAGACGTTACTGTAACTATACCCATTGATAGACATGGCACTTCCTTGAAAATAAATTGCGCTACACAGCGATACAAAAACCCATAATGAAATGACCCTTCACAATAGATAATGCTTCACACTGAACTCTGTTAGAGAGTTACATATGGAAATGTATCTGTTCGATAAAATAGCTTACTCACCTGTTGAGTTATTAAAACACCTTCTCCACATCGCTTTTACGATATTTCAAATCCCTCAGTTCTCGCCATCTCTGAAAAGCCAAGTCAATGTTGATTCTTGTTTTATTACAGCTCTGACGTGTTCTCTTTTTGTCTTTTTGACTCTCCTCTGTGTAGCGTTTTTCTTTTTAACAGGTGAATCACCAAAGGTTCAAGATTTAGCGTGTTCAATGTCAACCTTTCTCGCTCGTTGTAGCTACTAACCTATGCCACTCCCACACCATACTCGTGTTGAAGTAACCGGAGCAACTATTCTCTATTCACAGATATGATAAGATACGCATGGGCGAGTGTCATATGTATGCAATTTCCCGCAAAACAAAACAAAACATCCCACTAGGTCTAAAATATAAACACTTATAGGCTTACCATAGTGAATCATGGTAAGACAAAACCACGTTTTGGAAAAAGGATTGATGTATTGACTCATTATTTAAATTTTGTTAAATATGAACAAAAAACAGTGTACCTTTAACGTGACTATATGAAAATTGGCAATTTTGAAACAGCATAAACAGTAAGTGTGTATTAACCAATTTACCAAGTGAGAGGTACGTTTCCGTAAAAATGCTGGTTTGATTCGAAACATGGTTTTTGTTGTCAGGAAACAAAAGAAATAGGTTATGGTGTCCTATGAATGATTAAATGGTTAATTTGATGGTTTTCTTGCTGCTTTCCACAAACATATCTGAACAAACCTGCGACACATTTTTGTGTCACGACACAAGTTGAGGACCACCACTCGGTAATATAAGAAACAGCTGTACAGCAGTTACATCAAGTTTTGCATCTTGCAGGAGAACAGTCAGCACTTTATTTAGGTCAAACTATGGCAGACCAAAGCAGACAGAGGTTGTGGTTTTGAATGAAACAAAACTGTGCTGCAAACATTTTGGTAGTTGGAATGAAACTGATGCCTGAAAAAAAGGAGATATAGTAAATATCTGCTTACTTCCTCATGTTACAAAATGACATGCAAGAGAACACTGGAACGAGAATAAAACACAGTAATATTTATTTATCCTACTAGCAGATATCAGAGATTAAGTTGATTTTTGCATATTTGATTTAGTTTAATAAATGAAAAAAGTCGGTGTTTTTTATAATAATAATAATTATTATTAGGCTATTTTTATTATAATTATTTTGAATTTTTGAAGTAACCTTACAAAAAAAAAAAATCAACAAAAACTGTTTTGCCAGATTTTCAGGCATTGCTTACAGACTATTTGCAAGAAGTGCAGATAAATATTAAACTAAAAAGTCCTCGCTCAGCATGTACCTTCAATCTAAAAAACAAAAACAAGTGGTAACCTATTACAACCCACTTCCTGTCGCCTCCAGCAAATGGGTTTATGTGAAAATGAGGCCAGAACGTCGTCAATCTGAGCTGCTACCTGTCCTGTAAACAAAGCGAACAAGTCACAGACAAGACTGGATTAATGTCCAAAACAAAAATCACACAGATGTTCAATTTTAAAGGTCCTTTAAAGGTCCATAAAACTACTGTAGATTGTACTGAATTAAAAAAAAAACCCCATCATGACCATATAAAGGCTACTGACATATGCATGACGTAAAGAATGATTTCCCTGAAGAAACATGAATTAAAAGTCTTGAGGATACACAACAATATTTAGTCGTTTCCTAGTGTTGTCTATTTAAGTGTGATTGTGTTGTGGAGAGATTGTGGTTACTCAGCTGTATATTTGCATATTTCCTGTATCTACAGAGTACATTGATTGATTCATTTTGTTGTGATACATTAGGACTATATGAATTTCCATGTAAAAAAAGATTTGATTTGATTCACCAAACTTTAAAAGTGTTTCAACGTATGCAAAAATCACAGTACTGCGTGAGCAATACTAGATCTTCACAGTATGACTCTACATGCCTTTCTATTTGGCAAACACTCTGGCAATAAGCAGTGAAAGGTCATACATCTGATCATAGCTGATAATTTGTTTTTTGACCCATTGAGTAACCGCATAAATGGATGTGGTGTGGCAATCTTGATAATCCAAAAAGAAATCAGCATTCAGTCTTGAATCTGGCAGAAAACGTGTGCTTTTTTGGGTAATAAATATGGTAATCAGATCTCCTCATCCTAACAATGACAAAGGTCAAATTAATTGGCACAACTTTTTGGTTTTGGTGAAATCCACCTAGTAAAAGCAAGTATTCCAGTGCTTGAAGTGGAAAAATAAAAGTGCCGGTGTTGTGCCGAATTTCGACTCCCTGCCAAATTATTACCCCCCTCGTTGAAGTCGCTACCTGATTGCCTAATCCTAATCCAAGCCCCACCCCTAACCCTAACTCCTCCCCCACACCTAATCCTAATCCTACCAATACTAGGGGGTTAATATTTTGGCGCAACACTGGTACGCAAGGTAAACTGGCGGTACGCTAAAGGGAAAATAGAGAAGTATTCTTCGAGCACTGGATCTAATCTTATTACTAACTAAATGCTCATATAATGCTGTAGAAGTTTTATACATTTCATATATAAAAAACATTCTAATTTAACTAACCAACATACAAAATACTGCAAAAAAAAAAAAAAAAATGTGTATAACTGAACTTTTCACCTTAAAGATATTGACATTTAGTCCTTGTTACAACTATCTCTGGTTATAAAGATGTCAAAAAGGTGTGCAAAGACAGAAAAGTCCCATGTTGTGAAGAGATTTTGAGGCATACAGAGTAGGATGGTGCAGCATCAGTGGGAGGAGGAGGGTTTCAGGGTTGCTAGTGTTAAGTACTCTAGAATGCGTCCGTGGGCGACTACTGCGGTTAACATGCCGTGGCTCAGCGATGATCATGTGAGAACAAGAAAACGAGGTGGGGAAAGAGGAGAAAGCAAGTGCGTTTTAGCTCAGTCATTTGTGTTTTTCACAGAAACAGTGAGACATCTTTTCCTTTGGTCGGTGCCAATAACCAGAGAGGTTGTTAAGTCACCACGTGGCTGAAGGGCATCGTTGGAGCAGCATAACGTGGTGCTCAAAGCTGCGATGAGCACTTTTGAGTTGCATTGTGAGAGCCCCTTCCCCCTCCCCTCTGAAACCACACTCTATCGCTGGAGGCCCCTATCGCACAAAAACATCTCACAACAACAGCCTCGGTGGTTTCTCTGCATACAGTTGTTGTCTGTATCTACACTCAAGGCTTATTTACCATAGGGTGCTATTTTTTAAAGTGTCTGTACTCTTCTCCCTCATCTTTGGTTGAGGTTGGGATCTTTAAGCTTCTACAAACCCCTGTAAAGTGAGCAGGTGGCACAGAGGGAGGAGCTTTCTGTAGGAGAAAGTCACTTTATGGATAGTTTTTACTGACTACAGCAGATATTTCTTTGTTTAATTTTTTTTTTTTTTAAAGAAATTCTGTATTATTGTAAGATTTTTATTTTAGCTGTTGGTTGTGGTTGGCTATTTGTATCTGCCAGATTTGTTTTTTAAGTTTTTTTTTTTTCCATTTGATATACCATCAGGAGCTTGCATTGCCAAAATGTGAAGACTTCCTGTGAAAACCTTACCACAAACAGAGGTTGAGCAGACAAGTGAAATGAACTGGCGTGTCTTGCCATCCTATAACCGTTACCACAAGGCTCATATGTCTGGGAAAAAGTGCACAGCCACATTCACAAGACCCCATCGAGGAAGTTAAAAGCAGTGAGAGAGACTGAAAAAAAGAGATAAACAGATCAAAAGATTGAAAGTACTGATCAGAATCACATTCAAAAGTGGTCAACATTGCTGAAATATTGACATATTTTTAGATTCATAATCCTGACGCTTGTTATAATATTTATTACGTTAAATAGTATGCATTTGGCATATGAAATATATTATTGGACATTACAAAATGCTGTTAATACAGCGTTTGAGCCGTATTAAAATTAAGCTATTGAGCACAAGTGTGCACAATATCACTTTTGTACAACAGTTCAATACACAAGACGTTAATGTAGTCCTGAAATCAAAATTGACAATTCTTGTTTGTTTATGGAATACTGCAGAATTTATTATAAATTATTTATCCATGTACATCATTATTTTATTTTTTTTTAATTTATGTGCCCTCATAATCTTTAATCAAAATAACTTCCCCTCCCTCAACTATCCAATCAATTCCCGATGGACAAAATCAAGTCCTGTCCTACTTTTTTTCCCCTCAGGTATATGCAACGTTTTTGCAATATTACTTGAAACTGTCTTTACTAACTGATAAAAGACTATTTATTAGGTGCACTGAAAGGAATAATATTAATATACATCATCTGTGCACGAGGTAGGGCCTTAAAAACGATCATCGCGTAAACGATTGGCCCTCTGGCTTGTCAATCACTCCCATGACGTTCCTTTTGAGAGACGTGCGCGGCTGCGTGCTCCAGTAACTTTTCACACTCCACAGGCGCCGCATGCAATGTTTTTGTCAGGAGACAGGAGTAACAACTGCAGATTATGAGTTACCTGCGGTGAGTCCGACATAATGAATCCACTAACACGACACAGCAAAGACTATAGAATAACACAAGACGTGACACTCGTATTGTTTTGAATGGGAGAAAGTGTAACACGCAATATGGCGGAATAAGTCCTGCCTTCTAAATAAGAGCCAATCGCCGACTGATAAAGTCATCGCTTCACTGCAGCAGCCGTTAGAAGCACCGGTTTCTATAGAAACAGTCAGACGCGCGCCTCTGAAACATGGCAGAACAGACGCTCATGCGCATTAGCTTGATCCAGCCTAAAAAATAGTTTTTTTGTCATGATTCGAGCGTTTGGATAAAACATTTATGAGACAGCTGTTGTCAGATTTCATTGGTGATTTCAAATATGAAATGTAATCGTAAGGTTGGCGAACAGTTTTGGAGAATTTGATGTTTCCCCATTCAAAGAGATAGGGCATGATGCCCAGGATGCCCGAGAGGCGTTTCATAGATGGCCGCCGAGTGAAATGACTTGTCTTAAAGGTCCCGTTCTTCGTGATCCCATGTTTCAAACTTTAGTTAGTGTGTAATGTTGTTGTTAGAGTATAAATAAAATCTGTAAAATTTTAAAGCTCAAAGTTCAATGCCAAGCGAGATATTTTATTTAACAGAAGTCGCCTACATCGAACGGCCAGTTTGGACTACATCCCTCTACTTCCTTCTTTAATGACGTCACTAAAACAGTTTTTTGACTAACCTCCGCCCACAGGAATACACAAGAGTTGCGTTTGTAGAGTGTGTTTGTCGCCATGTCGTCGAAACGCTGTTATTTTCATCCCGCAGTCCAATCACCGGGTCTGATTCCGGCTCAAATTGATAGGGTAAAATTAAAGACACGTTTACAATAACACTGAGCGCGTGCATCTCCACGTTATGGTAAGAGGCGTGACTTTTCCGGGCACGGTGCGCTCAGAGCTGTCGAATCACAACACAGGAACCGCTGGCACAATCAGAACTCGTTACGTATGTCTGAAGGAGGGACTTCATAGAACAAGGAAGTCATCAGCCCGTTTTTATGACAGTGGAAACAGCGGTATACAGATAAGTAAATTATGTGAAAAATACTGTGTTTTTTTACACGCGAAACATGAACACATGTTATATTGCACACTATAAACACAATCAAAGCTTCAAAAAAACACGAAAAACGGGACCTTTAAAGGGACTTTGGACACAGCGAATGCCAGTGGTAAACACTCGTGTTCCAATACTCATGCACGAGTTCTGGGAGGCGTTCCCTCGAAATGAGCTATGAAGGAGGGGGGTTGTTCGTACGCATGCGCTCATTTCAAAAACTCACTAACGCACTAACGGTCTTTGGTTTCTCAGTCGACGAAAAGATCCTCTTTAGCACATTTAAAGGAGCAGTAAGAGATTTCTGAGAAACGTTGTTGAAAGTGGATCAGACCGTGCACCACAACACACTTGCCAAAAAGCAGTAGGGGGCGTATACACTCACGATGGGGGAGGAGAGAGAGTGAGCAAGAGGGAGACTTGAAGAATGACTGTAGAAAGAGAGATGGTTGAGACATTACAAAAGAGAACAGGTCAAAGGAATATGATGCAAAAAGTGCATTATTGCATAGAATACACAATGAGATTACTCAAATCTCAATGAAAAATATGATTTGAAATGTCAATTTAGATTTGTTCGAAAAAAATAATATTAACGTTTTATTTGTAAAAGTAATATAAACAACATGATATCAGATATTTTTATCTTTAAATACAACATTGAATTATTGAAGAGTTACACATTTTTGAACAATTTCATTTTATGTATTTTCTTATTAACTAGTAAAACTACACATTCTGAGCAGTTATAGTTTAAGCAGTGTATTGGTAGTTAGTGTGCTAAAAAAATAGGGCACAGTGCAGTTAATATGAAGGAATTATTCGTATTGATTTTTCACAGGTGTTTTACTTTTATTTTAAATTAGGCATTGCATTTTGTGTTTTTGGGTTACAGGGTTACAACTTAATGGATAATGTCCTGGCAGAAAATTACCAGTACATTTTTTTTTAACATATTTTTCTTATAGGAACAACAATTATAGGAACAAGCTAATAACATGCTGTATCATAAATGAACAATTATTATTGAACAATTGCACATATGATGTACTGTTAGGCATCTTTCTTCAGCTCTCTCCAGGCTGAGGTGCTGCTTGGCTAGCTAGCTGTTCAATGGTTTCCTCTTTTTGTGTAATTTAGATGAAAATATGTGCCTTTTTATTGTTTGAGGCACTTTTCAAAAGATACTAAAAGTTGCCAAATAAATTTTGAAAATAGCCAAGTTTGTTGTTAGCTGCTTTTCAGAAAAAAAAAAAAAAAAAAAGTTGCTAGGATAGTCATAAAAGTTGCTAAATCTTGCAACAAAATTGCCAAGTTGTCAACACTGCAGACAGTAGGAACAGTAACCACAGGGAAAGTGAGAGAATTGGTTACTGCTCTTTGTGCATCAATGGAAAGAAAGTTCCACAGAATGGGATACAATACTGTTCTTTCAGAAACCAGAGTGTTGGACCTAAGGTTCAAACAGGGCAGATATAATAACAAAGAAGAAACCGGATCAGACCCTCAAAGCTGAAACACTTAGTGTTTCTTAATGCCAATCTGCCCTAAAAAGGCTGTATTTTACCACTGACTATTATATTAACACGATTTCATGCTCTCTACTTATTAGTTGGTCTAAACTCAACATGTTCATGCACACGTAATATTAAAGTTAAAATTAAATCAAGAAGTGTGATGAAGTGAAGCATAAAAATGAAACCCGAATAAACTGTGGTTAATGCGACAGCAGTGGTGTGGCGTTTAATGTGCAAGTTCCGTGACAGAAAATAGCATGCATGGTATAGTGTGAAATGGAGCAAAATTGTACTTACTGTTGGAGTGTCAATGAAAAACAAAATATGTACATCTCTTATAACTCAAAACATATCAGTAATTATGATAAAGCTATGTAATTTTACAGAGATCTATTCTGACTTGACTTGTGCTTCAGATAAATTAAAAGTATTGTCAGTAGAGGGCAGTACAAAAAAACTAAAACTAAAAGGTTTGAACCACGTAAATTAATTATGGTCAATTTGAAATTTATGGCCAAAATAAATATCCAATATATTTACAAAATAAAAAAAGAATACAAATACGAAAATGTATAGTTCTTACTTTATTGGCATTGAAAGAACTATTTTAATTACATCCAGAAAATGATAGTGCAATACATGATAATTGGACTGTTTTGTAGAAATTTTGAAACCCTAAAGCTAAAAGATGATCACTTTGAAAAAAAGTACAGTATCCTACATTGACATGATGCACTATTCTTTCAGAGCAGCCCATTCTGTTGGCAACATATAAAAAAAGGGAAAATTGTAAGAGAATGTATAAAATATTAGGGTTTTTTCCTTAATTTTTAAAGTAAACAGTGAATGGTTATTGCTATTTGATTGCACGTAATCATTTACAGAGCTGTGCAAATGTATCAAGTAAATTGTGATAACTGCTTTCATGACGTAACCTGGTAGTTTTGAGAATGTCTTTTCTGTACACCGAACAACTCATCCCAGTTTATATGACGCCTCTTGAGATGTTTCTTCATCATACTTGCATATGCCCTCCGGCACATTCTAGATCCCACCAACAAACAACAATCATAGGATTATTTATTTCGATAGAATATTAAACATCCCAGCTCAAACTCCTCTCATTGTCCTCATCCTCGTCCTCTCTGCTCCACATACTTCAACTTGTCAATGTCACTTTCATGATTTGCTCAATTCGTTGGCCCTGTGACATAACTGATTCAGGGCTCCAAGTCTCTGCAACTGATTCTTCAACACGTGGGGAGAAAAGAAAAGCTTAAAAAGACCCTGTTCGGAGATACTGATCCAGATTGGTCACTGGCAACAGCCAGTGCAATGCAAAGATGTCCAGCTTCTTTCTGCAAGATGTTGTGGGGATAAATCTTGGCAGCCGATTTTAAAAGTTCTCCTAGAAAACAAAAATGAGACGGTGGTGTTGCTTCAGTGGGAGCCCAAGTTTTTGAGATGAGACTGTGCTCCAGAACAAGCAAGGGAAATAAAAGACACTTTTCCATTACAAACACAAAGAAATCAGTGCATACTAATACAGATACATGAGTGTGGACACGCACATCTTGCATTAGTGTTACATGTCAGTAGCCCAAAACCCTCTTACTTTTGTTTAGATTAAACTCAATTAATAAGAATTAGTCAAAGACAAACACATCCCAAACCAAATATAGTGTTTTAACTTTCTTCAAACAACAGTCTTCCTTGTATTAATCAGTAGCCCAGAAAAAACTGGTTGAATGTTATAGAAGAAAAGTCAAAGGCAGACAGCTTATTTACACCACTCATCTTTCGGGGCTCACTGAAACTGCACCACAGTTAGTCGGTCAGGGAGACTGTAAGTCTTGTTAAATGCCGATACTGTAAATCCCACGTTTGGTTGTTGTTAGTTTGCGGGTTAGCAGATCTGCGAAGGGGCCCGCTCTCATTTCTGCAGGCCGCAGGTCTGACTCGATAGAGCTCAGAGTGAGACGGAGAGATTGAGATGTCAGACCCGCGTGAGGAAGTCCAGGCTGAGGGAGGCAGGGATGTGTATGGTTTCCAGACTGAGCGCTGAAGGAGTGTAGGGGAAGAGCACAGGGAAGGTGTACTTTGTGTCCACCAGCAGTTGGTTGTTTTCTATCCGATCTTGGAGGCGATTCTGCAGAGGGAAATGGGAATATTTATTAGACATGCTCATTAAGAAGTCAATAAATTATAAAACAATAATAAATTAGTAAAGCTTTTGAATGCTTGTATGTATTTGAATGTGGAAAAAAAAGAGATTCTGATGAATGATCAAATGCACTTGTTCAAAAAAGAAAAAAAAAGAAGAAATTATATGCTAAAATATATGCGTAAACAGTGTATAACAGAACTAACTACGGAAGAGGATTAGGGCCAAGCAATAATAAAAAAATAAAACCATCTCGAGATTAAAGTTGTTAAATTTCGAGAAAAAAGTCGAGATAAAATGTTGAGAATAAACTCATTAAATTATGAGAAAAAAGTTGTTAAACTACGAGAACAAATTCGTTAAATTACGAATTTGTTCTCATAATTTAACGACTTTTTTCTCGTAATTTAACTACTTTTCTCATAATTGAATGAGTTTATTCTCAACATTTTATCTAGACTTTTTTCTCGAAATGTAATGACATTTTTTCTCATAATTTAACGAATTTGTTCTCATAATCTAACGACTTTTTTCTTGTAATTTAATGACTTTATTCTCAACATTTTATCTTGAGTTTTTTCTCGTAATTTAACGAGTTTATTCTCAACATTTTATCTCGATTTTTTTCTCGAAATTTAACGAGTTTTTTCTCATAATTTAATGACTTTATTCTCAACATTTTATCTCGACTTTTTTCTAGTAATTTAACGAATTTTCTCATAATTTAATGAGTTTATTCTCAACATTTTATCTCGACTTTTTTCTCGTAATTTAATGACTTTTCTCATAATTTAATGACTTTATTCTCAACATTTTATCTCGACTTTTTTCTCGTAATTTAATGACTTTTCTCATAATTTAATGTTTATTCTCAACATTTTATCTCGACTTTTTTCTCGTAATTTAACGAATTTTCTCATAATTTAATGACTTTATTCTCAACATTTTATCTCGACTTTTTTCTCGTAATTTAACGACTTTTCTCATAATTTAATGAGTTTATTCTCAACATTTTATCTCAACTTTTTTCTCGTAATTTAACAACTTTTCTCAATTTAATGAGTTTATTCTCAACATTTTATCTCGACTTTTTTCTCGAAATTTAATGACTTTTTTCTCATAATTTAACGAATTTTCTCATAATTTAATGACTTTATTCTCAACATTTTATCTCGACTTTTTTCTCGAAATTTAATGACTTTTTTCTCGTAATTTAACGAATTTTCTCATAATTTAATGACTTTATTCTCAACATTTTATCTCGACTTTTTTCTCGTAATTTAACGACTTTTCTCATAATTTAATGAGTTTATTCTCAACATTTTATCTCAACTTTTTTCTCGTAATTTAACAACTTTTCTCAATTTAATGAGTTTATTCTCAACATTTTATCTCGACTTTTTTCTCGAAATTTAATGACTTTTTTCTCATAATTTAACGAATTTTCTCATAATTTAATGAGTTTATTCTCAACATTTTATCTCGACTTTTTTCTCGAAATTTAACGACTTTTCTCATAATTTAATGAGTTTATTCTCAACATTTTATCTCAACTTTTTTCTCGTAATTTAACAACTTTTCTCAATTTAATGAGTTTATTCTCAACATTTTATCTCGACTTTTTTCTCGAAATTTAATGACTTTTTTCTCATAATTTAACGAATTTTCTCATAATTTAATGAGTTTATTCTCAACATTTTATCTCGACTTTTTTCTCGAAATTTAACGAGTTTTTCTCATAATTTAATGACTTTATTCTCAACATTTTATCTCAATTTTTTTCTCGTAATTTAACGAATTTTCTCATAATTTAATGAGTTTATTCTCAACATTTTATCTCGACTTTTTTCTCGTAATTTAACGACTTTTCTCATAATTTAATGAGTTTATTCTCAACATTTTATCTCGACTTTTTTCTCGTAATTTAACAACTTTTCTCAATTTAATGAATTTATTCTCAACATTTTATCTCGACTTTTTTCTCGAAATTTAATGACTTTTTTCTCATAATTTAACGAATTTTCTCATAATTTAATGAGTTTATTCTCAACATTTTATCTCGACTTTTTTCTCGAAATTTAACGACTTTTTTCTCATAATTTAACGAATTTGTTCTCATAATCTAACGACTTTTTTCTTGTAATTTAATGACTTTATTCTCAACGTTTTATCTCGACTTTTTTCTCGAAATTTAATGACTTTTCTCATAATTGAATGAGTTTATTCTCAACATTTTATCTCGATTTTTTTCTCGAAATTTAACGAGTTTTTTCTCATAATTTAATGAGTTTATTCTCAACATTTTATCTCGACTTTTTTCTCGTAATTTAATGAATTTTCTCATAATTTAATGACTTTATTCTCAACATTTTATCTCGATTTTTTCTCGAAATTTAACGAGTTTTTTCTCATAATTTAATGAGTTTATTCTCAACATTTTATCTCGACTTTTTTCTCGTAATTTAACGACTTCTCATAATTTAATGAGTTTATTCTCAACATTTTATCTCGACTTTTTTCTCGAAATTTAACGAGTTTTTCTCAATTTAATGACTTTATTCTCAACATTTTATCTCAATTTTTTTCTCGTAATTTAACGAATTTTCTCATAATTTAATGAGTTTATTCTCAACATTTTATCTCGACTTTTTTCTCGTAATTTAACGACTTTTCTCATAATTTAATGAGTTTATTCTCAACATTTTATCTCGACTTTTTTCTCGTAATTTAACAACTTTTCTCAATTTAATGAGTTTATTCTCAACATTTTATCTCGACTTTTTTCTCGAAATTTAATGACTTTTCTCATAATTTAACGAATTTTCTCATAATTTAATGAGTTTATTCTCAACATTTTATCTCGACTTTTTTCTCGAAATTTAATGACTTTTTTCTCATAATTTAACGAATTTGTTCTCATAATCTAACGACTTTTTTCTCGTAATTTAATGACTTTATTCTCAACGTTTTATCTCGACTTTTTTCTTGAAATTTAACGAGTTTTTTCTCGAAATTTAACAACTTTAATCTCGAGATGGTTTTATTTTTTTATTATTGCTTGGCCCTAATCCTCTTCCGTAACTAACAGATGTGCAATGATCTATCTAAAAATAAATTTAAAATTAACCAAATAACAATATTTGTTTAATAAAAAGAGAAAATGGTTAAATTATTCCATGAATAATAATAATAAAAAAACTTTATTTACACTACTGTGTGCAACAGTTTGGGGTCAGCAAGATGCAACAAATTGATAAAAAAAATGACAGTAAAGACATTTATTATGTTACAAAAGATTTCTATTTCAAATGCTGCTCTTTTGAAATTTATATTCAAAGAATCCTAAAAAACTCCCCATAGTATTATGGTTTTCCACATAAATATTAAGCAGTAAATTGTTTTCAACATTGATAATAATAAGAAATGTTTCTTAAGCACTGCAGCATCATGTGACACTGAAGTAATGGCTGCTGAAAATTCAGCTTTACCATCACATGAAAAAAAAAAACATTTTAAATATATATTAAAATGAAAAATTAAAAACTGTAATACTGTAATATTTAAAACAAGTACTGTAATATATTTAGAACTGTTTTAAAACTAATATTTCTATAATTTATACACTGCCCTCCAAAAGTTTGGAAACACCCCTGGCAAAGTGTGGTTTTGGACGATATCGGCATAAATCCTTAATTTTTGTTGCAAATACATTAAAGTAACTCGACATTATCATTGAAGACCAGCAATAATAATTTTCATTTTGATTACATAATAATGGCAATATATACATGTCAAAGTCAGACATGCCCCTGGTTACTGGTTTAAACTTGGCCCAGGTTTGTAACAGATTTTTGGGTCAGCACACCTTAATAGCTTCAACAATTGATTGCCAATTAAGTTTAGAATAAAATGAACCAATTAGAACCCAGTTTAGGTCAGATAGCTGCTAATGGTGGATATTTTTCTACGTATAAACTGTTTATGTAATAAAATATGTTTTCGTAGTTTGTGTTGTCCCTTATCAGTGCAAAATTATCACAAATTAAAAAGGATTCATGCCAGTATTGTCCAAAACCCCACTTTTCTAGGGCGTTTCCAAACTTTTGGGAGGGCAGTGTATATTATATAAATTAAATATAAATATTCCTTACTATTAACTATACACTGAATTTGTTAATATTAAACTTTTTAAGTAGAAGTGTGTTCTGTGGCATATTATTTTTGATGTGGTTTTAAAGTTAGTATTAGGAATTTCACTGATTTTGTATGAACTATTGATGTTTTGGTTCAACCTATCAAGTGTTTGTCCATAGTGTGTATATAGTTTTACCTGTATGTCTCTTATGAAGGACACAGTGACTCGTTCCTCAAACTCGTTGAGTGGCGTGTACAAGTTCAGAATCTTCACAATCTGAGGTGAAGTAAATGCAAGATTAAGGCAATGAAGATTCAATGAAAAAAATAATACTAAAGAAATGTTAATGAATGTTAAATATCTACCTGCTGTAAGCTGAGGGCTGTACAGAGCGAACAAATGGCCTCTGCATCTTGCGAGGTCTTCTTCTTCACCTGCAACAGCTGGGCAGCTTGAATAACAGGTTCCATGGTGGCTACGGTTCCACCATGGTGCAGATTCTTACCCCTCAGCCATTCCTCCAACTGACTGATGTTGTACCTGAAATGATACCAATGAGATGGCCGTTACACTCATCAGACGTTCCTGAAGATATAACTAGCCCACGGATTGGCCTGAAAGCGTCAAATGTGTACCTGAGCTGCATGCCGGTACTCCAGGAGCAGACGTCTTTGCGCAGCAGCAGGTTGTTGAGGGTCACTGCATTGATGGAGTAGAAGAGCTGGCGAATCACCTGCTGGCAGATCTCAGGGTCCAGGCCGTGGTCCGCCATGGTGGTGTAAAATTGTCCCAGCTGCCTGATGAGAGCCTGCAGTGTGTAGCCCGTCGGACCTCCACTCTCACAGTCCATACTAGAAGAGCGGTTCCTGTAGCCCATGGGCTTCACTCCGGCCAGGCTGGGGATGCTCTCGCTCTCAAGCATGGCAGATACTACCAAAACCAAACACAAAAACATATACTCCTTATGATATATCAGAATCCGTAAATCATTTCAATTTTAACTTGTCTCTCTGCACCCACCGATCATGGGTTGCATGATGCCTTCCGCCACCCTGGCGAGCTGCTGATAAATCTGGATGGAAAGGTCACTCAGAACCTGCCGATACTCCGCAAGGTCAAAGTTCTTCAGGCAGTGTTCATTCTGCTTGGCACTGTTCTGTGTCATAAACGCCTAAGAGAGGAAGCGACAGAATCTGTGGTTATACATGTTAAAATGTGGCAATTTGAGCTAGTTCTCTTATTTGCTGCGGAACTCTTTATCGGACGAGACAAAATATCCAATAAAAAAACATGCAAGAAAAATAAACAAATGTAAAAAGACTGAGACATCTCACCTCGTCCCCGCTGTACTGCTTGAGACAGTGCAGGAGTCGACTGGTATTTGCCAGCCAGAAGGAGGTCATCTCAAAGTCATCATTGTTTTTCTAGAGAATGATTATAAACAGACATGATGGACAACCTATCATTATGGGGTATCATTAAGGGGTCATTTATAGTTTATATACACTACCATTTGGGGTTGGAAAGATTTTATAATCTTTTTTTTGAAAAAAAAAAAAAAAGTCTCTTATGCTCACCAAGGCTGCATTTGTTTGATCAGAAACACAGTAAAAACAGTAATATTGTGAAATATCCCTCAGAAATTACTAGCGCTGTTAACCGATTAAAAAAAATTAACTAATTAAATCAAATTTTTCTGTAAACATTTCAGTTTTTAATTTTTTTTATATAGTTAATAGTTTCATAGTAATGTTTCATAGTTACTCTCCAAATTAATGTAGAAACAACTTAACAAGGGTATATTTTAAATATTTGTTTAATGGCATCTTTTTATGAATGAAGGCATCACTGACACTGATGTCTCTATGAAATTGATTTTAAAAAAATATTAATTACAGACATTCAACATTACAGTGTAACTGAAAGCTATTAATTTCAACATTTATTATGCTTAAAAAAATAACTTTTAATATCAATGAACTTAAAACAATCTTCACATAAACCCATTATAATAAATGTCATTTACTTGTGGCCTTCCTACATGTCTAACAGGTAGGAAATATACAGAAATTGAATAAAGTTATTAAACACTTTAGAGTCTTCACTGCATAAATTATAAATTAAATATAGTTTAATCCTTATTAAAGCTACAGTTTCCTCTGTTACCTTTGATCTTTGATTAACATTAATGACAGACATCACAGCAACTGGTTTATTAGGCTGCCGCTGCGGAACATGACTCGGATCTGACGCGCATCACATTTTCTCACAGCTCTTTAAGTTCATTCAAGATGATATTTAACTCATTTAAGACTGCTCTTATGAGGATACTTGATTGGCATCATTCTGTGAGTTATTGTTTGTTCAAGCACAAAAGAGAACTTGATACTGGCGCGCGTCTTTCTGTGCACACGAGTCGTGTGTATGTCACAAAGACACGGCATTCACAGACAGCGCGTTCTTGTTTGTCTTGTGGCGCTTGAATGGTTTAAAAGCATTAATTGCATAAAATATTTTTAACGTGTTAAACTGAAAAAAATTAATCGCATGCGTTGACAGCACTAGAAATTACTCTAATATGCTGATTTGGTGCTCAAGAAACATTTCTTATCAACATCCATGTTTAAAACAGTTGTGCTGCTTATTTTTTGTAACATTATAAAATGTCTTTACTGTCACTTTTGATCAATTTAATGCACCCTTGCTGAATAAAAGCATTAATTTCTAATCGAATAAAAAATCTAATCTTACTGACCCCTAACTTTTGGATGGTAGTGGGAGTGTGTGGATGTGATTATATACAGCATTATACATACCTTCAGGACCTTTTTAATGGCATTGATGGTTGCAGTAAGGAGCGAATGAACTTTCTGGTCGTCGTTGATGTAGTCGGCATGACGGATGCACATGAAAAGGATGTAGGCAGGGAGGCAGGGGACAGTGGCCGACACGACATTGGGCTTCATGTCTAAAGACAAGAACTTAATATTAATTACAACTATAGGACCTCCACATTCAAACGTGCTTGCATGCAACCACACATACCAGTAATTAAAGTCTTGACCAGCAAGGCCTCATCTTCTTTGTAGAACTCCAGCATGCCTTCGAAGTCCTTTTCTTTCCTTTGTACCGTGAACTGACGAGTCAGCTCTGGTCTGCTCTTAGTGGCCTGAGAAACTGTACAAAGAATAACGGCACATCAGCACACGGCTCTACTAAAATAAAATGTTAAACACACAGAACAAATGTAATCATTTTACCTTCCAGCTCTTGCACTTTCTTCATATAGATCCTCAACTGCTTCTTCAACTTCCTCTCGTTCTTCTCCAACTTCTCAACAAGTTCCTTTAGATCCTGGAGAACAATCATCACCGTCATCTTGAGCATGTCAATATTATATGTTGGATGCAATGATTCTTTACTGCCCTTTTAGAACCAGTGGCTAATAGTTTGAGGGCTCGTAAAAAAAATAAAAAAATAAAAATTATATATAATAATTATATAAATATTATATAATAAAGTAATAATAATATATATATATATATATATATATATATATATAAATAACATTACATATAACATACATTATTATTTAAATTATTATTATATTCAATTAAAAATAATTTCCTATATATATATTAGGGCTGTCGATTTAATGCGTTAATTAGAAACGGTGAAAAATAACGCGTTAAAATTATTAACGCACCTGCCCCGCCCCCGACCTACGTAGGTCATCTGACATTTCATACAGTTGATTAATGACGAATAGGAAGCAGGTCAACAACTCCGGAGCCGGAGCCTATAGAATGCAGTTAGAATGATCCTAAAATTCAAGATATCTGGTCAAAATGAGTTTGAGGCCTGTATGAGTTGTCGTCTTATATTTATGTCTCATGATATAGTTGCGCAATATCACACGAGTACTGTTTTTGTCTCGAATGGCATGAGTGCAAATGTGATATTGATTATATACAACAGTTCAATAAATCAGAAGTTAATATTGTGTTATATTTAGACATATTGTCTGCTTTTGCTCAATTTTGCCAATGAAAATATTAAAGCCAGAGCAGAACGGTTGTGCGTCTCCGAGCAACACACAGCTGTGTTTCGTTTCCGAATGAATCCGTGTTTTGAGCGGATCAATCGGGTCAATCAATGATTCAATGGCCCATTGATAATGACCGCCATTTACTTCATTCCTGAATGAATCAGTCCTTTGAACAAATCAAATGAATGAATGACTCACTCATTAAAACATTTTTACCACCACCTACTGGCAATTTTAGATTCTTTTTTCGAGGATCATAAAAAAAAAAAAAAAAAATAAAAAAATCACATTTCCATATTAATAATAACAATTAAAAACAAACAAACAAACAAACAAAAAACATTAAATTGATAGTTTACCCAAAAATGAAAATTCCATCATCATTTACTCACCCTCATGTTGATTCAAATAAAATATTTTTTTTCTAAAGCTACTTATTGTAATGTCTCTTTGATCTTTTGGGGATAATTTCTCAGCCAAATTTGCTGTGCGATTATTAGATTAATTAGATTAATTAATCACCACATTGTGTAATTAATTAGATTAAAAATTTTAATCGCTTGACAGCCCCATATATATATATATATATATATATATATATATATATATATATATATATATATATATAAATAAAAATTGATTGTATAAAATTAAACATTTCAGAGGTTGTCTTGTTTTTTGTTTTTTTACCCTATTTAACCCATTTATATTTGTTTTTAGCATAAATCTAACATAACCTAGAGGTTTATGCCTAAAACTAGACCTTCAATTGGCCAATAAGGTATGAAAAATACATATAAGTCAATATATATTTTCTGAAAACAAGTGTATACAATTTTAAGGATTTTTTTTTAAGTATATCTAGATAATTTTAGGCAAAAAAGAAGACAAAAATAATTTTTAGATGAGCCCTCACCAGGTTTTCGTTGGTGAGACGTGTGATCTCCTGCTGCACGCTGAACTCCACCAGAGCTTCAGGAGAAAGTGTGGAGAAGTGGTTCAGCATGTCCTGCTTCTTCTCCAAATTGTCCTTCAGTAGTTCAATCTGTGTGTGAAGAGCCTCCAACTCATCTTTGTGCTGTCGAGACTGCGTCTGTAGCTGGGCCTCCAGCAGCCTGAACACATACAAACATGCCATACTATGGTATAAGTGGGTGTAAAGTGTGTACATGCTTCACTCTCTCAAAAACATTTCTCAAAAGCGACAAAAATCAATATATGCCAAATGGCCCTTTAAAAAACACTGACACATACAGAGGCCTCGGTACAGAAAGCCAGTCAAACCTAGAGGGAAATCAAAGAAAATCAAAGCACAACCTGGCAACTTGCTTTAGACCCTGGTATGCCAGACCAAGCTCCCCATCTTCATTCAAAAAACCCCAGTCTTGTGCTTTACTGGCGTCCGAGTGACGGAGAGCCAAAGAGACAGAGAAGCGGCAGCAGACAGAGAGGAGAGAAAGCAAAAGAGAAGAATGACAAGATGGCAGGGCCAGTTTTTAGTTAGTTTAGCAAAGCAAGGCATGGCAGGTTAGAGTAGTCCGTGAAGACGTCAGCTTCAGCATGAGGGCAAATCTGAATTATCTTCAAGTAAATAGGTCATGTAGCTATTATGACTTGGGTTATTATGTTTCAGTTTTTGTAGGTGAGCTGCCTGCCCAAGCAATATTTCGAAGGAGATGTGGCAATCTCAGGAAATGAGAAATAGAGAAAGGTAGGAAAAACGCATGTATGAGAAATCAGACGGTGTTTAAAGTGCCCAGTCCTGAGACCACAGAGAACGAAATGTATCCTTTCACAGGTAATCAGCACCTCATCTAACATCTGTCACTCTCTGACTCATATTGTTTCAAAAGACCACTTTAAAAATGTGACAGAGAGAAAAGTGTCATGAATTTAGAGCAGCTTGAATGAATACTGGACAGTTTTCAGGTTTTCAGGGTGCACTGGCCAGACAGAAAAATGATCATGATCCACATGATCCTGCAGAAATCCTTCTAATATGCTGATTTGCTGCTCAAGAAACATTTCTTATTATTATCAATGTTGAAAACAATTGTGCTGCTAAATAATGTTGTGGAAACTGATCCATTTTTTCAGGATTCTTTAATGAACAGCATTTATCTGAAATTGAAATATTTTTTACAAAGGCAGCATAGAGGTATCATTTGCTGTCTGCCTAAAATATACATCAATTCTGTGTGTGCGGTTCAGTTGGTGGAAAGGATAAAAATGGCGTCCATATTTTCCAACTTACAATAATGACCAAAAGTGATGTACAGCCTAGGAAAATTGACATCTTCAAATTTTATTTGTTACAGATTTTACATGCATATTGCGTAGTTGTGCAGGGAGTCATTTGTTTCATCCAAATGGCGGCTCAGTATTGGCCGGCTCTGGTCACATGAGGTGCAGGATGCATGTGTGTGATGCTGATGCAGGAGCTGACCAATACTGAGCCGCCATTCAGACATAAACACAGAAGCTCTGCAATGTAAATAGCTTAGCAGGATGAATTTTGAGATGAATTTGTTGAATAAAGTCTTTATTTTTGTTTTGTTTTTGCGCACAAAATGTATTTGCGTCGCTTCATAACATTAAAGTTGAACCACTGTAGTTACGTTGACTACTTTAACAATGTTTTTATTTCTCTTCTGAACCTTGAATGTGGTAATTTCATTGATTTCAATAGGAGCATAAAAAAAAAAACTCTCGGATTTCATCAAAATATCTTAATTTGTGTTCCGAAGATGAACAAAGGTCTTACGGGTGTGAAATGACATGAGGGTGAGTAATTAATGACAGAATTTTCATTTTTGGGTGAACTAACCCTTTAATATATTTCAAAAATATAAAATATTTCCTCTTATTTTGATGGTTTAATTGAACTTGTAGGGTCATTAAAAACAAATATCCTCTCCAGACATCACTTTTGGCCACTACTGTAATTAATTGAATTAATTGTTGTAGAATTAATTGTTGTAGTCACTAAATAATTGCTTGGTTATCCTTAAAGCTCACCTGAATTTGTTAGATCATTAAACATAAAAAAGCTGTAGTGCAACTAAATATAATAATATAAAAATAATCTATAAAATTTTTTTGGTAAACTATTAAATATGGTTAAAAGCTAATTTTGAGTACAAACTTTACAACTATTTTAAAAGGAAACAATGCAAAATAAAGTTGTCTCTAACTCACCATGAGCCAGTGGTGGTCTATAAATTTGACAGAAATATTGCAGGTAAATTTTACATTTTAGTTTTAAGACTATCAGTGCTTGATTGAGTTTGTGGCCGCACTATGCCAATTCATGAGAAGTGATTGGCTCTCCAGTAAACTAAGGTATACAGCTGAAAATGAAAGTGGACAGCATGAAGAGCTGAATCAGAGAGCTGCTCTGGATCTTGCAAACGATCAATAGCACTGAATTCCAATTTCATTAAAAAAAAAGACAAAAAAAGACAAATGAGTACATGGAGGAGAGCTGGTGTCACTTTTAAAAGCTTTTCATTATGCAGATTGGACTGACTTACTTCTTTGAATCAGGCGCATCCACGATGTCCTCCCCGTCCACAGGCTTCTTGTTGTTGGTCCATTCTGATACATCATTGGAATTCTGTTTGGATGAAACAAAGATATCAATAGGGAACAACAAGTCAATATTTATAGTTGCTACATTTCAGCAACTCAATCTAATATGGAAAGGAAAGATATATCTGTGTGGGACAAATATAACAGTGAGAGCAAGAAAAAGAGCTTTCTTTCCAAGCGTAATCAATACTGACTCTGATTCGCCCGCCTCAGCAGATTCAGACAGGCAGGTGGATATAAAGCCACTTTCAGTAGCAGTGCAGGTTTTGTAAAGCTCAGCCAAACTATTACACTCAACATTCATTGAGTTTAAATTACTCTGAGCTTCATCAAAGCCCATTATATGCCATATTATCCCATGCAATGTCTCTATGTCTGATTTTGGTTTTATAGAAAATTAAGTTTTCCATTTAAGGTACCTCCACTGGAGACTAATGGGATGCTAATGGATTAGAAGGTCTTATATGACAAGGATGTATTAAAATAGCGTAATTTGGTAAGACAACAGCTGTAAAAAATGGATTAGAAGCCCTCAAAGGTCAAATTTATAAAATGCGTATGTCGTATGGGTAATGTGTTCAGACTCACAATGTGGTTGATGTTCTCAGACTGTCTCGTGGAGTTCACAATTTGGGTCTTAAGCATAAGGACTTCCTCCTTGCGCACATCCAGCTCCTCATTGGCCGCTTTGAGCTGATTGAGCAGCAGGTTGTAGCCATCTTGAAGCTCATTGGACGAACTGTTCTCGGAGGCCCTGTCGGCCACTGCTTTCCTCAACTCGTTCAGGTCATTCTTCAACTTCTTATTCTCCGTTTCAAGCTCTTGCCGCTGTAAGCAGAACAGATTTTATGAATATAGTCAGAAAGAGGGTAAAAAGTCTGTATTTTGTACCACTTAAAGGGTTGATTTTTATTCAAATCTATCAAAAGTGACCCGAGGCAAAGAATTGTAAATAAGTCAGAATGTATGTTTGTGATAAAGAAACTCTGAAACAGAAAGAGACGCACTCACAAAAAATAAAAAAATACAAAAATCAAGTATTGCTGACTGCAGTAATTCTATCCAAGGTAACCGAACGCCTGCAGCTAAAGCTTTGATCAGACGCAAAGAGTGTTTGAGCCCTGCAGAACAAGAACCATCAGCAATTATTATATAAGCTCACAGTGCAATGTTGGGGCGCTTTAAGAAAACAAACAAATCCGTTACGTAATTCTACCGCCTTGAGCTCCACTTAAGCTCAGCTGCACAGCCACCAGATCAACGTTTGGCTCTGGTGTCTTCATTCTTGTACTTTGTTCTCTGGTCAGAGTCAAACCTTTTAAAGCTGTTAAACTGAGCCTGCTGTTGGGGTTTCAACACGCCCTTGTGCTCAGATAAATAACTGATCACTGATATGAAAGCGTTAAGGGCTTGTTAGGTGTCCAAGGAAGATCGCAATTGCATGAAGGTGATATGACGGAGTTCCTAAAGGCTACAGACCTTACTCTGAACAGACACCATATTTAATGCTACGAGAACACACACACTCTGCCGGATCAGTACGATTTTTTTTTATGCTTTTGAAAGAAGTCACTCACCAAGGCTGCATTTATTTAATCAAAAATACAGTAAGAACTGTAATATTGTGAAATATTATTACAATTTAAAATAACTGTTTTCTAATTGAATATATTTTAAAATGTAATTTATTCCTGTGATGGCAAAGCTGAATTTTCAGCATCATTACTCCAGTCTTCAGTGTCACATGATCCTTCAGAAATCATTCTAATATGCTGATTTGTTGCTTAAGAAACATTTATTATTCTTATCAATGTTGTGTACATTTTTTTCAGGATTCATTGATGAATAGAAAGTTCAAATGAACAGAATTTATTTAAAAAATAGAATCTTTTGTAAAATTATAAATGTCTTTACTGTATTTTTTTTTTTAATTTAATGCATCCATGCAAAAAAAAAAAAAAAAACGTTTGTTTTTGGTAGTGTATAATGTTACAAAAGCTTTCTATTTCAGATAAATGTGGTTCTAATATTATTGAATAAAATATTATTTTTTAATATTATTATTTAATAAAAATATTATTGAATAAAATATTACTACAATTTAAAATAATAATTTTCTGTTTGAATATATTTCACAATATTACTGTTTTACTGTATTTTTGATTAAATAAATGCAGCCTGGGTGAGCATAAGAGACTTCCTTCAAAAACATTAAAAAAATCTTACCGATCCCAAATTTTAAATGGCAGTCTACATATACACTGTACTATTTTAGTATCTAATTATAATTTATGTTTTACCTTAAGTTAACTATAATAACTGTAATGGATAGCAAAACAATCAAATTTTGTGTATATATTTGTATGAATGAATATATTTGCATTTTAGCATTTCTTAATATTACTTTTATATACATTCAGTTTTAAACTGACTACTTTTAATGTGATATTGTTTTGCTATCACTATTTAATCGTACATTATGTGTTGTATAGTCTTTACAACTTGGAGATAAGAACTTGAACAAAATCTTTAAGGTTACAAGACAATGTTGAAAATCAGAAATTTTTCATTGCTTTTGCTTAATATATGAATTACTTCTAGCTTATTATAATACTTCTGGCCAGACAAAGTTAGACATAGGATTGAAAAAGTCATTTTAATCGCTTTCCTGCTTTTGCCTCATGGCTGTTAAAAGAGTTAACCTAACAAAGTGTTGAATGACTTCTCAATATCAGATCAAAAGAGAGATCTATTAAGAAATAAACGTTATCTAACAGACAGCATATCATATCATTCTGAACATCCTTTCTATTCCACACAACCTTGTTTTCATCTGCATCAAATTAAATGTTTATACAAAAGGCACTTCTCAATGTTTGTTTGAAAATCGAAGTATTTAATAATACGAGTCGCTTTATGAAAGCAAAACATCCATGTGCCATCCTGGCGTAATTCAGCTCTCTAAAAAAACATCCAAGTCTTAACTTTCTGTATCGCCCCACTCACCCACAGTTTAACAGGCAGCGTGACCAGCAGCAGCAGCAGGGCGGCCCCAGTGCAGAACAAATCAATGAGTACTACTAAGACAGACATTTGACTGGAGGCAGGGTGGCATGACCATTACACTGAGCAGGACTGACTCTTACCTTGAGACTGTTGTAGGCCAGGTCTGCGTTTATATCCTCCTCTGACGTGGAGCTCTTGGGCTCACTACCCTGTAAGATAAAAGGAAAAAAAAAAGATGTAAACACAAGCTGACTGATAAAGCAGAGGACCATGCTGTTGCAAGTACAGATGAGAGACCGTCAGAAAAGATAACTGGAGTTTATGATCAGCTGGCTATGTTGTAAGTAACCTATGACCAAAAAGTGGGAAATGTTAGCCTGAATGACAACACAGAGATCTGTTATTACAAACATCATGAGAACATGAGGAGAAAGGTATGAACACATAATAACAATCAGCAAATCTTGATTCTTTAAGATTATTTTGATTAATGCATACATCCAGTACCTTAAAGACCATATGAAACGATCAGACATATTTCAGTTAAGGCCAATAGACTTTCGTTTAAGAGACTTAAAATGTATCGTTAAGAAAGAGTAATTATAATTATTATGTTATTTTGTACTTTATTTTTTGTTTCGTTTCATTGTCAACTGTGAGATGAGAATGAAAGCAAAGCGGCCATGACAAATAAACATGCCTTGTGTTTGCTCAGCTCCTCCACTTTATCTAGATTGGTCTGCAGCCTCTTTCTTTCCTGCTCCAGCTCTCGTACTCGCTTCTGTAATTTCATGAACACACTGAGGTCCATGGCGGCCTTCTCTATGCCCATTTCCTGCAGGAAGACAAATCATATTAATGCTCATTTTGAAATACACCCTTTTCAAAGCCTGCTGTCGTATGTTAGCAGATTCAGCCAAATAGCTTTACCTCCACCTGCTGGATGGTGTCATCAGTGTCTCCTGCCTCTGACAAACTGATGGAGGGGTAGTTGGAGTCCGAGCCCAGACTGCTCTGGTTAGAAGGGATCCTCCGGTGGCCGGGATGGAACTAGGGTGTGTAAAACCCATGTTAAAAACAACAACAAAAACAAAGTCCCAGAAGTTTAGACTCATTGTCAAACCATTACCTTCATGGAGGACATGTCCTCCTGCAGGTTTTCATATCGCTGCTCCAGTCTGGAATATTCTTTCAGCAGGTTCTGATATCGTTGCCTCTCCTCGTCCAGTTCCACCTGCAGGTGGCTCTCTTTCTGAGACACATCACCTCCTTGACCTGAGAGACACAACACAGGCATTCACACACTGGAACTTAACAATGAGCCAGATGACAAACTGCTCCCATTGACTCATATTTGCTTGTATCAACTTTCAGAAGCTTGAGTATTTTTGTATTATGTGTGATCAACATTCTTTCTCATAATCTAGGTCTCTATACAGTATCTCAGGGTATGAATCCTCTTTTGGTCCATTTTAGATGCGAGGTCTCTATTTTACATTCACTCTACAGGTTTTGGGTAACCCAGTCCACTTGAATACTGTGCAATATAATACTGATGATGATGACAACACACCTTTTATATATCTTTGGTTTGATTGATCAATAAAAGATCTTTATTACTCTGATAGAAGACCTTTGAGTGTCTATTTGTAGGTAACAATTTGTTCTTCATTCTGTAATCTCAATAGAAATAAAACAAGCACCTCCTTCTTGTACTCAGCATTTACAATGCATATTATAACCGAAACGGCATTGCAGACTTGCATCAGATTCTACTCAACTCTACTCAAAGTTGTATATGAAAGCCTTTGAACAGATTCTGAGAGAGCTATCAGACCGATGTCCTGATAGTGGTTTGATGAAGCCATCCATTAAACAGGCCATTTTAATTTGAGGAGATAAGTGGTATAATAAATTTGTGACATTGTATCCTTTGACCCTTTTATTTGAAATCACTGATATAAGAAATGAGTGAAGCTCCATATCAGACATACTAGATAAAAGAAGGTCCTATATTTAAACATTTTTGGGAAAGTCTTAGATATTCCCCCAATTTCCTTTGGTTTTATTCATCTGTCATAGACATAATAAACAATGGGGTTAAAAGGGATTTAAACTGTAAGGGTTAAAACTGTTAGTTATCTAATTTTATCTTTTTTACCACATAAAAGCTTGCTTGTGCCTCCAGCTTTAACTGTCCTATTCGCTTGAACTGCAGAAGACTTATCTTTTAAAGGAATAGTTCGCACAAAAACCAAAATCATTTACTCACCCTTGTGTCGTTCCAAACTTGTGGCTTGGAACACGAAAGAAAATATTTTGAAGAATGTTTCAATTGTTCTTGTCAATACAATGAATGTTAATGGTGTCCAAAACAACACTGACTAGACTTCATAGACACTGTATGGACAAAATGTTGGAAACATTCCTCAAAACACCTTTTTTGTGTGTGTGTGTGTGTTCGGCAGAACAAACAAAGTAATTTGAAATGACATGAGGGTGAGTAAATGGCAGTCAACTTTAACCTCAATGGAATAACATCCTCTTTAGATAGGCCAAAGAGACACGATAAGACAAACCAGTGAAAGTTCTGAGATGAAAAATTCTGCTTCCTACTGAAAAAAAAAAACTGTAACAAACAACAAACCCGTGACAAACTGAAAAAAGTCAGCAAAACAATTACTACATTCATAACAGCGCTCTGAATTGAGTTTTGAACAAAGTAAACAACATGGACAGCAGAACAGCACTAAGGAACAAACCTTTTAAAAACGCCATTTAACAAATAAAAAGCGTATTGAGACCAAACCTCGAGTTTCAAATAGCATTCTCGCATGTGAACCGGCTTGATACAATGGTCAGCTTTTAGTTGTGCAGGTAAAGAAGCAGTGTCACATTCCTCCACTGAAATCCAATGCATTTTCTGTCCCTCTCGTCCCACTTCTGCACACAGACCCTCTTGTGCGTCAAACAAAACCAGCCCAGCCCTCCAGGCAAGTCACACATCCTCTCACTCCTCGTACTCCGTCCTCCAGATGCTTTGAGGGTGTGACTCTGTGAAGCGTGAAACTTACCCTGAGTGGAAGACTGGATTTTGCGGTTCATCTCTTCTTTTTCCTTCTTCAAAAGCGTGTTCTCTTTCTCCAGCTCCTCTACCCTCTACAAAAACAACAACAAAAAAAAAAAAGTCACACCACCCTTTCAGTTCAAACCATCAGATAAACAAGAAAGTTTAACTGTAAGAAAGCCAATTTGAATTAAATATAGTGGGGTTGAATAGTTTAAGAATAATTATATAAATATAAATTATATTATCAGCACATCAATATCAGTGAAAAGCTGAATTAAAATAACATGAATAATTATTTCAGAATGTCTTACTATTTGATAGAGTATGCTCCATTTTGGGCATATATATCCTTGGTTCAAAAGTTTGGGGTCAGGTTTTTTTTTTTTTTTAAAGAAATTAATACTTTTATTCAGCAAGGATTAAACTGATCAAAAGTAACAGACGATTTCTATTTCAAATAAATTCTGATCTTTTGAACATTCTACTCATCAAAAAATCCTGAAAAAAAGTCCACAAAAATATTAAGCAGCAACTGTTTTCAGCATTGATAATAATAAGAAATGTTTCTTGAGCAAATCAGCATATTAGAATGTATAGAATGTAATATATATAAATAATTGCATGAAGTGCATTACTATAACGCAGATATTTTAAGTCTTAAAAAAATACATTTTAAGTCTAATTACAATACTTTATATTATTTTTAATTACTGTAATTTATGATATTTGTAATTTATATTTGTAATTTACTTTATCTTACTTTAATTTACTCTGTCTTTATTTTACTTTACTATAAAACAAGAGGGAAATTATCACATTAAGTCACATTAAATACATACTATCTGATTATTTCATTTCAGAAGCCCTTTTGTGAGCTGGTCAAAGCTCTTAAACAATTTCCATGCATTATTAAATGTGCTTGTGGATGACAGACATTAGTTATGTAACAGCTGCCCTGTTATAAAAGCCAGTGTGTCATTTTTGTGTGGAAACTGAAAAGCTAAATACGTTGATCTATTTTAACCATTTACTCCCAGACAATTTAAATGAAACCTACAGAAATATGAAAAAAATACCTGAGACAAAAGTATACCCAAAACTAAATATGGCAAATCTACTATGTATCTGTGCATCCTTTCTCACCTGTTCGAGCCCTTGCTTCTCGTTGCTGAACTCCTCCTCTATCTGCTTCCTCTGGGTGTGGGCTTCCTGGAGCTCCGCCCTCAACTTCTCAAGCTCTTCCTGCAGTGATGTCACCGGAGTGCCAGCAGCCTGTCGAATGCGAATGGTCTCCAGCTCTTTATGGAGCTTATTGACCTCTGATTCCAGAGCAGTGTTAGCGACAGCCAGCTGCTCGTTCTGAGTTTTATACTCTTTTGACTGTAAAGAAATGGAGATAGCTGATTAACATCATGTCAGTTTGTTTTGGTGGCTCTGTAATCATGTAAGCATCCTACTATCTTCCTGTACCTGGTTATCCATCTTCTTCTGGAGCTGCACAATCTTGTTCTCCATTCCGACATTGAGATTTTTTAAGTGTTGGGCCGAACGAGCCTCTATCTTGAGCTGTTTGAGCTGACGCTTGGCACGTACGCGACGGTAGAAACACTGGATGACAATGGCAGCATTTCGGGCATGGAGATACTTCTTCCTCACAAGCCAACCACGGACGGTCTTCTGTATGACAATGGCTTTGTGATGGAGCAGGAACTGAAAGGATAGAAAATGCACCGTAAAACTGTGCTTTAAAGAAACAACGCAGAGAGAGTGAAACAAAAATTAAAGTGCAGTGCAGTACCTCCTGATATAACCTGCGTATGAACATGCCCCGGGCGAACGCTTGAATGGTTATCACAGCCCGACGGATCCTCAGATACTCCCGTCTAACTTGCACCATCCGGTACTGCTTCTGACAAATAAGTGTTGCTCGGGTCAGGCGAAGCATCTCTGCATGTCTGAGAGACAGTGAAAGAACACAAGTTGTTAGTAAAGCAAAAAAAAAAAACATACCAGTGAAGTTCAAGCTACTCAAACACTCACCTGCGTGCCAAGTAACCCCGGCCGTATCTCTGCAGAGTGATGGCAGATTTGCGGATCTTGCGGTACCGAATTCTCTGTAGCCATCCTCGCACGGTCTTCTGGATCTTAATGCAGGCATAGCGGAACTTATCGGCGCGGAGCTTCTCCAGATAGGCCACCTGCCCTGCCCTGAAGAAAATCTTCGTCTTTCCAAATTGGAACTTATCTGGATCCTGAAGGAGAAATTTAGTAAAAGGAAGAGTCACAATTAATAGGTGTATTAATGATAAATATCCTTGAATAAACACTAATAAAATATTTGTCATGTTGAAAATGACTCCATGTGCACTAGAGTTGTCAAAAGTACCGAAATTTTAAAAATGTGACAATTTGAGCGCTGTTGAGCGGATTCGTAAACACCTCTGATTGGCCACTGTGTTGACACGCTCATCGGATATGTCTGTGACTGGCTTCAATGATCAAGGCTTCAAAAACGTTGTTAATAGTCATCAATGATACTCTTCCCCGAGAGCTTACACAGATACACACGGGAGCGTTTGAAAGCAGGTGTCTTATCACGGACCAGTCCGCTGATAGACACCTGCTTTTAAACCATCACGCTCACGCTTAAAAAACACTTCCGTGCGTTGATCATTGTAGCCAATCACAGACATATCCAATGAGAACGTGAGCACAATGGCCAATCAGAGGGTTTTACAAATCTGTACTCAAAGCATCACATTTTTAAAATTTCAGTACCGATGTCTGTACTTTTGACAACTCAAATGTGCACAAAAAGCTATTATGTACAAACAGAAGCAGTAGGTGTTAAAATTTCAAGTTGTTTACAAAACTCAATTTTTGTAAAATTTGAATTCGTTGGTACATGATCATCAACAAATACATTCAAAAGTTTGCGGTTGGTGAGATTTTTGAATGTTTTTGAAAGTCTCGTATGCTCATAGAGGCTGCATTTATTTGATACAGTAAAAACAGTAATACTGTGAATTATTATTACATATATATAACAAATATTATTAAAATGTAATTTATTCTTGTTATGGCAAAGCTGAATTTCCTGCAGCCATTATTCCAGTCTTCAGTGTCACATGATCTTTCAGAAATCATTCAAATACTACTTTGGTGCTCTCGTGAACAGCCTCAGCCAATGCTGAGCCGGCGTTCAGACATAAATAAGAAACTCTGCGTTCACTGCGCCAACTGCGTAACATATTGACAGGGAAGAGGAAAAATTGTTGAATAAAGTTGTTATTTTTTTTGTTTTTGCGCACAAAAAGTATTCTCATCACTTCATAACATTAAGGTTGAACCACTGTAGTCACGTTGACTATTTTAACAATGTTTTTACTACTTCTCTGGACCTTAAATGTGGTAATTTCGTTGCTTTCTATATGAGATAAAAACTTTGATTTCATCAAAAATATCTTAAATTCTGTTCCAAAGATGAACAAAGGTCTTGCACGTTTGGAATGACATGAGGGTGAGTACTTTTCATTTTTGGGTGAACTAAACCTCTAATGCATTGATGAATAAAAGTGTTAATTTTTTCATGAAAAAATCTTACAGACCCCAAACTTTTGTTAGAATGTATTTCTGAAATATGTTAATTCCTAATATAGGAATATGATCTGAGCGTATCTGTTTACTTAAACAGCAACAAAGCAATACCATGATGCAGAAATGGTATTAGATGCCATGGTATTAATGAACAAGGAACTTCAAAAATACTAAATGTCCAGACAAACATGATATTACCACAATACCAGGATGAGAGCATTGTGCGTACAACTAACATTTGAGCTTTTAGAAACGGTAGTCTTACCTTGATCAAGGTCTCCAGCAGGTTCTTACAGACCTGCTTCTTATCCCCAATGGTCATGTCCTTCTTTGTCATGAGCACCCGATATCTGCTGAAGAAATCTGGATAGGTCCACCTAAGAAACACCATCAGATGTGATGAGGAAATGACACCAAATACACTTGTATTCATAATCATTATTAAAATCGCTTCAGAATGATTATGGAATTTCATATTCAACTCTTTTAAGGAGAACATGAGGTTCATAAATAGAAGACAGACATGGAGAAAAGGAAATGAGAGTCCCTGAAGCACTAAAAAAGAAATCTGTAGCTCCGTTACCTGGATGGATAGCCAGCGGCACTGATGCGGATGGTCTCGAGAACTCCACATGCTCGCAGTTGCTGAACAGCTCTTCTAGAATCAAATCTAGAGAAAGCAAGAAATAAGCCAAAGGAGTGAGGTAACTTTACAATAACCATCAGAAGAAGATGATCTTAACATTTTTTATTGGTACAAAACATTTGGGGCGTTATCTAGACCTACCGAATCTTTCTCTTGAGCATAGAGCACATCTCCCTTGAGAGAGGCATTGGGAGGCTGCAGTCCACTCGGGGACCGGAGGCTATCTGACTCAAAACTTTGTGACTGTGTGTTCACAACCTTAAGAGCATGTGACTGACAAAACCTTCTCAATTTAGCATCCGTGAAGGAGCCTTTGTGCTCAGGAATTTGCAGAGAACACAAACAGACCCAAACAAGACCCTACCCTTTCTCAGAATTGAGAATCTTACAAGAAAAATAAGTAAATAAATACATTTAATATGAAAGATATATAGTGAAACACGTCTAATTCTGTTTATTATTGTATTACCTTATTATGCAAGATCTAAAAACATTCCTTTTTATCATAGTATTTGGAACAGACCGATCAATGTTGTCAGGTTTTCATACACTTCAAACACTTCAAGGAAAAATAATTAACAAAAGTGTTAAATCAGCAAGGATTTTGCAAATGGGAAGCACTTCTGATTTTGATCTGAGAAAACTAGGTCTCTAATTATATTTTATATAACCTGATCGGCTAAATCTCTGAGGAGCTTTGATGTCTGATTGTTAGAGGAAACTTAAAGTGCAATTGAGGTCGATCAAATGTCTCTGTACCAGCATGACTCTAATGTTCTCTGGCAGCTTAAATGAATTTGCTATACCTCTCTTTTTATAGCCAAGATAAACCAGATAAGTTCTAATAGATGAATAACACCGAGACAAAGAGACCAAACTTACACAAAGGATTCCTTATAATCATTGGGCTTAATGCAGCGCACATAATGAGGGGTGGTAGCATTCAGCGTTTCCATCAGAAGATGTAGAGAGTTCCTGAACTGTGAGGAAGAGAATTTTTCCCATCTCATCATTATGGTAATCACCTCATCTTCATAATAAACAGAGCTTCAGTGGATCCACCATCAAGCACATATATGGATCACTTTGACACTAAGCCTCACCTGGGTGCCCACGCTTTTCCTGTGCTCACGGTTGTGACCTTTTGGAGCAGGTTTGGCGGGCCGGACGTTGATCCTGTTGGTCTTGCTGGCGGCTGAGGGAGGGGCAATGTCTTTACCATCATGGAAGAGATCTGCAACCAGTTGGAACTGTACAAAACAAAACAAAAAAATGATTATAGGTAAACAAAGAAAATATATTTTGTAGATACGCAAGAAAAGATGACAAAAATATGAATAATTTTGGTTATATTTGATTATGTATGTGTCACATGAAGAAGTCTTGACTGCTTAAACTGTAAAATGAATTTCCAGTGATATTACAGATGCATCACATCTTACATAAGAACCCCAGCTGTTTTTTTTTTTTTTTTTGACTAGTGTAAAATTTGTATTCAACTCCAGCAGCACTTCAAAGCAGTTTTAGAAGCCCTTTAAAATCCACTCTCTGAGCATCCACCGCAAGGCAGGTACACAGTGAGTTTCAATGCATCACTAATACCATGATCCTGCCAAGTTTCAGCACTCTAAAGACAGAGTGGAGATGATATCTTCAAACTGCCGTCACTGTAAGTCTGACACTGTAGGATGACATTGATAAACAGAGCTGCTAGACCAGATAGTGTCTCAATATCCTGTTGTTAGGCATGACACAAAGCGGAGTGCCTGCAACCCCTTCAGTCGTGACTTATTCACGATACAGCACTAGCCTCGAGTACCTTTTTGCTTTTATAAAACGGTTACCACACAATACTAATATTAAAGCCAAAAATATGTATCAATGCAAATTTCATGAAGTAAACTTTCACTAAAAGCCTTCCTTCCACCAGAAAAAAATAGTCTCTGTCCGTGAACAGCAACAGAAGTTACATTATTACGCCATTAGATGGCGGCAAAGACTGTCTTTATGAGTGTGTCAGTCAGTAGCAAAGACTTTTACATTGAAAAGACTGAATTGTTGTTAACACTGAACAAGACGCAATTGACAAATACTTTAACTAGCGCTGTCAGTCATGGGAAAACCCCTTAACTGTTAAAAGGACAAGATAATACACCAGACATTTAAACAGATTTTTTATTATGAACATAGCACTGACCTGAAGGAAAATGCTAAATCTGAATGCAGGTAATAAACTCGTTCAATCGGTCTCTTTCTCACAATACTCTTCTAGTTCTACATAAGACAGTAAGCTTCAATGAACAATAGTAACTGAGAACAAACCGTTTACGTTGCTAAGAGTGGTTGCTAAGGGTGTTGTGTAGTGATACACAGAACTGTTGGGTGAAGCGGTCATAGCCGTGTTTTATCGTGAATAAAACACAGCTATTGGCCAATCAGAATCAAGGATAGGAACTAACCTTTTTTATAATTAGAGATATATTTAAAAATATCCTGGCTCTTCCAAGCTTTATAATGTTAGTGAATGGGGGGGGCAGGTTTTTAAAGCCAAAAGAAAAATGCATCCATCCATCATAAAAATCATCCATAAGGCTCCAGTGGGCTGACATTTCTCTTTAAAATTTGTTTTTAGACTTCTAATTCGTGACCGCTGGTTTGTTTTGCTCTATCCTGTGCGCTTCCGTGTTTGTCATTAGGTCGACTCGTGCATCAGGTCAGAGGATACTCTTTCACCTCAAATCAATGCGTACAGCCATCTGCCGGAAGTTCTGCCGGTTATTATAGTTAAAGGTGCCCTAGATTCAAAAATTGAATTTACCTCGGCATAGTTGAATAACAAGAGTTCAGTACATGGAAATGACATACAGTGAGTCTCAAACTCCATTGTTTCCTCCTTCTTATATAAATCTCATTTGTTTAAAAGACCTCCCAAGAACAGGCGAATCTCAACATAACACCGACTGTTACGTAACAGTCGGGATCATTAATATGTACGCCCCCAATATTTGCATATGCCAGCCCATGTTCCCAACATTATGAAAGGCATTACACAAGGGCAGGACGTCTGGATCTGTGCAGAGCTGAATCAACAGACTAGGTAAGCAAGCAAGGACAATGGCAAAAAATGGCAGATGGAGCAATAATAACTGACATGATTCATGATAACATGATATTTTTAGTGATATTTGTAAATTGTCTTTCTAAATGTTTCGCTAGCATTTTGCTAATGTACTGTTAAATGTGGTTAAAGTTACCATCATTTATTACTGTATTCACGGAGACAAGAGCCGTTGCTATTTTCATTTTTAAACACTTGCAGTGTATAATTCATAAACACAACTTCATTCTTTATAAATCTCTCCAACAGTGTAGCATTAGCCATTAGCCATGGAGCATAGACTCAAACTCATTCAGAATCAAATGTAAACATGAAAATAAACACTGTACTTACGCGATTAGACATGCTGCATGACGAACATCTTGTAAAGATCCATTTTGAGGGTTATATTAGCTGTTTGAACTTTTTTTTATGTTGTTTAAGGCAAGGGCGAGGTCTTGGGGCGTGGAGCACGAGATTTAAAGGGCCACACACCCTGAATCGGCTCATTTCTAATTATGCCCCAAAATAGGCAGTTAAAAAAAAATGAATTAAAAAAAATCTATGGGGGATTTTGAGCTGAAACTTCACAGACACATTCAGGGGACACCTTAGACTTATATTACATCTTTTAAAAAAAAGTTCTAGGGCACCTTTAAAGTTTTAAATGTGGATATTTGTCTTACAAAAACCCATTGCTTTGCTTCAGAAGGCATTTATTAACCCCTCCTGAATTCATATGGATTATTTTTATGATGGATGGATGCATTTTTTTGGAAAAATATTTCTGGCCAGGATATTTTTAAATATATCTCTGATTATGTATTTATGTATTAAGTTTTAATATTAGTCAAGTAAAGTAAAAATGCACTTTATTATTTAATTTAATTAGAAAAAAAACCCTCACATTCAATGCAAAAATGTCACTAGGCCAATGGTTCAAAATTGGCTTTTAAGTGCTGATCAGTGGTTGATGTAAGAATGAAGTTATAGATATCACATAGACTATTTATTAAAACAGTAAAAGATCATGTTTAATTATTTGTGTACAACCTAATTAATATGCAAAAACTAAGCCTTTACCATTTCATCAGTGAAACCCCATGACTTTTTAAACCACAGTGGGAACCCTGCATGTCTGTGAATGAAATGCCTCGCTGAACATGGCAGATATCCTGAAGAGAACATCACTGTCAAACATACTTAAAATAAGGGGAAACTTCAGACAGCAGTGCTGAAAACTGTTATCACTTGAGACAAACTGATGTTTAAATAGTACTTCTTTCACAGGGACACCTCATTTAAAGGGTCCAAGTGAAAGTTTAATTTTAAACACGACAGCATTTCAACACTCTCCTGCAGGGAAGATCTTTAATTCGTAGATGCTGATGTGCTGCTGTCTGCAAAGGAACTTAACTCAGATTCCAGCAAATTCTGTTGCCAAGAAACCCCAGGACAAAACATTACAAGACAGAGATCAGTATCGACAAAGACAATAGATATCCTATAAAATCTCAGTTAAGATGGATCTGGCTGTTTGAGTGATACAGTGCTAGGTGTGGACAAGGTCAGCCCTTTGTTTGCCTGAAAACTTTAAGTCAATTAACTGCTTAAATGGGTCACAGAGCAAAACATGAGCTAAAGTGTGATTTCAATCATGCAGACTTGAGGAAGCGTGAAGTATAAACAGAAGCTCAGCCAGACAGGGAAGAGCAATATAACTGAGCCAAGCTATATAAACTGAGGGTATTGCCTTGAATTAATAACAAATTGTCAAATTCAAAATGTTAATTATATTCATTATATTTCATTAATAAATTCAAAAACCATGAATATTAATATAGTTATTTATGAACTATATTAGTTAAAAAAAAAAAGAAGATATTTTCCTTTTAAAGCACATATTTTAATCTTACCAAAAATGGCCAACGCTCACCTTACTGGCCTTGAGGATGTTTATCTGCTCCTCATAAACAGTGTCTCTGTTCTTCTCCAGGAAGCCGTCACATTGATATTCAACCTGCAAGGGGTGACATAATGTCACAAATTTAACTCATACATCAGTACTGAGAATAACTTGCTAGATCATTTTTGTGACCCAAAACTGGCAACAGCATCAGCTATTTTTTGTTGCATTCATCATGCATTATTGACACAATCATTTGTGTTGTGTAATGAAGTTCCTCACAAGTTGGGTTTCAGTGAGCTGATTTGTCCTAAAAACCCAGCTGTGCAACACACAAAAAGTATGCATGTCACGTCAAGTTCAGTTTTTGATCCGTCATCAAGGCAATCAAAATGTTCTGTTAAAGGGTTAAAATGACTCTGGGTTTACAATTTAAAGCATAAAAGCCTGGCTTATTTGAAGAGTTTCAAGTTAATGATGATGGGTTGGTGAAGTCATAATATCCAAGTAGCATCCTGAGCCCTATAGCACTTAACTCCTTAATATAAGCTGAACCCACCTTATCTGCAAAGTGGACCACAATGAAAGACGTGTTGGACATCCTAGGCTTTTCGAAATGCTCGCTGCTTGAATGCTTGCTGTACAGTTTCTGCGCCCAGTTTTGATCCGTTCCTTTGGGAACCTGTCAGATGCAGAAAAGAAAAATACTTTGAACTGTAGTGAAATGAAAACATTATTTGGGTTACCTGTAACAGAAATAGCAAGTTCACCCTTTTAAAGCTGCTTCAACTCCTACTTAAGAACTTCAAAGAGCTGGGGTGTTTAAAACTAAATGAGATGCTCTGTTCTAGAGGTCTGCGCGGGATGGATTTTTCCATCCCCCTCCCACAATTATCTAACACTCCCGCCCGCTTCCGCAAAAAAAAAAAGTTACGATTTTATCCCGCTCCGCTCCGAAACTTTCACGTCTTGTCCCATTCCCACCCGCAAAAGCCCATAGGAAGTGGTCTACTCTGACTTTTTCAGTTCCTGTTTCAGTTAGATTCTGTCTCGTTCTGGTGTCTATAGGCTATTTTTTCCAATTTCCCCACACACAACGCTTCAAATCTCCAGTTACAGTCTTCTGCATACAAGTAACCCACGAATACATTTTTTCCTCCCACTTCCAGCGCACATATCAGTATATTCCCAATTTAAAACTTGTCCCGTGCCACACTCTGTTCCAGACCTCTACTTTGTTTGGAGACCTGTTTAGACAACACGCCTCTCAAATTCTTTTTTATCAACAGTCTTTCCTCTGCTTGGGCTCACCTTACACTCTTCATCAAGAAGGTCCAGGATACCAAGCTTGGCTTCAATGAGGTCAATGCACGGCTGGTTATCATAGAAATCAATAAGCGTCCAGGGGATCTGCTCCTTCATATACTCTTCTTGCTCCAGTTTAAACACATGCTGAGTGATATATGATGCATACGTATTAGGTTAATTCATCAAAAACATTAAATTTGCAACTAAATACAGCCAAGAGTCACAAACACATAGATCATTAATGTTATGCATTACATTTTGAATTTAAAATGAATATGCTTTTTAAAATACAATAGACTAATAGGATAGAAAGTGATAATGAAAGCATTTGAAAAGAAACCATTATAATACACTGCACGGCCAAAAAAAAAAAAAGTTGATGTTTGGATTTTAATAAGCAAATACTTAAGAGTCTATGGCTGGATCATTATTACAGTGATTATTATTTTTGTAGCATTTTATATGTTAGGCAATGGTTCTTTTAACCCTCAAAGATGGAGTGTGTAGCTTTTCATTTCTTAAACAACCATGTAATAAGATGTACCATGGCCATATTCCAGGATGACAATGTCAAGATTCATCAGGCTCAAATTGTGAAAGAATTGTTGGCAGGGAGCATGAAGAATCATTTTCACACATCAATAGGCACTGACATTAACCTCAGTGTAAGTTTTTGGGATGTGCTGGAGGAGACTTTAAAGAGTGCTCACCTCTTGCATTGTCAACCAAAAATGATGCACCTCTCGATAGAAATAAATGTTGTGATGTTATTTCCATCAAGAGTGCATCAATTTTTGGTCAAGATCTTGTATTGACAATGCAAGAGGTGAGCACTCTGTAAAGTCTACTCCAGCACATCCTAAAGACTTTCAATGAAATTAAGGTCTGGACTCAGAGGTGCCAATTCATGTGTGGAAATGATTCTTCATGCTCTCTGAACCATTCTTTCACAGTTGTAACCCTGGTGAATCTTGACATTGTCATCCTGGAATATGGCCATGATGTGTCTTCCTACATGGTTAAGAAATGAAAAGCTATACACTCCACCATCCAGGGTTAAAAGAACCGTTTCCAAACATATAACATGCACATTAGCTTGATCCAGCCTGAAAAATACTGTTTTTTTTGTCATGATTTGAGCGTTTAGAAACAAAATTTGAGACAGTTGTTGTCAGATTTCGTTGGTGATTTCAAATATGAAATTTAATCGAAAGCTTGGCAAACAGCTTTGGAGAATTTGATGTTTCCCCATTCAAAGAGATAGGAGCTGCACTTGCATGCCTGAGAGGCGTTTCAAAGATGGCCGCCGAGTGAAATGACTTGTCTTAAAGGTGCTAAAGAGGATGTTTTGTTTTATACATTTTTGCAATATTACTTGAAACTGTCTTTACTAACTGATAAAAAGACTATTTATTAGGTGCACTGAAAGGAATAATATTAATATACATCATCTGTGCACGAGGTAGGGCATTAAAAACATCAGCCAATCATTTACGCGATGATCACATAAACGATTGGCCCTCTGGCTTGTCAATCACTGCCATGACGTTTCTTGTGCGAGACGTGCGCGGCTGCGCGCTCCAGTAACTTTCCACACTCCACAGGCGCCGCATGCAATGTTTTTGTCAGGAGACAGGAGTAACAACTGCAGATTATGAGTTACCTGCGGTGAGTCCGACATAATGAATCCACTAACACGACACAGCGAATGCCGGTGGTAAACACTCGTGTTCCAATACTCGTGCACGAGTTTTGGGAGGCGTTCCCTCGAAATGAGCTGTGAAGGAGGGGGGTTGTTCTTACGCATGCGCTCATTTAAAAAACTCAGTAACAGTCTTTGGTTTCTCAGTCGACGAAAACATCCTCTTTAGCACCTTTAAAGAGACTTTGGTCTAATACATACATAGCAGCAACAGAGGTGTTTAAAATGAATATGTTTTGTTCAGCAATTTGTTCTGAAAAATTATTTTTTTTTATATTTAAAAAATATTATATATCAAATAATATACTATTTAATAATATAAAAAACATTAATTATAATTTATTATATAAAAATAATTCTAATATGATTTTTTACCTTTAAAAATTGAGAATATATTTTATTATAATATTTATCCAATATATTATGAGATTAAAGTTCATGTCTAAATGCAAATAGCATAGCACGAGTGACTCAAATGGCAGTAAATATGAATCTAGAGATCCTCTATTACTGACCGAGTTGAACTGTTGCTGTAGTTTCTCATTGGCGTAGTTAATACAGAACTGCTCAAAGCTGTTGATCTCAAATGTTTCAAATCTGTTGAGAGATGAAGACATGTTAACAGTGACTATTCAAAACCATCCAGTTTTCCCTGAAAGCAAACAGAACACCTTCTGCACTTCTCTCTGCATCCTATAGCTTGGCACTTCTCCGCTTATTTACTTTAGTGCTGATCAATAAGTTCTCTTCTTTAAGGAAGTAATTAGTCCCATGGCCAGAAAGGCTTATAGGCAAATGCTGACTCTAAAAACTCAACGAGGTTTTTGCTAAGGGAAGGTCAAAACATGAAAGGCCGTTTCCTGTGGCCCACAGAGACACTCTACCATACTGTATATAAGAACCTATGGAGCCAAGTTTCGAAATCTTTACAAATATGACCTTTCATAATCACAAGCATTACCCATAGATATCCAGCACCCCGATAAAGGAGTGCTGTTTAGAAGAGGTATGCAGGGCCTTATTGATGTGCTCCACAATCCAGTCAAAGAGATGGGCGTAAATGTGTTTGGCCAGGGCGTCTCGGGCGTTGACCGCCTGGGCGTGCGGCATGTTCTTCACGTAGGTCTCGGCAGTAGTCACTAGCTTCCTGCGGCACAGCCAGTGCTCCATCTGCTCCTGTTCTATACCGAGCAGCCGACAGAAATGATTCAGATGAGTGTCATCCCTCTGCAGGTGCAAAAAGAGATAGTGATTGTCAAGGCAAGTAAAGAATAGTCATCTGTTTAATGCTTATATGCTAAAACAAATAAAATATAGTAAGACACACTATTTATCATACACTTACGCTGATATGGCAGGATTCTCCATCTCTCTCCGACACAATCCCCACGTTCCCCAGGTGCAAGATTGAGGCAATTATCTTAAAGATGCTCATTTGATGGTTCTCTTTCACACCTGCACAACATAAAACGCCACCATGATAAATATTTACGATCGACACTCGGTATGGTTTTGGTATAATGTTGCAAATCCTTGGTTAAAGTCATGTTTATATCTGTAGTCCTCACCAAGCATTGTAAGAGCCTCTCTTGTCTTCACAAGGTCCTCAGCATCATTCACGCCCTCAATGAAAATGTTCTCTCCGAGAGACGTGTAGGTAAATTCTTCTGCGCTGGCTAAAACATGAGGGTGAATAGACAATTTGAATGAGCAAAACTTAAAGACTGTCAGTGGCAGCAGTGGGTTTTATAGTCAAAATCATACCATTCAAATGCAATGGGTCAGCAAGATGTTTTACAGTCATTCCAAAAATCACGGCAACGGATGTTAGTAAGTTTAAGTATATTGCAGCCACCGCGCTAGTCATTATTTTTAATCGAAGGAGACGTAGGCGTGTTATCCAAGCATTAATGGTAAGGAAAGGCCCTTTTAGTTGGGAGCGGCCACATATGAGGTGTTTCTGGGTGTTGCTCCCTCCTGTCTGCTTTGAGGTCTTGATAAATTGTGGTATTTCTTTGTTGTTTTTGTTGCTTTTATGAGGTTAATAAAGAGCTCTGTATCGTCCTTTGTCCAAACATACCGCGCCATCTTTAAAGAATGATCAAATTTTACTTACTCCAGGTGATCTGTAAATGCGAAAAAAAAAAAAAACTGTTTCCATTGCAGTTTTGAGAAATATTACCTTTTCAAATTGCCTGAAAAACCACCTCATGCGAGCATAAAAACTTTTTTGCGATATATGGCAGTTTTTGCGAAATTGACGTGTCCTTTGGGCAACATTCAATTGGTTCAATTCATAATTTCAATTTACGTAACTTGTAATGGAAACACAGCTGTTAAAACATTTAATAAATATTTAATGAGAAAAAATATAGCAATACCAAAATACAAACAATGTAGAATAGCTTGAATGCAGCGTGCGTCACCCTCAGACTGTAAATGAAGCTCGGGCGCACTGGGTAACACGTCAGCAGCATCTTACATCAGCAGCGTCACTGCGGAGTCGTGAACCACACTCCGGAGCAGAAGGGGGCAGTAATGCACCAATAAGCTGGATGCCAACCGCCGTAAAACAGGAAAGAAGAAGCAGCAGCAGCGGAGTCGTGAACGCGGATTGACAACAGACCCGGAAGAGAATACAATGCTGAATAAAGTCGTAGTTTTTGTTATTTTTGGACCAAAATGTATTTTCGATGCTTCAAAATGTCGCGGATGTCCTAATCGCCAAAAACAACCACGGCGACGTAAAAGTTCATTACCAACGCCGACAGATGAAAGGATTCAATGGAATCAATCCAATGGAAAGGATTCCAGAAGAGAAGATAATGCTGAATAAAGTCGTAGTTTTTGTTATTTTTGGACCAAAATGTATTTTCGATGCTTCAACAAATTCTAACTGACCCTCTGATGTCACATGGACTACTTTGATGATGTTTTTATTACCTCTCTGGACATGGACAGTATACCGTACATACATTTTCAATGGAGGGACAGAAAGCTCTCGGACTAAATCTAAAATATCTTAAACTGTGTTCCGAAGATGAACGGAGGTCTTACGGGTTTGGAACGACATGAGGGTGAGTCATTAATGACATAATTTTCATTTTTGGGTGAACTAACCCTTTAAAGTCATTACAATAATTTGACAGACAAGTTGCATCATGACTCAGAAAAAATATTAGCATCTAGTGTCACAAGGACCACATTTTTAAGAAATATTTGTGACTTTTCTGCCATCAAACAGTATATACAATCATACAGGAAGTAACCAAACCATCATCGAGTTCTCTGGGCCACTTACTCAAGGTAAGATCTTTAAACTCTGGCAGAGAGGATGAAGCACAGAGCTGGTAGAAAATGTGGTAGTTCCTCTCTTCCTCAGCCTGCAAAAATATATTTACGTTCAACACATGGAAAAGCACAAGGGGCTGCGATTAAATCTTAAAGCCTCCTTCCTGTGTGAAACGCACCTGAAATACTACTCTGGACTTCTCAAGCAGATACGTTCGCATGTTGGCACCGATGATGTGATATCTCCTATCAAAGCCAATCTCAATGTATTTCCCAAAGCGGCTGCTGTTGTCATTGCGGGTGGTTTTTGCATTTCCAATTGCCTGCACAGAAGGGAAGAAAAAGAGTGTTATTTATGGTTGAATCACTCTTTGGTTGGTATAATCTGAAACAGGAGGTTATCAAATGACTATTATTGAACCATAATAGAACATAAGAAGGGAGAGAGAGTTTCATAACAGAGGGTGTAACATGTTTGAGGAGGCGTAAACCTAAAATCCTGTTTGCAGCATCATTAAGAATGAGTAATTACTGTGATTTCACATTATTTGTTTGTCTGCGCTGAGGATGTTATGAGTCACCTGTAATAGTATCTCTAGGTTTGCATCCTAAGAGACCCTTCTATCACCAGTGCTCATTTCAGCTGTAATGATATCTCTAAATTGACTGTGAGATTTGGCCACTCTCATTGGCACACAGATTATCTTCCTGAAGGGCACACAAGCCAGCTCTGCTCTTATCTGTTCAAACAGGCCTGCCGAATCTTGAGTTTAATTTCGCAGCTCAACTGTGTCAGTGCCACGATGAGATGGAGTGATGAGAGAAGTGAGGGCACCTTTACAGCCGCTGCACACTATGGAAGTACTTAGTGGAACAAGTGTATTAGACTGAACACAAATTATTCTGGTAATGTGCCGGTGAATTAAGTGGTTCTCAACTCATTGACATCATGTGGTAACTGGGGTCAATTTTCCTCACAAGAAAGGAAATTAGAAAACAGGAGTATTAAAGCATACCTCCATAATGGGGCTGGAGGCCAGTACTTTCTCTTCGACGCTGGTGTCATTTGCTGAACCTCCCACTGTGGCAAAAAAGCGCATGGCATACTTTGCAGAAACCGTTTTACCGGCTCCAGACTCTCCACTTACGATGATCGACTGGTTCTTCTCATCTCTGCAGGAGAAAGTTCAGGTTTACATACAGAAACAGTGATGAAGACAGCATTCATATGAATGCCTGAGATGATATGCATGATAAATAAAGTGCATTCAACTAATCAGTTGGTGCTTACAGAACAGGGAGGTCTATGAAACATATGATATGTTTTCTATATACAAACCCGATTCCAAAAAAGTTTGGACACTGTACAAATTGTGAATAAAAAAGGATTGCAATAATCTACAAATCGCATAAACTTATGTTATCCATATTCTATTGTGAATAAAATATATCAAATGTTGAAAGTGAGATATTTTGAAATGTCATGCCAAATATTGGCTCATTTTGGATTTAATGAGAGCTACACATTCCAAAAAAGTTGGGACAGGTAGCAATACGAGGCCGGAAAAGTTAAATGTACATATAAGGAACAGCTGAAGGACCAATTTGCAACTTATTAGGTCAATTGGCAACATGATTGGGTATAAAAAGAGCCTCTCAGAGTGGCAGTGTCTGTCAGAAGTCAAGATGGGCAGAGGATCACCAATTCCCCCAATGCTGTGGTGAAAAATAGTGGAGCAATATCAGAAACGAGTTTCTCAGAGAAAAATTGCAAAGAGTTTGAAGTTATCATCATCTGCAGTGCATAATATCATCCAAAGATTCAGAGAATCTGGAACAATCTCTGTGCGTAAGGGTCAAACCATACTGGATGCCCGTGATCTTCGGGCCCTTAGACGGCACTGCATCACATACAGGAATGCTACTGTAATGGAAATCACAACATGGGTTCAGGAATACTTCCAGAAAACATTGTCGGTGAACACAATCCACCGTGCCATTCGCCGTTGCCGGCTGAAACTCTATAGGTCAAAAAAGAAGCCATATCTAAACATGATCCAGAAGCGCAGGCGTTTTCTCTGGGCCAAGGCTCATTTAAAATAGACTTTGGCAAAGTGGAAAACAGTTCTGTGGTCAGACGAATCAAAATTTAAAGTTCTTTTTGGAAAACTGGGACGCCATGTCATCCGGACTAAAGAGGACAAGGACAACCCAAGTTGTTATCAGCGCTCAGTTCAGAAGCCTGCATCTCTGATGGTATGGGGTTGCATGAGTGCGTGTGGCATGGGCAGCTTACACATCTGGAAAGGCACCATCAATGCTGAAAGGTATATCCAAGTTCTAGAACAACATATGCTCCCATCCAGACATCATCTCTTTCAGGGAAGACCTTACATTTTCCAACATGACAATGCCAGACCACATACTGCATCAATTACAACATCATGGCTGCGTAGAAGAAGGATCCGGGTACTGAAATGGCCAGCCTGCAGTCCAGATCTTTCACCCATAGAAAACATTTGGCGCATCATAAAGAGGAAGATGCGACAAAGACCTAAGACAGTTGAGCAACTAGAAGCCTGTATTAGACAAGAATGGGACAACATTCCTATTCCTAAACTTGAGCAACTTGTCTCCTCAGTCCCCAGACGTTTACAGACTATTATAAAAAGAAGTGGGGATGCCACACAGTGGCAGAAAGATGGCCTTGTCCCAACTTTTTTGAGATGTGTTGATGCCATGAAATTTAAAATCAACTTATTTTTCCCTTAAAATGATACATTTTCTCAGTTTAAACATTTGATATGTCATCTATGTTGTATTCTGAATAAAATATTGAAATTTGAAACTTCCACATCATTGCATTCTGCTTTTATTCACAATTTGTACAGTGTCCCAACTTTTTTGGAATCAGGTTTGTGTATATATATATATATATATATATATATATATATATATATATATATATATATATATATATATATAAATATAAAAGTATTTATTAATATTAATTAATTTAATAATAATTCAATTATTAATTTATTAATTATTATTATTTATTTATTATTTTATTATATATATATACACTTGATTGCAATTTGACGCTTTTATAAAAGAAAGTCAACATTAAGGGTACATCAAGCCTTGGAAACTGTAATTTTTTTTCTGGTCTCAAATATGAGAAGATCAGAATATTATACATAACATTTATTTTGATAGCACAAAACACTTTTAAAGTAAAAAATAATGAAGTTTTGATTTGAAATTATGTAGCTGAATTTGTCGTCATATGCAAATGCTTTTGATATTAAAAAACATTAAATTACAAAATATAATATATAGATATATTCGCAATATATATTTTACAATTTAATAAAATTGTATATATTTTAAATTATTACGTTATATAAAGTTACCTCAAACTGCAAGGATCAGGAACATTTTATAGCGCATAGCAAAAAAAAAAAACACGTACACGTACACGAGGACACACACGTCCCAAGAGAGCTACCTCATGAAAGCCTAATTGCAGCAGAGGGCCGCTTTGACAATTGACGTGTCCATTCAGAATAACTGACATGTAAAACCTGACCTAAACAGCCAATCAAATGCATAGTCTGACCACAAGTCTTGCTTTGTATTTTCCTCTTTCGCCTGAGCTTATTTTGGGACTTCAGCATTACACAAGTCATTAAATCATGATGTCTCGGCGTGGGATGTTTAGCTCAAGCTTAAACCTGATGTGCAAATGGCTTTGCCTTTTGTTTCAAGCAACAAAAAAACACATGTAAATACAAAGGTTCGTAGAATGATGCTGCGTACACTGTGATTATCTGCCCACTCTATCCATTATTAAGTCAAGCTGAACTTTCAGATTACTCACAGCTTTCAAAGCGCATGCTGTCATTTGCTGTTTATGGCCAGTGGAAATCACTGCTCTGAAACCTGAGCTCTTTATTACAAAACAACAGAGCTTAACCAACAGCTTTGTCATTTATTTGATGCAAATAACTTCTTAAACTCTTCTTGGAAAATGCTAAACCACCAAAAGTCACATTAAAATTGTTTATGAGATGACAGTATAGGTTGACAATCTCATTTATTATTTAGTTCTCTAAAATAGTAGGTATATATATATATATATATATATATATATATATATATATATATATATATATATATATATATATATATAATTTTGGAATCTGTATGTTCTTTTAAATGTTTTTTTGAAAGAATGCTCACAAGATTTATTTGATAAAAAAAAAACTGTTAAAAACAGTAATATTGTGAAATATTATTACAATTTAAAATAACTGTTCTCTATTTCAATATATGTTAAAATCTAATTTATTCCTGTGATGGCAAAGCTGAATTTTCAGCAGCCATTACTCCAGTCTTCAGTGTCACAGTCTTCAGTGTCACCTTCAGAAATCCTGCTGCTTAAAAACATTTTTTATTCTTTTCAATGTTGAAAACAGCTGTGCTGCCTAATATTATTGCGGAACTCATGATACTTTTTTCAGGATTCTTTGATGAATAGAAAGTTCACAAGAATAGCATTTGGGTGGGTGGGCTTTCAGAGAGAGGGGCGGAGTTAAATGTATCAAAATTAAATTTAGCAAAATGACTGAAACCACTTCATAGCACTTTACACTCAAAAAAATAACTCTTTGAACGAACATAAAAAAAATCATGGAAAGGATTTCCACATGATTAAGTTGCTTTATTTCAGCATTATGCAATTCTGTTATTCCAATTTAATGTACTTACGTTGGGTCAACTTAATTTATTAATGTTGATTCAACTTATTTACTATGGTTGGGCACAGCTTAATTTAATAGTGTCAGCCCAACTAATTTGCAATGTTTTGGACCAACTCATTTACTTAAGTTGATCCAATCTATGCAATTTAGGTTAGCCTAACAAAAGTGCTTAATGCTGAAAGAAAGCCATTTAATCACGCGGAAATCTTTTCCATGATTTAATTACATTAATTCAAAGAATAGCTTTTGAGCGTAGCTTGTCATCTTATAAAACAATAAAAAACTTGCACAAACCTGGCCATCTGTTTGTACGCTTCCTCTGCCACAGCAAATATATGAGGGTCCATGTCCCCCATGTTCTGGCCGCTGTACGCATTGATGACTTCTTCTCCATAGATGTGTAGTTGCTCGTACGGATTGATGGCCACCAGAACAATCCCTGAGGAGAAAGATTTACACAGGTTTATACCTACAACTATGCAGCACAGTTAATATGCAAAATCGCATAATTTATATCAGACAAATTCATGATGATGCAGATTAATGTTTAAATATTTTTTCATGACCATAAATATTAGGTGACATCAATCATCGAATGATGTCACAGCAAGCAAAATAACGTTAATGCATGATGTGTCAGTCTAAAAGAGAGAACACAAAACAGACACACGTCTGTGAAAGTGAAAATGAAGATAAAAGTCATAAAACATAAAAGAGAAATGGGTATTGTTGTGACCTGACAGATGATAATGGGTATCATTCAGTCACTGCAAAGCACAAAAGACGGAAGCAATAATAAAACAAGTCAAACAACAGTAGACCACAAATATCTGTGAGATCGTATAACCATAGCGTAGGTGTATAGAAAACAGCAGATCCACTCTTCTTGATTGTCTGACAAGACACGTCATCCAGAGTTCGGATTCAAACATACATTAATGTCTTATTCTCCAGAAAAACTTTTCAGTAGAAATAAACACACCCACATATAAAACGCAATCCCAAAATGTCACAACCTATTAACAAGGCCATGTTGTCATAGGGACAGAGTAACTAGATTAAAACTAGACAGAGTGTAGACTAAACAGAGACGTCGTCTTTGTTAGTCTCCAGTAAAGCCTGTTGACCTTGGACACCTAATTACAATATTTACAGCTTCCCTACAATCAAACTTGAGGTAAAAATAAGTATAGACATACATTCAACATTTAAAATCTGTGGGAGGTTAGAACAACAACTGAGGGAGTTATATATGCATACATATATATGCAGAAAAACACATACACACATGACTTACCACAGTAAGTGTAAATGTGATTGGATTCAAGGAAGCGGACCTTGAGGTTGTGGAGCACAGCGGGCTCGTGGAGGTAGCTGAGAGCAGTAAGGTCATTCTCTCCTACCAAAATATCAGGATTCCGAAGAAATGGAAGAGGATTGTCTTTGGGACCAATTGAATATTCTAACGTCTAGGAATAGAGACAGCAATGCCATTAAGTTGAAACAGTAGATTAGAAATTGATTAGACTCAAACCACAATGTGAAATAACTTCGAAGGCTTCAAGAGTCAAAAAGTGTCTTATGGCAGACTGAGAGTGTTGGTAATGCATTACAGGCACAAGAGCTTCAATAAGTCATGCTGATCTTTATTTCATCTACTGGTTTATTCAGGCTTCTCCAACATTGTTTTTTGATAATACACTCGAGAATATGGCGTACAACTTTTCCTCTGAGGGCCTGCACTTCTTACACACCAAAACATAATCAATGATTCATTCGACACACTTTCCTCAGTACAGTGAAACCCAAACTAATGCAGGAAACATTAAGATCTAGTTTAGTTCACAACTGCTGTTTCACGACTGAGATTTTAAACCCAGCATCGTTCAGTCTGCTTAAAATCACTAATCAATCCATTTTAACTGAATGAAACTCTTAGGCTTTGTCCAGATAGGAAACATAAACATGATTGTTTTGGATATGTGCAATTCAACGAGTTTTTGTTTTGTAGTCGGAAAACAGAAAATTTTGATTTTTATAAACCAGGTGTTTTTTTCCACCAATATTGTCAACTATTAGGTGAAAGAGGGGAGGGTTTATACTCACCGATTCATCTTCTAATTTGAGGTGAAGCACTGAGTCTCCCTCCTTATAATCCTTGATGATTTCAGCCCCCCTCCAGACCTCATCTGGGTCAGGGATCCAAACCCGGGTGTACTGAAACACAGATAAAAACCATGTTTAGATAAAAGAAACCACTGCCAATTGTCCATAAGCTCGATCAACACATATCAAACAACATATGAACAAACACCACAATCATGGTTTCACTTATTCATGAGGACAACGACCCAAGCGGTCATTCATCTTCCTATCTAGGAACAGACAAAAATGAATAAAGCTGAATAAGAGCTCCAGTGCTTTTATCAGCAGATTCTGTATATAATTGGAGGTTCAGCAGTACAGCAGAAGAGTTCAGAGATAAATTGAACTGCAGTGAGGTGTATGCAGACTGGGCCTCATTCATGAAACGCAAGCAGAATTAATCATTTGTAAAGTCGTTCTGATGTAAATTTTCAGATTTATGATAATGTTCGTATTTTCAAAATGTTAGTTGGTACGAGTTAAAAATTCCACACCTGCTCCCTACCACATGTAAAACATTTGAATGTTATGTGTTCTTTTAGGCAAACTGTTGGCACTTAAAAATGTGACGCTTTGAGCGCTGTCGAGCGGATTCGTAAAGACCTCCGATTGGCCATTGTGTTGACGCGCTCATCAGATATGTCTGTGATTGGCTTCAATGATCAACGCTGTTAATAGTCATCAATGAAGCTCTTCACCAAGCGCTTACAGAGATACACATGGGAGCATTTGAAAGCTTTTGAAAGCAGGCATCTATCCGCGATATATATATATATATATTCATTCCTTGGACTAGTAGCTGCTGGACAACCATTCATCTATCATGACCCAGAAGCCAGAGAGAGCTCTGCAGTACCCAGCAGAGGACTAATAAAGATGGATTCTCATCCAGTTAGCCTTGAGGTTTAACCAAGATATTAAAGAAAGAGACAGAGATTCATGAATCAAAGAAAAATAAGACACCACTAAATAATAAACCATTGTGTCCTCTGCTCCAAGTGATGCACAGTGTCTCAGTGTTTGTGTGTTGGTGATTACAGTATGTAATGAGAGAGAGCTGTTATCTCTCCTGAAGGCAGTTAGAAGTTAGCTTCCGCTGACGATCTATGTTTGTAAAGAACACGGCTCTTGACCTTCAAAAAAGAAACTCAGACGGTATAAGCCGCTTAAAGAGCCGCAAGTTTATTAGAAGCACATTCAGTCACTAAATCCACCACAACTCTGCATGATCAGCCTTAACAGATTCTTAACTAACAAATCATGCTCTCACATTAAACAGCAACCAGTCAAACACTGTTGTGACAAACACTCAGTGATCAAGCTGGAACCAGGATGCATAATATAAACGAACAGTTCACCCAAAAATGAAAATTCTGTCACCATTTACTCTTCCTCGCATCGTTCCAATTTAATTTGTATGACTTTCTTTTATTTCTTCTATAAAACATAAGAAATTTTGAGTTTTTTGGTACAGTGGTGTGAATGCCACTTATACTTGTAGCATTTTTATAAAAATTAGTAAAAGCATCAAAATTAAACGTTTTTGATACATTTCTAGTTTAAACATTATTTATTCTACAAACATTTCTCTTTAAATGCAATAAGTTTCAGCTGTGTGCAAAGTGAACCACATTTGGTTTTCGATCACTGAAAACTGGTCAAATTAAACCTGAACATGGAGCTGCTTTGAGAACTGTATAGGGCCTTGAAAATGAAGATTTCAAAAGGAATGAAAATCAAAAGGAAAGTTGAAAATGAATATCTTTAATACTTTTAGAGTTACAGGCATGCAAACTTTGGAAAAGGAATATTTATGGCACTCAAAGAGGTATGTTATGCAAATGGGTTGATAGAAAAACACGAGATACATTTCTAGTTTCAACATTATTTGTTCTTTAGATATTCCTCTTTAAAAGAAAAAAGTATCAGCTGTATGCAAAGTGACCCACATTTAGTTTTTGACCACTGAAATTGTGTACAATTTACTAATTTACTCATGAAGCCGCATTAAGATCTCTGGGATTGAACCAACGAGGGCCTTTAAAATGAGAATACCAAAAAGAAAGTTTGTTAAGAACCAGAATCTAAAAGGATATTAAGATACCTTTAATAATTCTTGAGTTACAGGCATGCAAACTTGAGGCAAAAAACAAAAGAAGTGCTTTTTGTCATTTTTCTATGGTCACTGTTGGCATATAATGAAACAAAGATTGCTAAAGTCAACAGATCTTACTAATAGACTTACCAATCTCTGTGTAAAAATAAAATAATGATGCTGCCATCTAAAGTCATTTTTACACCCCTGTAAATTGCCTCCAAATCTCAGGTGAAAATTGTCATTTTGATCCCCCTCTAGTGGATTACTCAGCAAATATAAATCTGTGACATTTAAAGGTGCCATCGAACGTTTTTTTACAAGATGTAATATAAGTCTAAGGTGTCCCCTGAATGTGTCTGTGAAGTTGCAGCTCAAAATACCTCATAGATTTTTTTAATAAATTTTTTTAACTGCCTATTTTGGGGCATCATTAAATATGCACCGATTCAGGCTGCGGCCCCTTTAATTGCTCGCGCTGCCCACCCCTTCCCGACCTCTCGACTCTATCATTGCATAAACAAAGTTCACACAGCTAATATAACCCTCAAAATGGATCTTTACAAAGTGTTCGTCATGCAGCATGTCTAATCGCGTAAGTATGATATTTATTTGGATGTTTACATTTGATTCTGAATGAGTTTGATGCAGTGCTCTGTGGCTAACGGCTAATGCTACACTGTTGGAGAGAATTATAAAGAATGAAGTTGTGTTTATGAATTATACAGACTGCAAGTGTTTAAAAATGAAAATAGTGACGACTCTTGTCTCCGTGAATACAGTAATAAATGATGGTAACTTTAACCACATTTAACAGTACATTAGCAACATGCTAACGAAACATTTAGAAAGACAATTTACAAATATCACTAAAAATATAATGTTATCATGGATCCTGTCAGTTATTATTGCTCCATCTGCCATTTTTCGCTATTGTCCTTGCTTGCTTACCTAGTCTGATGATTCAGCTGTGCACAGATCCAGACGTTAATACTGGCTGCCCTTGTGTAATGCCTTGAACATGGGCTGGCATATGCAAATATTGGGGGCGTACATATTAATGATCCCGACTGTTGCGTCACAGTCGGTGTTATGTTGAGATTCGCCTGTTCTTCAGAGATCTTTTAAACAAATGAGATTTATATAAGAAGGAGGAAGCAATGGTGTTTGAAACTCACTGTATGTCATTTCCATGTACTGAACTCTTGTTATTCAACTATGCCAAGGTAAATTCAATTTTCAATTCGATGGCACCTTTAATATTTTGGCTTTCATCACTATTTATGTTTGTCTTTCTACAGAAATAATATTAATAAAATCACAAATTTAAGCCAGGGAATTTTCTGAAATTTGGTTGATTTGACAAGGATATGACCACTATTTCAATATTTCAACCATTAAAAATAAAGGGATATTCTACAACATTTAACATAAAAAAAACACTTAAAGTGCCTTAATGTGCTAAAACAGTGAAATTAAAAGATCAAATTCAGTGTACACCTTACTGATGATGCAAACTACATACAGGAGAGCAGATGAGCCCAGAATATGAAAGCAATGCGCTAAATGGTTACACGGTTTTATTTAACACTTAACGAGAAACTGCGCATTGTGTTTATATTCTGCTTGATTGTACATAGTCTGCATCATCAATAAAGTGTATACTGTATTTGTTTTTTGTTTTTTTAATATAACTGACTTACTACATTAGTAACCTGGTGGGCAATGGAGGAAAGCCTTGTTTTGACCTCCAGGTTCCTATAAGTGTGTGACATATTGTGAAAACTATGAATTGCATACAGTACTGTGAAAGGACACCTCAGTCTGGGTACGCCTCTTAATTCAAAAGCTGCACTTTGCACAGTCTTCTCCACAGAAGCTGCTCCATATCAGAGCCTTCCCTGCTGACAACTGCATTTTTAATCCTAGTTAGAGGCGGAGCGAGAGATACTGCAGGATGACTTAGAGATATGAATGGATCTGGGGCTGCCTTTGAGCATGCTGTTTCTGATATTACTCATATGACGGTTCCATTAGTTAGTTACAGTGAGCATGTGCAACACTGAATTGTCAACATCGAATGCAGGGAAAGGAGGTGATGAGTTGATTTTTGTTCAAACAGTTTACTTGTGGTCACAACTGTTTTAAACAAAGATACGCTAACCAGCAAAGGCTAAACTTCTACAGGTCACACCTGCAGCCTGATCGAATGCCAATTTATTTATTAAAAAAAAATAATGGAAGATCTCACTGCATAACTATCTGACAAAAAACATCATAAAGTACATCATAAAAAAAAGTTTACCCAGCTTTAGAGTTTGGGCTCATCTGATCTGATCTGACACAATGGGGACGTACTTTAACCAAGCTGAGTGAAATGACGGGACGTACTGAACTCAGACAGTCTGTGCTGCGCCTTAGGTGGAAATAAAAAGAAAAACTAAGAGCGAAGCATGAGATTCACCAAGATGCAGCGGAAACAGATATGTCGATCGAACAGCAGGGGTCCTGTCTGGTTTGCAGTCTGTTACATCACGCTGTCTAATAATGTTTCGGTGTAGCGTTCCGGCTGTTCACAGCTACAGCACAAAATAAGATGTTTGATGACAACAAGAGCTGATAGCACCAACTCATTGAAACTTTTTAATAGAGCCCTCTGCATAATTTTCATAAAGTGGAAAACAACAAGACGTCCTCTCAAAGGTCCAATGTTAGCAACCAACAAGTCGCAATTTGCCACCTGCTACTGCTAGTCAGTGGTATTTATAATTTAGAAAGTCATTTATAGGACAAAAACATGTAAATGCTGCAAGTGTTTTTGTCAACCTCTTAAAAATGAATGAATATATTACATATATTACGTCATATATTACATAATTTTAAAACAAGTGGCAAATATTCAGCAAAACAAGTGGCATTTTTAACATAGAGCAAAAAAAAAAAAATTATATATATGGTTTTTAATCTTATCAAAAACGTCACTCTAGTGCTAAAGTACAGTACGAGTCTGGCGGCCTTCATAAAAATGAAAACTCTACACAATTGAACAGGAACTAAATAATGAAGAATGGTCTGTAGTTTAGGATTGTGATGTGTGATTGGACTTAATCTAAGGTCTGGACACTACCCATAATTTTTTGTGCTGGGCACAAAGAACAACATCTTAAAACTGCTGGGTTTCTTAAACAAGCAATCTATAATTGCCTATATAGAACAAAACAAACCTGTTTTAACTGTCATATGAACATATTCAATAGAAGCAGCCTAGAAACTTGCCCATTCAAGAATATTCAAAGCACACACGTTGCACATCGCTGACATTTCAGGAACCCTGAGTAAGTACGAGAAATCTGGGGCAGGTGTGATAAGAAAATGCACCTCATTCCATGAAGTCTTGCATCACCTCTGTCGATTATTGAAGCTACAAGCTCAAGGAAACTCATTTGAGAAACTGTCCTGATTTAACAGACTTCACTTAAAAGTTGAAGTTCACCTACAAAAGTGGAAATTCTCCCTCATTCGTCATTTCCAAACTCATATAGCTTTCTTTATTACGTGAAACAGAAACAATGATGTTTTGAAGACGTTTCTTTAATACAATTAAAGTGAATAGTGCACTGTAAAACATTATCGTGATTTAAACGGTAAAAAACTGTAAAAATGCTAGGGTGAAAAACAGTTAATTGGTTTACAGAAAGTTTCCGTACTATATACTGTGAATAACTATAGATCTAACGGTACATTTATTGTAAGTTTACAGTAAAATACCGTTAAATTTACAGTTTTTGGAAGTAAAAAAATAACGTCATTGTATAATTTACAGTGAAAAACCATAAATTGATATTCCCACAATTCCCTGCGTGACACTTCACATTTGATGTATTTTTGTTGAAATAACACTGTTTCTTCTTATTTTTTTCTAATCAGTTATGTACATTAGGGTTTTATGTTACATCTGACGTTAAATTAATGTTTATTGCATTTTTTAAATTTCATGTGTGTTACCATGATGGTGTTTGTGTGAATGACACTCTGAATCTTCTATATATTAGTATTGTCCTTCTCAGCTTGTGGAAAAGCTGCTTGTGATGAGCTTTGATTCATCATGTGACTCTCATCACCACTGTGATTGGTGGTTGTCAGTGTATTACAAAGGTACAAAACAGATATTAGCAATTCAATAGGTTGGTTAACAACATTAACATTATATCAGTTAATGAAATACTTTTTTTTACTGTAAATTTAACAGATTTTTTACGGTAAAGTTCTGGCAACCACAGCTGCTGTTTTTTTTACCGTTCATTTTACAGGATATTTTTTTTTTTTTTTTTTTTTTTTTTTTTTTTTACAGTGTGACCATGGGCTCAAAAAAAAGTACAAAAAAAATTGTAAACATCTTGTGTGCTATATACCAAATTGTATGAAGCCAAAGGATAGATATTTTGTTACAATGACAGTAATATTAAGGAGGACTAAATAAAAGATTAATTTCTGGGTGAACTATCCTTTTAAAAGCTTTAGGTACACACAGTAAAGGAACTTCACAGATGGGCGTGTTTACAGAAAGCGAAATGAATGAAGTGAAATATGATGCTTTGACCTCAAATAGGTCCACAGTTGCCCTAATATAGAAGTGTTTCAGTAGAGTAGGCCACATGCAAATTGTGCTGCGCGAGACCATCGACTTATTTGGTTTGTAAATCACTTTCTGATGACAGAACCTGGGAGTCTACTATGACAGCATCAGCGGACGATCATAACAGTAGGCCTGGGTGTTTTTCGATGTTGTCAAGCAAATAACAGCAGTTACAAAGTTGCACTTAGTGTACGGTGTAGACTTGTAAGCAAAATAATAAAACAGTGGTCAAACATTTGTTTTGTTTTCGAATATACAATTTCCTTTTTTTGCACATAGATACATTCAATGTATTTGTTTTCAAAGCTTCAATTTGTACAACAATGGGCAGGATATAGAATTGGGATGGATGGATGGATGGATGGATGGATGGATGGATGGATGGATGGATGGATGGATGGATGGATGGATGGATGGATGGATGGATGGATGGATGGATGGATGGATGGATGGATGGATGGATGGATGGATGGATGGATGGATGGTCTATACCTGTTAAAAAATATCGTCTTTCTCACTACTTTTTGGTTTCAGAATTCGATGATAAATTGCTGTTAGCGATGCTAAAAAAACAAAAGCATGTGATCCAATCACATGAAATAAACTGAGGCCTAATTCAAGATTAATGAATTCAGTGCATGATCAAATACCTCATTACCAAAACAATGATTACATAAATACCCACACTATAGGATTAGGAGAGTTCCAGTCTGGCTAAACAATAGAGTCTATATGTTCCTTTTTGGGTGGGGAGAAACACTGCCCCATTTCATACTCGATTAATTAATTTACACTAATTAATGTCACTTTGTGCCCCTGTGCATGTCCCATTTTTAAAAAGCATTCAGACACAAAAAAAACCCTCATCAAAACATGCCCCAAGTGTCCATGTGTACAATCAATACTGAAATAAATGAGGATTCTTTTGAAGGGAAAGAATGCATGATTGGCAGATTATGGCAGATTAAGGATGAGATTAAAGTTGACAGCTTGTGGCGGCTACATTATCCCATAATAACCTGTTATAGCTGCCTGACCCCATATAAATACTGTTTTCCCATTGCATCTTCTCCTGACAAGAATGCTGTCCCAATACATACCATCATATAACACACATTTCGTATATGCTTCACACAAAATGTCTTATCCCACAATGCATTACAACATTTTTGGTCAAATCAGGTTGAGGAAATGCAGATTATGATTTTTTTTATTCAGCAATATATTAAAAACATATTATGAATATATTTCATACAATTGATAATTCACTATTTCACTTAGTAATCCTGTGCCATTTTTGAGCTTATATGACAGAATATCAAATTAAGAATCTTTATTGTCATTGTATGCATACAGTACACAACAACGAAATGGGGTTAGCAGCTCTAAAAGACGACTATGAAGGGCTCAGTTATTCTGGTCTGTTTTCACATGGATTAATCAATACCAGTTCCTCAGAGTTGACTGAGCATCTCGCTATCAACTATTTCCTGTGAGTCCAGAAAAACTGGCTTGAAAAATGGATGTGACAGGATTTCTACAGAATGTATGAGATGGCAAAGTATCAGGAACAAGAAAAATGAAAAATTCAACTCAGAGAGGATATTTACAGGCTTCTCACACTTGAAAAATGTTATAATAATTCACCCCAAAGTCATTTACTCACCCTCATGTCATTCCAAACCTTTCTACAGTGGAACACAAAGTAAGATAATGGAACATTGGGGTCTAAACCCCATTGAGTTTCACTGTCTGGACAAAATTTTTTTTACTAAATCAGGGGTTCCCAAACTTAGAACCACTTAGGCATACAATATTTACTTGAGGTACCCGCTCAGAGTTTAAGTCAATATTTCAATAATTTAATGACCCATTTGCATGTTCACTGTTCTCTGGTGTTGCTAATAATAATAATAATAATAATAATATTTAAAAACATTTAATTCTTTTTTTATTATATTAGTAGTATGTTTTAACTAATTCTAAAAATAAACAGAGAAATATATTGGTGTTGTAAATTACTAATTGACCCTTTGCAGGGAATTTGATTGACAGGCGATCTAACCAATCATAACGCAGAATCCGCCATTATGTCCGACAAAGCAGTCAGGTGATTTAGTAGATTATGTTGGTGGACTTGAACCTGAAAAATGGAGTGTATTGACGTCTTTCCGCGGTTGAAACAACATTCTTTCTGATGTTCTTTCATGTTTATTATTTGATGCTATAAATTAACTAGTAAGAAGAGATGATCTGTTCACAAGCCGCTTGAACTGAGGCACGGCAATCTGTCACGATGCATTAAAGAGCCACAAAACAGTATGTATTGTTTAAATTTCTTTAAAAATTACAATATTTGAAATTTGAGAGTTTGTTTCATATCGAAAGTAACCTTCTCTGTCTTGTCTGTCGATGCGTTGTCAGTGTCCTCTTTGCTCCGCATGTACCTTTTTCACTGTGTGAGAACATGATGTGTGGAAAGAGAACGGCATAGCTTGTCGGACATAGCAACAGTAACTAAAGTGGGCGGGTCTTTGCGAACGGTCAATTGTACTGTAAAATAAAAAATATTTGAGAATTGTAATAATGAAATATGCTGCATGCATGCTTCATTCTGAAATCAGACTATACAATTATTTCATTAAATTGCAACCTTTGATTTGTTAATCACACTATATTGCGATTCTCATGCAGCCCAAATTATTTATTTTAATTTTACATTCAATATAATTATTAGCTTTTCATCAACACAAGAACCCCTGTTTGGGAAACCCTGTTCTAAATGATGACAGAATTGAAATTTTTGGGTGAAATATCCCTTTAAAAATCATGAATGGCATGTCTGATGAAAGACAGCCTTGGATGCCACATCTCAAAGCCTTAACAACCGACATTTTTGTATGTCTAATAGAGACAAATTCTTTTGCTTTTAAACTCCATATTGTTAACTCTCACAAACATTCAGAACACAAATTCAAGTAGCATGCATGACGAAGCTTAAATGGAAAAATCAGTTAAAACAGGTATGATCTTTGAACCATAAAAGCTGATACTGCATGAAGAAGCAATGACGACATCTCTAACAAAGGCCACGAAGGGAAACGATTAACCAGACTAGAAAACCCCAGCATTTAGCATGCATTCCATTCCACACCTGAGCAATGTCCTGTCATCGTGTGAGCCTGACTGCTCTGCTAATTGTTCCAATGCATTTCCAGCCACCGTAATGAGATGGAACTTCTCAGTAGACCGTTGGGACACCGAGTCGATACAATCAGCTACAAGTTTGTCAGGATTATTTACAAGATGGGAGCCTGGCTACCAAGATACAGGAATGACTGTCACACAGTTTAGGGCCTCAACAGAAGAAGCCAAACTGCATCATTTGTGTGTGTGTGTTCTACATTGACACAAATAATAAGACAGAGATAAGCGATCAAACAATTTAGCTGTCTATGAAGAAAAGTGATGCTTTTGTTTCATTATCTGAGTCAGCTCTTAGAGTCGTGATCTGTTGGGCTTGAAGGACACAGTAATGAAGGCCACAGATAGAGTGGAAAAGCTGTTGTGGTTGGGAGGGAGCTGGTGAGAAACAGGGGGTGAGACCTGTACGACTGGTTTTTCATGGCTTCCCTGAGCTGCATAACAAAAAGACCTGCATCCACGACACGTCAGCTGTTTGACTGAGCTGTGAATGTTGCCGACAACTCTAACCGTATGATTTTGATTGAAAAAAGAAAGGATCAGAGCGAATGGTGACCGAAAATACACCATAAAACTGGGTCTTAAATTTGTGGTTAGGAATATATTTGTCCTCAAACATTCGATGCCTGGTTTCTAAAGGCAGTAGTGTTTGGGAAACCTGTTTGGAAACAATCTATTGTGCATAATTCCACCAGTGGCATGAAAACTACACTTCACCTTTAAACATGAAAGATAATTCACAACCTACTCCATAATGTGGTGCATTTCAGACCAAAACAGGATATTTAAAGGTGCCCTAGAATCAAAAATTGAATTTACCTCGGCATAGTTGAATAACAAGAGTTCAGTACATGGAAAAGACATACGTTGAGTTTCAAACACCATTGCTTCCTCCTTCTGATATAAATCTCATTTGTTTAAAAGACCTCCAGAAAACAGGCGAATCTCAACATAACACCGACTGTTACGTAACAGTCGGGATCATTTATATGTATGACCCCAATATTTGCATATGCCAGCCCATGTTCAAAGCATTAGACAAGGGCAGCCAGTATTAACGTCTGGATCTGTGCACAGCTGAATCATCAGACTAGGTAAGCAAGCAAGAACAATAGCAAAAAATGGCAGATGGAGCAATAATAACTGACATGATCCATGATATCATGATATTTTTAGTGATATTTGTAAATTGTCTTTCTAAATGTTTCGTTAGCATGTTGCTAATGTACTGTTAAATGTGGTTAAAGTTACCATCGTTTATTACCGTCGCTATTTTCATTTTTAAACACTTGCAGTCTGTATAATTCATAAACACAACTTCATTCTTTGTAAATCTCTCCAACAGTGTAGCATTAGCCTGTTAGCCTCAGAGCTTGTAGCCTCAAACTCATTCAGAATCAAATGTAAACATCCAAATAAATACTATACTCACAGGAATCGATGCATGCATGCAGCATGAATGACGAACATCTTGTAAAGATCCATTTGAGGGTTATATTAGCTGTGTGAACTTTGTTTATGCACTGTATAACTGCACTTATAGTCGAGAGCTCGGGAGGGCAGGGAGCGAGAGAGATTTAAAGGGGCCGCAGCCTGAATCGGTGCATAGTTAATGATACCCCAAAATAGGCAGTTAAAAAAAATAATTAAAAAAAATCTATTGGGTATTTTGAGCTGAAACTTCACAGACACATTCAGGGGACACCTTAGACTTATATTACATCTTTTGAAAAGACGTTCTACGGCACCTTTAATTTATTTTGTTATTTCATTTTGTTGTTTTCATTCATGACCTCTAGACTAGATTACTAATGCATTGCTAGGTGGTTGTCCTGCATTCTCAATAAACAAGCTACAATTAGTCTAAAATACAGTTGCAAGAGTTCTTACCAGGTCAGGAAAATATGATCATATAACACCAATTTTATCATCTCTACACTGGTTACCTATTAAGTTCCGTATCGATTACAAATTATTGCTACTGACTAGGGGTGTAACAATATCATGTCACAGTGTAATCGCAATACAAAAATGCAACAATTATGGTATTCAAATTTTTAACGCATTTAACACACTTGCCCCGCCCCCAGACCTATGTAGGTCATCATCTGACATTTCATACAGTTGATAATGAATATGATGCAGGCAGGGCAACAACTCAGTGCGTAATGCTGCTGAGCGCGAGTTCCAGCGTGACGCTTCAGTTAGCGGTCATCAAGTGCGAGATAAGATGTAAGTAGCTAAAATACCCATTTCTTAATAACCGTTTTATGCTTGAAATGTTGAACGGCCGACAAAAGTAACCAGGGATGCAAACAACTTCAGAGACAAAGATAATGAGACAGACGGAAAAAGGAAAGAGAAAGTGATGATGGTGATGACAAAGAGAGATTTTAAAGCTATTTTCCAATTTTTTGGCCTTCAAGCATCTTAAAATGCACATATGTAGATCAGAGAAATCTAAATTTTAAGAATGAATGGAATGAATTAGACATTTACCGCTACCTACTGGCGTTTAAAAAAAATATATATATATATCATATTTCCATATTAATAAATATAAAGATATAGTTCACCCAAAACATGAAAATTCTCAATCATTTACTCCACCTAATGGTCCAAAAGTTTATGTAATACATTTATGTTGAATCAAATAAAACATTTCTTTCTGAATCAACTTTTTGTTTATTTGATGCTTTACACAATTATGACTTCAAATAATCTTTTTGGGGTAATTTATCAGCCAAATTTGAGGTGCGATTAATTAGATTAATCAATCGGCACATCATGTAATTAATTAGATTAAAATTTGTAAAGGTGTCCTAGAATTAAAAATTTAATTTATCTTGGCATAGTCAAATAACAAGAGTTCAGTACATGGAAATGACATACATTGAGTCTCAAACTCCATTGTTTCCTCCTCCTTATATAAATCTCATTTGTTTAAAAGACCTCTGAAGAACAGGCGAATCTCAACATAACACCGACTGTTACGTAACAGTCGGGGTGTACGCCCCAATATTTGCATATGCCAGCTCATGTTCAAGGAATTACACAAGGGCAGCCAGTATTAACGCCTGGATGTGCACAGCTGAATCATCAGACTAGGTAAGCAAGCAAGAACAATAGCGAAAAATGGCAGATGGAGCAATAATAACTGACATGATCCATGATAACATGATATTTTTAGTGATATTTGTAAACTGTCTTTCTAAATGTTTCATTAGCATGTTGCTAATGTACTGTTAAATGTGGTTAAATTTACCATCGTTTCTTACTGTATTCACGGAGACAAGAGCCATCGTTATTTTCATTATTAAACACTTGCGGTCTGTATAATTCATAAACACATCTTCAGTCTTTATAAACCTCTCTAACAGTGTAGCATTAGCCATTAGCCACGGATCACAGCCTCATATTCATTCAGAATCAAATGTAAACATCCAAATAAATACAATACTCACATAATCCGACGCATGCATGCAGTATGCATGACGAACACTTTTTAAAGATCCATTTTGAGGGTTATATTAGCTGTGTAAACTTTGTTTATGCACTGTTTAAGGCAAGCGCGAGCTCCGTGGGCAGGGAGCGTGAGCATTTAAAGGGGCCGCAACATGAATCGGTGCATAGTTAATCATGCCCCAAAATAGGCAGTTAAAAAAATGAATTAAAAAAAATCTATGGGGTATTTTGAGCTGAAACTTCACATACACATTCAGGGGACACCTTAGGCTTATATTACATCTTGTAAAAAAACGTTCGATGGCACCTTTAATCGCTTGACAGCCCTAATAACAATGCAATGGGGGAATATTTGTGGGTCTTGATAATGCCAAATGTCTTTTGTTACCAGTAAAAAGTGGCCTACATTATTTTAAATATATCTAGTCAGTGACAGAGAGCAAACATATTAATCTAAAATAAATCGTGAATATTTTTATTCTGGTGTCACCATGGGGTTATCAGCACCACGTCCAAGCCAATACATTTCCCAACAAATTAAATACCAAAATAAGCATTTTAATCAACAGTACATTTTAACCCAAATTTTTGAATAGTAGTGTAATTTTAAAAGAAAAGTCAATACAAATTGATAGCAAATTATTGTATTTTGATGAAAAATGAACAAGAAAAACATGTAGGTTTTTTTTGGAATAGAGTGCACCAATGAATTTTCACAATTAGAACAGAATTGTGTATTAAATATTGTCAATTTGTGATGTCATGCTGACATGTAGACATGCAGAAAACTTGAAGAGAAGATACCATAATAACATATAATCACATTTATGAATAACAGCTGTAACTACTATAAATAATACATTTAAAAAAAAAGACAATTATTACACCCCTAGTATATTTCTGCAGGGCAAAGATCAATGTCAGGAAGTCTCAGGCTTCACTAGATTCAGCACAATTTCCCTTAGGCTACAGGGTAAATGGTTAGTACAAAGCTCTGCGTCTCTGCTAGCCACACCCTGATCACTGTCAACACTCACAAAAGTCCTAGAGGGAAAGATCAGGTGTTTCCTGGGGGACGCGTCACACTTTTTTTTCCTTTCCACCTGTGATCTTTGTCCTGACCACTGTCCAGGAATGATTGGCCGGCTGCCTGAATGTGAAATATGACACCACTACCTGAGTGTGACGCACCCAGCGTGAGGCTTGGTAGCAGTGGTTAACAGGTGAGCCACCCTGGGAGACTTCCGGCTAAATCAATGAAAAGTGAGAGGAGAGCACTGGGGAAGGAAAAAAAAAAGAAGAAGAAGAAGAAAAAAAAGAGGTTTTGTTGTCCCTAATTTCCCAATTCTGTATAAAATTACCACTTCATTATAAAAACACATGCAAAATGGGAGGCTATATTGCATAGTGAGATACATTGCTTTATATTTGAGAGATTATATTGCATATTTTCAATGCATTTAATATAATTTATCAATTTACAACAAAATAATTCATATTATTAATAACGTTCACATTTTTATTTATTATAAAAATGACCGTCTACTATGTATTGTTATAAATGTGCATTTAAATAAAATGATTTAATATTCTTGTGTTCATTTAGTGAATTAATTTATAGTTAGATTGTATTTGCTTTAAAAATGTCAAGCAGGTTCAGTTAAAGGATAATTCACTTCAGAATTAAAACCTTTCCAACGTGATTACGTGATGTGTGGCGCATCCCAGAGCTAGTGCAAGATGAGCATTTGTGGTTAAAAAGTATATAATTTTTTATTTTTTTAGAAAATGACCAATCATTTCACTAAATAAGACCCTTATTCCTCGGCTGGGATCATGTAGAGCCCTTTGAAGCTGCACTGAAACTGCAATTTGGAACCCTGTTGAAGTCCACTATTTGGAGAAAAATCCTGGATTGTTTTCCTCAAAAACCTTCTTTTTTTTGACTGAAGAAAGAAAGACATAAACATCTTGGATGACATGGGGATGAGTAAATTATCAGGAAATTTTAGTTCTGAAGTGAACTAATCCTTTAAGCTTTGTTTATGTTTGCAGATCAAAGTTTATGAATAAAAGATGAATAAAATTGAAAAAATTTTATCTGCTCATCATATAAAGCAATTGTGTCTCTTCATAAAATTGGATTCATATGGATTAGTTTTATGATTTCTTTATGAGCTTTTTGATGCGTCAATATGTCAAATCATGTGTAGCTGTCAACGGAGGGACAGAAAGTGCTCAGATTTCATCAAAAATATCTTAATTTGTGTTCCGAAGATGAAAGAAAGTGGGTTTGGAACGACATGAGGGTGAGGAATTAATGACAGAATTTTCATTTTTGAGTGAACTGACCATTTAAGCAACATCACCCAGCCTTGTTTGTAGCCTATCCTACACCCATAATCACTGGGTGGGTAAATCATATCACTGTGCTGATGAAGCCATTAAAGCGATGTTAAACAAGAACTGATCATAAGCCACATCCTTAAAACCTGACATAATTTAGATTACAAGTTATACAGGAACTTACAGAGGTACTTTGTTTTCTTACATAAAGCATGAACATTACAATAAAACAACTTAAGTGCTTCTCTTATATTTCTCTCTCCATTCCTCATAGAGACTTTACTGATGCATAAAGAGACTTTATGCATCAGTTACCTTAGCAGTGGCATTAGCCGAGCTAAGAGTGGAGGGAGTGCGATCGCACATCCACCCCAATGGTACGTTCCCCCTGGACCCGAGCACGACTTGTTTACCTGCCCATAGGCACTGAGAGACCTCAACAGTGACGTACTTTAGCACATGGTTTAATCAAGGAGATACAGTGATGACCATGTATTACACCAAAAAAGAACAGAGAACAAAAATAGAAAGGGGGTGTTTTCTTTTACAGCATGGCAGAAGAAAAGAGAGTCTATTTGGGATGGACAAAAAGAGACATTAGCCCCATCAAATCTAGGCTGTGTTGGGGTCAATTCAACAATAGCTCCCACTGAGGAGGGGGTCGAAACTTCAGCTGGGGTGCATTGTGCCCCAAACTAATCCTCTTTCTGAGGCCGATAACCAAACAAAGACACAAAGCTCCAACAAAAGGATACATAGTAACTTACATACACAAAGCAGGGAGCATCAAACAATAATGTACATTTTTCTTTAAAGGTCCCGTTCTTCGTGAGCCCATGTTTCAAACTTTAGTTAGTGTGTAATGTTGTTGTTAGAGTATAAATAAAATCTGTAAAATTTTAAAGCTCAAAGTTCAATGCCAAGCGAGATATTTTATTTAACAGAAGTCGCCTACATCGAACGGCCAGTTTGGACTACATCCCTCTACTTCCTTCTTTAATGACGTCACTAAAACAGTTTTTTGACTAACCTCCGCCCACAGGAATACACAAGAGTTGCGTTTGTAGAGTGTGTTTGTCGCCACGTCGTCAAAACGCTGCTATTTTCATCCCGCAGTCCAATCACCGGGTCTGATTCCGGCTCAAATTGATAGGGTAAAATTAAAGACATGTTTACAATAACACTGAGCGCGTGCATCTCCACGTTATGGTAAGAGGCGTGACCTTTCCGGGCAAGGTTCGCTAAGCTGCTGTCGAATCACAACACAGGAACCGCTGGCACAATCAGAACTCGTTACGTATTTCTGAAGGAGGGACTTCATAGAACAAGGAAGTCATCAGTCCGTTTTTATGGCAGTGGAAACAGCGGTATACAGATAAGTCAATTATGTGAAAAATACTGTGTTTTTTTACACACGAAACATGAACGCATGTTATATTGCACACTATAAACACAATCAAAGCTTCAAAAAAACACGAAAAACGGGACCTTTAAAAAAATTTGTTTTCGATATTTAGTAAAAGTATTTTACTGTATCAAAGGGAACATCTTTTTAATAGCCAGTGCAGGATGAGTCATCAATATATTTGGTCCATTTTCCCAGAAGAGAAACACATTTTAAAGCCGCCATAAAATCAAAACAGACATTTCACTTGGATATATACGTCACAATAGGGAAGAAAATACCATTTCCATTTCATGCAGACTTTTTTATCTGCAAAAAGTTAATTTTGTAGACTTTTAGGAGTACACTAGCATTTAGATATTTGACTAAAAGAAATAAAACATCTTATTTCAAGAGATAATTAAAAGTGACACCTCAAGATGTTATATGTTCCTATCTGTATGATAACATTGTATGCACAGCCTCTTTAAAACTAGCAAGTTTGTATAAGAAAAAAAAAACAGATGGAAGATTTTCTCCCTGGTCTTACAGATTATCAAAAAGTAGACTATGAAGTTTAATTAGGAGATGAGAGGGGGCGGGGGGTTACCACAGATGACTTTGAAATGAGATCCGTCAAATAATAATAATAAAATACAGCTAAAAATGCCTGTCTATTCAATAGTACATGTGCTACACATGGGCAGGGTGGTTACATGGCATCACTGGTTTTTACATGGCATCACACGTTTGTGTGATGGTTACATGGCATCACACGTTTGTCTGTCTTTTTGTCTTTTGATCGTTAGGATAACAGCACACAAGCTAATAGTTATAACTGAAAACTGTGGAATACTCTTGGGGTGAAATATCCGATAAAAACACAAAGGACAAAATAAGGGATTGAACAGGTGTAATATGTATCCACCCTTATGGTGACACTATTTGAATTGGGCTGAACTTAACAGTTCACCCCAGGCTGAGGACTGGAGGAAAAGAAACAATATTAATTTTGCATACAGGCCCAAACAACTTGGAAAGAATGAGTCATCTGCAACATTAGTATGTGACGATAAATACGAGGATACACCAAGGTCCTTCCTAATTTGTAATATCATATTTACAGCTAACATTCCCTCTGTGAAATATTTCTACAAGAGGTCAAAATAAAATAATAAAAATAAACAAATGAAGACTTGCAAAAGCCTCTAAGTGCCATCAAAACATTTCTTCTAAAAAGAGCATTTTTATCAAGCTTGTATGTTTAGGTTCAGTAATTTTACTTTAATGGCAATTAATAGGTCATTTTCATTGCCATTAAAGTGAAATAACTGAAAATAAACATACAAGCTTGATAAAAAATGATCATTTTAGAAGAAAATTTCAAATGGCATTTAGAGGCTTTTGCATCTGAAGTCTTCAAATATTAATTCATTATATGTGGAATTACAAAGATATTAATTTCTGCTGAATCTCCATGACTTTTCCAGTCATCTGTGATGAGAGTTGGGTATTATTAATAATCGAAACAAATTCCAATTTCCATCTGATTAAATATTTTAAAAGCACAGTTAAGAATTTTTTAAAAAATTTTATTTACTACCAAAAGCTGTATACATTTCCACGACAAAACTTCCTTAATATTTCCAGGTTTTCCATAACTTTGGTAATCCTGAAAATACTGAAATCCTGAAATTGTCATTTTAACAATTCAAACAAACACAATAAATTACAGATATAAATTCTCCAAGTGAAGTATTCAAATGGGGCACCTTCTCCAAACAAATGTCATATACTGTATTCCCAAACAGTTCATGACATAATCTATAATAAATTAATTAATTTGATAATAACTGGACAAGAATCTTCAAGAGCAATATCAAATAAACAGCAGTTACTGATTATCCCCAAATATTGACTTTGCTGGTTTTGACAGATAAATGTAAATGTATTGTCTAATATATGAAAATATCAACCACTAAAGAATAAGAGGAAGATCTCCTCATGGACACTGGTCTCTGTTACAATACCTAGTGAGCTGCCTTCACAGACAGCATTGTTTGACATCAAAGCCGCATTAGTAAGCAGTCTAGATAGGCAGCTCAGTAGGTTTCGAAACACCGCGAACGCCGAAACTACCTACAGACCGAAACCAACACAAACACACCTGTCCGCGATACTTCCCTGTGTTTTATAGGAAGTTAAAGGCAGTTATGCAGAACTACAGGGCGTCAAGTAGTTGAAGATTACCTTTTGTGAGGGTTTATGATGTTTTTAGATGTATTCAAATATGTCAAGCTAGTCACGCTACATTAAACGAAGATTTAAGTCTCTATCCAAAGACTGACGCGTTTGGCGTCGTTTACCATCTCACACAGTAAATTACATTATTATTATTACCGTCCATATGTGACATGTTACATTTAACTACTTATTTATCTATTCAATGGTGGAATAAAACTTAAAAACTAACGTTATTCCAGCAACTCACCTTAGAGTAGAGTTCAGTCACAGACATGATCCCAAATAAAGCAGATCCCACCTAAACTAGTGACATCAGCACACGTAAGGTTAAATATTTCCGTTTGAGTATGGTGATATTCCCATCAAGTTTTATAATCCAGCTCTCTTGTGTCCTGTCACCACTCCATGTCGTCCTGTTGTGCTGGTTTGTACTTTTGAACTCCCTCTGACGGCTAATGTTAGCGCGTTAGCCGCGCCTGATCACGACAGGTGTCTGTCCCCATAATTGAAGTTGAGTTAGAAAAGCGCCTTTCATCCTCCGCATAAAAAAATTAATAAGTTAAAATAAGCGGTGACCTCGACTTATCACAGACTTCTAATGATGGCTAAAAGGTATCGGTTAAATGAGAAAAAAAATATGCAATTGTCAAAAATGCAGGAGTGAAGTTGGTGCCCTCCCTTCTTCCCGTCTCCACGGACTCGATCATGCTGTGACTGACATGACCGCAGTGGCTGAGGATCATGGATCAATGGCACTGTATCTACAGCGACACCCTCTGGCCAATTACAGAACTGCACTAAAAATTACATGTTGACGGAAATAAAAATGCTAGATTGTAAACGTCAAGAATGTGAGTATGGACTCAAAGTCTGTCTGCAATTAGAAACTATTACGAGATAATTTTGTTAATATGTACATTTTTATCTTTGTATAAGTGCCGTTTACATTTTAATTAGTTCTGAACACCAAATGAGGAGAAATGCAAAGCTGTAAATGAGATGTAAATATACTTATGTGTGAATGACAAATAAGGGTGTCCATAAAAATTAGAAAACTTACTGACACACAATTTTCTTGTCACATGACAACAAAATATCTTTCTTATTGATGGCTTTTTAATTAATATTTTAAAACAAACCAAAACCATAAACTAAGGCGCTTCCTATAATAAATCCAATATAAAAAATATATTTGTTTTTATCTACTTTTCTGTATTCTCTAACTTGTGTACCACAAGCTTACACTTAAAAATGTATTTGCAGGGAAGTTTGTTAGCTTATGAGTCTTATGATTAAGTTTGTGTTGGTTCTCATTTGTTAGTCACTTTGGATAAAAGCATGTGCTAATTAACATGTAAATTTAAATGTAGAATAGCTTCGATGCTTATTTGTGTTTTTTAAAGAAATAATAAACATATTAATAAAATTGAATTTCAAGACTTTTCTTTTCTCTGGATAGTTACACCACATATTGCATTTGCTTTTAAGTTTAAGTTTAAAAATGACAATGATATTTATTTATTTTTGTTTACTTTTTGAATGACTTTTTGAAAATTATTGTTATTTTACATACATTTTTGGCTTCAGCTAGACCTTGAAACATGTAGGCCCGGTTTCAGACAGGGCTTAGCCTAAACCAGGATTAAGCCTTAGTTCAATTAGGATATTTAAGTAGCTTTTATAAAAGTACACTAGAAAAAAACATTAGTGGTATGCATCTTGAGACATAACAATGGCACTGACATACTGTAAAAAATGTCAATACAAGTTGCTTTCAGTTAAAACAGATCGAACATGCATTTTAGTCTAGGACTAGCTTAAGCCATGTCTGTGAAACCAGGGGGGAGTGCTAAAATAGGCTGCTACTACTTAATATACAGTATAACATCTGAATACACCTCATTGCACCGAGTTAACACTGCTCTGAAACTGAGTGGGCCATTTCATTGTGATTACACATGTGAAGTTTAACTCTCTCTATATTTATATGTACCTTTCTAGATATATTTAAGAACAGAACCTGCCTAGGATAAACAGATAGTGTATGCTGTGTTTGCTTAGTGTCTGCATCATTAATCAAAGACACAAAGCTGAGCAACACTGCAGCCTCTCTATTCTTATCTGCAAGTTGCAGAGTGGACGCAAGCCATGTGTAAAGTACAGGGTGGAACATAAATTCAGTCTTCACATACTGAATAAGGAGATATAGAAAAAATTACCAAAAATTATTTTTTGAAAAAAAAAGTGTTTAGCTATGGTTATATATAAAAGGAATATCTAGAATGAAAGAGTATCTGTGCCTGACTTACCTTGACATAAAGCTCATGTTCACGCATCTTCTTCTCTTAAAAATTGTGCCAATATCCACAGATACAATGATCATTAGAGCTCTGAATTATTCAGATAGTGTATATTCCTCATGTCTTGCTTTAAAAGATTGTATAAACATACGTTGCAGAGTATTTTGTAAAGTTCGAAACTGGCTTGGGTAAAAGTTGAACCTGTCTGAGCAACCAAGTGAGAAAGAAGAAAAATAAAAGGAGACAAAAATGACATCAGACCAATTGCTCCACACCCATACCACTCCTAGGTAAGGTATGGGTGTTGACTAATTTCTTTACTATACACAATCTGTCGTGGAATCTGAAGTGTCAAAAGTTAACCGCCCTCTCTCTCACCTACTAATCATTTAGCCCAGCAGCTTATTGGTCTAAACACCTTGTTGCCACATCATTATGGAAATAATCTGCAGTATTAATTGTGTCATTTTTAAACCTCAGCCTTTTGACCTCTCTTGGTATTGTGTACCGTACATGTTTCATAGCAACTGTGGACAGTGTCTCATTGTTTTTAATTAGATGGTTGCTGTTAGAGGCGGTGTATAAGAAAGTCTTCTAGTTCAGTCTTCTAGTCTAATTCATTAATTTGCAAAATGAAGACACTCTTCACAATCTATTCATTGAAATGATTTGCTTTCTTGAAATAATAGACTTTTAAACATGCAAATGAAAACAAGCTAATCCAGTCAGACTTGTATTTATGTCTGAATACAAACTTTGACACGGGATAATGAATCTGATCACAGATCACACAAATGAGTAAAACACACAGCATAGTTTTTCAGAAATGAGCATGTAAGTTAGGAACTTCACTGAACGTTCCTTTTTTTAAAAATCTATTTTCTTTCTATACTGTTTTTAGAATATTTTATACTAATGTTACAGATGTTACTAATGTTGTGAGTTGGATTTATTCCAGCTGTCCACCAGAGCTGGAGCAGCCGCGCTCTCGTCTCCTGAAGGGATGAACTGCTGTCGTGCCGGATATGGGCCTTGAAAGGATGTCCTGAATCTTCTTATTGTACTGTTCCTGATACATTAGACCCTTCTGGAACTCGTGTTCTTTCTCAGCTTGTTCTGCTTCACGAATGTGCTGGCGGTGCAGCATCTGAGCCAGTAAATCAGCCCGATACTCCTGAGTGGCCTCCCTTAAACTGGACATATGTGAAACAAAATATTATTATTTTTTGTACGTTTTGGTATAGGTATAATTAAGTTGAACAACTTTGAAGGAGAGGAACCTACCGAGTTTTTTCTTCTTCATCCAGCAATTTGTTCTCTTGAATGATTCGGTCAAGCTCCTCTCTCTCTTTTAAAGTCTCAGCTTGTTTCTGCATGTTCTCGATCACTAAAGAGAATACAAAAAAAAAAAGAATAAGTTATTTTTCATTTTTATTATTACTTTCATGTATAATAATAAAATACATTTAAATTGATTTTTTTGTGATTTTTTAAAATATTTTTTGAAGAGTTTTATGCTCACCAAGGCTGCATTCATGTAATCAAAAATACAGTAAAAACAGTAATATTGTGAAATAACATTACAATTCAAAATAACTTTTATTTATTTGTTTACTTTTGTATTTTAAATTTCAGGATTTGATGCTGATTTCTTTTATTATTACTTGTAATATTGAAAACAGTTGTGCTACTTAATATTTTTGTGGAATGTGGATCATTTTCTTGATGGACAGAAAGTAAAAAAAAAAAAAAATATATATATATATATATATATATATATATATATATATATATATATATATATATATATATATATATTTGAAATAGAATTTTTTTGTAAAATTATAATAAATGTCTTTATTGTCACTTTTAATCAATTTAATGTGTCCTTGCTAAATACAAGTATTAATTTCTTACAAAAAAAATCTCACCGACTCCAAACTTTTGAATGGTATATATATATATAAAATGTTTTATTTTAATTTTGTTTTTCTTATATTTTAAATATGCGCTATATATATATATATATATATATATATATATATATATATATATATATATATATATATATATATAATGTTTTATTTTAATTTTTTAATTTTGTTTTTCTTATATTTTAAATATGCTGATTTTGAGTTTTTATTATTGTTATTTATTGTTATTGTTTTTTGTTTTTATTAATGTTGAAAACAGTTGCTTGATGCTTATATTTATATATTTACATATATATGTATATATATATATATATATATATATATATATATATATATATATATACACACATATATATATATATATATATATATATACAACGGATTATCACCAATTATGAATATAATTGGTGATAATCCGTTGTAACTGATTATCTATACATAATTCCCTTTTTGGTCAATTTATATTATGATTAGTCATAACGCGTTATGATTAATCATATATATATATATATATACATTTCACCCATAATTTGAGCGAATTCTCTGAGCCGTTACAATAGATAGGTAGATGAAATGCCTGATCTTAAAGCATTTTCCTTACACTTCTCCTGGATCTGCAACCGGCGAGTGTCCATGACATCCTTCATAAGTCTGTCTCTCGCTGTCTTTTCCAGACGCCACTGTGCCTCCCTGCGAGCCCAGGCCTGCTGGAGCTCTGATTCAAACAGTTGCTCCGTCTCAGCTTCTTGTCGTTTCTGCTCTTTGAGCTGCTCTGCTAGATACTCCCGGTACCTGTGCTGCTCCTCTTGGCGCTCCAGCTGTTCATGAAGAACATTTCATACATTTTGATTTTTGGATGAACTAACCCTTTAAGTGATGATCAGAACCTTTGTTGGCCACACTGTGAGCTGAAGTCTAACCTTTTTGAGGACCTCATCCTGCTTTTCATCTCTTTCTTCAGTCAGAAGCTGCTCCAGGATGCTCATATCCAGAGCCAGCTCCTCCTGGCGATCTCGAGCCAGGCGCTTCATCTTCAGCCGAAGTGAAAGGTCCAGCTGCTTACGTCGTTTCTCCTGGTCTTGGAGCTTCTGTCTGTGTTCTCTCTCTGCCTCCAGACGAAGCATCTCCCTCTGGTCTCTCTGAGGAATACAGCATTTACAAGAGTCAATGGCACAGCTTTTCTTGTACAAATGTTATGCCGGATTTTAAAATTCAATAAAATTTTGTCTAAATAAATGAAAAATAAAACACTAAAAACTAAAATCAATTATTTTTAATGCTGCAAGTCCATTTAGGAATCACATGATTATAATGTACAGTATGAAAAATGTATATTCGTATTGAGATTTGCTAAAGATTAAATTTTTTTTAAATAATTTTGTTTTTAAATATTAATTTAAAAAATAATAGATTAAGTGTATAATTAATACTCATTTCATATATTATTTACATTTTATTTATTTTTTTATTTAATAATACATTACAAAACTAAACCAACAAACCTAAAAAATTTTTAAAAACATTAATTTAAAGAATCTTTAAGTCAGCATTTAAGGGATAGTTCACCCAATAATCATTTACTCACTCTCAGGTTGTTCCAAACCTGCTATAATTTCTTTCTTCTGTTGAACATAAAAGAAGATATTTTGAAGAATGTGGGTAACTGAACAGTTTCTGGTCCCGATTGACTTTCATAGAATTTTTTTTTCCAAACTATGTAAGTAAATGGGGACCAGCAACTGCTTAGTTACCCACATTCTTCAAAATATTTTCTTTTATGTTCAAAAGAAGAGAGGGTGAGTAAATGATGACAGAATTTTCATTTATGGGTGAACTTTCCCTTTAAGGTCCTCTAAATGTAAATATAGAGGAAATCAGAATACACAATTAAATATTAAATATCAACAGATACGGATCAGTTAAAAAAATCTCTAATACTGACCTATAACCAATAACGTACAGACACATTGTGCATCCCTAATAATCATTCCAACTTGATTTGATTAATTAATTGAATTGAATGATCAGTACCAATAACCGGGCCTCCTCTTGCTTCAGTTGCTTGGCCCGGACTCTCTGCTGCTCAGCCGTTTCCATCTGTGTCTGCAGGAATGTCTTCTGCTGGAGGTTGTTCTCTCTCTGACGTTGAACCTCCTGGTTATGACGCTCCTCTTTAGCCAGCCTGTCGCTCTCCCACATCTGAGCGAACAATCTGTCTTCTTCTTCTTGCATCCGTCGCACTTCCTCCTTAGTACGGATCTGAGACTCACGCTCAGTGCAGACCTCATCCTGTCTGCGCTTCATCTGCACAGTACGCAGCTCCTCACTCTGCTCTCTAAAACAAAGGAAGATGGAAAATCTTGTAGCTTTGGATCAAAGTTCAAGATGGTCCAACTACTAATGATTTTGCCTTCTACCTGAAGAGCTGATCGAGTTTATCAGCAACAAGTCTCTGTCTCTCGCTCTCCCTTCTCTCCCGTAGAGTCGTGGCTCTTTCAAGCATTTTAGCCTGCCTCTCTAACACCGTCTCCTTTTTTGCCTCCATCTCCCTGAAGAGTTCCTGCTCTTCTGACTCCAGCAGTTCACGAAGCCTGTCAAAAAGAGCCACGCAAACAGTCATTACATTACAGTGAAAGACTATTTCTTAATAATTTATGAGGTTATTCCAATCAGACCTTTCCCTCTTCTCATCAATGCCCATCTGGTACTGCTCTCTTGCTTCCTCTAGATGTCTACTAATAGTGGCCGACACCATCCGGCGCTGCGTGTTCCTTTCCCATCTCATTCTCACATCACAGGAGCTGTGATCCTTGGTAAACTCCAGCACCTCATTCTGTGTCGCCTCCTGTTTTCTTCTCCTCAGAAACAGGCTGTCTATGTCTTTGGATAAATTATGTCTTGCTCTCTGAAATGAGTTGAATATATATGAGTTGAATATTTACACTAACAAAAATGTTCATAATATGTACATCAAATCTGCTGTCTTCCCAAAGAGAAATATACGGTCTACTAAACAAACAATCTCTAGCACAATTGAAAATGTTCTTCTATCGTTCATTAATGTGCCTCAAAATATTTTAAAAAACAGTAATATGAAACTAGAGTGAAGAGTTTGAAAACAAACTGTTAACAGTTGGCTTGATTAACTTAAGTTAGATGGACAGATAGGAGTGAGAAGATTTTCACTCATTTGAACTTTCCATCAATGTAAGTCTATGGGATTTTGATCCTTCGTGGAAAAAACAAACAAACATTGGATAAGTTCCCATTAATGTTAGAAAATTTGGTCTCATAATCATGATCATCATAAATAGTAGATTTCTCTCTCTATCTCTCTGTCTCTGTGTGTGTTGATTTTGTCAAGCCAGTATAACTAATAACTCACCACTGCCACGGAATGTGCAGGTCCAGTTATTTCCCGTGTCCTTCTTCGGTGTGCCGTCAACATGGTTTTTGTTTTTTACTCCACTTTCTCAGACTCTATGTAGTTTGAGAAATAACCCTCGACCTGTCTAGTTGTGTTTACGGAACTGAACCGATGTTGCCATAACAACGGCATGCGACATCAGCCTCCTTTCAACTTCAGTAATGTGATGATGATAATAATAATAATGATGCAAATTTCTCAACTTTAAATGATCCTAAAATACATTTAAATACTAAAATTAAATGCCCTATTACAAAAACTCAAATAATCTTATGACTGTGAAATTATTTGTCTTGAACACCATGACTTTTATTTTGTATAGTTTTCAAGCTTTGAAACGATACAAAAACGGTCCCCAAAATCGGACTTAATTTTATGACTTTTTATTGCTTGAACGAAAAAACAAACATTTTCACATCTAATCATAAACAATTTTCTCTTAAATAATACGAAAAAATAATCCAGCTAATACCAAACTGTTAACACTCGTTTTTAAAGTTACTGCTTAATTTAGGCGCTCCAAACTTTTACTTTGAAAATTCTCCTTTCCAAGCCCTTCCGGTGATGTCACGTCTCCAGAACGCGCCAAAGTTTGGACGGACGCTCTTGTGTCATTAATATGGACATTTCAGTGTAGACATTTTTAGCGTGTAAATATACCAAAAGAACAGATAAACAACCTGCTTCACATGGGACAACTTCAACACTGGTATACGTGACTCGTAAGGTATGTTTATATGACAAAGTATGATAAATTTTACAACGGACAGCCACTGATTTTCGAAGTTGACGTTTCACTGTTTACAATATGTTACCTAGCCATATTTAGCATATATGTCATCATTTTATTTACTCAAAACTAATATGTTCTGTATAAATGTTCTAGTCTTTTTAGCTTTTGTGCTTCTTTTTTTTCCAAGAACCGCTTATTACTGTATAGAGTTAAACTTAACTGGTTTGCTTTCACGAGTTCTCAGTGATGTCCTGACTTTTGTCCACAGATCAGATCATGTCTGTGCCTTTTGTTAAAGACTGGGATGTGGTACAAACCCTTGGAGAGGGGGCGTACGGCGAGTAAGTGACCAGTGTATTTTTTTATTAGTGCCATCCTGATCAGTTAAAGTTTTAAAATGTATTAATCTACTTCAATTTATTGTAGGGTGCGACTGCTTGTCAACAAGAAGACAGAAGAAGCTGTGGCGGTGAAAGTTGTGGACATGGCAAAGGCCAAGGATTGTATAGAGAATGTGAAGAAGGAGGTTTGCATATGCAAGATGCTCTCACACCCCAACATCGTACGTTTCTTTGGGCACAGGAGTGAGGGGACGACACAGTACATCTTCTTGGAGTACTGTAGTGGAGGAGAGCTTTTTGACCGAATCGGTGAGCTAAACTTAGATTTAGACACATTCATTGGAGTTTTTTTTCTTTTTCTCTTTTGGAATAGTTTCTTTGTAGATTCGGCGGGGTCTGAATGTTTGTGACAAGTGAATGTTGAAGATTCCTCTCAAAATGTCATTTGACTCTCATTGCAACAGAACCAGATGTTGGGATGCCAGAAAAGGAGGCACACAGGTTTTTTCAGCAGTTAATAGCTGGTGTGGTAAGTTTTTGATTATTTTAAAACTTTTTCTTTGACTGAGGTTTGTTTTGTGAACAGTTTTCACTCTATAGCCGCCTTTGTAGTGAAACTAGATCTCTCTAACTTACAGGAATATCTTCACAGCATTGGGATTACACACCGTGACATAAAACCAGAGAATATTCTTCTTGATGATAAAGGTACATCTAAATGGTCTTGTTAAATCTTATAAAACAGATTCTAGCAATACAATGTTCCAGTCAGTCTAATATGTGACCATGGACCATAAAACCAGTCATAAGGGTCAATTTTTTTGAAATTGAGATTTATACATAATCTGAAAGCTGAATAAATAAGCTTTCCACTGATGTATGGTTTGTTAGGATAGGACAATATTTGAACATTTGAAGATACAACTATTTGATCATCGGGAATCTGAAGGTGCCAAAAAATCTAAATATTGAGAAAATCACCTTTAAAGTTGTCCAAATGAAGTCCTTAGCAATGCATATCCACTCACAAAAATAAATTTTTGATATACAGTACAGTCCAAAAGTTTGGAACTACTAAGATTTTTAATGTTTTTAAAAGAAGTTTCGTCTGCTCACCAAGGCTACATTTATTTAATTAAAAATACTGTAAAAAACAGTAATATTGTGAAATATTATTACAATTTAAAATAACTGTTTTCTATTTGAATATATTTCACAAAGTAATTTATTCCTGTGATGCAAAGCTGAATTTTCAGCATCATTACTCCAGTCTTCAGTGTCACATGATCCTTCAGAAATCATTCTAATATGCTGATCTGCTGCTCAAGAAACATTTAATGTGTACAATTGTACAAAATATTTGTGTACAATATTTTTTTCAGGATTATTTGATTAATAGAAAGTTCAAAAGAACAGTGTTTATCTGAAATCTAATCTTTTGTAACATTATAAATGTCTTTACTGCCACTTTTCATTGATTTAATGCATCCTTGCTGAATAAAATTATTCATTTCTTTAATTTCTTTTCAAAAAAATAAAAATAAAAATTCTTACTGACCCCAAACTTTTGAACGGTAGTGTATAATGCTACAGAAGCTTTGTATTTCAGATAAATGCTGTTCTTTTGAACTTTCTATTCATCAAGGAATCCTGAAAAAAAAGTACACAACTGTTTTCAACATTGAAAATAATCAGAAATGTTTATTGAGCAGCAGATCAGCATATTAGAATGATTTCTGAAGGATCATGTGACACTGAAGACTGGAGTAATGATGCAGAAAATTCAGCTTTGCATCACAGGAATAAATTACTTTGTCAAATATATTTAAATAGTACACAGTTATTTTAAATTGTAATAATATTTCACAATATTACTGTTTTTTACTGTATTTTTAATTAAATAAATGTAGCCTTGGTGAGCAGACGAAACTTCTTTTAAAAACATTAAAAATCTTAGTGGTTCCAAACTTTTGGACTGTACTGTATTTACGGTAGGAAATTTACAAAATATCTTCATGGAACATGATCTTTACTTAATATCCTAATGATTTTTGGCATAAAAGAAAAATCGATAATTTTGACCCATGCAATGTATTGTTGGCTATTGCTACAAATATACCAGTGTGATAACTGGTTTTGTGGTCCAGGGTCACATATATACACAACAGTGACAAAAGTGTAAGGGCACCCATAAAATAGCATAAAAGAATATATCTTTTAGTGCATGGATTTTCAAACTGCAAGGGAGTGCTAAGGGGTCTTTGGAAAATAGTGAAAAAATTGGGAGGAAAGTAACAATAAATATCTAAACATACAATACTGTAGTAAGTAGAGGCGGCAAGGTGGTTCAGTGGGTAGCACTGTCAGCTCACAACAAGAAGGTCCCTGGTCCGAGCCCCAGGAGTCCTTTCTGTGTGGAGTTTGCATGTTCTCACAGTTTCCTCTGGGTGCTCTGGTTTCCCCCACACAGTCCAAAGACATGCAGGTTAGGTTTATTGGATATGTAAAATTGGCTGTAGGAGCATGTGTGAGTGTGTGTTAGGAAGGCCATCTGAAGTAAAACCTGTGCCAAATCCAATGTATGTGTGCATAATTCCAAAGAAGTCGATCCTGCAAATGAGTGGGATTAACGTCAGGAAAATATATTAAATTGTATTAAAATATTAAATATTGTCTCTCAGATAATCTGAAGATCTCTGATTTTGGACTGGCTACCATGTTCCGTCACCGTGGTCGAGAGCGGGCGCTGAATCGTTTGTGTGGCACTCTACCCTATGTTGCCCCCGAGCTCATGTCACGCTCGGCGTTCCACGCTCAACCTGCGGACACTTGGGCTTGTGGTATTGTGCTCACTGCAATGTTAGCTGGAGGTAGGACAACAGTATTCTGTGTGTCGTTCAGAAACAGCATGTTAATGTCAAGATTTTAACATGTACTGTATTTTTCCTTAGAGTTACCATGGGACCAGCCGAGTGAAAACTGTCAGGAATATTTAGATTGGCTGGAGAAGAAGATCTACCTCACACCATGGAAGAAAATTGATGCTGTGCCCTTGAGTAAACATTTTAGAATATTTATTTAATCCAGTATATTTAATTTAAACCAGAATATCATAGAACTGTGGGCTCTTTTGACTTGGGCCAGAAAGCAACCTCTCAGAACGCCCTAACAACCTCATAGAAACATCTTAAAAACTACTCAGTACTCCTTTGATGCTATAGTTTGTCTTTTATTTTCTTTGTCAGGTCTGCTATCCAAGATATTACTGCATAATCCAGAGGACAGGTTCACCATTCCTGAAATTAAGAAACATCGTTGGTTTAGCAGAAGTTTCAAATCAGGTACTGCTATCAAACATCAGCTCAATAACTCTGTGAGTCTTTCAAGAATTTTTGACATTCTTTTGGATCTGAATTTTTGACCACAGCAGTAAAACGTCAGAGTGACACACCGGTAACCAAGATGCATCGGGCTGACTCAGAACTCTCACAACTGAGACGAAAAAACAGGTCAGTACAACAAATTAATGTAAATTGCAGAGAAACTGTTCACTAGTATATGCTATATTACATCTAAGGTGCACATCCATTACTACTTATGTGTTTCCTCAGTGATGACAGAGCACAGATCTCCAGCTCTCAGCCTGAGCCGCAGGGATTGTGGGAGCAGAAGGAGGTTACAGTGCATACAGATGTCAGTGTCAGCTTTTCACAGCCTACCTGTCCTGACCACATGTTGCTGGGCAGCCAACTGCTTGGCACACCGGGTGCCAGCCAGGTAACCTATTCTATAAAATTAATAAAAAAATGATAGCATGCTGTAGGGCTGCCCCCTAATAGTCGACTAACCGTTAGTCAATGAGAAGAGGCTTAGTCGACCAAAATTTTATTAGTCGCAGGAAAAAAGTGAAAGCTGAATAATAGTGCGCTTACTATAGGACAGCTAACATGGAGCCACTGGTGTGACTACTTGCACTTAATAATACCGTCATTTTTGGTCATACAGATAAGAGTAATACATCTTTTGAATCAGTGAAGGGTCTACTTTTATTTGCATTTTACAATTTTTTTTTTAATCCATTTATTTATTTAATAAATAGATCTCATGCTCATTTGTTTTTAATTCACATGCACTTTGCACTTTTTTGCACCATGCAATTTATAAAATTTCTATGTATTTCTAGACCTCTTCAGTCTTCATTGGACTTAGTGTGCGGTCAGCTACATTTTCTGTTTTTCTGTATTTTCTTGGCTCTATGTACCTGAAGGAAAAGGAACTTTTTGTCAATTTAGAGCGCAACAATTTCCTCTTATGTTTTATTTAATATATACTAATTACAATTACAATTTTTTTTTTTTTTTTCTTTCTTTCAGAACCCATGGCAGCGGTTGGTGAGAAGGATGACCAGGTTCTTTACTACGGTAAAGGCAGAGCCGTCTTGCATTGCTCTCCGTGATGCCTGCATTGCTATGGGTCACACATGGAAACAGAGCTGCACCAATCAGGTAACCAGATAAAACAATCAGTTGTTACATTAAAGTATTTTTTTGCACTAAATCTTGAACCATATAATGTATTAATCTTCTTGTTTTTGTCCCTTTTTCTCTCTTTCTATTCATAGGCGACGGTGTCCACAATGGATCGCCGCAATAATAAACTGATCTTCATAGTGCACTTCCTGGAAATGGAGGAACGCATTTTAGTAGATTTCCGGCTGTCAAAGGTAAGCAAAATCAGTGTATTACTTTTATGCAATAATTTATGTCTGTAATGCATGTACTTCTCTATGATGATTCTAAATTAACTGCTTTGTCAACACAACTAAAACTATCAAGAATCTTTGAATAAAGAATAATTATTATTATAATTATTATTAATATATTTTTAATAATATTATTGTTTAAAATGGTTCAGTTCTGTCTTCTCAAAACTGTTCTTTTGTATTCTAGGGGGACGGTTTGGAATTCAAGAGAATATTCCTGAAACTGAAACTGAAGCTGTCTGACATTATTAGTAACCAAAAGGTTTTGCCTTTGAATTGATGTGTGTCTACATTTTAACATGCAAAGTCTGCATTCACATATGCGTACACACACACACACTAAGTTGTTTTATGATGGTGGAACATGTTTGGATTTGTATATTTGTAGTTGTATATGTCTGTTTCTCTGATCAGTGAGGAGAAACTGTCAAGTTTAGTTCATCTGTTCATTTGTGTTCTGTTATTGTGAAGAAGAGGGTTTGTTTTCTGCTCCTTAAAAAGATGCAAGTAAAATTGAACGTGAAAACAAAATTTAAAATAAATCTGTCCTTAATAATGCTGTTTGGATTTGACAGCCTTATTTAAATTAGAAGAGGAAAGAATGTAAAGAAAGAATCTAATTAATTCCAGTCATGTTCAGCCTTCATTTTATTAAACGCTGAGTTCAGAAATTAGTGCATTTTGCTTACAAAGACAATTCATTCAAAAATATCAAATAGTCATTTACCTAAATGATTGGTTTACCTCAAACCATGTGATTGCAGTTAAAATCAGTTGAGTTCATTGATGAATGCAAAATCTGTGTACTGGTGTAGGATTGCTGAAAATGTGTTTTGTATTATCTTCAGAAGCAAGTGGTAAATGTAGAAAAAAAAATATAACAATCCTACTGTTAATATCTTTTTTTAGATATTATCTAAATGGGAGACACTTGCTCGTAAACTTTTAAGTTGATCTTATAAAATTACATTCTACCCATTTCCCCCCCCCCTCTTTCTTAGTTTATTTTTATTGATGATAAGAATGTGTTCCTGATTCCCCCAGTAGTAAATTTATGGTAACAAACATGGTTATGATCAACCTTGTTTTTAGCTTGAGGCCATGACAGTAATAGTTACGTTGACTGGCTCCTCGCCAGGGGGAAGGTTTGTAGGTGTTGCGGTTGGCCTTGGCAGTGCCATTGATGCCGCTGTAAGAGAAAGTTTTTATTATTATTATTATTATTATTATTATTATTATTATTATTGCAGTAAACAAAATAGGTTCTTATTGTTTTGGTATGAGTTGGAAGTGTCAATGGCATGAAGTACCTGGACTAACTGATGAACTTGGCTGTCCTTCACCATTCTCCCCTTCTGCTGTTCCAGGAACCTCATCTTCAGGGAAGTTAATGTTCTCTCTAGACTGGCTATTCTGCCTGAAAAACACAAAATAGTAAAGTAAATAAATAGTAAAGAGCAATCAAATAACTGTAAAATATCAATTATTAAAACATACCTTCCAAATATCAAGTCATGAAGCCCTGTAAAGTGTTAAAAATGGTATTAGCATACAGCCATGCTAGTGTTAACTATAAAAAAATTGGATTTCTTTAAACATTACGGATGTGTAACTCACGTGGGTTATTGTTGCGGTTCCGTACCACATACATGAAGAGCAGTACAGTGATTATTGTGGCTATGATCATGCCCCCGATGGCTGCCCCAATCACAGCTGGGTAGGCATTGAATGGAGGGTCGGCTGGAAGACAGCATACCTATATCAGCTTCACAATATCAGTGTCACAACTGCATAGTGTACCATGTAAATCGGACATTTAATCAGAGTTTATAAGAGCTCTTACTCTATAATATCGATTGTAATGTATGTTACTGGTTTTGGGGAACAAGCTTAAACATTCACTTGGGTTAACTAGTTGTTTTATTAGCATATATGATCATACGCTTTTTTTTTTTTAGAGGTAAGTTATCAGATAGAATGAGATGAGTAGACAGTAATGTCAGGAAAGGTCAAAGGGTAAGTTAACAGGCAGGTCGTGTAAGAGGAAAGGGATAGAAGGATGCAGATGTGTGGGTATGGAAGTGGTCAAGTGTGCATTTCACCTGAATGGACAACAAAACAAAAAACAACAGCATTAGATATTCAGTGAGTGATAACTAAAAAAAAAAATTCCAACAGCAAAACACTCTAATCTTTAACATTTGTTAACAGCATCAAATTATATTCTGCTTTTCTAGGGTATTTTGATGTAAATCATGTTTATATGTGCATTGATCATCAGATTTTCAATGTACCTTGTAAGTGTTCTCACCTGGGCTCTTTATCTCCGAAGGGTTTCCAATGGTGCGATGGTTGATGGCAGTAATGCGAAATGCATAGGATCCTAAGGGATCCAGATTGCTGATTTGGAAGCTTCGGGAATCAGGCTCCAGATCTACCAATTTCTGCCAGGGAAGACCACCGTTTCTTTTCTTCACAGGTTCAGGGAGCCTCTGGCGTTCTATAAAGAACCCGGTGAGGTCACCATCAGTCTGGAGCTGCCACTCTAGGTCAACATCTGTCCGTTGACGACTGTTGTAAATGATCCTACTGATGCTTATATTTGGTGGCATTGGATACCCTGAATAGGATGATTTAGAAAGTTATTCATTTATGTATAACATGCAATTAATGAGCTACCTCAGTTGAGATAGATACAGTAGTATCCATCCATGTGCATATGTAGTGTACCAGTGTATTGTAAGTACTGAATATCAAGTATAATGTCAGTACAATACTTAAAGGCTTGCTTACTCTTGACCATCAGCATAATGGGAATCTCTGCCCCTCCAACAGCATTAGTAGCTGAACACCAGTACTGGCCACTGTCTGTCTCGCTGTCCGTTTCCCGCACGGTCAAGTTGGTCCAGGCAGCGGCCCGCTCCAGGACATACTTCTTAGGAATCTCATTCACATGCTGTTTCAGGTTGTTGTACCATGTGATCTCTGTGACAGGGTAGTTTCTACTCAAGATACAGGTGAGTTGGACATCACTACCCTCATAGACAGACATCACACTGCGCTGGGTCACTAGGACTGGTGCCTCTGAAGACAATAAGAAAGGAGACAGTTTTAAATGGATTATTTTACTGTTTTAAATGAGTGCTGAAAAATTAGTGACTTTTTCTCACCCAGCTTTAAAGCACACTGTTTTGTCTCCTTTGTCAAAGGATGTTTTGCATGGCATATAAAGGCCTTGCCACTGTAGGTAGCGCTTGACCGCAGAACCAGGATGTTGGCATTCTCCTCAGACGTGCCTTGCATGTCCCCTGAGCTGGATGCCCACCACACCAGGGCTCGAGGGAACCCACCTTCCCAGGAGCAGGACAGCATTAGGTACTCATTATTTCGAGTTGCATATGCAGAACACTTTGGCTCCCCGGAGGGCATCCCTGGGATCAAGAGCATGTACAAATTATTTACTGACGTGATCTCAACGTGGACTAGGTGCTCTTAGTTTTACACTTACAAGTTCTGGCACTGCAGCTCTTGATTTCATTTGATGCGATGTGTGAGCCTTGACAGATGAACACAGTGTTGTTTGCAGTCTCTTCACCTTTCTGAATCTTGGTGAGGTTTGTGAATCCCTCGCTCTCTTGTCCAAACACATACGGGGTCCATCTCAAACTGGCTGCAGGGATACCACCCTCCCAGGTACAGCGGAGGGCTAGGTCAGTGTAATTGCTTACTGGTAGGATCGAGCATGTTGGAGCGCCATCTGGAGGATCTGTGGGAACAAAACCATTGTGTAACACAGGGCAGTGAAATGGATCCAGGGTAATTTGGGCCAATTTTGGAAACTGATAGAGGCAGAGAAGCACTCCTGAATTTGAGCCGAATGAAGAGGTCGGATTAGGTGTCTTATTTATCTAAACAGAAGTAAGAGGTAGTCGACTTCTAGAAAGTTCAAGCGTAATGAAATATTGGATTGGCATCTGGTAAAAAAACATCACCCATTAGGTTTTGCCTTTACCATTCCTGTTTCAACTGAGCCAGACTTTAAGACATATCATGAGAAGGTGTGGCTGTGTTAGTATACAGTATTGATGGGGTTGTTAGCGCCATTCTTGGTCAGTCAAGAATAGATGTACATTCAAGGCATGAAGGGGGGATTGAGGTGTTATGACAAAACAAGGCCTTTTGGCCTTTCTCGACTTGTCATAGCACAGAAACAATCACACCTGCTGTATACCTTCAGAACTGTCCTTCACCTCCTCCAGATGCAGGTCCACAATCGGCCACTCTGGAATCCTGACACCTTTGTTTACATAACTGTCTGTATGTTCATGTGAGCATGTTTGTGTAAAGGAAAAGATGTAAGAGGAAGCAAAGGCAAGAAATTTCAGAAGCAATCTTGAAGAAGCTGTAGAACTCTATCAGGACAGATTGAAGAAACAGCAAAGATGGCCACTAGAATCCAGGCACGGGTTTGTGGGAGCACTCACAGTAGACGGTGAGGGTGATGGTTTTCCTGGAGCGGGTGTTGAGGTAAGTGTTCTGAGCCAGGCATGCGTAGTGGCCCGTGTGCATGCGTAGGACCTTGGTGATGGTGAACTGTGGACCTGTGTACACCTGGGAGTTGTTGTAGAACCAGACGTACTGACTCGGGGGATTAGAAGAAGCTTGACACAGGAGGGAAACCGTCTCTTTTTCCAGGGCGGAATAACCCCGCTCTGTCACTGAGTAAGGAGTGACATCGATCTGAGGCTGGTCTGGACCGACTGGAAAAGAAACAGAGATGCAGATTCTCTTTAAATTTCTTTTCATATCAAATTTTAAGATGCACCAAAGAGTACTTGGGAGTCTCTTACAAATTATGTCAAGCCAGATTCGGTCACTGCGCTGCTGGTTGACTAGGTTGCTGGCAAGGCACCTGTACCATCCAGTGTGATTGCGGTTGACATCAGTGACATTGAATCGGTTGTCATCATAGATCTCGGCCATGATGGTGAGCTGGCTTTCCCGGCTCTCCTGTTCCCATATGTAATTAATAGGACCCGTGCCATTCTCCAGGCCACACCGCATGGTCACTGAAGTGCCCTCCACTGGCGAAGAGTCGCTCATCACAATGTAAGGTTTGGTAACTGGCACTGTTAAAGTCATTACAAAATGGAACTTCATTACTGATAGACCAAGAAAGAGTGGTTGTAATAATATTATTGGCACAAACTAAACAATAAAAAAGTCAATATTATTTCAGTTTAACACTTTTTTGTTTTTCTATTGGAAATTACCTTTACATTTAGTAGATGGTAACAAACAATTCTTGCTAATTGCCAAAGTTATACTTAACTGGCTTAATCACTAGTTAGTCACAAGACTTCTTTAGTCAAAATTCCTTGATGTAAACAATACAACAACAATAGTTTTGATGTATACTCTAGTTAAGACCTTTGGGCATACCAGTAACATACAGTATGATGGTAATTTAGGATTTCTGCACCAATCTAACTGAACCTTGAACATGTTCAGCCATTGTTCAGCCAGTGCTTAGACAACCTCTGATTACCACTGACCTAGAACATGCAGAAATACATAGTAGTAATACAGCTTGGCTCCCTCTGGGGTATCATACAGTGCCTGGCAGGTATACACTCCTTCTGCAGCCAGAAGAAGCTTCTCAATGGACAGAGAGGCGCTGTTGCTGATTACTGTCAGATCACCCAAGTCATTGGCTAATTTCTGTATTTTGGGACCCTTCCCAAAGTTGTACACCACAGCACGGATGGTGTCTGTGCCCGGTTGGGTGAAACCCCAGATGTAGACATCAGGCAAGGTGGGGCCGCACTCCAAGATCACTCCACGTCCCACCACTCCATTAGTCTTAGTCTCATGGTATACCACCTGCCCCGGGTCCAAGATCTCTACGCCTGGAGGAACAGCACACAATATTGTTTAATAATTTAAGAAAATAATAATAATAAAGGTGGCAGTGATCCAAGATATTATTAGCATTGATTTAGTTATATATATGAGTCTGAACAAGAAAACAAATACTTCTAATCAAATGGAGCAGCTAACAAATGTATGATTGAAAGTATTAGCACTCAGTAGAATATTAAAAAATACTGAAAATGGATTTTGAATTTCTTACCTTGGATGAGGGGTAGAAATAAAACAGTCAGACAGATATAAGGCACCCCTAAAACTCTTTGGACCATGGTGCCATGATCTCGTGTCAAATGCCTTGACCAATATGTAAAAAGGCACAACAGCTGTCTCCAAAAAAGAAGAAAAAAGATAAAAATATCCAATAAATATGATGTGACCGATCCAAGCTTATGTTTACAGTCGAAGTCCACAGGCTCAATGAGAGAAAGAGGCAACCGAGTCTCTCTAAACTGATTTGGCTTGAATAATTCACAGACCTTCCCCTCCATGTACAAGAATACAGAAGACTGGAGTAGAAAGGTTTAGGATGACACAATGATAGCTGTGTCTCATCTATTATTGAGGGTGGCGGGATGGATGGCCGTTCTTACATTCCATCACCCACAGTGAGAAAGAAAAAACCTCTGATATATGCAGAGTTCCATCACAAAGATTTATTCTCTTATATATATATATATATATATATATAAAAAACAAACAAACAAACAAAAAAAACAATTGCTTATATTAAATAACAGTGCTTTAATAATGGCCTGGCAGCATTAAAGGTGCCCTCGAATGAAAAATTGAATTTATCTTGGCATTGTTAAATAACAAGAGTTCAGTACATGGAAATGACATACAGTGAGTCTCAAACTCCATTGTTTCCTCCTTATATAAATCTCATTTGTTTAAAAGACCTCCGAAGAACAGGCGAATCTCAACATAACACCGACTGTTACGTAACAGTCGGGATCATTAATATGTACGCCCCCAATATTTGCATATGCCAGCTCATGTTCAAGGCATTACACAAGGGCAGCCAGTATTAATGTCTGGATGTGCACAGCTGAATCATCAGACTAGGTAAGCAAGCAAGGACAATAGCGAAAAATAGCAGATGGAGCGATAATAACTGACATGATCCATGATATCATGATATTTTTAGTGATATTTGTAAATTGTCTTTCTAAATGTTTTGTTAGCATGTTGCTAATGTACTGTTAAATGTGGTTAAAGTTACCATCGTTTATTACTGTATTCACGGAGACAAGAGCCGTCGCTATTTTCATTATTAAACACTTGCAGTCTGTATAATTCATAAACACAACTTCATTCTTTATAAATCTCTCCAACATTGTGTAATGTTAGCTTTAGTCACGGAGCATAGCCTCAAACTCATTCAGAATCAAATGTAAACATCCAAATAAATACAATACTCACATAATCCGTTTATGCACTGTTTAAGGCAAACGCGAGCTCCGTGGGCGGGGAGCGGGAGCATTTAAAGGGGCCGCAGCATGAATCGGCGCATTTCTAATTATGCCCCAAAATAGGCAGTTAAAAAATTAATAAAAAAAAAATCTATGGGGTATTTTGAGCTGAAACTTCACAGACACATTCAGGGGGCACCTTAGACTTATATTACATCTTGTAAAAAAACGTTCGATGGCACCTTTAATTAATTAATCGATACACAGATTTTAAATTATGAATTAAATTTTCACCAAAAAAAAGACTCTTTTTCATCAGTTTGGATTTGTTAAATTGATCCATCTATGCAGTCCATGTCTAACTACAGAAATGTTTTAATGCAGGCTGCATATAAAGGTAGGCCATGGCTAATGTGCAATTAAAAAAAATAATAATTCTGTATTTAGATTCCAGGGTTAGTTGCCGGTTCACAGCTTGAGGAGATGCACTTTAATCACAGATCCCTGCTCTTCTATGAGCTCATCCCCTCTCTGGGTTTGAGGTCAGAATTATACTTGTACTATGTGTGTGTGTGTTTCCATCCATGACGCCTCAGCCAAGCAGAGGAAACAGAGTGCCTCCCTACATTCATTCATGAGTTTCTCATGTTACGCTTCCATGTAAAGTGGACAAACACACCAGAGACAGAGAGACCAATCCAAATACACAGATGCCAATGAAAATTATATTACATAACCATTGTGAATAATGTTATTTTGTTATGTAATACAATAGGTTCTTATACAAGTACTATTGGTCTGAACACAAGACAGCTGCTCCACTACTGACACACAAACACACTCATACAAATAGTTCATAATCTGAGTTATGTGATTAGTTTAAATCATTCTGTAACCAGACAAAACCAGTCATTTTCAGGCCAGATGGCATACAGTATGTCATGTATATTAAATGCAATCTATAAATAGATTTAATCAGATTATTTTTATTATAAATCTTGTGTAATCATCACTTCCTCAGTACTCTTTGAACTGTATTGCATCATCATATCCTGGTAAAATGCAAGAAAGTATTCAAATTTATCAGATATAATCAGCCATATTAAAACCAAACAATTTATATTCAATCCAATGTTTATTTATTAGTAGAAAAGAGAAAAAAAATCACAAGTGGTTAAAACATTAATTTACATCATTAACAGCTTATTCAATACCAGATGGTCACTGTAACAACACACAAATACATATAATGTAATGCATCACATTTCTGCACACTGTCTCATACCTATACACTATGTAAATACTCTTTATGCAGTTATTAATATTGCAGTGGATGAAAGAACTTTGTACCTTTGTGCATGAATGTCACAAAGCATAATGTAAACAATAATAAAGGACAAATAACCAAAGAGATTCACAGTTCTACATAAATGCATCCTGGAATATGCTGGTGCATTAAAAAAAATCTCACATATATATATATACAGCACATACAATTTAAAGATGCAAAGAAATATGAATAATGATTATTATGTGAAGTATTGGTCATAGATCATGTGATTGTCGCATGTTTCACTATTACGAAAGACCCATTTTAATATAAAATAAGTAAAAATAGTAGATAGTATTCAAAATAATAAATATGTTTATTTTACAACATTAAATTTAGCTAGATAAAACTAGGTAAACCTGTTCAGAAATTAAACAGATACAGTGAGAAAATCCCAAATGACATAAAACAATGGAGTGATGCATAACTGTACAGAATACAATAGACAATATGGGCCTGTTGTACATGGGGTATACGGACCACCGACATACTTTGAGATAATTTATTCTGTACACAGAATCAGAATCTCTTCTGATGCTTTAATCTAATTATTTTCCGATTTAATCTAAGCAATATATTAAAAATTGAAAATACACATGCAAATCCAATTGTGCTTAGAGAATAATTTTTTTTTTTTTTTTTTTTAATATTCCAGAAAGAACACAATACAAAAAAGTACACAATAACCAGTGCAGCTGAATAAAGACAGAAAGAGAGAGAGAGGTCGCAAATGTATTCATACGTATTGCTCTTTCGGGAAGGTGTATGAGGATATGGGGCCAGAGGGTGTGGGGTAAGTGAATATGGCGGTCTGGTTGCTGTGCTGAGTGTAGGGGTTATGGGGCAGGAAGGTCAGAGGAGGTTGAATGGGAGGAGAGTGCTGCTCCAGATAATCCTCTTTGTTACACGCCAAACGGTAACTCACGTAGTCGGCCGTGTTTGGGAGCTCATCGTAGAACCTCCCGGGGCTCTGTGGGAACAAAGATACAAGGTCAGATAGAGAGAATGAGTGCTGTGTATATTTTATTAATGAGCGCGCTCAGGCACGCGGCTGACACCGTCACCCTGATATTACGCATACTGGTGCTGGCACACTCAAACCTGGTCCATTTTTTCCAATTTAGAATACATAAATGTTTAAAAAGTAGCAAAGTTTAAGAAAGTTATACGGAGTTGCTGCTGCTAAAACACACTGTGATAATAAAATACACCTGATGGGGTCTTGTGAGAGGTATTAGGACTCAACAGGGAGGCAGTAACAGCATGTTTGATCTCTTCTCCAGTAGGAGGCACTCTCTACTCACTGAGGCTGAGGCAAAAGGCAATTCAGGTTTATCATTAAAGCCTCACTACCTCTATTCAGGTTGGTAGCCAGACCATGGTGCATTAGTGCTTCTTTTCATCTGATAAAATGGACAGAGGCTATACTGGTGTTTCTGTGGCTTTACTGAGTGCTCTCTTACCTGGAAGTCATCAGCTGTCTTCTTTTTAGACGAAGAAGGCTTTTTGTGGGCAGGGGAAGAACTGTTCCTGCAATAATAGAGGGAGAGATGGAGAACTAAAACAATTCCATAAAACAACTACAGGCCGGTTTCAGTCTTAGATGTCAGAGACTTTAGGGGAAAAAATATTTGTAATTATTTATAATTATTTAATTATAATATTGTTATATATACCACATTTAATATTGTATTTTTTTAGAATATATTATAAACTACTATATATATATATATATATATATATATATATATATATATATATATATATATATATATATAAAACAATATTATAATTAAATAATTATATATAAAATATTTGTAATTATTTATATACAATACAAATATATATATATATATACACAAATATATATACAAATATTTATATATATAACAATATTATAATAATAATAATTTTATTATATTTACATATATGGAAATATAAAGACAGCTTATTATTAGCTTTATATTATATTTAAATTATATAAAAAGAATAAATAGGCTACATATATATTCAACATGACATAAATAATATACAAGTTACTTATAAAATTTTATATAAATATATATGTATGCACGTGTGTGTGTAATATATGTGCAACTTTATATATAATATGTGTAACACTGGATTTCATATTTTTTAAAACATTATTATTGTTTACATTTTTAATAATAATATAAAATAATAATAATATATAATAAAACATTAAAATAAAAAGATGGTCAGGTCAAAGTGTCTGAATAATTTTTGGTTCCAAAATTTTATCAATTTTACTGGTAGTCCCACTGTATGAAGAATTTTTTGATGTAGTATGTCACAGTTTATTTTACCATCTTCACTTACATAAATTAACTATAATGTCCTGCACCCACTAGTAAAAATATATCAAAAATATAAAAAAAGTCTGAATAATTTTTGGTTTGACTGTAAACTAATATACTAACACTGTATATATGAAGATGTACAATTTAGCTAGGTAAAAATGGAAGTAAAAATATATATATGGGGGTAAGAAAATAATTACACAGGCTTCATTGGTAAAGTTTGAGGATTTGGAACAGGTATCTTTAGTTGAGTACTTACGAATCATTGTCTGATCCTGCGTGTTTGTGCCGCTGCTGTTTTTTGACCAAATATATTGTGCCAGCTATACTGAGGATGATGCCCAGTGCAATCACCCATCCAAGGACACCCATCACCCTCTCTGCAGCGCTCAGCGACTGGGGTTTCTCTGCAGGAAATATAAATGTTTTGCATCTCCTTGCTAATTCAACCATATATACTATATAACACACAATCACTGACTTTTTAAATAATCGGATAGTATTTCAACGTGAAGTATTGTAAATTATTCAAACGTGACATGCCTCTGAAACATGTTTATGCTTTAACATTAATGATAATAGCTCTATTGTTCAGCTCAAGTCCTATTGTTTCGTGTTGATGAGAAAAAACCCACACATCCGGCTCACATTAGCTTACATGCCCTTCTTTTGTGCAAACTCATACCAACAAACGGGGCTGCCATGGAAGGTATTCATGGGAGCTTTCACTTAGGTCATTGTGTACATAAAACAACAATGTCAATGGCAACTAGTAAGAAGGGGATTTGTCGTGGGGTGCTCTAATGGCTGTAAAAGAGATGTTAATGGCATAATGTTTCCACTCGAAACAGACCCATATCCAACCTCAAATAAGAGACCTACACCACAAAGAATGTCCAGACCAGATGACCCCAAACACACTTAAATTGCTCTGCTTGGAAAATGGAGCTTATCCATTTATTCATTTATTGATTTAGATATATTATATAAGAAGCAAAATATTATGGCAGCGGCTATTTGCACTAAGAAATAGCGTAGCACTAATAAAATAGTGTATTTTCTTAGTGATAGATGCTATTTACATTAGGTGAAAATAGCTATAGATTCTATTTACACCAAGTAAAAGTATCAAAAAGATGCAATAAGAGTAAATAGTAATTAGATGCTATCTATATTGGCAGATACTATTTGCACCTAAGTATTTTTGTACATTAACAGGATGCAATAATATCACAGTGTAAATGATTATATTTATTAAAAATTATTAAATGGATGCTGCCTTATTGGGAGAATAAAAACCCTCCCTACTCCTTCCCCTAACCTTACTCAATAAATACTTTTAATATTATTAAACACTAGTTCGCACCTTTAGAAAATTATTTTCATTTTTATTGAAAATAAACGCAAACTTGGCAAAAGGCGGATTCAAACTCACGTCAATCGTGTTAAAAGTCAGGTCTGTGAGCCGTATTAGCTACACAGTAAAATCTCCAGAGTTAAATCAACTCTGCTCAGAGTACATATGGTCCCTCTCTAAATAGTGTTAAAGTAACACTGAAGCAGAGTTAAAGTTAATAAGATAATTAAGCAATTAATAAGGCTGTGACTGAAGTCAGTTGTAGTTCATGTGTTTCTCTTTTCTTCAGTGATTCTGCTTGTTAACAGCAGGTGTTCATCACTAATGCACAATCATCACTAATGCACAATCATCACTTAATTGCTTAATTATCTCATTAACTTTAACTCTGCTTCAGTGTTATTTTAACACTATTTAGAGAGGGACCATATGTACTCTGAGCAGAGTTGATTTAACTCTGGGGATTTTGCTGTGTACTGGTGCGCCACTGAAAAAGTTTAAATCAGTGCATCTTTTTTAAAACTTGAGAGGCCCAACCAGACACTGGTGGGTGGAGCTAGTGTAAATAGCGTTTGCCAACAACGGACACTATTTGCGCTCAATGTAAATACACACTACGAAATAGGCTTCACAACCAGACAAAGACTTTATAATGTAATTTTTTCTTGATTATTTTAACTGACTTGATATACGTTTTTATTTATTTCACCCGAGAATTTACAAGACTTATTAACACTTCACAATAAATTTCACAATAAATACAAATAACAAGAACAGCAAAAACAAACACTGTATATCTGAATATGTTTGTCTTGGCAGCATAATAAACATAACAAACACAAATTCTTTCAAATAGCACAAAACACAATGTATTAAATATTATACAGCACATCCTAGGGAAGTCCATTAGCTGAAAAACACCAAAAGCTAATGTAATTCAATTCAAGCAGTATGTTCCTCAGTGTCATTTATATAAAATCATTTTACATAAAGCAATTCACACCACTTATACAGTATAGTACAATGTATTTTTGTATCATCTCAAATAACTTCAAATTACAACATGAACATAACATCATAAGCAGGCCTGATATTGTAGATTGCAGCCACTGAGACATGCATTGCTGAATTGCTGATTCTTGAAAGCTACAGTGACAGTTTATTTGATTGTTTATCTACATGTGTTCATATTCTTAATAGGTGATATTTGACTACTGCAGTGCAGAGAAGTATTGTGTTATGAAACCTGTGTTTATGGCAGGCAGAATGTCATTATACAGTTTTAATAACAAAAACACAGTATCTGACAAAACAAGGCAAAGTTTCCAAGAATCATGCATAAAATTGTATCCACAGTGTAAGACTTTCACAGTTTATAGGTTATAGTACAGTTTTACTTGTCCTTGAGTGAACACTATACCGAGGCGAAACTGCTTTCTCAAAACAATGGCACTGTCAAGACATATATTCTCATCCAAACCTGATATCCATTTTAAAGGGCTGCACTGAATGCCTCGTGTATGTTAGTGATATTAGCTCTTCTACAAAACCTAGTGAGCCAGTATCCTAAACATCATTGAAAATAACCGATTTAGGACACCTAGCTCGGTAGAAACTCTGCACAGGAGAACTCAATAAACAACTGATTTCAATAGAGTTTGAAATTAGCATGTTGAAAAGCTAACAGCACTGTTACAAAACCTAATAATTTAACATCCTAAATGTCATGAAAAGTGACTGATTTTGGATGCCTAAATAGTTAGAAACTTGCTGGGTCATGTAAATAGTGCTGCGCACAGGAGAATGCAATTCACAATTGATTTCAAGTAGAGGTTTAAATTTGCATGTTGCTAAGCTAACAGCACAATATTCTATATGTGTAAACATTGTGAAGGGATTTTTTTAATTAAACATAACATTCCTTTTTGCTGGATTAACATTTATATGCATAAATGTCCCCAACACTTGGGCCAAAGTTAGTGTGTCTGAATATAACAAAAGAGGAAACAAAAGAGAAAACAAAACTAGACAGCTGTCTGAAAAAAATAACCTTTAACATCATCAAGCTGAAGTATCCAGGAATCCAAATTTGCTTTTAGCTAGTAACAGAGAATTATACATATAAAGAACGAATATTAGAGAAAAATTATGATAATATAATAATGAATCATGTCACCTTTGCCATGCACTTATTCTATAAACTATTGTATTCTGTTGTAGTTTTAATTCTTAGGCGTCTGTTGTGGTCAGAGTCAGTGCTGGGGGTAACGCATTACAATCAGATTACTTTTTTCAAGTAACTAGTAAAGTAACGCATTACTTTTAAATTTACAACAAAATATCTAAGTTACTTTTTCAAATAAATAACACAAGTTACTTTGTTTTCCCATGTATTGACTGACAGCTCTCCTTTCCCCATGTTGAGAGAAATCGGGCGTAAAGTGCAGAGGTGTTGTGTTCTGTATGAACATGATGGGTATTGTAGTTCTAGACTATGTATGAGAAGGCATTTAATTATCTCACTTGCCAGTCAGTCAGTATTCCTCAAAATGAATAAAAACAGTGAAATGCACTCTCAGAATATTGCACATAATTATATATAATAATATTATATATTAATTGCAAAAATTAAATATATTAAATTAAACAAATGTATTTTATGTATTTAAAGGTCCCGTTTTTCGTGTTTTTTTGAAGCTTTGATTGTGTTTATAGTGTGCAATATAACATGTGTTCATGTTTCGCGTGTAAAAAAAAACAGTATTTTTCACATAATTTACTTATCTGTATACCGCTGTTTCCACTGTCATAAAAACGGGCTGATGACTTCCTTGTTCTATGAAGTCCCTCCTTCAGAAATACGTAACGAGTTCTGATTGTGCCAGCGGTTCCTGTGTTGTGATTCTTACCATATATTTCCTCTTACCATAACGTGGAGATGCACGCGCTCAGTGTTATTGTAAACATGTCTTTAATTTTTGCCCTATCAATTTGAGCCGGAATCAGACCCGGTGATTGGACTGCGGGATGAAAATAACAGCGTTTCGACGACATGGCGACAAACACACTCTACAAACGCAACTCTTGCTCTTCTCCGTGGGAGCGCAACAAGACCACGCCCCCTTTTTTTGTGTATTCCTGTGGGCGGAGGTTAGTCAAAAAACTGTTTTAGTGACGTCATTAAAGAAGGAAGTAGAGGGATGTAGTCCAAACTGGCCGTTCGATGTAGGCGACTTCTGTTAAATAAAATATCTCGCTTGGCATTGAACTTTGAGCTTTAAAATTTTACAGATTTTATTTATACTCTAACAACAACATTACACACTAACTAAAGTTTGAAACATGGGATCACGAAGAACGGGACCTTTAATCTCACTTTATTAACCAATGTCTTTGCTGCAGACCTTTGATGATCCAATTGAGGCATGAATTTGCATTTCGTTCAGCCTGAGGCTTATTCATTTCTCTTGGGGTGAGGGTTACCCACGCAAAAGTAATATTGTAATGCATTACTTTTAAATGAACTTTCCCCAACACTGATCAGAGTAGCTATAGTCTTGGCCATTTTATGTGGTCAGTATACTTATAGTCTTAGGCATCTTATGCAGTCAGAATATTATTCTTTGGCATCTGGCTTGTCCAATGTAGTCAGAGTAGCTATTCTTAGGCGTCAGGGGTTACCGATGTAGTCAGAGTGGTAAGGGAAAGTCAAGGAAAGTCAAGTTCGTAAGGGAATTTCAACCACAACATACACAAATATTTGGCAAAAATAATTCATTTTTAACATTTATATGTATATATATGTATATCACTCTTTTTAGGTATAATATAAGAAATATAACTTAACTGTATAACAAAACAACATACTCTTGCCTTGTTCACCATCTTATATATATAAATTCTTTTTTTTTTCAGCGAGTTTACTGCAATGTATTATGGGATAGTCTTCTATGTGAAGGATTGTGATGATTTCAAATAAGTAACGCAAGTTCCTTTTTCACAATTATTGACTGACGGCTCTCTTGTCCTTATGCCATGGTGAGAGAAATAAAGTGCTGAGGTGTTGTGTGCGCTGTGTGTAAATATGATGGTTATTGTAGTTCTAGACTAAATTTGAACATGTATTTACTCATCTCACTTGCACAAAAACATTCAGTATTCCTCAAAATGAATAAAAACAGTGAAATGCAATCTCAGAATTTTATGCAAACCTGTAATAATTAACTATATTAAATTACACAAATATACTTTGTTTTTAATCTCACTTTATTAACCAATGTCTTTGCTGCTGACCTTCAATGATCTAATTCAAGCATACTAATAAGCTGAAATAACTTTAGCGTAGATTTAGAAATAAGAGTGTTGAACTTCCTTCTCCTGTATCCTATTCTTCTTTAATCCAGAATGGCAGCAGAGCTGAAAGGTTTGTTTGAGCTCAGGCATAAATATGCATTTCCTTCAGCCTGAGGCTTATTCATTTCACTTATGATGTGAAAAGGCCTTTACATTTGCCAAAAATAGAACTTTTTTTGTTGATATTAAAAAACAAGCAAGCAAGCCTAGCCCAGGTAGAAAAAGTAACGTAAAAGGAATGCAACATTACTTTTCATAAAAAGTAACTAAGTAATCCACTTAGTTACTTTTTCAGGGAGTAAAACAATATTGTGATGCATTACTTTTAAAAGTAACTTTCCCCATCGACATGGCCATTCATTGGTCAATCTTCAAACAACCATCATCATTTTGGATTTTCATGCCAACAATGCTGTCTAGGTGAATCTAATCCAACATCAGTTTGAATCCCAAAGCCTGCTTCAAAAGGAAGGAGATGGCAAAGAACGAGAAGATAGCAAAAGAGGACCATGCTGAGAAGTTCAACGTTTTGAATTCTACACATACCACTCTTCTTTAGAGATGACAGAGCCGTCCATTTGAGGAACCATGTCCACTGAGACCTCCACCTCAGATTCATACTCGTAAAAATAAGTCTGCTCATTACATCTGCATCTCTCATGGTCCTCGATCAGTCCCGTGCAGTAGGCTTTCATCCTGCTGTCATGGCAGTTGTGAAACTCCTGAGCGCTTCCTCCTAAGACACTGGAGCCTCTGTAAAGTTTCAGCTTCTTCTCTTCATCTGATTCTTCAGAGAAGGTCAGACTGTGAGGTAACGAGTGTGGCGGCACATTTCCAGCCTTGCTGTAGCCATTTCCAAGGATTTGCTTCTTGGTACTGTAATCTCCTTTAAACTTGCGTCTCCGGCGATAGAAAAACACTATCAGGAGCGTAATGGCAGCCAACAGCACTGTGCCACAAACAACAGCTCCACCAATGATGGCACCTGCTGGCTGTTGCTCCTGAGACGCACCGTGTGGGTAGCTAGGGAATTCTGGGTAAGGAGAGAGGTAGTCATATTGATCACTTCCAGTTAGTATAACAATATGGGGTTGTTAAAGACCTTGTGCACAGTTTTTTTTTTTTTTCATGTGTTGATGTATTTCCTGTTGAAACAGGAAGTGGGGTCCAGGAAGCCATGTTTTGTAACATCTTTATTGTCACTTTTGACCATTTTAATGCATCCTTGCTGAATAAAAGAGTTAATATACATAAAACAATAAAACAATCTTACTTAAAGGATTAGTTCACTTTCAAATTAATTTCCTGATAATTTACTCACCCCCATGTCATCCAAGATGTTCATGTCTTTCTTTCTTCAGTCGAAAAGAAATATTTTGATGAAAATATTACAGGAAAATATGTGTGTAGTGTAGTGTAGACACTGCAAGTGCATTACTGCCCTCCACAGGTCAAAGTCTGAACTAAATTGTCATATACATTATGCTAGTGCAAGTATATAACAATTAGTTCAAACTTTGACCTGTGGAGGGCAGTAATACACTTAGCAGTGTCTACACTGCTGGAATTCAAATAGAGAAGAAGAAGAAGAGAGCTAGTTCAAGATGAGCATTTATGGTTAAAACGTATATAATTTTTAATTGTTTTTTAGAAAATGAGTGATGGTTTCTCTAGATAAGACCCTTATTGCTTGTCTGGGATCATGTAGAACGCTTTGAAGCTGCACTGAAACTGTAATTCTGACCTTCAACTGTTTGGAGGCCATTGAAGTCCACTATATGGAGAAAAATCCTGGAATGTTTTCATCAAAAACCTTAATTTCCTTTTGACCAAAACAGAGAAGAACATGGAAATCTTGGATGACATGAGGGTGAGTAAATTATCAGGAAATTTTAATTTGAAAGTGAACTAATCCTTTAACTCCCAAACTTTTGAACAGTAGTGTAAACGTGCTTTAAAAAAAAATTAAACAAAACTTTGAGGAGTACACTTGCATAATGGGCATGACTAAAAGCCACAAAGCACAATTTCAGTTTCACAAGGTCTTTAAAAAAGAAACATGGGTAGAAGGAGGGAGTAGGGATGGGGAAGACTTTTCTTTGTACAATCCCAGGTGCCGACACTACACCAAAGAGATCGAACCATGCAGCAGCCCAGAAGAACTACGCATACATGAACACACAAGTAAATGCCAACATGTTTCTATTCAACGTTTCTATAAACCACACCTTATGTTAACAGCATGCGAAAAGGAAAATGTGATTCAGGAGATCCTCAAAGACCACGGTTCATTGGAGCCACAAGCAGACAACTTGCAGCCACATGCAAATTGCTGCACCAGCAAGCAAGTGAATAAAAACAAAACAGCTTAGGGCCAAAGAACTAAATACAGTTTTAGGAGTGAGTGTCCACATTTTTTATTGACAGAACAATGACATGATAATGCTTATTAGGTAATGTTTCAGAGGCAGTCGAGTGTAAGCTTAGGGTAAAAGCCTAAAAGATTGACATGCATATTCACATGCACAAAAGCAGTTAAGCATTCGGAAGGAAGGAAGTATAAACAATGTACCTGTGACAATGACCTCAACGGATGCGGAGCCTGTCCCAATGCTGTTGGTGGCATCACAGATGTATGTGCCTGCGATGTCATAGGTTACAGGACCTTTGAAGATCAGCACATCGTCACGAAGTTCTGCTGTACTTGGCATAGTTCCATTCAAGCTAGAGAGAGAAATGCTCATCAGGTTGTGAAAAATAATTTTGACTTGATCCTTAATAATTGTGTTTACAGTAGTAATGCATTTACAGTCTGAGGGGCAAGGCACTGTACCAAAATAAATGATACAAAAACACAAGTAATGCCTGAAAATGTAGCGTTTTAACAAAAAATTAGGAGCTTCACATGGAATGCCTTGCCCTATAGACATCAACTGTAAGTGCAATGCAAACCTGATTTGATATTATTCTCAATGGTAATCGACAAATATTTCTTTGATAATGAACCCAGAACATTCCTTTAATTAAAATTTTGTAATTTTAGACAACACCGATCAGGCATAACATTATGACCACCTTCCTAATATTGTTTTGTCCCTCTTTTGCTGCCAAAACAGCCGTGACCCAACAACGCATGGACTCCATTAGACCCCTGAAGGTTTGCTGTGGTATCTGGCACCAAGATGTTAGCAGCAGATCTTTTAAGTCCTGTAAGTTGCAAGGTGGGGCCTCCATGGATCGGACTTGTTTGTTCTGCACAAATCCAAGAGATGCTTGATTGGATTGAGATCTGGGGAATTTGGAGGCCAAATCAACACCTCAAACTCGTTGATGTGCTCCTCAAACCATTCCTGAATCATTTTTGCTTTGTGGCAGGACGCATTATCCTGCTGAAAGAGGCCACAACCACCAGGGAATACTGTTTCCATTTCAGGGTGTACATAGTCTGCAACAATGTTTAGGTAGGTGGTACGTGTCAAAGTAACATCCACATGGATGGCAGGACCCAAGGTTTCCCAGCAGTCCAAAGCATCACACTGCCTCCGTCGGCTTGCCTTCTTCCCATAGTGCATCCTGGTGCCATGTGTTCCCCAGGTAAGCAACACACACACAGCCGGCCATCCACATGATGTAAAATAAAACGTGATTCATCAGACCAGGCCACCTTCTTCCATTGCTCCGTGGTCCAGTTCTGATGCTCACGTGCCCACTGTTGGTGCTTTCGGCGGTGGACAGGGGTCAGCATGGGCACCCTGACTGGTCTGCAGCTATGCACCCCCACACGCAACAAACTGTGATGCACTGCGTATTCTGACACCTTTCTATCAGAACCAACATTAACTTTTGAGCAATTTGAGCTACAGTAGCTCGTCTGTTGGATTGGACCACACGGGCCAGCCTTTGCTCCCCACATGGATCAATGAGCCTTGGCCGCCCATGATCCTGTCACCGGATCACCACTGTTCCTTCCTTGAACCACTTTTGATAGACACTGACCACTGCAGACCGGGAACACCCCACAAGAGCTGCAGGTTTGGAGAAGCTCTGACCCAGTCGTCTAGCAATCACAATTTGGCTCTTGTCAAATTCGCTCAAATCCTTACTCTTGCCCATTTTTCCTGCTTCTAACACATCAACTTTGAGGACAAAATGTCCACTTGCTGCCTAATATATCCCACCCACTAACTGTGATGAAGAGATAATCAGTGTTATTCACTTCACCTGTCAGTGCTCATAATGTTATGCCTGATCGGTGTATTTTGTCAATGTATTTTAAAGGGATAGTTCACCCACCTCATGTTGTTCCAAATCTGAATGAGTTTCTTTCTTCTGTTGAACACAAAAGAAGGTATTTTAAAGAATGTTGACAGACGTCGACTTAACAGTATTTTTTTCCTACTATGGAAGTCAAAGGCTACCGTCAACAGTTTGATTACCAACATTCTTTAAAATATCTTTTTTGTTTGTGTGTTCAACAGAAGAAAGAAACTCATACCAGTTCAGAACAACTTGAGGGTCAGAACAACATTTTATTTTGGGTGAACTATCCCTTTAATTGAACATTCTTTAAATGATTAATAAATTAGCACAGAATTCAAAGGCATGCTATTTACTTAGACTAAAATGACATACTATCTCCACTGAAACAAAGAGATGGGTGGGTTGGCATCAGCCAAGCAGGTGAGCTGAACGTTTTCTCTGTTCAAATACCAGTTTCCATCGAAGCCGTCTATTAACAACTCTGGTTCATCTATAGACAAGGAGCAAAACATAAAAACATAAATGTATCAGTTGTATAAATGTATAAACATAAATGTATCAACTATAATTCATTTCTTTCCTTCAATGGCCACTAAATAAATTGATGTTAACAGTAACAAATTTAAACAAATTTTTCTAATTGAGACACCATGATGTATTTAAATACATTTTAAAATGTAATGGAAATTCCTTGCTTAACTGCAAAACTATTCATTATTAATTAAAAGTTAAATTCAATTAAAATGTATTATGCACATAAGTATTATAGTAATAAATATTACACATATTAATATTAAAATAATATAATCAATAATATAATAAAAATAAAAAATATACTGGATGTAGTTTGGGGTCAGTAATATCTTTTTTTAATGTTTTTCTCCTTTAAAAATACTGTGAAATATTATTGCAATTTAAAATAACAGTTTTAATATATTTTAAAATGCAATTTAACCCTTTGATTGCTAAGCTGAAATTTCAGTCTTCAATGTCACATGATACTTCTTATTATGATGATCAGTGTTGAAAACATGACCCTTCAGAAATCCTTCTAATATGCTGATTCTGAAGAAACATTTCAATCATCAATGTGCTGTTTTATATGTTTGAGGAAACTGTGATACTTTTTTTCAGGATTTTTTTTTTTAATGAGTATTAAGTTTAAAAGAACAGCATTTATTTGAAATAATTGTTTTTGTAACATTGTTAAAGTCTTCACTGTGACTTTTGATCAAATGAATGAATCCTTGCTGGATAAGTATTAATTTTTTTAAAAGAAATCTTACCCCAAACTTTCTAACAGTAGTGTATAGCATGGTTTCTTACACTGAATGTTGAGCGTGACACTGTCTGTGTATTGTTCATCATTATATGTGGATATGCAGGTGAGCAGCTGTTGGTGTATTTCTCGACTGGGAACCACCAAGTAATCACTGCGCACTGTGACAGTCCCATCGGGGTTGCGTATCTCCTGGGTGTTGGATTCTCCATCTAAATTAGTTTCCCAAGTGATCACACTAGGAGGTTTCCCGTTGGCAGAAACGCACGTGGCAACAGTCATCTTCAGATCTTTGGATCCCGCCACTATGGAGGGTGTGGACAGACTCATCTGGATCATAGGGCGAGCTGCAGGACAAACACAGAGGCTTAGAACCACACTGCAGACAACCCCTGGATTACTGTAACATTCTGTCCCACGTTATGTTTTGCAAGCTTTTCGGCTTATTACTTATGTGTTTTTCATTAAGAACTACAATGCTCTATAATAATCAGCTTTCATGGAAAACCTAATTTTGAATAGACAAAGGCCTTATCAACTTGGAAAATTATGCAATATGCACAGAAATTATTCTTCTGTGAAATCAAATGTTTTACTAATATCAAAACCAAAAAATAAATCTCAGTTTATGTGATGTGAGCACTAAAAAAAATACAGCAAAATCCACTGCAGCAGAACCATGGCTCCGAAAGCCTGTTTCACACCACTGTGGCTAGCTGTGACTGCAACAACAGTAAGTGCTTTTACACTGCTCAGGTACTGAGAGTAATCTGATGATTGTGAGTTTTCAATTAATCACTAAAGCTAGACTGGTTTTATGTAACTAAGATATCTCTTAAAGGTGCCCTAGAATTAAAAATTGAATTTACCTCGGCATAGTTGAATAACAAGAGTTCAGTACATGGAAATGACATACAGAGAGTCTCAAACTCCATTGTTTCCTCCTTCTTACATAAATCAAATTTGTTTAAAAGACCTCCGAAGAACAGGCGAATCTCAACATAACACCAACTGTTACATAACAGTCGGGATCATTAATATGTACGACCCCAATATTTGCATATGCCAGCTCATGTTCAAAGCATTAGACAAGGGCAGGCAGTACTAACGTCTGGATGTGCACAGCTGAATCATCAGACTAGGTAAGCAAGCAAGAACAATAGCGAAAAATGGCAGATGGAGCGATAATAACTGACATGATCCATGATATCATGATATTTTTAGTGATATTTGTAAATTGTCTTTCTAAATGTTTCGTTAGCATGTTGCTAATGTACTGTTAAATGTGGTTAAAGTTACCATCGTTTCTTACTGTATTCACGGAGACAAGACTGTCGTTATTTTCAATTTTTAAACACTTACAGTCTGTATAATTCATAAACACAACTTCATTCTTTATAAATCTCTCCAACAGTGTGTAATGTTAGCTTTAGCCACGGAGCACCATCAAACTCATTCAGAATCAAATGTAAACATCCAAAAAATACCATACTTGCGCGATTAGACATGCTGCATGACGAACACTTTGTAAAGATCCATTTTGAGGATTATATTAGCTGTGTAAACTTTGTTTATGCACTGTTTTATAGTCGCGAGCTTGGGGCGGAGAGCATGAGAATTTAAAGGGGCCGTGCAGCCTGAATCGGTGCATAGTTAATGATGCCCCAAAATTGGCAGTTAAAAAAAAAATAATAAAAAAAATCTATGGGGTATTTTGAGCTGAAACTTCACAGACACATTCAGGGGACACTGGTGTAAAAAATGTATTGATTTAATTTGACTTGTTTTGTTTATTTCCTTTTGTATTTGTATTATATTTATCTTTTTCTTCTTCTTTTAAATTGTTTTATTAATGCTTTATATTTGTCTACATTTGTAAAAAAAAAAAAATTTGATTTAGTGAACTTCACGAAATTTTGTTTCTATATTATCGTTCACAAGTTATGTGAAAATAACGCTAAAGTAGCGGAACTCTTCTTTGGGGATTTGTTGGGGAAGGGAGCGTTGTCAGTGGAACGCACCTGCGGGGTTTCCTCTTGCACGGCAAGCGATTGCGTCAGTCTACTTGTGTATGAAGCCGATGACGCATGTGCTTTTCGCTTCTCCACGAAAAATATTCTGGTATGATGATGTTACTTGTTTAAAATGCATATTTGTTGCTGGAAGAATGTGATTGACTCATAGTAACATTTGATTAAGATAGCTATGATGAAAATGTATCGTTTAATGTGTTATTTGATTTAAATGATGTATATTATGATTAGTGATGGGCAGATCGAGGCTTCATGAAACACTGAAGCAGCTGAATCAAATGTGCCGTAATGATTCGAGGCTTCGAAACAATCTGACACCCGTCTCCACGGTGACCCCTAGTGGTCAGAGCAGTGCAAATGCAACAAAACTCAGGCCAAACATGCATTAAAAATACACTTTAACAAATGTATTTCAAAAGTTTTATTTAAAGTAAAATCAATTAAATGGAATTAACTAATCATCTAATAAGATTAAATATAGAGTGTCTGTATAATTTGTGTTCTTTTATCAATTTTAAAGGCTTGTTTATCTGTTCCATGGCTCAAGCTAAACAGGCCAATAAGAGATTAATAACTACCATTATTCATTTTAATTATTCTAATGTATAATTAAAACATCTACAACTGTATAAAACTGATCGGAGATCAGGTAAAACCATAGGGTAAAGCCCTAGACACTTGTTCAATAGTTCTCAGTAAATCTGCATGATTCATGGGCTCACTTTATCATCGCCCTCTATCGGTGAACCACTGAAATTTCGAACTGTTTCGAAACAGTGATGACGTAATGAAGCCTCGTTTACTAAAATCACGTGACTTTGGCAGTTTGATACACGCTCCGAATCACTGATTCGAAACAAAAAGATTCATGAAGCTTCGGAGCTTCATGAAGCAGTGTTTCGAAATCGGCCATCACTAATTATGATGCTAACTAATTAGCATCGTATGCTTAGTATGCTCCAGTATACCAGAGTGGGAGAAGTTGTCGCCCCGTTGCTCCACTGATTATTTCTCTTAATTACAGGTATGTTTGATCAATCAGTTCTGTTTCAAAAAGAAAAAGAGATTTAGTTGACTGATAATGAATGTATATTGTACAGAGAGTGTGTTTCGGGAGAAAGAATCGGATTTAATTGTTTATGCTGTCTGTGACGCACTTTGTGCGGCCTGCACATGGTACGGTGCTGAATATATCCCATGTTTTATTCTATTTTTGATACATAATGTGTGAAATATGGGTTTATATATAACCAATGGTATTATAATTGTTTATATGTTATTATAGGATGCTATATTGTATAAATATTTGAATTAATGCATATGTTAATAATGTACTATTGTAATATACTAATTATTTTATATTATACACTACTGTGATATATTTATTGTAATAGAATAAGAATATTGACCTGATGTATAAGAAAAACACGATATTTATATATTTATAAGCAGTATAATTGATTTACATTTATATAATTCTTTTCCATTATTGTATAATGTTAGTCTACTTGTGTATGAAGCCGATGACGCATGTGCTTTTCGCTTCTCCACGAAAAATATTCTGTATGCTCCAGTATACCAGAGTGGGAGAAGTTGTCGCCCCGTTGCTCCACTGATTATTTCTCTTAATTACAGAATTACAGTGCTGAATCTCAACAAGTGGTCGTGTGGTCCTTGTGTGAATGTGAGAGTGACCGGTCCAGACACGCTACACTTGGTGTCAAAGGTATAGTTCACACAAAAATTTGTCAGTCTTTACCTGCCTACTGAAATTGTTTAGCTTTTAAATCTCATTTGGTGTCATATTTTTAAATGCATAATACAGTCACAAAAAATAAAACAGTGTTTGTGGTATTTGTTGGGAAAGATTGCTGTACAGTTGGTATTAGGAGGATAGCAGCATTACATACCATAAACAGTGAGATTAACCATGTTCTCCCTGTTGCCAGCTGGGAAGGTTGTGTACTCGCAGATGTAGGTGGATTCATCCGACAGTTTTAGTTTGTTGAAGACTACGGTGGTGTCCTCCAGGGAAGGTGTGCGCTGGCGGATGGCGGGATTCTTGAAGCGCACACGCTCTTTAAAGGGGTTCAGCACCGACACGCCCAGGGTTGGATTGGCAATGGCCACGTTCTGCTTAGTGCCATTGACCAGCTTCTGCCAGGTGACCTGGGAGATTTTTACAGGTGGGTTGCTATTGACAAACTGACAGCGTAGCTCTACCTGTGAGCCCACAAATCCTGAAATACTGCTATCCATCTGGACCATTTGACCATGAACACCTGGGAATGGAAAGATTAACAGTTTCATTAGTCACCATACGTGGATGAATATGTACAGTAAAGACCAAATTAAAAACAACAACACCAAAAACATTATTTAAACGTAGTTTTCATAAACATTTCTATCATGACAACTCTAATGGTGCGTTCACACCAGACGCGAATGAAGTGTTAAGTGTGAGTGATGTCAATGCAAAGACGCGAATAGACATCCTGCAGCACGAATTGAGCGTTTCGAGCGTTTGATCTGAACTTTGGCGAAAATTCGCGCCGCGTTAACCAATCAGGAGCTTGCTCTAGTAGTGACGTGATTACAACGTAGCGAGCGGAGGCAGAAATCCGAAACAACAATGGAGGACAAAATCATTGTCGCTGTACGATACATCTTCATACTTTTATAGAAAAAGGAATAAAAAGGATCTTGTTTGGAAGAAAGTGAGTGAGGAGGTCGGACAATCTGGTAAGTTGTAAAAAAGGTCTTTACTCAATTTGAGCTATATATATATATATATATATATATATATATATATACATATTGAGACTACAAGCTAGCTAAAGCTGGCAAATTGAGCTTATTCGCCGTATTTTACAACTACTTTCCTGCTGCGGAGTTGTATTTATTCAGAGGAAGTGTGCAGAAAGAAGTGGAAGAGTCTAGGACACATATTTAAAGGAGAGGGAGAGCCCCTCTCATGACGCGAATTCACGTCTGTTGTGAAGTGAATTTCATGAGTGAATGAAGCGAGTAAACTCAAAATGTTTAGCATGGAGTTTAGCATGGTCTTGGCGGAATAGATCTAATACTCTGCTGGTGCTGTTGATTTTTGCTGCTGCTGCAGAGCAAGTACCTTGCCAATACATAGAAATGCTGCTGTGAGCATGTAAGACATGCTGCTGCTGCACAATAGCATACAAGAAATGACCCATAGCAGATGTGGAGCTGGGGAAGGTGGAGAAGAGGAACTCTGCAAGCACGTTATAAACTGCTAAACAAACATTGACCAACTATTTAAATGTTGATCAGCAAGCTCATTTGCTACAGATGCAACAGGAACCAATCAGCTTGTTCAGTGTTGCAGTAATACACTTAGCAGTGTCTACACTGCCGGAATTCTAATAGAGAAGAAGAAGAAGAAGAGAGCTAGTTCAAGACGAGCGTCTATGGTTAAAATGTATATAATTTTTTATTTCTTTTAGAAAATGACCGATTGTTTCACTAGAAAATTCCTCGTCTGGTATCGTTTAAAGCCTTTTGAAGCTGCACTGAAACTGAAATTTTGACCTTCAACCATTTGGGGCCAATTGAAGTCCATTATAAGGAGAATAATCCTGGAATGTTTTCATCAAGAACCTTAATTTCTTTTCGACTGAAGAAAGAAGGATATGGACATCTTGGATGACATGGGGGTGAGTAAATTATCAGGAAATTTTCATTTGAAAGTGGACTAATCCTTTAACGATGTGATTGTCAGCTGGTTGCGGACCCATCAGCCTGTGCCATCTAGAGTTTCACGACAGAACTTGGTATTTATTGGCTATGCCAAGGGTTTTGTGACATTCACAACTGAAATGAGAATTGGAATTGAGCTTTTCTTAAGCAGCAAATCAACATATTACAATGATTTCTGAATGAATACTGTGATACTGAAGACTGCAGTAATGATGCTAAAAATTCAGCTTTGCCATAACAGGAATAGATTACATTTTAAAATATATTAAAATACAAAAGTTATTTTAAATTGTAATACTATTTCACAATATTTCTGTTTTTATTGCATTTTTGATCAATTAAATGCAGTCTTGGGAAGCATAAGACCCCACTTTAATACACTTCACTTTCATTCTCTAATTTAACCCTTCAAGTCATTACAACATTAAAAACCACAATGAAAAAAAGCACAAAACACCAGTAGAGTAGACAACAGACATTGCTTACTCAGTCCTGAGAAATACTGTAAATATGTGTCCTAATATGCTTTCAAAGCTAGGGCAATTAGTAACTTCCCTAATGGGTACATTCAGTTTATTGGCTTAAAAAGACTTCTCTATCCATCAATATTATAGTATGTGGATGACAAAGAGTAAGGAAAGGGAGAGAACTGAAAGTTGGTGGCAAGTCTCTTTACCGTGGGCCTGTAGGGCGTAAATAAGGTGCAGCAGCTTCTTGCGACTGAGACTGGGCTTAAATCTAGTTGTCTAAAAATAGGAGGGTTTAAGAACCATGGCTATAGAGAGGTACTTCACCCGCCCTGGCCAAAAGGTGTCTGTGAACACAGCTTGTGTTTACCTGCGGGACATGTGCGTGATACTCCAATCCCAAGCCTCTACATAGCCAGAGGATTCCTAGTGTTAAACCACTTAAAAACAGGAGACAATCTCTCTCCAATATAAGGCTGCACATTATTGAGGTAAAGTCTCTTACATAACCATGAACAACATTTTTTCCTCTCTTTTTTGGAAAATTCTAGTCCTTTCTGTTGCAGGGAGGTTCAGATATGTCAGTTGTGGTATTTGCATGTTTTAAGTGATGACAAAAAGAGGGGGGGATTCAAAACACATGCTACTTTTTGAGTGGGTAAAGCATTAATTTGTGGTTAATATTAAAGGCTAAAACAGACAATATGGTTAATTGTTCATATAGAAAGAGAATGGAGCCTATTAAACGTAAACAAAATATGAAACATAAATGATAAAAATAATTTAAAAATAATAAAAAGATTTTCTTTAAAAAGAGACAAAATAAATAATTAAAAATTAATTAAATAAATGAAAAATAAGCATGTAGGAAACACATAGCCAGTTCATATGAATCCAGCCAAACTGTGATTATCATGGTACAAACAAAGCACCTAGAAAAAAAAAATCTATGAAAAAAATGGGACATTACTGAAATGATTTTGCAAAATCAGATATATCTTTCAAAAAAATAATTCCAGGACACAAATTTAATAATGTTAAATGCTTAAGTCCTTGGTCACTATAGACAGGGTAAGCTTTAACAACAACAACAACGATGAAAAAAAATGTGAGTCAGTGGCAGGCAGAAAGTCGCTCCTGGATTAGAGTAGACAGCGGGGGAGCAGACTGGCGTTCCCAGGCTTTAGGGCTGCTCATGAGAGCCTGGCTGCACAAACACAGCAAAGCCCTGCTGAATGGTAGGCTGGACGACAGGTTAGAGGAGGTTAGCGACAGCAGCAGATTACAGCACTCAGGATATTGAAGTTTAGCATCGCTTCAAAACGCATGATAGGGACATCAGACCAATGCAGTGCATGATGCTGCATTAACCTGCATTATGGATACCAACAAAGAGAGATGCCACTGAAGCTAGTGGCATCCAGCTAAGCCATCCACACACCCTTTGTCATTAACAGATAAATATTTACCCTGGAAATCATTTAAAATTTTTGATATCCATTAGTCATGTTTGGGGCAATATGGCCATATTTGCAGATTATATTCGGGAACAGATGAAAAGAGAACCAATGTGTGGTGCATGTGCAATCAGGCTGAATCTGTGAGTCAAAGTCAAGAACCAGATCAGTCAGATACACAAACAAATCATTCAAATCATTTCATTTTTGTAAACTGAATCAACTGAATCAGTGAAAAGGTTCATTTTGGATTTGGTCTTTATTGTTCATATAAATATTGGCTTCAGGAGACTATAATATAGCGTATAATTTATATGATTCATCATTTATGATGCTTTGGCCTGAAAGCTCCAGTCCTCCCTCTTTGTAACATTCCTCAAATTTTTTCTGTTTGTGTTCCACAGTAGAAATGTACGGAACCCCTAAAGGGACATGGTGGTGAAAAAAATTTAGGATAGAAGGAAAAAAGATTTTTCAAAGCTTTTGTGTTCTCTCGCAAAACATTTGCATTCCCCTGAGAAACTTTGCGTTCATTCACAAAACTTTTGCATTCTCTCGCAAAGATATTTGCATTTTCTCGCAGAGATATTTGCGTTCCCTCACAAAACTTTTACGTTCTCTCACAAACATATTTGCGTTCTCTCATAAACTTTTGCGTTGTATCGCAAAGACATTTGCATGCGCTTGCAAACTTTTGCATTCTCTTGCAAAACTTTTGCGTTCTAATATTTCTTTATACTTGAGTCTAAGTTCAAAATAAAACTTTATTATCTGCTCCACTGTTAACATACAGATCTGTCTGAACCACTGCAAGAGTAAAATTAAACAGGAAGTGTTTGTCCGAACTCACAACAGGCTTTGCGACAGAACGCAAAAGTTTGCGAGTGCACGCAAATGTCTTTGCAAGAGAACGCAAAAGTTTGCGAGAACGCAAATATCTATACAAAACAATGCAAAAGTTTTGCAAGAGAATGCAAAAGTGTTTTTCCGAACTCACAACAGGTTTTGCGAGAGAACGCAAATATCTTTACGAGAGAATGCAAAAGCTTGTGAGAACGCAAATATGTTTGCGAGTGTGCGATATACCGGTACTGGAAAAATACCGGTATATATTTTATTTCAAACAGTACGATACTATGATTTTGCTCATTTCAGTATATGCTGCTGTTCCGAAGTTCACCGCTAGGTGGCAGTGTGCTACCCAAACTGACGCGAAACCGGCAAATGTGACAACATAGAGGAATAAAATGGATAAAGCAGTTGAATCTCACTCAACACACCCAAAACTAATTAATAAAGAGAGCAGTAGATGCATAATTTGGAATTACTTTGCTTATAAAAATGATGAAGAACCATCAAACCTTGTCAAGCACCTGTCACTTGCTCACCCTGACTTACAAGACGAGATTGACAGGTCAGTGCGTCATTCAAACAATCAAATTTTGACATTTATATCAACGCACGTATGTTACATAAGATCATATCGTTAAGATAACATGAAAGCTTCAGCATGCGTTTGAACCAATGATGTTTAGATCTCATAATATTTGAAGAGTTTGGTTCCAAAACGCAATAACTCCATTTTGATTAATTTGAGTAAAAAGGCATTTTCTTTACCAAGAAAGTGGCAAGATGAAAACCACTATTTTCTGTTTCAGACTTTCACATAGCATCTTTTGGTTATAAAAACATTAAAAATTCAAATCTATGTTTTGATTTTAAAAAGGTTATTACTATAAAAACGTATAATTTTTTCCCCAAAATGCAATAAATCCATCAATCAAATTGAAAATACACAACAAAATAAGTTGATTCACATATATGACAGAGTCTAAACTTTGCCAATATTTATCTTATATACAGACATTTTACTAAAAATACATTCAGCCGTCGCTCCCAAAATGAATTCAATGAGTCATCTTATTAATGTTATAAATTATTTGTCATTACCGATTAAAGAGTATCTGTTAAATAAACACATTTGCCGAGTACATTGGTATTAAAAACGGCTTTTTTTAAAAAAGTCTTCAATGTTTACAGTGAGTTGAATGGAGTGCTGTGATTGGTTGAGAGCGGATATATTGCATTCTGCATAAAGGAGACTGGCATTTGTTGAGTTTTGGGAAGAAAGGGAGAAAACATGACAGAATAACACGACGGATATCGCATTTTGCGCACAATTAATAAATTACTTTTCAATACCGACCAGATACAATACTGATTTTGGAGGAAACTCAATTTTTTTGCGTTTTGGAACCAAACTCTTCATTTGTACTTAAGTTTAGGTAGTTCTAACAGTAGTATTCAGGTAAAGAGATGCTAGTTAAAAAATTTAATAAAGTAATGAAATGTAAAATAACACTGAATAGTCACTGTTAATACATTAAATAGGTAAATCCATACGATTAATTTAAAGTTACAAATGTTATTTAGTGACAGACAGCAGCATGTGTTTTTGGCTTCACAGATTCGATAATAGGCTACGACACATGCGATGATACTATTAAACTTTTTAAATTCACAGACATAACTGACTTCGTTTATGTGAATACTCACTAAGACGGACATTTTTTGACAATTTTGTGTGTATTTGACCGTTTAAGGTAAAACTCAATTCGGAATGAGCATGCTCTATACAGGCAGCTTGTATGTGTGTTGTTTGTTGTATAAGTGCAAAGAAACCATCTCTCAAAGAGCTCCCAAGACATGGGCAAGTGATTTCCGTCAGTTGTCCGAAACGCGCACAAGAATGTTGCACGCTGTACCTAAAGTGCTCTATTTTCGTGCACTAATTTTGTACTTCATATACTAAAGATTCTTCTTTAGTACTTCTTAAAGGTGCCATAGAACGTCTTTTTAAAAGATGTAATATAAGTCTAAGGTGTCCCTGAATGTGTCTGTGAACTTTCAGCTCAAAATACCCCATAGATTTTTTTTTATTATTTTTTTTTTTTAACTGCCTATTTTGGGGCATCATTAACTATGCACCGATTCAGGCTGCACGGCCCCTTTAAATCTCTCGCTCCCTGCCCTCCCGAGCTCTCGACTATAAGTGCAGTTATACAGTGCATAAAGTTCACACAGCTAATATAACCCTCAAATGGATCTTTACAAGATGTTTGTCATTCATGCTGCATGCATGCATCGATTCCTGTGAGTATAGTATTTATTTGGATGTTTACATTTAATTCTGAATGAGTTTGAGGCTATATGCTCTGTGGCTAACGGGCTAATGCTACACTGTTGGAGAGATTTATAAAGAATGAAGTTGTGTTTATGAATTATACAGACTGCAAGTGTTTAAAAATGAAAATAACGACGGCTCTTGTCTCCGCGAATACAGTAAGAAACAATGGTAAGTTTAACCACATTTAACAGTACATTAGCAACATGCTAACGAAACATTCAGAAAGATAATTTACAAATATCACTAAAAATATCATGTAATCATGGATCATGTCAGTTATTATTGCTCCATCTGCCATTTTTCGCTATTGTCCTTGCTTGCTTACCTAGTCTGATGATTCTGCTGTGCACAGATCCAGACATTAATACTGGCTTCCCTTGTGTAATGCCTTGAACATGGGCTGGCATATGCAAATATTGGGGGCGTACATATTAATGATCCCGACTGTTACGTAACAGTCGGTGTTATGTTGAGATTCGCCTGTTCTTCGGAGGTCTTTTAAACAAATGAGATTTATATAAGAAGGAGGAAGCAATGGTGTTTGAAACTCAATGTATGTCTTTTCCATGTACTGAACACTTGTTATTCAACTATGCCGAGGTAAATTCAATTTTTGATTCTAGGGCACCTTTAAGATAATCTTGAGAACATGTAAGTGTACTCAACTGTGCTATTTTGAAACACCATGAAATATGAACTAAAATTTATTTAGTTACCACTTGTAGTACACTATGGGTTCAAGTGGTAACCAATTACTGATTTGATGTGATAATCTGTGTTGATTAATTTGCTAATAAACATTTGTGGTAATTTACCGCTTTGTAAACGCAAAACCTGCGAGAATGAGTAAAATTATGCACAATACTCAAGCCAAAATTTAGACCCTGCATGGTATCCATATAATACCGATATACTGGTATTAGATTGTGGTACCGTACCGAAGCCAAAATTGTGGTATCGGCCCATCTCTATTTGCGAGAGAATGCAAAAACTTGCGAGAGCACAAATATCTTTGTGAGAGAATGCAAAAGTTTTGCAATTCAAAAACACAAAAAAGGAACCACGGAAGCCAGTTTCAATAAAAGTGTACACTCTTAAAATTTAGGTTCCATAAATCTTTCCTCTATAAATAGCCTTTTATGCAACGGAAAGGTTCCATGGATGTTCTTTCTAGAACCATCAAAGCCAAAAAAGAACCTTTATACCTTTGTATTTTTAAGTGTACCAAATTTCAAGTTGATGAAAACAGAACTTTTTTTCACAACGACTTAAACCTGTGACAGAAACTAAAACAGGATTTGTCATCTGCACATGATGACCAGACACACTGGAGTGGACTGTGCCTCATAAGTCAGCTGTCATGACACTGAGCACAAAGGCTAATAAGAAACGAAAGCCCTCCGTCAACAAAGGGGACCAAGAACACGGTCCAAACTGCTGTTCAGCTGTCCAATCTCTTCACTGCATTCGTGAGTCAATAGGGAAAGACACAGACATTTCCACACAGCATGCACTGTCAGCTCAGAAATTTGTTCAGACATTTGTTGCATAATAAAAAAGCAAACAGAGTCCCACAGCTTTGCCTCCTATAATATTAAAGGATTAGTTCACCCAAAATTGTCATCATTTACTCATTCCAAACTTGTATGAACACCGTTTTCCATTTTCAATTCACTTGTTCCACGCAATCACAATGGAATTAATGACCTTTCAAGATTTGAAAGGATGCAGAAGCACCATAAAAGTGTGCTATATTCCATTTTTTTTTTACTCTGAAATGGGTGAAGATAGGATGAAATAGATCACTGATTAAATTTAAAATCTTACATAATTGTTTTATAATGCAAGTAGATTTTTGCACAACATTATGAGCGCAATAAAATATGTTACACATCCTAAAGCATACCTGTCGATCAAACATGGCTGCTCTAGGGTCGTAAATGCCACATACATATGACCTTATTTCCTCCCACTCTGCCGGTGGACTGATGAGCTCTGGTCTCTGAGCTGATTAAAGGCTTTGAGGAATGAGAGCTACAGTGTATCCAACACCTTCCTATGCAGAAGACTGTGAACATCTCCAATCATTTTATGAGCAGAATTAACAATGTTTGCTCAAACTTAAACTTAACTTAATTACATGCAACAAACTCACTTCTGAACTACAAAAGTCCACACAATGTCTAATTACCAAAAAGTTCACCACACACATCACATGACTGTAAATAAATGAGCAAAAGGGTCTTCTCTACACAATTTGTGCAGAGAGAGAATTGTTTGCAACACTACAGTTTTAACACCAGAAACACTGCAAACTAAATTAAAATAAAATAAAAGGGGCTGATTTAGTCATTTTTGCAATAAAGCCATGATGAGTTACTCAGCCTCTTCAAATAATTTTACTTCCTGATGGCAAGTGATCAAACATTTAGTTTCTAGTTCCACCCTTACATGACTAAAAAATGCAAGTCACTACTTGGGTTAAATTCAGAAGCAACAGGATTAGTTCACTTTAAAATGAAAATTATCCAAAGATTTACTCACCCTAGGGCTGGACAATAATTCAATATCAATATATATCGCGATATAATTTTTTTCGATAACGGTGATATGATTTTTAAACACATTTCCGGTATTTCGATATATACATTACAGCATCACTGACTTGAGGCGCAGCCGTTAGAAAGAGCAGAACGCGATTGGCTATTTGCGTGATGACGTACACCACAGAGACATGCAGCCACCAGCCAGTGCTCAGCAGTTGTACGCTAAGATCAAACGCGAACGCGGCAAGTTTTACAAAATGAGTACACCTGATGTAAATGCGACGGAACAAGCTTCCACAACTTGATGAAAATATGTGTGCATAACTACACCGTGCTGGTTAATGTTTGGTGCAGGAGAATGTGTGAAATAAAAACTTTAAACACGGATACTTTATTCTGTATGAGCTCTGTGTCACGTGGCTAGTGTTATTAAACTCATCGAGGAGCTCCGCGCTGAAACCGAGCATATGCGCGCTCTGCCTGTATATCATAAAAACAATCGTATTTTTCATGTGTTCGTATTCAAACTCCTGTTCTGACCGCATCGCGAGCAAAATACAAACAACACACGTGCTGTGCTGAGGGAAACAGCCTGCGGCTTGCGTATTTGAACGCAGCTAGAGCAGGCAGAGGTGAATGAACAGCACTTTTGTGACATTTGAATTCTCCGCTGTAATGCGATCTCATGCGAACATATTTTCCATTTGTGCTGGTAGATGCGCAGTGATTGGATTAAATGAGCTTTATGTCATGAATATATATGTCGAGATTCGCTCGAAACCTGCTCGAAACGGTCTACGTCAGCATGTTCGACCATGCCCATACTTGGGCCGAAAGTACACGATTAAGTCAGATTTTGTGACGTTGCTCGGACTTTTCAAACAGGAAGACAGAAATTGCTATGAAAAATGCAAAAATAACTATTTTTCACTTATGAATAACATTGAGTACCTTTAGTGTTTTCAATGATGTGCAGCCTATACATATCTGTTTACATCTCAAAAAAAGTGTTTTGGGGTTTCATGACCCTTTAAGAATAATAAAATCAGCCTACGTTATAGTTTAATGTTAAAGATATTAATATTACTAAAGTGAGTGAGTCTTATGTTTATTTTTATGTTTGTATGAAGGCTAAATACAAATAAAAGCTGAACATAAATTTATTTGTACTGTTTTTATCTCTAAAATATTATATAGTTTTATAGGAAGAGATTTCATAGATTTGGCAAATTCATTTTTCAGACGTTTGTAGGTACAGACATCCATTGTGGCCATTCTTGGCAGTTTTTCTGAGGCTATTATATAGTTCATATCGATATCGGAATTATATCGTATCGACCGAAATTAAGAATTATATTGTGATATAAATTTTGGCCATATCGTCCAGCCCTAACTCACCCTCAAGCCATCCTAGTATATGACTAGTGTATATGACTTTCTTCTTTCTGATGAACACAATCAGAGTCATATTAATGCATCCAAGCTTTATAATGGCAGTGAACTGGACCAATGAGTATGAAGCTCAACAAAGTGCATCCATATTCCACATGGCTCCGGGGGGTTAACAAAGCGAAGTGATGCATTTGTGTAAGAAAAATATCCATATTTAACAAGTTATAAAGTAAAATATCTAGTTTCTGCCAGATCACCTTCCATATTCAACTTACAAAAAAAACAAACTTCTTCATAAGTTGAATAACACTTGGCGGAAGCTACATATTTTACTTTATAACTTGTTAAATATGGATATTTTTCTTACACAAATGCATCACTTCACTTCAGAAGGCCTTTATTAACCCCCTGGAGCCGTGTGGAGTACGTTTATGATGGATGGATGTACTTTCTTGAGCTTCATACTCATTGGTCCCGTTCACTGCCATTATAAAGCTTGGATGTGTCAGGATATTTATTAATATAACTCAGATTGTGTTCATCAGAAAGAAGAAAGTCATATACATCTAGGATGGCTTGAGGGTGAATAAAGCTTGGGCTAATTTTCATTTTAAAGTGAACTAATCCTTTAAGCAAGCATATCTCAGGTCCCCTTTTATCTTTAAAGCCAAGCCCTATCTATTTCCATAGAAATGTTCAAGAAGATTTATGATTATAATACATGCTTCTACATTTCACTAGTTCAGCAGGACAGTTATCATAGGTTTTTAGGAGAGTGAAATTAATTCTGTTCTTTAATTTTCCCCTTCATTAGAATCACGCTCACCATCTCACAGGTCTGTCATTAATGAAGTACATACAGAAAGCAACGACTTAAAACCAAGCAGAGATAGAGGAAGAGAAGCCATAGGTTTTTACATTCTTCTTCACTCAACAAAAACTTCAAGCCAAATCTGTGATGAAGACTGAAATAGCAAGCTTGTGCTGCCTAATGTCTTGTGAATGTACCAACTAGCTTATTTTTAACAGTGCCATCAGAAACACAAAAGCATCACTGCACTGCTGTTTTCCCTGAGAGCTGTCCATCATGATACTCATCACAATTTGCTCTATCTCTAAGCACTAGGCTGTTAATCTAAAAGCAGACAGGCAAAGCTGGTGATATCTGCAAAAGCGCTGCGAATCGCTTTAATATGCCAACAAGCCATTGTAACAGCAGAAAAACAACATTTGATTCGGTTTCTAATTTTCAAAAAGAAATGAATTCATTGTGTTTGAAGACAAGCCATGTTGTCTCCTCAGACTCGACATGATACAGATGCAGCCATCAATGGAAAGTTTTAATTAGAAATTCTGTAATGATCACTTGTTTACATACACAAAGGCTACTTGCATCCTTTTGTTTGAAAATATACTGTCATATTAAGCAAATTAAATTTTCAAATAAATATCCACTTGATGCTAGTAAACAAAACAAGGAAATGGATTCATATTTTGATTTTAATCTTAAAATAATTTCTCTAATCCAGCTTGATATGTAGAGACAACAATAGTTAAGCTATTCATAGTGCAGCATCTGGACCAGACACACAATTATTCATTTTATTTAATGAATAATCCAGAAACTCTCCCTCACAAGTCATGTTAATTCCATCCCCCACAACTGCAACACACAGACAGAATAGGTGTTCTGTTCCTGTTTTATTGCTGTCAGGAATGTGCAGAGAAGATAATGACTCTGACTTCATTCTTTCTGAGAAGGACAAATAAACCCTCTTAATCTTATATATTCTATATAACCACATGAGAAATGTATAAATGTGTATCCAATTTTCCCCTCTCATGAGTTTCCTTTTATAGGGTTTATTCTATGTATTAATTGTCTCTTTTGAACTATTTTGGTATTAAAGGTGCCCTAGAACGTCTTTTTAAAAGATGTAATATAAGTCTAAGGTGTCCCCTGAATGTGTCTGTGAAGTTTCAGCTCAAAATACCCCATAGATTTTTTTAATTCATTTTTTTAACTGCCTATTTTGGGGCATCATTAACTATGCACCGATATATAGGTTGTGGCCCCTTTAATTCTCGTGCTCCCCCGCCCCCGGAGCTCGCGCTTGCCTTGAACAGCATAAACACAGTTTACACAGCTAATATAACCCTCAAAATGGATCTTTACAAAGTGTTCGTCATGCAGCATGTCTAATCGCGTAAGTATGGTATTTATTTGGATGTTTACATTTGATTCTGAATGAGTTTGATAGTGCTCCGTGGCTAACGGCTAATGCTACACTGTTGGAGAGATTTATAAAGAATGAAGTTGTGTTTATGAATTATACAGACTGCAAGTGTTTAATAATGAAAATAGTGACGACTCTTGTCTCCGTGAATACAGTAAAAACGATGGTAATTTTAACCACATTTAACAGTACATTAGCAACATGCTAACGAAACATTAAAAAAGACAATTTACAAATATTACTAAAAATATCATGTAATCATGGATCATGTCAGTTATTATTGCTCCATCTGCCATTTTTCGCTATTGTTCTTGCTTGCTTACCTAGTCTGATGATTCAGCTGTGCACATCCAGATGTTCTGCCTTTGTCTAATGCTTTGAACATGAGCTGGAATATGCAAATATTGGGGGCGTACATATTAATGATCCCGACTGTTACGTAACAGTCGGTGTTATGTTGAGATTCGCCTGTTTTCCGGAGGTCTTTTACACAAATTAGATTTACACAAGAAGGAGGAAACAATGGAGTTTGAAACTGAGTTCCATGTACTGTACTCTTGTTATTCAACTATGCCAAGGTAAATTCAATATTTAATTCTAGGGCACCTTTAATGTATCAGAGTTGCAAATTTATGGTTAACTAAAATCACATGGGTAGCATGTTTGGTATCGATGGACTTCGTTTCCTATTTGGTAATTTATATGTTGCTAACTCTGTGACACATTAGTATTATAAGAATCTAGAAGGTTCTTCTCTTAAACATCCAATCCAATGTCTAATGCTAATTTCTTGCTAGAGAACAAAGACTCGTAAAAAAGTTCACTCCGAGGGAACAACTCCTTATTGGCTCAGACACCTCAAGAGGGTGTGACATCTTCACCCCTTATATTCACTGATCACAAGATCACAGCCCCTTCCCCTTCTCTTTTACTGAAAAAGATGATGCTGTGCTAGAAGCTTCTAAGGAACCCCAAGCTTGTCTCCGGCCTAGACCTTCCATTCACCAAAGATCCTCTGAATCCAACTGGTTTTCTTTCATCAAGACAATATCAGCAAATATCAACAGGAGCCTCCACAAATTGCATCAGGACAGTTTTAATTCAAATGGGCGAGACATGCATCAAACTTAGTCTCATTATTTGATACACTAAGTATCCTTAACCCTTTTAAAGAAGGGCATGTTAGAACTAAACTGATGGTTTGCTCAAGGCTGTTGATCTGCTGAATTTCAAACAATGCTGTAACTTGCTTTCCTGTATTCTGCTTCAGCTCTCTCTTTCCCTTGGTAAACTGTATGCATGTTTAGTCTAGTTAATAAAGTCTTGTTCATGTCACACGTGAAGTTGTCCGTGTTTCATGCTCATATACTGGAGTCCCTAATTATGCCCGTCCTGACTACATGCTCTGATTAGTACTGTACAATAAGATTGTTATTTCCCATAACCTGGAAATGAACATTTCTTAGAATTAATAAACAAAGTGTTCATTGGCCAAACAGGTTAATTGATTGTAACATTAATTTTACTACATTACAAGTTAATTTTATTAACTGATCCAAATATTTATAATTAATTATAACTAGTTATGATTAATTATCATATTTATTTTGAGCTAATTTGCTACAGTAGGCTGATTGCCCACTTTGGCTCTGTGCTCATCCAATGGTGTGAGTTTGGAGGCAGGACTGTCCAATGACAATACTGTCCAGATTTGTTGGTCATTATTCTTGCAATTCTGTTTGGTGACTTTAGTGGTGCGGATATTACATACTTCAGCTTTGATTCTAGTACTGGATGAAGATAACCAGAGCTGAGCACTACAGCAGTATGCTGCCTTAAGCAAGCTATCATACTTAATGTGATGTGCCAGTAAGCCATGAGAGCCCTCTCTTTGAATAATACCATCAGGCAGGGTTATCAACTTTCACCAGCGGACCTACCATTACATGCAATGACACTGCTCTACCACACTTGAGTTTGATATCTCTCTTTCAGATGGGTTTCTCAAGAAGAAATGTTGGATTTGTGTACACTCAATCAGTTCAGACCTGCAGACAGCCAGATGAGATGAGATTGGTGTTGCTTATACAGGGGCTGAATAAAACACATCTTTTAAAGTCTTATTTGCTCCTTCCACATCTGTCTGGGTGTCTGTATCATTGATCTATTTTTCTTATTCAGGTAACTGCAGTCATCATGCTTAGCCTTGTGAAATTAAAGAAGGACAAGAGAACATAATGATTAGAACATGATACAACTGGAAAATAGAAATGTTTAAAAATAAGACAATAATATGGTGACAGAACAGTAGACTAGTCCTGTTTAGTTCATGAACAAATCATTTTCATTCGCTCATATGAATGGACTCATTTTTTGACTCTCTTAGTTAAAACATGTGGAATGCAATTTCTATATCATTGGTGATATGATCTACTGAACAAATACGTCATTCACTAAGCAGGCCTGAGCAGGTCTGAGTCTGAATGAGATTCAAAGCAGCTCTATCTTGTTCATGAACAAACTGAAAGAACTGGAACATCTCATTCATGATCAAATAAATGAACAGAGTTTCTTGTTCATGAAATAACTAAATGAAAACTCAAACATCACAAACCCATACACAATTAAAATATCATAAGGACATTATAGGCTATTATTGGTTTCTTTTTTCTTCAGCCAGTTGACCCAGTGTTGCTACTGTTAACTAAACTATTATAATTTATTTTTGGTCATTGAAATAAAGCTGAAATAAAATAAAATCTAAATATTACATGATTAGCAAAAATTAACAAAATTAAATTAAAATTAATTGACTTTTTTTCTTACAATTGCATGATATAAACTCGCAATTGCAAGTTATAAAGTCAGAATTGCGTGAAATAGTCACAATTGTGAGAAATAAACTCACAATTCTGAGAAAAAATGTCAGTCTTTTTCCCCCTCAGAATTGGACTTTTTAACTCGTAATTGCGAGTTTATATCTCACAATTCTGATAAAAGAAGTCAGAATTGCGAGATATAAACGTGCAGTTGTGGAAAAAAGTCCGAATTGCATGTTTATATCTGGCAAATCTGACGTTATTTCTCGCAATTGTGAGTTTATATCTTGCAATTCTGAGGAAAGAAGACAGGATTGTGAGATGTAAACTCGCAACTGTGAGAAAAAAGTCAGAATTGTGAAATAAAAAGTTGCAGTTACCTTTTTTTTTAAAGGTGCCCTAGAATTAAAAATTGAAATTACCTTGGCATAGTTGAATAACAAGAGTTCAGTACATGGAAAAGACATACACTGAGTTTCAAACTCCATTGTTTCCTCCTTCTTATATAAATCTCATTTGTTTAAAGACCTCAGAAGAACAGGCGAATCTCAACATAATACAGACTGTTACGTAACAGTCGGGGTGTATGCCCCCAATATTTGCATATGCCAGCCCATGTTCCCAACATTATGAAAGGCATTAGACAAGGGCAGCCAGTAAGGTCTGGATCTGTGCACAGCTGAATCATCAGACTAGGTAAGCAAGCAATAACAACAGTGAAAAATGGCAGATGGAACAATAATAACTGACATGATCCATGATATCATGATATTTTTAGTGATATTTGTAAATTGTGTTTCTAAATGTTTCGTTAGCATGTTGCTAATGTACTGTTAAATGTGGTTAAAGTTACCATCATTTCTTACTGTATTCACAGAGACAAGAGCCGTCGCTATTTTCATTTTTAAACACTTGCAGTCTGTATAATTCATAAACACAACTTCATACTTTATAGATCTCTCCAACAGTGTGTAATGTTACCTTTAGCCACGGAGTACTATCAAACTCGTTCAGAATCAAATATAAACACCCAAATAAATACTATACTCACATGACCTGAAGCATGCATGCAGCATACATGACGAACATCTCGTAAAGATCCATTTGAGGGTTATATTAGCTGTGTGAACTTTGTAAATGCACTGTATTATAGAGTCGCGAGCTCGATGGGCAGGGAGCATGAGATTTAAAGGGCCAGCACCCCCTGAATCGGTGCATAGTTAATGATGCCCCAAAATAGGCCGTTAAAAAAATTAATTTAAAAAAATCTACGGGGTATTTTGAGTTGAAACTTCACAGACACATTCAGGGAACACTTTAGACTTAGTCTAATTTCTCATGGTGACCTGAATGGATCAGTGAACAAATCTGAATAGATCTTTTTGGTGAATGGATTCAAAAGTCACTGAGATCAATCAAAATCCCCACCACTACAGTACACTCTTAATCCAGATTTATTTGATATGCATTTCTGATGAATTTTACCCCATGGTACTGAATTGCAGCTGGTGGGTTGATACAGTTGAATCGTTTTAGTGATTAGTCCCTAAACTTAATCACAGCTCGTCGTTACTCAAGATCAGAGGCCTGCGTCACATGTACTGAGATGTCTTATGCCAATGCAGTGGTTTTAGTACAATGACCTGTTGCCAGAGTACAGCCCTTTACTACAAATACCCACTGACTACTGCATCGCCCGTTTAGAAAAGACTCCCAGTATTGCCATGGCAACGGGCCAAGGGATAACAGATGGTGGGAGCGTGCTCAGTGGCAGTTAAAGAGGGAACGCTCATAGTAAGGGGGGAAAGTGGGTCAGGATCAGCCACAGCAGGACCAGACAACACTTAACACCAGTCCACACACACGCATACAATGTTCTTCAATAATTCCTTCTAATTAGAGCTGCAAATGGAGGAATGCATTCATATTTCACATGGATTAAAAAATTTGCAACTTCTCTACTTGTTATTCAAAAAGTTCTCAGAACTTTCTACATGACATTTCACATTTATATTACAATTATTTTTTCATACGAAAGTGAGTTATGATGCACATAATGTTAATTGACAAGCAGAAGAATGATTTCTCAAGTGTTACAAGGAAAAGCCTGCACAGTCTAAAATGACAAGTAATCAAAGCTGAATCAACAGTATCTTTACTCTCCACATTCACACATGTCGAATTTCTGATGTTGTAAATCATTATAGAAACCAACTGAGATTTTTGCTAATACTAATTAAGTTCACCAGCTGCTAAACATGCTGCTGTCTTTTTAATTATGCCTCTATCACCTATCAAGATGACATGAAATTGAATAAGTTTCAAAAGGTACAAAAGTGTACAAAAATTGAGACTCGCCCATAAAGCAAATTATGAATTAATACTTGTTAACTTACTGCTGTGGCATTAAATGCAGCGGATTACACAGGTGTGTTTGAATAGGGATTTAATACTTGCTGTAACTGCATTTAAACATTTTGTAGATCAATCTCCGTCCTTTCTAAAGTCAAACGTACATGGTTATTCAAAGCATGATAAACTCATGATTAAGCTCTCAAACACACCAGCCACACACTTTTACAATATCAACAAGACCATGTGAGCAATGTGTTTTATTGTGTCGTAGCTGAGTCCAAACAGCATCGAAAATAATGCTACAAATCCTACTATATACACGGATAAATCCAGCACACTGCACATGTGACCGCTTGAACTGTTGATTTATTCCCCACCACAATCGGATTGCCTTCTTTTTCATGAAAAAAAAAACAATCACAATTGACCAGATGTTTCTTAAGTGTAGCATCTAGGAAATCTCAGACAGCTCATGTGTTTGTTTACAAAAAAAAAAGGGAAAAAAGGAAGAAAAAAAAAGCAGACTCTGCAGACCTTGGCTGTTACATCACAACCTGTGATTCTGATGCTGCTACATACATTGGTAAATCCAGTTCAGTACAACAGATTAATGCAAACTGAACTGAGATGGACAGATAAATGAACTAAATTAATAACTAATGAATTTTACAATGGAAATTAATCAATACTGAAATTACTTCAGCTGGACAATGACACTATTTTCTTCTAGAGCTGCTGTACAGCCAAAATGATGTTCCTATTAGCACTGTAAAGCTGCTTTGAAACAATCTGCATTGTGAAATGTGCTATATAAATAAAAGTGACATGATTTGACTTGACAACAGAGCATGTTTAGTGCCAGAACGGATGTAATTATGGCTGTTCATGCTCAGCTTTTGCCCCACAACATGAATTATAATAACATTTCAATTCTAAAAGCTGTTAATAAAGAGAGTTGCATGGTGAGAAATACTTCTGAACTTTAAAGAGCTACGCTTCAACCCTTTGAATCTTTATGCTCTTCTCTATGAAAGATTACATAGCGGCTAATATTTATTCTGATATGCTCACTTTTCATCAATTCACAGAAAACAACAACAGTATAGCATATACAGGAAACAATGGTGTTCATATTAATTTTGGATAGATCTCAGATCTTAAAAATGGATTCTGTATCCGTTATCATGAGACATAAAAATAGTTGATATTGGTCAGAAAAAACAATACTGATCAATATTAAAGACTGACTGGTTATCAATTTGAACAATATTTTTAGTTTTTTAACCAAGTCACACTTTTTCTTTTTACCAAACTGATTCTTTATAGTGGGTCTCTAAAGAATAGCACCCACATGCCTAAGTTAAATGTTAAAGACAAAGAAATTTTCTAAATTAATGTTGTTGATGATGTTTCTAATGATTTATTATCATCATCATTAGGCCATTATTAACAATTATTGAACATTATAGTAATTTAATGCGTGTTTTAATGAATTACTCAGCTAAGCTATTACTATTAGCCTATTACTTAGCTATTACTGTCAATAATAATAGACTAATAATGATAATAAAAACTGGTTCTGCATAAATAGTCCGTAATAGTAGGCTATTGGACTTGAAAACAACATCGTTGAATGTCTATAGCCTACAAGTGATCGACAAATTATGACAGAAAGACATTGAAGAACATCAAGAAGAAAGAGTCATGCATGAGACAGGTGGTCTGTCTTACCTCTTATCAAAAGGATGGACATCAGTGGAAGAACCAAATTCAAAAACATCACGGTCTTGTTAAAGATGAAATAAATTCAAAGCAAGTGACGCGGTACGAGATTAAGAGAGAGCACAATCCCTAAGAGAACAATTATCCATTTATTGAGTTGTGAGAGGAAAACTGAAGGTGTTCAGATGTCCAGTTGTTAATGTGAACTTGTCAGGCAGTTCGGATGGGCACCACGCGCTGGACCGAACCTTCAATACTCGATTCTGTAAAGCAATTACGCATCAAGGCGCACTTTGAACTGCGCGCGTGGGCAGCGGATCGAACATAAATCAGCTTAAAGCGCGAAGCACGCAGATTAAAGAAGAATGGGCGACCGTATCAACATAAACTCTGTCCAGTTGCTGCCTAGACTACGGAGTGAACGGGCTTTGTTCGTTCAGTTGTTGCTCTGTCGTCCTGGAGTGGTTATCATCGTCAGTGCGCCTTTGCCAAAAGTCTCTGAAAGCATCCTCTCTTCCGCGGAAACTAGCCGTATGAACTTTACTTAGCACAGCCTGGTAGCAGTTAAAGTAGCCTATGTTTAGGAAACGTCAAGTGACGCAGACCAGCACCGAATTCAAAGTTGCGCTCAACTCGCAGCTCTCGTCTGATTCGTCCGGTGATTAAGAGCAATAGCTACGATTAATGGATCACAATTCCAGGCGGAGTTCAATTGTGCAGCAGGTATAGAAAGTAAACCGAAGTAGGTACTTGTGAAGAGTTCATCGGTTTCAACAGTGTGGTCTATTACTGGTCAGCTTTAATACGTGATATCGTCTGATTTGTGAGGTATTTTAGGATACACGTTTAAAGGGGATTTATTGTACAGGCGCACGTTAAAGGTAAATGGTCCTACACCTCCCCCTGGTGTTCATTAATGAACATTTCAGAACTGCACTGCAGTGTTCAATGCTCAAACAATATAAAACGAGAACTATCTTTATGTGCAAATATAATGTATAATGAGATATATTTTTACATTATCAAAAACACAGCAATCGTATAACACCAAAAATTAAATAAAAACACCAAAAAAATTAAAGTTTCTTAAAATTACAGATGAAATAAGAAATTTATTGAAACTAAAAACATCATAAAATTGAGAAATGTTAAGTTTATGGATTTAATTTCATGCAAGTTTTTAAATGGATGTTTATCGCTTGTAACGAATTTGCTTGACATTATAACAATGGTGAAAAGTTGCGTACAATAGTAGAGATAATATCAGATTATATTTTATTCCTATTATAATTTATTGTCATTTCTGTTATTGTGTCTAATTTTGGTTATTAAATAGGCATTTCATCTTAATTTGTAGGGACTCCAAGCAAAAAAAATGAATAGGCAACGTTTGTAAGGTTCCGCTGAATTAATCTCTTCATTTGATGTGAAGGGCAGGTTGTCATGGCTTATTTTGAAATCCTTTCAAATGTAAAACATCCTCCTTACAATCCACCAGCATTGTTATCAGCTGAGGCAAATTAACAATTCAAAATAAAGCAGTGGAATTAATTCTCAACTCCAGCAATGAGCTGTCAGTGCTTTTCAAAAAGCATACCTTGTCACTTAAGGAAACACTGGAGATGTTATTGTCACTCTCTTTGAAAAAAATCATCCATCCCCATGGAAAGTAAAGCAACAATAAACACTGTCGTGTGTGATATTCACCTGTCGTTTGTCTGAGGTGCTTCAGTCGTCCTCTGATTGACTGAAATCTTTGCGGAACTGAATATACCAGCATCCATCTTAGAAAATGATGATAAAGGTCTTTTTCATGCTAATTTGTCCTCTAATTTAAATGCAAAAAGCAACAAACAAATAGTTCAGTATGGTAGACCCACAATGTTTACTGAAAATAACTGCAAGAGGACCAAATGATTGACAGCTGTCAGGGGTCAACAATTTCTATTCATAAGATAATCCTGAAAAAAAAAATGCATAATGGTTTCCTCAAAAATATTAAGCAAGACAACTGTTTCTAACATTGATAATTACAATGTTTACTGAGCATCAAATTAGCATATTAGAATGATTTATGAAGGTTCGTGTGACACTGAAAACTGGAATAAAGATGCTGAAAATTCAGCTTTGCCATCACAGGAATAAATCATTTGAAATATATTAAGTTAAAGGTGCCCTAGAATTAAAAATTGAATTTACCTTGGCATAGTTGAATAACAAGAGTTCCGTACATGGGAATGACATACAGTGAGTTTCAAACTCCATTGTTTCCTCCTTCTTGTATAAATCTCATTTGTTTAAAAGACCTCAGAAGAACAGGCGAATCTCAACATAACACCGACTGTTACGTAACAGTCGGGATCATTAATATGTACGCCCCCAATATTTGCATATGCCAGCTCATGTTCAAGGCATTAGACAAGGGCAGTCGATATTAACGTCTGGATCTGTGCACAGCTGAATCATCAGACTAGGTAAGCAAGCAAGAACAATAGCGAAAAATGGCAGATGGAGCAATAATAACTGACATGATCCATGATAACATGATATTTTTAGTGATATTTGTAAACTGTCTTTCTAAATGTTTCCTTAGCATGTTGCTAATGTACTGTTAAATGTGGTTAAAGTTACCATCATTTATTACTGTATTCACGGAGACAAGAGCTGTCGCTATTTTCATTTTTAAACACTTGCAGTCTGTATAATTCATAAACACAACTTCATTCTTTATAAATCTCTCCAACAGTGTGTAATGTTAGCTTTAGCCACGGAGCATACTATCAAACTCATTCAGAATCAAATGTAAACATCTAAATAAATACCATACTTACATGATCAGATGTATGCATGCAGCATGCATGACGAACATCTTGTAAAGATCCATTTTGAGGGTTATATTAGCTGTGTGAACTGTGTTTATGCTGTTCAAGGCAAGCGCGAGCTCCGGGGGAGGGGGAGCACGAGAATTAAAGGGGCCGCAACCTATATATCGGTGCATAGTTAATGATGCCCCAAAACAGGCAGTTAAAAAAATGAATTAAAAAAAATCTATGGGGTATTTTGAGCTGAAACTTCACAGACACATTCAGGGGACACCTTAGACTTATATTACATCTTTTAAAAAGAAGTTCTAGGGCACCTTTAATTAAATTGTAATAATATTTCGCAATATTACTGTTTTTACTGTATTTTTTATCAAATAATTCCAGCCTTGGTGAACATAAAAATCTGACCTCAGACTTCTGAATTGTAGTGTAACAAAAACTGAAACATTTTGTAATGTTACATGTTATACTTGAATTTCCCTAGCAGACATTTCAAGTCCAACTAAATCATTTAAAATTGTGGGAATTTTTGCATAACGTTTGGTAAAATACTGGTATAAAAAGCATTTTCTAGTTCTTTCAAAAGGGGGAGACAAACCATATCCTTCTCTCCTCTCTCATATCCTCTCTCCTTCTACTCCCTCCATCCTCCACAGCTTTATGCACCAGAAAGAGTCACCTGCCAAAGCATCACAGACTGGGATTAAAACAGGACGACCATAAAGTCTCTGAAAGGTAAATGTCTGGAAACTATGATGTCATGCTTGCTCAGACAACAAAATAATTATGTCCCAGGATTTCCTAATACAATTTGGCCTGTGATTGAGGATTACAGAGAGATTAGTTTTTATGATATGAAAAATAAGGTAGGCCTATATCCTGTCAGACAAGTGTATGCAAAACTGTGCTGTATCGTATTGTTTACTTTACATTAAATAATGGCATTGGGCTCATTAAGGATGTGAAAGGCCAACACGATCACATGAGAATGCATATCAATACCACGCGTGTGTAATCTCGTAAAATATATACACCAAAATGAGTTTTGGCATGCATATGATATGCACTTTATGGCGTCTATATAACACGCTCGGTTGTTTTGGGTAGGATTAGTGGTGTGGGGTTCGTGCGTATAATACGCCATAAAGTGCGCATCATATGCACGCGAAAAACTGCGTATCATATGCACGCCAAAATATATTTTATATATATAACATATATAAATTATACATTATACGTATACATTGCACGAGATTTCGTGTGATCGGGCTCAAAAGGCCTTAATAATTCTCATCAGGGTATTTTGCTTTTTTGTAGGTAAATATATTTTTATGGACATTGAAATAGTTTTTGTAAGTTTTTTTCTGAAACATTGCATTATTGCGTCAGAGATGGGAGGGGTTGCTGCGTTCCACTGCAGTGCAGTGCTTTATGTTGTTGGGTGAAGTGCTGTGTAAGGCCGTTAGGTGGAGCTAGAGTACTATTGTTGTGCTCTGAAGAGCACAGTTTCATGGATTGTCCACATGACTGACAAGAATAAACATTTTAAAATGCAGGTTTGTTTAACAGTGTGCTTTCTTTTTCTTTTTCAAGATTTCAGGCTAGATTCAATGGCCAAAACAGATGGTTATCTCAAAGCGCTAACCGTTAATCATCACTGCTTTTCAGAGGAAGGTTATTTAGACCTCCACATGCTCTTGGAAAACACAAGCTCTATAATGTATTTATTTATGTAACAGCAGTATATAAATGTTATATAATCTAATATATATGTTCAAATGTTTTGATTCTGGGATATGTAACAGTGTTTTGACTCTCATCTCCTCTTTTCTACCTAGAACTTTGTAATGAACACATTTAACAATATGTTTGGGTGGATTCTTCTTCTGGGAGGTAAGAAGATTATGAAGATGTTGAACCATTTAACCATTAAAGGGATAGTTCACCCAAAAATGAAAATTCTGTCATCATTTACTCACCCTCAAGTTTTTCCAAACCTGTATGTTTTTTTGTTGTGATGAACACAAAGAAAAATATTTGGAAGAATGTCAGAAACCAAGCAGATCTCGCCCTCCATTGACTACCATATTATTTATTTTTCCTATTACTGACATTCTTCCAAATATTTTCTTGATGATGACAGAAATTTCATCCCTTTTTTATTTTATCCCTTTAAAATATAACAGCTTATTCTTATATTTTAACGTTTTATATATAACTGCTCTAATTTCTTTAACTTTAAATTAAACTAATAATTTGCTCATCACCAAAAACATTTGCCAGACTTGTTCTATTTTTCTTTCTTCACAAAAGAATATATATATATATATATATATATATATATATATATATATACACTCTTTAAAAACAAAAAAAAACAAAAAAACTTTTTAATAAAACTTTCAGGTTTTTCAGATATAGGTTTACAGACTCAATTTTGTTAAATGGAAAACAGCATCCAGGATATTATGGGATAACTATTTGTTTAAATAAATGTACTGCTGAACTCATTTACAATTTTTTTTTTCACAAAGCATCATGCATATATGGTAAATATCTAAATAATGTGATTTCTCATTTCCAGTTCTGATGAGCCCAGTGTTGTGTCAGGATGAGGAGAGTGTAATTACAGTATGCCAAGAGGAAGATAAAGACCTCAGAGTGGACTGCCTTCTGGAGCCCAAACCCAACTACCACACAGACTATGAGTTCTCCATGTCCAAAGGCCAAAAAGAGACCATCATAAACACAAACATCTCTGGAATCATGCCTGAACCCAAGTTCAGGCACAACACATTTGTGACAGAGCTCGAACCATACGGATTCAGGCTGACCATTATGAGCTTCTCCATCACTGAGAATACAACGTTCATTTGTAAAGTAACCAAGATCCAGAAGACTCTGTTTGTTGAATTAGGTACAAAAGCAGAGATAAATTTCTACTACATAAATCTAGAATGAATATTTTCTCTGCCTAAACCTGAACTTGTCTTTGCCTTCTAGATAGCATCCAGCCCTGCTCTGCCATCAGTGTGTTTCTGCTGGGTTATCCTTGGCTCAGTCTCCTGATTCCTCTGTGCATCATACATCTATCGGAAGCCTTTTAAGAACAGGATTCTCTGCTGGTCAGCTACAGGATGTGCAAATGCATTTCCAGACTCTAAATAAAGTATTTATGTAGATTTTGCAGCAAATTTCAGTATTTTTAAAAATGCTTTTCAATCTACATGCTCTGCCTTTACTGTGAAGTACCGGTTGCTGCCTTTATGAGGGTATTTATTTACTTTATGCCTTTTTACGTGTCTAGCCAAAGCACAAGTGAAGAAGACATGTCCTGTATGCAATAAGTATTTTTAGGGTTCTTGAATATTAAGGGGTGCCAACATTGTTGAGCAATTTTTCTGCTCCTTAGAAAAGTAAAAAAAGTTAATGTTACAATGATAGTGCCATCAATGCTTTCAATAAAATGCACAATACACAGTTTGTGTTAATTAGTGTGCAGATAAATACAGTACAGTCCAAAAGTTTGGAACCACTAAAAGAAGTTTCGTCTGCTCACCAAGGCTACATTTATTTAATTAAAAATACAGTAAAAAACAGTAATATTGTGAAATATTATTACAATTTAAAATAACTGTTTTCTATTTGAATATATTTCACAAAGTAATTTATTCCTGTGATGCAAAGCTGAATTTTCAGCATCATTACTCTAGTCTTCAGTGTCACATGATCCTTCAGAAATCATTCTAATATGCTGATCTGCTGCTCAAGAAACATTTAATGTGTACAATTGTACAAAATATTTGTGTACAATATTTTTTTTTCAGGATTATTTGATGAATAGAAAGTTCAAAAGAACAGTGTTTATCTGAAATCTAATCTTTTGTAACATTATAAATGTCTTTACTGCCACTTTTGATTGATTTAATGCATCCTTGCTGAATAAAAGTATTCATTTCTTTAATTTCTTTTCAAAACAATTAAAATTAAAATTCTTACTGACCCCAAACTTTTGAACGGTAGTGTATAATGCTACAGAAGCTTTGTATTTCAGATAAATGCTGTTCTTTTGAACTTTCTATTCATCAAGGAATCCTGAAAAAAAAAGTACACAACTGTTTTCAACATTGAAAATAATCATAAATGTTTATTGAGCAGCAAATCAGCATATTAGAATGATTTCTGAAGGATCATGTGACACTGAAGACTGGAGTAACGATGCTGAAAATTCAGCTTTGCATCACAGGAATAAATTACTTTGTCAAATATATTTAAATAGAACACAGTTATTTTAAATTGTAATAATATTTCACAATATTACTGTTTTTTACTGTATTTTTAATTAAATAAATGTAGCCTTGGTGAGCAGACGAAACTTCTTTTAAAAACATTAAAAATCTTAGTGGTTCCAAACTTTTGGACTGTACTGCACATAAATCCCACATTTTTTTGGCTAAATTATGGTTTTCCCAGCACATTTTCCTCTCAGTTCACTTGTTACATAGCTTAAAACTTTAAATAAGGTATCATTTTCATTTATTCAGTTTGTTTTTAGATGCTATCAATGTCATCTTAAGAAAATGTATCTTTAATAAAATCTATCACTGCTGTTACTGCCCTGGCCTTGCTTCATTTGTGAAATAAAATAAACCAGTAAAATAAAGAATGAAGTCAAAGTTGTCCTTTATGATTAGCTGATTAATGCCAAGATGTTAATAAATAGCCTACCATCCGCTTTAACATGACATAACTGAAGAAGTTCAAGACTTAAACACATTTTGAGAATGATCCCTTATCATATTCTACTAAGATCTATTAGCCTATCAGATTTTTTGCATGTCAATCAAACGGCCTTTTCCGCTCAAAGTGGGCGGTACTTGTCAAGACAATAAAAGCTGTTAAAAGCTCCAGAAAAGTAATCTTTCTTGAATAAAATACCTGGATACTAGTTTACAAAAGAAATGGCCTAAATGCCATAAATGCCAGATTTTCTGCCAGACCTTTAGCCACTCATTAAACACTCCCCTCAGGGTTTCCTTTATGTTAATCTGTTACCTGAAACAGTACAACACCGAAGCTCTCAGCTCCCTGTAGAAATGAAAAGCTCTACCCTCCTCGTTTCTTTTTTTGCTCCTTGGGTTAGGGTTTCTGGTTACTTTATTTTCCTCTGTCTACACCTTACAAACTCATTGAAAAGGCCTCCAAGTTCATCTGCTATCCCGGACTTAGCTTCCGGCTACCCATATATGTATTAATTACTGTGTGAATGCTCAAAATGATTGACATGCAAAGGGCGTCTCCACGAACCTTCTGATTGGCTAAGCACAGCATCTGACCGCTCGCCCACATTTACTAGACTGATATTTCAGTAGGTGATTTTTCTGTTATTTCGGTATTTTTGAGAGACGGTAGTGGGGTCATTTTATGCATGCATTCCATACAAATCGTTACCTCACATTTTGAATCTTTGTTAAATATAACAGGCATGATATAATAGTGTGCACAGTCTGTTCATGAAATGAAAGTGAAAGCATGTGTTTGTGCGTCAGCACAACTTATAATGCTGTTGGCAAAGACAAATGTAAGGAAGTGGAAGTAGAATTCTCTGAATGTACGCAAAGCAAGGTTGGTAAATTGCTTTTTTGTCGTAATTTTATGTACGCGCCGGTAGCAGACCGCAGTAAAGATAGTTTGCGGTTTGATATTCAGATTTCTTTTGGCTATAAATACGCAGTGCGCTGTCATAGACATGCAAATAATACCAAATATCGTTCTCCATGATTTGTGAATTAAGGTGACGCTGTCCTTTGGGCCGAAATCAGTTTTTTTTTTCGTAGCGACTCTTAATTTTATAATGGCTATATCTCCAAATGTTGGACACTTAGAGGAATGAAACTGGTGTCATCTTCACCAGCTTGATCTGTGAATTTTTTCACAGCAAAGCTCTTGTCCGTAAACCCCTTGGTAAGTCCGCCAGTAAGGAATGTGAAATAAAGGCGTTCTTCATGTTTAACGTCTATTACCAATGAACACGCAGACTGCTGGAATAAAATAACATTGTTTTAGGTCGAGCTCGATTTGTGAAAACTTTCACAATAGCATTTTATCTCGTGGTCGTGTTTCTCTTTGCTCTGCCCCCCGTTTTTTGTATAATATGATATATATATATATATATATATATATATATATATATATATATATATATATATATATATATATCACTTTCACAGTTCAGTACGGGTCAGCTGACCCATCCCAGGGTCACTAGCATCACTTTTCTGATCTGTGAAAACTTTCACAGTTCAGTACGGGTCAGCTGACCCATCCCAGGGTCACTAGAATCACTTTTCTGATCTGTGAAAACTTTCACAGTTCAGTACGGGTCAGCTGACCCATCCCTGGGTCACTAGCATCACTTTTCTGATCTGTGAAAACTTTCACAGTTCAGTACGGGTCAGCTGACCCTTCCCTGGGTCACTAACATCGCTATTCTGATCTGTGAAAACTTTCACAGTTCAGTACGGGTCAGCTGACCCATCCCTGGGTCACTAGCATCACTTTTCTGATCTGTGAAACCTTTCACAGTTGAGTTTTGGTCAGCTGACCCTTCCCTGGGTCATGTACATCACTATTCTGAACTGTGAAAGTTTACACAGATCAGAATAGTGATGTACATGACCCTGGGATGGGTCAGCTGACCCGTACTGAACTGTGAAAGTTTTCACAGATCAGAATAGTGATGCTAGTGACCCAGGGAAGGGTCAGCTGACCAAAACTCAACTGTGAAAGTTTTCACAGATCAGAATAGTGATGCTAGTGACCCAGGGATGGGTCAGCTGACCCGTACTGAACTGTGAAAGTTTTCACAGATCAGAAAAGTGATGCTAGTGACCCTGGGATGGGTCAGCTGACCCGTACTGAACTGTGAAAGTTTTCACAGATCAGAATAGTGATGCTAGTGACCCAGGGATGGGTCAGCTGACCCGTACTGAACTGTGAAAGTTTTCACAGATCAAAATAGTGATGTTAGTGACCCAGGGAGGGGTCAGCTGACCCGTACTGAACTGTGAAAGTTTTCACAGATGAGAATAGTGATGCTAGTGACCCAGGGAAGGGTCAGCTGCCCAAAACTCAACTGTGAAAGTTTTCACAGATCAGAATAGCGATGTTAGTGACCCTGGGATGGGTCAGCTGACCCGTACTGAACTGTGAAAGTTTTCACAGATGAGAATAGTGATGTACATTATCTGTACAAGGTCATTTATATATATATATATATATATATATATATATATATATATATATATATAATATTATACAAAAAACGGGGGGCAGAGCAAAGAGAAACACGACCACGAGATAAAATGCTATTGTGAAAGTTTTCACAAATCGAGCTCGACCTAAAACAATGTTATTTTATTCCAGCAGTCTGCGTGTTCATTGGTAATAGACGTTAAACATGAAGAACGCCTTTATTTCACATTCCTTACTGGCGGACTTACCAAGGGGTTTACGGACAAGAGCTTTGCTGTGAAAAAATTCACAGATCAAGCTGGTGAAGATGACACCAGTTTCATTCCTCTAAGTGTCCAACATTTGGAGATATAGCCATTATAAAATTAAGAGTCGCTACGAAAAAAAAAACTGATTTCGGCCCAAAGGACAGCGTCACCTTAATTCACAAATAATGGAGAACGATATTCGGTATTATTTGCATGTCTTTGACAGCGCACTGCGTATTTATAGCCAAAAGAAATCTGAATATCAAACCGCAAACTATCTTTACTGCGGTAAATAGCAGCCGCTAATAAATAGACTACGTGGTAAATGTTGTTCGTTTTAAACGGTGTCGAAGATTCTTGTTACCATTATCGTCCTCGGAGGTGCTGTGCACTGTTAATCAAGTAAAGTGTCAGCAATATATGTCTTTTTATCCTTTAAGCGGGTAATGTACACTACAATACACTCCTAAATCTCTTGTAGGAGGCATGAGAAATCATTTTTCATCCAGTTCTGTTATATCATTATCATAGTTTAGGCTTTTTGGAGTATTTGTGCTCAATTGAATTGGGCCAGTAGAAATCATGTTTTTAGGGAAGATCCTCTGGGCCCTCTGTACACAGCCCCCTTTCTCAATCTATGTATTTTGAGTTAAAAAAAAAATGTACAAATGTTAACATTCACATGTAATTCTGATATCATTGCACTTTGTTAACTACATCTTTGCATTTTTAACTAGATATTTTCTTGCAGGGTTTCACACAGCTCATTTTATGGTAGAATGGGGGTGTCTGACCAACCCTGCTCCTGGAGGGCTACCACCCTGTAGAGTTTAGCTCCAACCCTAACCAAACACACCTGAAAAATCTAACCAAAGTCTTCAGGATTATTTAGAAAAGTATGTTGTATCATACATTACATTATATGATTATTTAGAGATGAAGCTAAACCTTGCATGACGGTGGGTCTTAAGGGCTAGAGTTGCCCACCCCTAAGATTGAAGATGAGACAGTTCAGCAGTGTAAAAATATAAGAAATGTGCCTCATGTATATTTTGCATATATTTTTTGCATCAAATAAATCATAGAAATATTGATGACTTTGGTTTTTTATACTATAATATCCTGGAAGACACAACTAAAAAATTCCTTATCTTTTTGCTGTGTCATAGGTCTTTCTTGGCTAACTGAATACATTTTAAAGGGTTAGGCTATTTTAACATTTTACAACTTTAATTGTTATAAAAATTGTGTTGTGTAGGAACTGCAGTCTCAAAAAGGAGCAACCAGAGTTCATTGTCATCTCATACTGTTGTGTAAGTGCCAAAATGCCAGTGGAATTCAGTGGATGGGAGGCATACTGCGATAAGTCAAAGCACCTTAAACCAGGTCAAGAACCCAAAAAGAGCCACGGCTACACTATGTACCATGGGACACTCAAAACCAATGCCCCAGCTATCATATCATCAGGGTTTCGGCCCTCTCTTGGGGGAACTCTGGGTCCTGGAGTCTACTGTAGTAGGGACATTAACAAAGCAATGGGTTATCCAGGATGTGCTCCCAATGACAGAGTTGTGTTAAAGCTACGAGTAAGAGTGGGTAAAGTGAAGAAGATTGACAGACAAAACATGAACCTGATGACCTCATGGCATCAGAATGGATATGATACGGCCTGGTTACCTGCATCTGTTCTTGGACTTGAAGAGGACTGTGTTTTTGACCCAAAGAGACTCACTGTGATTGGGATAGCCCATTGCACAGACACCAGTGCGAAGAATTCTCTGGAAAGTCTCATAAAGCAGAAAAGCCAATCACAAGAACCAAAGGAGAAAGATCTGAAATTGTGTAAAGGCTGTGGAATGCAAACCCAGGATAAACACACAATGGAGAAATGCTGGTCCTGTAAAGCATCCATATGCCCCTTCATGAAGAATCATGTTTGCCGAAAGAAAGGGAAGTAACCATTACTGAGTACTCCAATTTAGTTAAATGACACACTTTAAATATCTGTGAAGTGATATTGAGCTTTGTTAAATGCACTTAATAAATAAAACATATTATTATACTTCAGGTAATTTTTAAAAGATTTTTTTTTTTCAAACCAACACTGCAGAAATGTTTTTTTATTATTATTATTTTTTTTTTATAGATATTGAATGTTGAACCATATATTTTATTGATATTTGATACCGAACCAAAACTGTAAATGTAACATTTAACAAATTTAATAAAATTCTGCTAATCAATATAGCAGTTAATTTGATCAGATTAATACTGTTAAGTTCAGTTGATTATTATAACTCCTTAACATTTGAAACAGATTGTGCCAAACATCATTATGAAAGTTTGAATTTATCACTGCAATGTAATTTGTTTTGTAATATTTTGGTGCAATTTTTTAAGCACTTAATAATACATGACAATAAATAAAGGTAATTTCTATTTATTCAAATATATTGTTTTTCTCTTCTGTTTTAATTCTGCTCTAACTTTTTGATTTACTGTTGAAATCTTGTTTTGCAACAATACTTAATATTGAGCACGTAAAGTTAGCACAATATTAAAACATGAAAGTGTAGCTTTTTTACTATGTCTAAAATCCTTAGTTAATTACAGAATTTAACAGTCTGGCACATTAACTCTTGCTATAAGCCAATACTAAGTGTAAACATGCTTAAGGCTTTCTGAGAGTCTGAAAAAAATGAAAGTGTAGTGGTGTAGACTGATTTACACAGAAATACCTATCAAATGTTTTCCTATAGTCTTATCTCTCTTCCTGCTTGGCATTCTGTTAAGTTTCCCATCCAGCAAGAAGCTATTTACCTGGAAAATATGGTATTTTAAAAGAAGCAATGAACTCTATAATAGACACCTTATTAAGTTGGGATCTAAAATGAAATGGGCCTTTGGTTTTAATAATAATTCCTCCTGCAAGATTTTCATTATAGTTCATGAAGTTCATAATTTACAGATTCTCTATTTACTTATTTATGTGTGATCTAATAATTTGTATAGCCTTTCATGAATATTTTTTAATGAGTTTTCAATGTAACTATTGTATAAAACATGCACCTGCCCTGGCAGCATCACCATTTACATATCAGTGTTAGTAAGAAATGTGGATCCTGGAATAGACATCAACAACATTTTCACTTATACTTCCCTCCCACCTCTGTTGCAGATGAAAAAATGTAAAGAACTGTTACAAAGGTTAAGTACAGATCAAGTTATTCAAGGTTAACAGGTTAAGATGGGATGGGAAATGATCAGAGCCTTTTTACCATTTTACATATAGCCAATGTTGGCTTGCTGGGAATGAAAAGCTTAAAGCCCTCAGGATTTCAATTTTGGAAAGGATGAAGAGAAGAGGATCAGTGTGCAATTTGTGTCAATCAGATATTGCCTTAAAAGCAAATTTTACATTGTATTTGTTAATAGAAGAAAATGTCTGACTTTTGCTTGCTGGCTGGATAAATATTGAGAGTTAATGCCAGGTTCTCCTGAAATTTGTCCTTTGTTTTATATGTTTTTACAGTTTATGATACATATTTATCTAGTCATCTTATTTACCATAAAAATGTTTTTTAAAAAAACATAACTCAAAGATTTGTATGTGAAGTTTAATTTATTCATACCCAGTTTGTAGTACAATATGATCATCGTTTAAAAGCACATGAGCAGTTTAAATTTAAAAGCTGGTATAAAATTTTCAAAAATATTTCACAACTGTTAATTTTAAACTTCATGGGAAAGCACAATTAATAACGCTCATGACAGGCACCACGCGCTCCTTGCGTTTTTGGGCGTATTTCATCAATGACTGTGATTCGTGTTGGATCCCAAACACAGTCTTCCTCAAGACCGCTTGGCACCATTCCACAGTTTGGAGGGCACCAGGCAGTGTCGTACCCATGATCATGCCAGGTTTTCTGCATTGGATGATTTTGACGGTCAATCTTTTTCACTTTCCCAACATTGACCCTCACTCTCAGAACCACTCTCTGGTCCTCAGGTAAATCCAGAGGGTATCTGGAGGCCTTCTTTATATCTCGGCTGAGGTAGACACCAGGCCCAAGCATCCCTTTAGAAGACCGTTTGAAGCCAGAGACTTTGATTTTTTGAGCAGCCTCCCTTGTTGTGCCATGGTACATTCTGTAGACATTACCCTCAGCTGGTTCTATGGTACTCGCAAGACATGGTGGAGCACCTGCACTCAAGTCGTCTTCAGCCCACATGTTTGAATCTAAACAAATAAAATCTTAAAAAATGTAATAGAACATAATGACCAAAAGAAGCATCAAATACATTTTCACAAAGACAAAGTGGTGCCTTACCTCTGATGTCGCTTCTAACGATGATCGCTTCCTTCTGAAAGCAGGTCTATAAATGGCACATTTTTCTGGGTGTGTCCATGACGGAAGGTTCAGTTAGTTTTTTCCATCATGATGATAAACTTGTAATGCAAGAAGACATTTTATATTGAATTTCTGGGTGAACAGGTTATGATGTGATAAAAAAAACACCAACTCTATTTAACTTTATAAAATACTATATAAAATACATATATGTAATATAAAGTTTCGATATAAATATAGTAATAAAATGAAAAAATAAAATAAAATGAAAACACATATAACATTGAAATTCATGTGCATTTTTCTCTTTTTCATTTCAAAAAATGTTAAGTTTCATTTTTGCTGTAGAGGACTCTTTTCCTGTAAATGCCCCACCTAATTATACATAGCTGTGACAGATGTCTGAGCAACGCAGGTTAACAAACAATAAGTACAATTGATCTGATGTGTTTAAACAAATACGATCAACACATGACTTTAAAAATGCACTTTCATTTGAGGTCTAACATTAAAAATGAAAGTGAAAAAGTTGAATATCGCTGTTTCAAAGTTCGCTCTCCAGATAACTGCCACATATTTCACAGGATATTTCAAGCACATTTGGAGGGTGACAAAAAAGAACTGTTTTCTTTATCTAACATATTTTGGATTAACATCACAATTGTATAACACTGTTAACATTTAACTTTGTAGAACTTTCTTATCAAGTTTACAATCTCTTATCCTACTGCTTTGCATTTTTGTTCCAAAAATATGAATATTTGCATGCCAATATAGAATAAACGAGGAATAAACAAAAAGATGAATGGTGTTATAGTAGTATATGAAGACATGCTTATCAGCATGTGTCAGATTATAAAAATATATCATATATATCAGGCCTTTAACTTACTATGTGTTTTTGTATTATGATTGTTACACAATAAACATTATAAAATGCTAAAAATCCCAATTTAATAATGGACAGTTTGCTGCATTTAAAAAATGTCTGGTCATAATTTTATTGTATATATTAAAAAAAAAAAAAAAAAAAAAAATTCACTTAATACTTACTTTTAAAATGTTCTGTCCAATCATCATGATCAACACTATATACTAACAAGAGACAGCTTTTAATAATATAAGTCCATTTGTGTCAGACCATCAGAGAACACTGGCTGGTTATGTACTTGCTCAAAATTTGATTTTGGATCATTTTTTAACCAAAAAAAAGTTACAGACTGTAGCTTTTAATATTTTATAATAGTATGTGTCACATCCACTTGCTTGATTGCCCATGATCTCCATTAGAGGGCACTCCTTCTGACTCCTGTGCTATTTTATCATGGACTGCATAACCACCTGCCTGGACTCATTATGCTTGATTACATTCAGCTGTGTCTCATTTCCTTGTTAACCCTCAAACCTCAAACTCAATGCTTTTGTGTTCTCTTTCACCCAAGAAACTTTTGACTGGTTCATCTCTTATGATTGTGCCTATATAGTTTACAAACAGGGATAAAAAAAAATTTGAATCAAATATAATATTTTTATTTGATGTTTACTGTTTGGGGATTATTTTATGGTGCCAAAATCTCAAAGATTATTTACTTAACAGTAGGCTACACCAAAAGGCTAAATATGTAATGTGTACTTCTAATTTATTGCTTTAACAGTTTAACTAATCAAGAGCAAAAAAAAAAAAAAAAAAAAAAAATGTGTGTAGCCTATGTATATTACATGATAAAAATGTTTTTTTGACCAGTTTTAAAGTTTTATTGCATTTTTGTTCCTGAGATCAGTAGGCCTAATCCAGATTTTCAATCTAACTAAAAAGTTTTGAACAACACAAACTGATGATTTTATCCAGATCAAAAGCAAGATTGGATTTGGGATCTAATATGATTTTAGAAAAAAAAATTCCCCTTTGGAACAACCCATATGCATCGACGTCACTTTCCCGCCGAAAGCGCAATCCCTCAGCTGGACTGAGTGGCTAAAAAACCTGCCGCATGACTGGATTTAATTGGGGAAACTGCGAAAACTCGAGTAAAACAAACGATTACACTAAAGGTTGGACTCGAAAGTGTTCCTTGCAACTTGTCAAATAAACCTAATCCATGGATATTGACATGCAGCCAGGAGTCGTGTTTCCTGACATGTATAGGCTATGTGCCTGATTTCAACGCCGGGGAAACACATAAAGCAAATCTGCCTGTGAATATTTTATATAACAATATAGGCTAAGTTTAAATCCGAGTAATCGCTTATATCAATGTTATATCGTCATATTGTCCAGCCCTAAAACTTATATTTATAGTATAGTTTTTGTCAGTGTTTATTTAAAAACACCCAATTATGCAGAATATAAGATGGAAAATATTTAATTGATGAGTTGTCAACATAATATATAACAATTCAATATATACGGTATGATTTTACCTCAAAATCCAACAATTCGACACAAAATAACTGCAAATCCATGTTTATCTGCTGAAGTCAAGTTGTTTCTGTGAATTGCAGCGATACATTTGTTTCTTTTTTCTGTAGCTTTCGGCACTCTTTAAATATATACCTCAGGTTTTGTGTCAAAGCTATTTATACAGTCAGTCGCAAAGCTCTTTTCCGTTTTGGATGTGTTTTGTGTGTTTTTCGCGACATTCTTGCTGAAAACCAATGCTGCCGCTCAGTCTTTTGCCACTCAGTGGGCGTGACCGCAGTCTAATGGTCGACGGTGACGTCACGTGCATACCCTCTATAGCCGAAATGCAATTACTTTTGAACAACTGACCCCAGGTTTATCATGTTGAAAGGGCCATGAAAATATTTTAATTAGAGATTTTAGCATTTATAGGAATATCCTGTTTTTAGATCTTCAAGGACAAATTTAGACTGTATGAAAGGATGTTTATCCTGAGGAAATTTCTAGTCCAGCCTTTTTGATTACAATGAAAATCACCCTTTTATCATCAAAACATTTGCATAACAAGGAAAAACGCTGGTTAAAAATGTTAATCTAAAAAAGTGCTTCATGCGGTATATAAATTGAGTGATTTTATTCAATTCAAAATTATTGTAGCATTTCGAAGAAGCATGGCTCTCATAAAACGTAAATGTTTTATAACTTCGGCATTAGGTCAAAAAAAAAAAAAAAAAAAAAAAAGGAAGGACCTAGGAAGATCTAAACACGGATATAGTACACTGTAAAAAATTTACCGTAAAATTTACAGTAACTTACTGGCAACAATTAGCCAGTAAGTTACTGTGAATACGTTTTACAGTAAGGGTACTGTACTTCCATTTACAGTATTTTATGTATACACTGTGAAATCAAAAACAGTTAAATACTGTGATTTTAGTTGTATTTACAGTAACTTACTGGCTAATTGTTGCCAGTAAGTTACTGTGAATACGTTTTACAGTAAGGGTACTGTACTTCCATTTACAGTATTTTATGTATACACTGTGAAATCAAAAACAATTAAATACTGTGATTTTAGTTGTATTTACAGTAACTTACTGGCTAATTGTTGCCAGTAAGTTACTGTGAATATGTTTTACAGTAAGGGTACTGTACTTCCATTTACAGTATTTTGTGTATTCACTGTAAAATAAAAAACAATTAAACACTGTGATTTTAGTTGTATTTACAGTATTGATTGTTTTACTGTAGAAGAAAAAAATAAATACTGTGATTTCAATTGCATTTACATACATTAATTGCATTCAGTATCTCACTGTACAATTTAAATACTGTATCACTGTGATTTAATATTAGCCATCATTAAAAGAATCACCCATATTCTAAAACATTGCAATCAACTGCAGACAATAATAAAATTGTTAACAGTTATTTATTTAAAAACATTTGGTGAACAGGAATGACAAAACAGGTACAACATAAAGGGATAATGGACATTGGACAACATGCCATTATACCATCCAAAGTTAACGAACATTCTGTGTTCCATGCACAGAATCCATGCAGAACTGAACACTTAATTCTCTGCTATAAAACATTATAAATTCTAATTGTTATAAGGAATTGTATTGGTTTGGTTAATACATTTGCAGATCAAAATATGTAATGGAAACCAATAGATGCCCTCATTAAATTATGATAGAAAATGGCTAGAAACACACTGCATCCATGAAATCATCAGCATTGTTACTTTGTACAATAAGCCAATACATTAACATTACCATGCAACCAAGTGTTATTAAGTTATGAGTACAGAAAATTGAACACATGAATTCATAAATCAAACACATTCATAGACCAAACAATACAATCAATAAATAAATGTAACCAAATGATTAATGTTTTATTCTTTTTATTGAAAAAGTGTTTCATCATTAGAGAGATGGGTATAGTTAAATAATGATTTTATCAATTATATTTATACTCTTATGATTACTACTCTCCAAAATTTAGCACAAAAATGACAAATATGTGAAAAAAGATTCAGCAGATATTTTATTACTTTATTTGCAAAAAAATGTTTTAAACCATTTCCTAAGTGTCCTGTATGAGTAATATATACTGAGGTAATGTGCTTTAATACTGCTTTACTAGAACTTTTACCAGACGATATCACAATTACCAAAGATATACAGTCCTTGAGCTTCCCAAAAGATAAAAAAAATCTAGAAGATGACATTCATAAAGAGTAAAAGATATGTATAAAGAGCAATATAGAGATTTTTAGCATTTCTTCAAATAATAGTTTGGCCCACCCAAAAATACATGTACAGTTTTTGTTCAAGAAAATTAACATGTGGACTTTCTCAGGAAGAATTTGAGATCTCTCATTACCGTGTCCTCAGCTGTGTAGAACACTCTTTCCAACAGTGTTGAGGAGGAAGATGATGGAGAGCTGTGAGAGAAGAGGAAGTGTGTCTTTCTCAGGCTCTTCTGAGGCAAGGATCACTTTGGATTTTTGCAAACTGGAAGCTAAAAACAATGTTATTGTAGTAGTTGTTGTAGTCAGGTTTATTATTTGTTAGAAAGGAATGAGGAAAGCGTGTCTAACTTACATGTTCCTCCTCCTCTTCATCTCGGTCACCACTGCCATCATCATCATCATCCTCCTCTGGCAGCTGAAAGAGAAGATTACATTGAAGCTGCATTTTTACTTTTGAAAGCAGTCTCTTCCACTTACCAAGGCTGCATTTGTTGAAAAATATAGTAAAATAATAATATTTTAAAGTAGTTTTACTTTAATATTCTAAACAAGTTTTACTATTAGCTGTTTCCTTACAGATTTTAAACACTGACTGAACGCAACTGCCTCTGACTAGGCGAGTTTAGGCAAGATCAGTTAAATTACCGAATTACATTTATAATCGTGTCACTGTCAGACTTTTTTCACCTTTCCCTTAAATCTAGGGTCTATCATAGCAGCATCCTCAAAAAATACATCTTCATGTACACGAAAGCACAAAAAAAATAATTTAAGAAAAAAATACAGTAAGGGCATATTTCATGTAGCCTAAATGAATTGTGATTTATAAAGTTTTTTGAATTCTTCAAAGTATTTTGAAATCATTAAAATATTATCATGTATATATTGTAAGTTATAAAATTGTTTTTATCATGACATGAGTTCATGTCGTTCCAAACCTGTTAAGACTTTCATTCATCTTCAAGACACAAATAAAGTCTACACAACTGCCACTTTGATGTTTAAAATAAAATTATTTCATACAGATCGTAAATCTAATCTAATTGAGAGGTTTAGTCCAAATTTTCTGAATAAACTTGATCACCTTATATAATAAACAAATTCAACACACTAGTGCATATACAAACAAGTTGAGCTTCCATTTTCCATTGTTTGCTAATTAATGTTTATATGTGAATAAAAGTCTAAACTCAAACTGTATATTGCATTAAGCGAACAAGTCTCTTCAGAAAATTTGGACTAAACTGCTCCATTCATATGGATCACTTTTACAATCACTTTATGAACTTTTTGAAGTGTCAAAGTGTTAGATGCATGGTCTGTAAATTGAGGGATGGAAAGCTCTCAGATTTCATTAAAATATCTTCACTTATGTTTCGAAGATGAACTACACAGTCTTGGATGTTCAGAATGACATAAGGATGAGTCTTTTTTTTTTTCTTCATTTTTGTGTGAACTAACCCTTTAGGCAGGCGTACACTGTGAAAGTTCGAACAAAGTTTGTGAGCCCTTGCATACAAGTTAGTTAACCCGATAATCATGTCAAAACAATTGGCACATTGCACGACTGCACTACACAGCTTTTCTTTGTTTTAAAAACAGACTTAACATTTATCTATTATGGGTCCTAATTAGGAGACGATGAGGACATTAAGCTTTGTGCCATGCTGTTTATATTTAAGCAGTAAAAATGCTCATTTCAACGGCCAAAACAAGGAGCTTGTGGATAAGATGATGAGTGGAAGGAGATTTTGGATTGTATTTGATAGTATCAAACAGATTTTAAAAAAGTTTTAAACATGCCCTTTCAATCTGAATTAAATAATTAAATTCATTCCAATTAACATGTGACTTTATATTCCATCTGTGCTACTAGTCTGATTAAAGTCTGATTATTAGAACCCATGTAAACACAGCTAATGTTGCTGCTATAGCTTTAGATTTTAAAAAAAGTTATAGAGTTGCCAAGCAGCCTATGTGATCTGATTGTGTATCATTTGTAAAGGATAAGTAAAGGATGACAGAATTTTCATTTTTGGGTGAACTATCCCTTTAAGTCACATGCAACGATGTCATCAGAATAAATTTGCCAAATCAGATTTTAAAATTTCATTCTGATTGTAAGGGGTGGTTTAAACCTTTTCTAATCTGTTCGATAGGACATGTAAACACTTGATTAAAAACTGAAATTTGAAAGTGTAAAGCATGTGGAATGATGTAGAAATGATGCAATGACGTACGAAATCAGCCATTGCTGTTGAATGAATGGAGTGTAATAAATGACTATTTTCATAAAATTTTAAAATGCTTGTTTTTAGTTTTAAGCATTTTTACTGCTTGATAAATATAAGCAGCACGGCACATACTGTAGCTTCATGTTCTCTGCGTCTCCTAATCAGGACCTGGAATGATAAATATAAAGTCTGCTTTTTGAAACAGAAAAGAAACAATGACAGGATGATGGTTAATATGCACCAACAACAGGAAAGTCTGTAATTTTGGACAGACAGTGCATTTTAAGATATCAAATCTGATCTCTAAATAAATGTACACATCAACTATGTTCAGATTCATCAATCAGTGATTTCATTTTGACTTAAATAAAAAGTGTAAATGTATCAAATAGTAAAATTGCTGACCCCTCAAATTCAGAATTATTAACATCTCTTTGTCTCTGTGAGTAATTGAATTGTGAAATTCAACCCTGTGAATTACCTGTTTGTCCTTCTGAGCCTTTTAACGAGAAGGCATCTTTTATGGCTGGATGCTGATTGACACACCTTTTGACCATGTTCTCACATCCAGGCCAACAAAATGATCAAGTAGACCTGAAACAAATGACCCATGATTGAAATCAATTTAAATACATTTAGTCTTACCTAAGTGATATTGGAAAAATTAAGGCATAGTTTTTCACCCAGGATATGCTGCTTCTCCTGGAACATAGTCCTCATGATGAATGATCTCTAGATCCTGGACCCGTGCAGTCCACCTGGAGATTATCTGAATGACATGTGGTTGTATATAAAGGGTAACGTTAATTAAAGACTGAACGTTACATACATACCGATAGCAGTCAGAAACGAATTTAATACCCACCCCTGCTTTTAATCATCAATTATTGTCATGGCATCATGACTGTCTCTCCTCAGCTGCTGAAAATAAAAAGTATGTTAGATTTATAGGAATGAATAGACTCACACATAACGTTAAACCAGTAAGTGGCGACAAACGAGAATATTTTGTCATAAACAACTCTAAATCATTGACTTACCTGGATTATTGGCAGTCATAATTTTAGTAAACAAATCGTTAAGTAATCAGTGTTGGGGAGTAACGGAATACATGTACCGGCGTTACGTATTCAGAATACAAATTATGAGTAACTGTATTCCGTTACAGTTACAATTTAAATGGTATTTAGAATACAGTTACATTGTTGAAATCAATGGATTACATGAGGATACTTCTCTGTTTCACAATCTCTAAATAACGTTTATATATATATATATACATATATATATATATATATATATATATATATATATATATATATATATAAAAAATTAAGGCAACTTCATGCATTTCCCAGAAGCCCCAATATAAAAACGAAAAAATGTGCGGTTTGCGTGATCAGTCGGAAGAGGAGCAGCGGGAGCTCAGCTACAGGTAGAGATGGAGCCGAAACAACAGAGCCAGGGCAAGAATGCGTTTATATCTTGGAAATTTAAACAGCATTTCACACTAAAAAAAAAGGGAGAACGAAATATATCTGTGCAATGCAACCTCTGCTTACCAGCAACCAACCTCCTTTCAGCGTCCAAAGACTCCACTTCCAACCTGAAGAAGCATCTTAAAGTAAGTAATTTTTTTCTTTAAATTAGCCAGGTTTAGTCGTCTGCTGTAGTTTTACTGGTCACCTTGCTATTTTATAGTTGTATCAGGTAGCTACCAGGTCTGTAACGATATGCAATGTGATATGAAACCGAAATCACGATGACACTCATATCGACGAACTGCGAAAAAACTTTTTTTTCTAAATGTCGACAAAAAACTATTTTGAAATGACGGTGTTATGCGACTAAAACTTCATTTTTTTTTCCTCTCGCGAAAAGTAAAATCATTCCAAAAACCATGGCAACGGACATTGGTAGGTTTATGTACTATATCCCAGCCACTGCGCTGGCCATTATTATTAATTGATGGAAATGTATGTGTGTTTTCCAAGCATTAATGGTAAGGAACGACCCTTGTTATACTTGTGAGTGGCACATATGAGGTGTTTCAGCACTAAAAGACTGCTTTAAAACTTTCACAGAGACCTCAAACAGAAAGCACAAAGGCTTTCTGTAAAGTGAATTTCGTTTTGTATTAATTTTATTTTAATTTTAATCAACGTTTCATCAAAAAATTTCATGGATTTAATAAATAAGTAAATATAGCATACTCATACCACTTGGCTAGCAACATGGGTTCAGGATAGTGCTAAAACAATTTCAGTGTTATTAATTTGTGCTCTTTGTGTCTTTCTTTATTTTAGAGGAAGCATTCCAGTGTCTTGCATAGAGCAGAAATGGCATCAGATGATGGTGGTGAAGGAAGTGCCATGCCCACCCCACCTCCTCTCAAACAAGCAACACTCAGCAGCACCTCAGCATCAATCACCCAAAATAAAGTAAACTCCTTGGTTCTTAAGTTCATAATTGCAGATGTGCAGCCCTTTTCTTTAGTGGACAATGCCTCATTCGGTGAGATGATTGCAGGAATTAGTGGGGGTAGGACACACATGTGCAGAAAAACACTGATGCAGCGCATTGAAAGGGGATTTCAAAATATGAAGGAGGCAATTACTGAAACTCTTCAGGATGTTCAAACCGTGTGCACAACAGCAGATATATGGACGGCTCATCATAGGAGTTTCATGGGAATCACGTGTCATTGGATTGAGCCAGAGACATTAGATCGAAAGTCTGCTGCATTGGCATGTGAAAGGATAAGGGGCCGCCACACCTATGATGTCATTGCTGCCAAAGTTAGTCAGATTCATGCAGAATTCCAGATCCAAGGCAAAGTCAGTGCCACAGTCACTGACAATGGTAGCAATTTCGTTAAGGCATTCAGTGAATATGGAGGCTGTGAAATGGATGATGAGATGGATAACACAGATGATGTGCAGTTTGCTGATGTCTCTGCAGTTCTTCAGGAAGAGCAAGAGGAAGAGGAGCTAAACTTTTTTTTGCCACCTCACCATCGATGTGCCGCGCATACCTTGAATCTTATTGCCACAACTGATCTTGACAAAGCTGCCTCACAGGGTGTTTCTCGAAAATTATACAGAAGTGCAATGTCTAAATGTGCTGCAATCTGGAATAAGGCTCATCGCTCATCAGGTGCTGCTGATGCAATTGAGGAAATTGCCCAAATGAGATGTTTGGTACCTTCAGTGACTAGGTGGAGCTCAGAGTATCATGCAATCGAGAAGTTGATGAGTCTCACTGAGAGTCAGCTCAATGGAATCTGTGACCAGCTGAAATTGGCCAAACTGCATCCTCAAGAGACAATGTTTCTAATAGAGTACACAGCCATACTGAAACCTCTTGCCTACTCAATCAACCTGCTCCAGGGAGAAAAGAACTGTTACTTTGGATACATAGTTCCCACCATTCTCAGCCTAAAAGCCAAGTTAGCTGAAAAGTTGACCCAAGTGCAGTTCTCAGCCCACATCCTCTCAGCTGTTATAAAAGCCATTGACACTCGATTTGGGCAGGTGTTGGCCTCCCATGAGGCAAGGATGGCGGCTTCCACCATCCCAAAGTTTCGACTGTGGTGGCTTGCTGATGAAGAGAGGGGAGCCATGAAAACAGCAATGGTCCAAGAGTCTCGTCTTCTTCATAAAGAGCCTTCTGAGGATGCCGGCACCACTGGAAATGCAGCAGTTGGAGGTGATCCAGAAGATGATGAAAACTTCTTCACTTTTGAGACAACACAGATGACAAGTTCATCAGCGGAGGAAGAGGTGCAGAGGTATCTCCAGGATCCAGACAAGTCATTGGCTTCATTGAAGATGTATCCAATGATCAGAGACCTCTTCTTAAAGTACAATACTACTCTGCCATCAAGTGCTCCTGTCGAGCGGCTTTTTAGCCAGGGAGGACTTATTTTTACTCCACATCGTAACAAAATGACAGATAAGCACTTTGAGCAGGCTCTCCTGCTGCGATACAACCGACTTTTCTGGAGTGTTGACATGTAGAGTAGGTGGGTCAAATATGTAGGTAGGTGGTTCAAAACATATTGGTCTTTAGGTTCATAGGCTTTTTTAAAGCATGTAAATTGGCAATCTCATTATTATAAAACCAATTGTCTTTTTTTTCACCTGACATTCATATAAAATCAACACCTTACAATGCCTACTGCAAATGTTAGAAAAAAAGTTTTTCACCCTATGTTATGTTCAACTTTGACATTTTGGATAGGCTGATTTGCTGCTAGCCTTTGTTGTTACATTACCAAGAATGTTTTTCAATATAACATTGTTTCATGAGGGTAAAATTATATTTGGTGGCATAGTTTAAAAAAATAATATTATTTTGCCATCACATTCAGTTTGAGACTGTTTTATTTTGATGGACCATTATTAGTGTGTCTATCTTGATGAAAGAACATTAATGTGAATATAGTCAGCTGTAACAATCTGGACATTTTTTTTAATGGAAGATTTACAGAAACAGAATTTTCAATTTTTCGGAAAATTCATAAATTCTTCTCTTTTTTAACCAAGCAAAACATCTTTTGCATAAACACCCTCATAGTCTTTGTTCCTCTACAGAAAATTTAAAAATGTTGCACTTTCAGGGAGACTTGGGCCTAACACATTCAGCCAGTTGGACTTGGAACAGAAAAACACACCAGAATAGGCCTGTTTAGTAAGCAGGATTTGATGGCCGCATTCCTACACTTCTAAAATGCAATTCAATGTGGAAGTAATCCAAGTATTCAGAATACGTTACTCAGATTGAGTAACGTAACGGAATACGTTACAAATTACATTTTTGGGCATGTATTCTGTATTCTGTAACGGAATACATTTTGAAAGTAACCTTCCCAACACTGTAAGTAATTAATCGTGTCTGATTAACGTTAACCGTTTTATACACATTTTATTGAGTTTTCAATGGTTCACGTGAGCTTCATGGAGGCCAGGCAGGGTCTAAAATGAACAAACACTCTACTACAGTTGCCGTTTAACGAATATAAGTGATTATTCTGCTGTTTATAGCATTGAACAGTTAACATTACATTTAAAATAACTAAAAGAAAAATGTAAAACTGTCTCAGATTTGAACGTTACCGCCTCACGGGAGACAGCGCTCGTGCGCACATTAACCAAACGGAATTTATTTATGAAATACATTTAGAAAACCAAAAACACTGCACTAACATTACTCATCACAAGTGATATTTAGTGTCACATGGGCAAAAACGATGAATAAAAGCAGATTTGTAGGGCTTACCTTTTACTGTGTCCGTCTGCTGGAGGTCGACCCTTACAGAACCAAATGATGCGCATGCGCAGTACTCAAGATTCTCTGAAAGTCCGTTTGACTTGCTTGTTTAAAATTTCGAATTTGTCTCGCGCATGCTCCATCCAATAAATATCCGTAATTCACAAACACAACATATATATAATATATAAACAAGTCTGTAACTTTTGGCACTCTAGCAGTTCATAAACAAAACGGCATGCATTTTGCGGAAGAACATTGTAGCCGGAGCTACTTCTCTCTGTTTATGTCTATGACGAGTCACGCAGGTACTGTGATACTCCGCAGCGGTTCCTACCAGACTGGTCTAAAATAGTCCGAATATACACACTTATTCTAGGTGTACCATTACCATAATAATTCAGGGTAAGACAAAAACACGGTTTGGAAAATAGATTCATGTTGTACATTCCCATTGTATATTTTTTTGTAAATTTTGAACACAAAAAGTTACACATCTGGAATATATTGTTAGACCATGTCAGGGGAGACTTTGGAGATTAAGATAAGGCTTATCAACTATTTTATTGCCCTGTTAACACCCATTTACACCCAAACACCCATTTACAGTCACAAAACAAACAAACAAAAAATATTCTTGGAATCTTATGTGAATTCTTTAAAAAAATATATATTGTATGGAATAGAAAGCACCTGCAGCAGGTGCATCAGAGTACAAGTTACATGACACATTTTAATTTATTAATATTATACTTTTACTTAAAGCTCACCATCGAGTATTTACATCATATTCCGGTAATGAATTCTGAACAACAATAATCTGGAGCCGTCCATGTGAAAGGGGTACAAAGAAAGATATGATAAAAAAAGGAAAATTACAGTAGTTTACTTTACTATTTACAGTACTATAGTGGCTAAATTGTGATTTTTTTACAGTAATGCTTTGACTACTGTGATTTCAACTGTAATGCTTGGACTACTGTGATTTTTACAGTCTTACTGTAAACTTTACAATATTCTACTGTAAAAATCTTATACAGTAATGATACTGTGAAATCGACAGTAAATAACTGTAGATTTCACAACTTCTCTAAAGCACAGGGGTGCACAATAACCAAATTTCTGTACTATAGGTGCATTTTTCATGTAGGCTGTCTTTAATTTATTATTTTCATCTTTACTATTTCTTTTCTACATTCCAAAGCATAATATATTACTTTTTACTTCAAAACAGAGACACCCAGCATAGGTGAATAAAGTGTGAATGTAATGTAAAAAATAATGGTCACATTGTACTAATCCCACATTGTTCTTATCTGGAAGATATCTAGAAATACATTTAAAAATTAAATTTTTATTTCTTCATTTCAAATACAAGAATACAGTGGTAGAATAAAAGTGTTTATGCAGCTGCTATGTATAGAACAGAACAAATGTTCAGACTGGCCTGACTGCCTGTTCCAGTATATCTCTCTCGTTTATGCCGGTTTATACCAAGTTATCCTTAAACTTTTCCTGGTAATCAAGAAAGCTTTATTGTATACACACATTTGTCTTCCATGCTGTTTTTGAAGGTATTGTAGGTTTGTGATTTGATCCTGAATGTTTTGATCATTTTTGTTCATTTCACAGCTCATTTGTACTCAAATCAGACTACAAATCTGTAACAATAAAAGTTTATATATCAAATAATTATAGGCCATTGGTTTAATCGGTTCAACATCTTCAGAGGATTCTACATGCATCTTGCTCTACAATTTCCTCTTGAATTGGATGAATTACATCAATGACTGTGATTCGTCTTGGATCCCAAACACAGAATTCTTCAAGACCACTTCGCACCATCCCACAGTTTGGAGGGCACCAAGCAGTGTCATACCCATAATCATGCCAGGTTTCCTGCAGTGGATGACGTTTATAGTCAATCTTTATCACTTTCCCAACATCAACCTTCACTCTCAGAACCACTCTCTGGCTCTCAGGTAAATCCAGAGGGTATCTGGAGGCCTTCTGTAGATCTCGGCTGAGGTAGACACCAGGCCCTAGCATCCCTTTATCAGACTGAAGGAAACCATACATAACAATTTGTTGCTCATTCTCCATAGATGTGCCATGATACATTTTGTAGACTTTGCCTTCCTCTGGAGCTGTATAGCTCTCAAGACATGGTGGAGCAGATGGACCCAAGTCATCTTCTTCCCACATGTTTGCACCTGAACCACAAATAATCGCATACATCGTATCAATCGTTACTATCACTTTTTATTTAATATAACACATCCTTGCTGAATAAAAGTATTATTTATTTAAAAAAAACGAAAGAGAAAAAATGACTGACCACAAACTTTTGAACGGTAGTGTATTTTAACACATGCAAAGTAACTTACCTCTGATGCTCTGAGTGCAGACCTTCTGAAAGTAGGTTTATGAAGGGTGTTACCACAACGGAAATTTTTCTCGAGCAAAAGAATAAGCTTTCAGTTTCTCTTTAACTTAAACTCTTTTATGAATGATTACATGTATATATGGACTTTGTAAAAGATAGTGCTATAAATTCTGTAAGATTTGGCAAATCTGCATTTTACCATTTTGTAAGAGCATGTTGTTTATTTGTTTTCTCCAAAAGCAAAGAGTAGGAGATGTTCCATCATCATAGTAACTTATGCTCCATGGCTAACCTGCTCCGGGGCAGGTTATGTTCTTGGTAAGAGGTCTCAAACTGAAACTAGACCAATCAGCTGTGGGCAAAGTTACACGTCTGATGCAATAAAGTCACTCCCCCAGTTTCTCTTGCTCCAAATTAAAGGTCACTATAGCATAGTTTAAATATAAAATTGTCTGGCTTTTAGTGATGATTATTTATTATAATTATTTTAAATGATTTACATATTATTTATATAATTATTATACCCCTAATCCATTACACGTGAGCAATTTTAGTTTAACAATTATTAGGCTATTATAGGCCTACATTTAGTTTAAATTAACATAAATATATACAGATAATATAATAAGTAATATAAATAAGATTTGGATTCAGTAAAGCTTTAAAACTACATGTGAGCTTACAAGTCTGAGTCTCTGTATATCTAGACTATATATATTATTAACAATATAAACTAACTTCACAACGTTCACTTGCACTGTTGTAACACGATATTTTCTTCTTTCTGTGTAAATGCTTGTATGTACTTCATATACTTCGAGCTACTTCGACAGAAATGAATCTTGCCAATTCTCTCACGAGAAGTGAATGTTAGTTTCACTGTTTCAAGGCTGTGAAAGGTTCAAGGTTGATTGGCTGTTCGCTACTGATGTCACACTTTCACGTGCATGTGCTCCATGAACTAAGGATCAAAGCCAGAGTTGACAGAGAAAGCTGGGGCACGTTCAAGCTCAAACCGGTATGCAAAGTTTTGCTACAGTTTCAGGGTTTAACGACATGTTTCCTGGAAACGGTGTGCAACAGGTTTGAGATACGTTTTCTCTTGTTTGGTGGATGTGTCAAAAATGTCAACCCAATCAGCATCAACATACATATAAACCACGCGGTATTAAAGAGACAGCTCGTAAATGTAATTAACAACAAAATAAATTCATAAGAGCATATTATTAGAGCAAGTATATTGTTTGCACATGTGTATTTACATTAATGGCAAAATAACTTAAACAATAAGAGCACAAGTATAGATCTGGAACTTCTTTAAGTCTGTCTAAATATCATTTCTTTGCAATGTCTTCTGGTCCATGTCCGAATGTGTGCTAGACACTGATTAAAGGTGCTAAAGAGGATCTTTTCCTCGACTGAGAAAAACAAAGACTGTTAGTGAGTTTTTGAAATGAGCGCATGCGTAAGAACAACCCCCCTCCTTCACAGCTCATTTCGAGACTTCGGTAAAGTTGGTTTTATATTCGCACATTCGGACTTCTGATAAATTCAGACTTTCCAATAAATGTGCAATAAATTAATGTTTGTGAATTTTAAGCAGCGACATGATATTGACAACCAATGATTGTCAACTTAAAACATTTTTCACAGTCGATCAAAATAGGCAAGTATTGTTTTAATGGCATATTTACTTGTGAATGTCCACTGAATGTCCAATGTAGTGTGATTAACAAGGCTATTGAATACAGATGTCCGAATGTGCGAATATAAAACCAACTTTACCGAAGTCATTTCGAGGGAACGCCTCCCAAAACTCGTGCACGAGTATTGGAACACGAGTGTTTACCACCGGCATTCGCTGTGTCGTGTTAGTGGATTCATTATGTCGGACTCACCGCAGGTAACTCATAATCTGCAGCTGTTACTCCTGTCTCCTGACAAAAACATTGCATGCGGCGCCTGTAGAGTGTGGAAAGTTAAGGCTCCGGTATACTTCAAACGAACTTCTTTTTCGTTCTTCGTTTAGGTGTAAAACGAAGTTCGAAATGCATGACCAGCGATACACTGTAAACGAACATCTGACGCTGCCCACACTGCTAAGAGCAACGTTTAGATGAATATGTAAATATGTGCCGTGGACTTTCTTCTCAGTAACAAAATAAACACAACAAAAATGAGAAAACAGCAAGCATTTATTATAGAAAGCATAAGAAAAGGGTCTGATCATAACAGCATGGGAATGTTAGCACGAGCTCTGCAAACTAGCCCTCCAGTCACGTCACGTCTTCATATAGCACTTTATTCAATGGATTGCTTAAAATCAAGCAGCTTTACAGTATCAAACATGAAAAACAGTGTTAGTGCCTCATTTTTTTACAAGCACAACTTCATTTTGTACTATAAAGCAGCTAGTGTGTTCATGTTTTCACCCGCAGAGCTCTTACCTCAACAAAATCTACAGACGAAATGAGTCAGAGATGCGCCCACGCGAGTGAAGGCGGAGCCTCATCACACACCTCCTGTTACGTTATCGTCACTGACCAATGGTAGTACGAAGGTGTTTTGGTGCTGGAACAAACTTTTCCTGAAAGTTCGCTTTGGCAAGCCGTTTTGAACTTCCAAAAAGAACACAAAACGAACTTCGTTTTGGCCTGATTTTGTTCAAAATGACGTCACATCAGTTCTTTCTTCGATTTCGTTTGAAGTATACCGGGGCCTTTACTGGAGCGCGCAGCCGCGCACGTCTTGCACAAGGAACGTCATGGCAGTGATTGACAAGCCAGAGGGCCAATCGTTTACGCGATGATCGCGTAAACGATTGGCTGATGTTTTTAAGGCCCTACCTCGTGCACAGATGATGTATATTAATATTATTCCTTTCAGTGCACCTAATAAATAGTCTTTTATCAGTTAGTAAAGACAGTTTCAAGTAATATTGCAAAAATGTATAAAACAAAACATCCTCTTTAGCACCTTTAATGTAACATAAAAATACTATACTATTTTGCTACTGTATTGTGGAGTGATACTTTCATAAACTTTCATAAACAAAGGCAAATGTTGTATCACAATAATTAGAAGTTTCCACAAATCCCTTCACTCGATTGGGATGTCCTCTTTTATTCTGGACAGCAGGGCAGTGACTGTAACATCGAGTGTATTTTGCAGTATTAAACACGTATTTATACTGATTTCATCAGGCTCCGAAAATTCTTCAGAAAGAACACAAAGAATGGCCTTCTCAGCTGCCATAGTTGCATCTCTTGCGTCATCACAACGGAGTGTTCAATGCACCACCGTTTCCGTTTAAAAAACGTTTTGCAACGTTTTGTCGGGGCTGAACGCAGCCCTGATGATCAGCGTCATGGTACCAACAAAGCCTGATTGGTTTGGTTTTGTCAACTCGAAACTAGTCCTGTAACCTTGAATTTGTTAAACTACCATCATATGAGCCCCTGGTTTCCTTAAGTAGGCCAAGGTAAAGTGCCACCAGCAGCTCTTAAATAAGCAGAGGCCGCAGGTGTTAGGAAGAATCAGGCTCCATGTTGACCCATTGGCAATACTCAGAAAAAAGAGAAAAGGGGAAACAAGAGAAAGAGCTGGGGCTCTTGCCACATGCATAGCCTGATATTGCTGAGTTCAACATGTTCCTGGGTCAACATTTTTGTTGATCCTGGAACAACATTCAAATCAACCAATCAAATTTGAGGGACAAAGTTCACAGATTATGTCAAGTTTAGGCTTAAAATCATGAATTGGTGCTTCTACATCAGTGTTATTCCTCTATCATTTCCCTCTAATTTTTGGGATAACTTATGGGTAGGGTTAGGTTTAGGGGTAGGAATAGGGTTAAGACTAAATTTTCAGACTAGAATGTTGTTCCAGGATCAACAATATATATTGACCCAGGAACGCGTCTAACTCAGCAATATCAGGACGTGCTTAACAAATGGTGTCAAGTGGTACATTATGTAGGATTTACCGCATTCTGGTACCGTACAGCTTTCGAGACATGGTGGAACAGCTGGGACTGGGAGTTATTTTCAGTTGTCATGTTTGAACCTGGACAACAATGATCTTTAATTCACACCCTGGTATGAATAAGATATTGATAAAAACTTAGATTACCACAAGTCATCAAAAATACAAGTGAGATATTACAAACACTGAATTATAAAGTACAGATGTAATACAGTCTCATATGTATAAAAATATTTACAGGCTTTATAAGAAGCACCAGGTATATTGTATCATAAATGATAAACAACTTAATTTCTTAATGAACTATTATGAAACATCATTTATAGATTTTGTATTTATGGAACATGTATATATGGACTTTTGTGAAGGATAGTGCTGTTTTATCATTTGGTAAAAGTGAGTTGTCTCTTTTTCTTCTACATACACAGGCAAAGAGAGTTGTTTCTCTATGATTCTCCAAGCCCAATATTTTGATACGTCTGAAATACAACAGGGTATGATTTGTGTCCATGGCACAGGTTTGTTGACCTTTATGAAACTTGTAACAGCAATACTCTTTTGTTATTCTTATGGGCAAAGTGTTGACTCTGGTCTTCATTGAGAAGCATTTTAATGCTATTTGAGCATAAGAAACAACATTTATGGGACAGTTTATGTCAGATTTTGTTGCTGATTTGAAATATGTTATTTAATTGTGAGTTCGCCATGCAGTTTTTGAGATTTCAGGATTCCCCCATTCAAATAGACAGGACTTGGTCTTGGATGCCCGAAATAGCTGCCCGAAGGCATTGCAAATACGGCTGCTGAGTGAACAGAATTTCCTTGAAAGGGACTTTGCTATAATAAATGATCTGTTGGGTATTTTTTGAGCTGAAACAGACACATTTTGGGGGCACCAGAGACTGATTTACATCTTGTAAAAGGGGCATAATAGGTCCCCTTTAAAGGTGTTCAGACTGAGTGCATGTGTGTGTTTTTCCACTTATGAGTCAACACCATCTGAAACAAAATACATACAATATGTTGGTTTTATGAGAAAAGAACAACAGATCTGCTCACTGATCTTTGTAGAAGTTTTGCCTTTGAGGAAAAGAAAATAATTTAATTCTTACATCTCAGAAACTGCAGAGTGTCTTCAGATAATAATTTCTGTGAACAAGCAAATAAATGCATCATACAGCTCCTGATCATACAGTGTGACAGAAGATACACAGTGATCATGGACTATTATTCTTTGAAGAATAAAAAACACTTTGGCTAGACAGTCCTGTAATTTCTTCCTGCAAGGTTTATGTGAGTATTTCAATAAGGATCAGTAACAAAAAGAACAGACAGGGTAAAACAACTTCTAAAAATGGGTAGATCATTTCAATGATCTGAATCCTCTGTGGATCCCAAACACAGTCTTCCTCAAGACCGCTTGGCACCATGCCACATTTTGGAGGGCACCAGGCAGTGTCGTACCCATGATCATGCCAGGTATCCTGGAGTGGATGGCCTTGGCGGTCAATCTTCTTCACTTTCCCAACATTGACCTTCACTTTCAGAACAACTCTCTGGTATGCACACAGATTCAGAGGATACCTGCAGGCCTTCTCTAGATCTCGGCTGAGGTAGACACCACGTCCCAGCATGCCATCATCAGACTGACGAAATCCCTCTTTTCTAATTTTCTTTGCAGCCTCCATGGATGTGCCATGATACATTGTGTAGACTTGACCTGATCTCGGATCTGTGTTGCTTTGGAGTAAAGTTGAACCATTTCCACCCCGCATGTCCGCACCTGGACAAATTACAAATAGTATCAATATCTTCAAAATATGCATAGAAACAAACAAATAATACGATTTATACTGGATCATACGTTTATTACAAAATAAATGATGTTCAAAAGAATCTTACATTTACATAACATCACCTGTAATGTATACAATCTATCTTGTATATAGAAATTTCACTTACCAATCCTCGAATTCAAAGCTATTTACGTGATATCTGATAAATGCCCAGTCCAGCTCTCTTTTAATAACAATGGTACTTGAGCAAACCTTTAGACCACGTAGACCAGTAAAAACATTACAATATAGTCTTAAACAGTGTCGTTGAGGGCATACAAGAATACTTCAAGCTGTTATTTGAACCAGCACTTTTCAAACTGTATGCTAGCCCTTTCTGAAAGTAAAAAATGGATTAAAGGAACTCACTTTAAAGGCACGGGTGATGTCACCAAGCGGCTGTCGCGTAACAGACTGTCGAAACCAATTAAAACCTTACTTTCAGCGGAGAGGGGTATTTCTCAACCAATCAAATCTTCCGTTTTTAGCTCATTTACACTATAAAACAATACACGTGCGAAAGGAGTGATGTAAAGGTGCGTTCACGCGGCCTCGTAATTCCTGTAGTTACGAGATTCTAGCTTGTAAAAAGCGTTCACGTCCTCGTAGAGCTCGTAATTACAGCTTGTAAGCTGGGAGTTTTCTGAAAGCTCCCAGATGTACCACGTGGCCGCGCTGTACCACCTGACCGCTGTAGATTCATTTAGGCGTCGATAGTGCTGCCATGGAAACGCATAATTCCCAGTTCAAGGACCAAAAGGACGTGAACAGCTCCGAATATAACGTCACGTGTTGTCATTTCAAGATTCCGGTAAATACGAGGTGACGTGAACGCAGCATTACTGGCCCTAAATGTTCTTCACTGCGTAACGTTAACATATTTAAACATAAGCTATCACACTTTATGGAAGTACTGACTATTCCAGTGCGCAATTCTGATGCTGGCTGTTGCATGTGTGTTTTTTTCTCCCCGTCCCTCTCTCTTTTACTTTCACTTTCCCAGTGAATCGCCATTGGTAATCCACGCTGACAATCATCACTATCGTCACCACTCCACTGCAACCAATCAGGCCAAAACCAAGAAGATTAAAATAACGCTCCAGTTCAACTGCTGTTGGTTTATTTGCTCTTTGATGCTAGTGTTGTTCGGTGTGGTGTTGGTGTACTTCGGAACTGAACAGGCTGAACGTTTGTTTTGTTTTTTTACTCCAATATAAATTCATAGATTTTCTAATTATTCATAAAGTCACCATTTAATAGTTTCCAGGTAAAAGACATGTGGAACAACATTAAGAAGAAAACAACAGTATGTTTTTATTTATTTCTTTATTATATCTTAATTTACACTATAGGCATATTAACACTTTTATACCAAAACCATTTTGCATTTTGATTTTACGTTGCTTCAGAAATAGAATTACAATAAGACACTATTATTAAAATCAATATTATTTGAATAAAATACAAAAAACAAAGCATTACTTATACTGTACATTTTTCTTTTTAGCAATGGATGAACAAGTAGTGTCAAAATTAAAAAAGGTAGGCCTATATGACAAAACTTCAAGGCAATTAAAATGTGTTTAAAGGACACATGAAATCAAAATTTCAATCAAAATATTTTGTTAGCTCAAATTGCTAGTTTTGTGGTGAACAATTCATCCGTGCAAGTCAATCCACACAAAAAAATGGTTTGGCTTCGTAATATTTAATTAAAATCTGAAAATGCTCCTCCCCTCTGCAACGGTGCCCCTTCTCTAATGACATCAGTTTGACGGCTTGGGTTGTAAACGCTTAAACCACTCCCCTCCGACTGTTAGTCTGCTATGAGGGAGATATGGAGAGGAGGAGCGCTAAAATAAACCTCTGCCCTCTATTCAATATTCCGTTTCACTTGGAAATACGTCACAGCACTGGAGAAAAGTTGTTTGCAACTTCCGGTTCACGCGGACTTTAAAGGCCCATTGAAGTGCCTTGAAAAGTGCAGCATTGTTCAGTATGTTGGACAGGAAGACAGGGTGGGGCATATCGAACAGCTCCTCCCCTTTGGCTTTAAAAAAAAAAAAAATCCAATAACCTTTAGTTTATATCACAGCTCAGCTAGAGCTACTGAGCTCGGTAAAGCTGCAGTTCCTCCTAATCACCATTTTTCCTCCTAATATCCTCCATTATACTTTAAAATACAGCATTCTGTGCAGAATTCAAATGGTTCCGTTACGTTTTGTGGTCTGCGCCGACTTGCGCTTATAATCCACTCTGCGCTATCGTGTCTCTAGACCGGAGCAGACACTAATGTGAAACCAGACTTCATTCGCCCCAAACGAAAAGCATATTTACACTGTCTGAATCGTTCACTATCCCCTATGCACTATGCGCAATTGTAAAGAACAGTAAATGTGTGAACAAGTGACCGATTTTAGCCACAGCTTCAGCGTCTATTCAGGGGGCAAGACGCTTAGATTCTAGAAAGCATTCGATTGGGCAGAAAATCTGACGAGAAGCTGAAGTGCAGAGTGATGTCACCAAGAGAATGTAAGTTTTGAAGGCTTATATCTTATAAATGTGAATTTTGTCATTGTTTTGGAGCACACTATAGCTTATCACCTTAAGGCTAATATATTCATACTAAAAGCCAAAAAACTTCCATTAAGATTTCATGGGGACTTTAAGGTAGGCATATTTTTGATTAATTTTATCATGTTATCAATGTTGCAAGACATGGTCAGCAGCAGAGCACTGTACTGTATAATGATCAAACTGACCGTGATCAAAATGATAAAACATTATACTGCTTATTGCTCAGCTAACAAAATCACATACTCCTTAGTTTGGACTTTGGACGAATTACATCAATGACTGTGATTCGTTTTGGATCCCAAACACAGTCTTGCTCAAGACCACTTCGCACCATCCCACAGTGTGGAGGGCACCAAGCAGTGTCATACTCATGATCATGCCAGGTTTTCTGCAATGGATGACCTTGATAATCAATCTTTTTCACCTTTCCAACATTAACCTTCACTCTCAGAACACTTCTCTGATGCACAGGTACATACACAGGGACATTAAAGGCCTTTTCTACATCTCGGCTGAGGAAGACTCCACGTCCAAGTATGCCATTAGACTGACAAAAGCCATGAGCTTTGATTTTTTCTGCATCCTCCTTAGATGTGCCATAAAACATTGTGTAGTTTTTACCTTCAACTGGATCAGCTAGAACAGTGTTTTGAAGGCTTGGTGGAATTACATCAATAATAGTGATTCGCTTTGGATCCCACACACAATCTTCTTCAAGACCACTTGACAACATCCCAGAGTTTGGAGGGCACCAGGCAGTGTCGTACCCATGATCATGCCAGGTCTTCTGCAGTGGATGACCTTGTTGGTCAATCTTCTTCACTTTCCCAACATCGACCTTCACTCTAATAACAACTCTCTCATGCGGCTTGTCAAGCGGGTATCTGCTGGCCTTGTTAAGATCTCGGCTGAGGTAGACGCCACATCCCAGCATTCCATCTTGAGATGGCTGAAAGCCAGAGACTTTGATCTGTTCTCCTGCTCTTTCAGTAGTCCCGTGATACATTCGGTATACTGTACCATTCACAGGCTCTGTATTGCTTTGGAGACACGACACACCTGGATACAAGTCACTCTCTGCCCACATGTTTAAACCTAAAGACAAAAAATAACCAATCTATAGTTTTCATGTTCAAGTTTGGATAACAGCAGAAATAGGAAGGGAACATTTAGAACATTTGTCTAAATAATCACATTCAGGGTATGTTACTTACCTGTATGATGACAAATTCAGTCTGAGCAGAGAACAATCATCTTGGACACACCTTTAACCAATAAGCTGAAGAAGCAGGGGGAAAAAGCATCTGTAGCAGCATGAGTCAGTATTAGCTTACAGTATATATTCTCTCTCTCTCTCTCTGACAACATATTTCACTTAGCCTATATAATTTTATTTCTAATTCATATAGGCTAATATAATTAATATAGTATTTCATATTTATATATGATATTGTTATTGTTTTATTTTAGATTACATGTCTAAATATTGTAATGACAACAAGAACTAGCTTAGTCTATATTCAGTATATAATTTACCCTAGTTTAGTTTCTGATTTACAGGACTGGAAACCCCTCATTTAATCAGATTAATGAACAATATACAACTCATCTCATATGATTCTAACGGATAAGATAAACACATTAAAGTATAGCTATTTAAAGAGGTCATGAACTGCATTTTTTTTTCATAATGTTCTCTGAGGTCCACCTATAATGTCAGCGTTTTGATTTTACATATCAAAAAACATCCTAATTTAGAAGAAATAGAAAGATTTGACCATCTCCACTCCGTTTTTTCAGTGTCGTGTTTTAAATAAAATGAAACGTGTTTTTATGTCTTACTGATGACAAAACATGTCGTTCCATCGAAGCTTTTATTCAGGATTACAGCGAATGACTTGGATAAAAACAAACAAAAACAAAAGCTCTAGGTGCTTTCTTCCGCATCCGATAATCCAAAGCATTAACCCCATAAATGCCGAAGCAAAAGAAAGAACAGCACTTCACAACTGTCACCGCTCGATTTGAGTGACAGTTTACTGGCTTACTACAAAAATAGCCTATGTTTTTGCTAATATTTCCATTTAGTTGTGAAAACTGTATTTCTGAATTTTATTTAAACATTCAAAACGTCCATTTTTAGAATGTTCTTTTTCTTGGTTTATGTGAACATTAAAGGAACATTCTATCATTTTGAAAATGCTATGAAAACATTATTTCTGAATGTTTTCTGAATGTTCAAAACGTTCAGTTTTTTTAATGTTTTAAGAACTTTTTTTGTTGGTTATGTAAAAATCCTCCAAACATTCACCCCAGAACATTGCTTATAACACTGTCTACTTATCCATCCACTCTCCACACCACTTTTCCTCTCTGGTCATGAAGTTGCTGGAGCCCACCATAGAGTGCCAAAGGGATGACGCGTTTTTGTAGGCCAACCCGGAAGTTAGCGGCGTACGGGTTCCCTCGATTGAAAGCCTATGCATTTTTCCCATAGACTTTTGGAAAATCGCAGAAAATAAGCTCTGTGTTTAACAAAGGGTTATGACACTTACACGTTTTGTCTAACAAGATAATCTTTACAAGTTAACACAACATTTATAGATTTTGAAGCCTAAATAAAGTCGTCAGATATAAAAGGCTAACAGTAGGCTATAAACGGACTACAGCACACCATGGTCGCGGATCAACGTCGTCACCACCAAGCTTCCTCAAACTGTATTTAAAAAACAACTTTATTTAAAAACATGCTCGCTGATTATGATCTGTGCTGTTATGAATACTTTTCCACTTTTTCATGAGAAATGCTGTCCAAATGTCCCGTTTTTAGTGATGACGTCTAAAGTCCCCGCCAAAGGAAGTAGTCCCTTTTAGCAACTTGTTAGCAACCGCCGATTTTAAGACACAGTAAAAGTTTAAAAAAATCACAAGTGGGTTATAACTGGTGTGTTTTATGTCATAGATCAAAACGTGAAAGTATTTAGAGGCTTTGTTAACCACAGACCTTATTTCAGGCGATTTAGCAAAAACCCATTCAAAAAACCCATAGACTTTACGGATTTGGAACCGGAAGTCCTAAAATGCTAACTCGCTCCCGGGTTTTGCCTACAAAAATGCGTCATCCCTGGGGCACTCTATTTTGGGCCACCCTGGAAACACCCTGGATCTGGACCGATGGTCAGTCCATCACAGGGCTCACACACAGACAATTTAGTATTGCCAATTTACCTATGCTGCATGTTTTTGAATTGTCAGGGAAACTTGAGTACCTGAAAACCCACAGTGACACACGGTAAGTTATAAACAATATAAATTCCAATATAAATTCAAAGTCACCATTTAAAAAGTTTCCAGGTAAAAGACACATGGAACAGCATTTACAAGAAAACAACATTATTGTTTTTATTATTTATTTCTTTATTTAGAATGTATACACTTTTTACAAAAATCATTTTGCATTTTGATTTTACATTGCTTCAGAAATATAGGCTAACTACAATTACACGCTATTATTAAAAACAAAGTTATTTAAATCAAATGAAAATAATAATAAAGCATTTCTCAACATACTGTGCATGTTTGTTTTTAGCCATGAATGAACATGTAGTGTTCATTCATTGCATGTTCTAACATGCAAATAGGCTGGGCACAGAATGCAAAGCAGTATGGAAAAGTGAAAACTGAGTTCTACAGAGTTGATAGTAAACAGTATTTTTCATTGATGGTAGCCTATTGATGTTACTGTACCTATGTTCAAACTCCATGTGATCACCTGTGTGCTTACTTGTTCAAGTGTGAACGAGTATCCTAGGCTGATATTTATGACACAAAACTTCAAGGCAACTAAAATGTGTTTAAAGTATTTTGAATTAATTTTATTTCTCCATCTTCAAAATCAGATAATGTTATGGTAAGAGACATGGTAAGAGCACTGTATAATGATCAAATTTTCAGATAAAATATAGCTAGGATTTTCATTGCTACTTAGTTTGGACGAATTACATCAATGACTGTGATTCGTTTTGGATCCCAAACACAGTGTTGCTCACAAGTGACATATAGTGGAGGGCACCAAGCAGTGTCATGCCCAAAATCATGCCAGGTTTTCTGCAATGGATGACCTTGATAATCAATCTTTTTCACCTTTCCAACATTAACCTTCACTCTCAGAACACTTCTCTGATGCACAGGTACATGCGCAGGGACATTAAAGGCCTTTTCTACATCTCGGCTGAGGTAGACTCCACGTCCAAGTATGCCATTAGACTGACAAAAGCCATGAGCTTTGATTTTTTCTGCATCCTCCTTAGATGTGCCATAAAACATTGTGTAGTTTTTACCTTCAACTGGATCAACTGGAATAGCAATTTGAAGGCTTGGTGGAATTACATCAATAATAGCGATTCGCTTTGGATCCCACACACAATCTTCTTCAAGACCAGCTGGCACCATCCCACATTTTGGAGGGCACCAGGCAGTGTCGTACCCATGATCATGCCAGGTCTTCTGCAGTGGATGATATTGTTTGTCAATCTTCTTCACTCTCCCAACATCGACCTTCACTCTAATAACAACTCTCTCATGCGGCTTGTCAAGCGGGTATCTGCTGGCCTTGTTAAGATCTCGGCTGAGGTAGACGCCACGTCCCAGCATACCATCTTGAGATGGTTGAAAGCCAGAGACTTTGATCTGTTCGGCTGCTCTTTCAGTAGTCCCGTGATACATTCGGTATACTGTACCATTCACAGGCTCTGTATTGCTTTGGAGACATGGCACACCTGGATACAAGTCACTCTCTGCCCACATGTTTAAACCTAAAGACAAAAAATAACCAATCTAGTTTTCATGTTCAAGTTTGGATAACAGCAGAAAGAGGAAGGGAAGTCAATAAGGAGGAATACTTTTGTTTTTGGCACATTATAGAATATAAGAACATTTGTCTAAATAATCACATTCAGGCTTTATCTACTTACCTCTTTGATAACAGATTCAGTCTGAGCAGAGAACAATCGTCTTTCACACACGTTTAACCAATAAGCTGAAGAGGCAGGAAAAAAAGTATCTGAAGCAGTGCAAGAGAGTACTGTATTTTTTTTCTCTGATGACATATTTGCATTTAATTTGTCACTGCAGATAGTGCAGATTTATTCTATGAAATGTAAGCACATACATTTATTTACACACTTTCTATGTGTCATATGGGTAAATGAAAATACACTGAATGTGCTTGTATTTGGGGCACTGAAAATAACATTTCTTGGCCAGTGTGGCATTCCTGTAAAGAGTATGTCAACATTATGAGTCTTCAGGTGATTGGAGATGGGGTTCAAAGTACAGGTACAGATTGTACAGGTCTGTATGTCTCAAGCATGGACAGAACAATCAGACAATGCTTTATTAAAAGTCAAATTCAATAGAATGCTAACAAGTCTAATAAGGCTGAGGCTAAACAATGCTGCAGAGACAGGCAAAGTGATACAAATCTGCAGGCACAAATCCTAATTCAGAAAATGGCAGAGAGTAAACTAGATAGAATAACAGGCATGAGAAAAACTTTGAAGAATTATACAGTGATATTGACTAAAAGCATTTTTAATTTTATTAAACACAAAATGATTTAGATAACTATAGTTTAACAGTATTTTCACTGGTTATTCTGGTATTTTTTAAGCTTTATAATGACCAAAACTACAAGATATATTTTCACCAAGACAAAATGGTGCCTTACCTCTGATGTCGCTTCTAATGCGGATTGTTTGCCTTCTGAAAGCTGGCATCTAAATACCAACCCTGTATCCCATGAAATACGTTCTGAGGAAACTATTTTGCAAATCGCAATTACGTTACATGCCAACATATAAGCAGTGCTATTACGTTGGTCCTTAACCTAATAAAGCCAATTTATTGCAGTGCTATTACGTTTGTCCTGAACATAATACATCCAAAGCAGGTTTCTTTTCACACGTAGCAGCTAATGCTGTTCATTTTGTTTTAATTATTTACTCCCTTTTTTCTGATCGGGCTACAAAATATTATTTATGCCAGGGGGAGTCAAATGGCGGCACCCAGATAATTTTTATCTGGCCCTCCAACTGGTTTTACTCGTCAAATGTCTGACGCATGTCAAGAGACCCTGGCGTCACTTTTTAACGCACTGGGTATACCTTTGGCGTTATTTTTCGACGTGCAGGGTAGTCCGATAGACTTCTATAGAACTCAACAGCGTTGAAATTTGACGTCTTGGGTCAGCACACCGCAACCCGTTGTCTGCCTTATGGGTCGACACTACAATAAATAAAAATAAAAAAGGAATAGGCTACAAAAAATGATTTATGCCAGGGCGAGTCAAATGGCGGCTCCCAGATCATTTTTATCTGGCCCTCCAACTGGTTTTTGATGTTTAAAAACCCTTGCAATCTGATATCAAAGTGCCCTCTGCATAAAGGTTTAGCGCGTTCATCAGCGGTGAGTTTAACAACGCACACGGTGTACAACCGCACTCAGCGGTGAGTTTAACAACAATCAACTGCAGGTAAAAGGGCGTTCAGAGGTGAGTTTGACCAAAGCAACGCTCAACTGCAGGTAAAATGGCATTAAAAGGTGAGTTTAACAACGCTTCAAGGCGCGTGCAAGTAAGCATTTTAAGAGTTTTCTTGTCATAGGTAGGACACTGCTTTAATTATAGCATGCTGGATAACGTTTTTATCGGAGGTTTGTTGATTTTAATAAATATATATAATATGCTACGATTGAGTTCAATTCATCTTTTTTTTTGTTGTTGTTTTATTAAATCCTCTAAATTAATAACGCTGACGTCAACGTATGGGCGATCCCAAGGTCCATTGCGATTTTACACTCGGTAAGTAGAAGGGGTAACGTTAATTAATAGAGATGGATTACACATCAAAAACTGTTGAATCAGGACAAGAAGTTGTGTTTAGAAACTTTAGATTTGTAAGGTGGCCATTTCTGATGACTGATGATATTTCTGATGATATTTCTGATAAATAGCTTTCTGCACCACATGTGCGGGTTAGCAAAGTTAGCTAATTGAATTCAAGTTCATTTTTGTCGCATATAATCATGTAAGGTACAATTATTGGGGAATGTAAGATTTTCAGTATTACATTAGCCCACAACTATTATCCAACATTATAAATGTTCAGAATGAAGAACAGTGTTGCCAGATTGGTTTGTTTTACAGCCCAATTGTTAAAAATCCACGCAAAATTATATAATACACAACCAAAATAAATCCATAATTAACAATACAAATTAATTCATAACTACTACATTGTGGCATCACAATTTTTCAATATGAAATAAAACAATTCAGATGTATAATGTAATAAGTAGTGCTGTCATAAATTATTGACTGATTCATATATATATATATATATATATATATATATATATATATATAAGTAGCTTCCAAAATAGGTAAATTAGAAAATATATAACAATGACATGTATGAAAAATGATCGATTATGCCAATAAGTTGTGTTGTGTTTGTTGACGCTGTCTAAAGTGCACTGTAGAAAATGTGTGTGTGTGTGTGTGTGTGTGTGTGGTGTAGATTTCAAAATGACTCAAAGGAAGTTTAAGCCTTGCCCCTCCTGCCAAGCACCTAACCAGGTGAGGGAAAGTGGAATAGAGCATTATGTCCAATATTCAAATATGTGGTTTTAATGTTCTACATTTCTCATTATTGGGTCAATTGGACACTAAAGTATGCTCCTACTAAATGACCCTGTATGATGTCTGTACTGTGTTACAAAACCGTGATAATGTAAGGCATCTGGTTGATATCAATTTTGATTGCTTGTTTTGCACCAAACGCCAGAGGCAACATTGATTAGAGTAGCCTGGGTGTCTCCTACATCTGCCACTTTCACTGTATGATTATAATAATAATAATCCTGTGTCAGTCTAGAGACGCATATTCTGAATTGCATTGTGCTTCATGTGTTCCTCTCTTTCCTGTATACAGCCAAATTAAACTGTATCTTGATTTGTAATTCTTATCTGTGACTGTGGATCTGATGTCTCACTTTGGTATACTTTTACCAACACAGGTGAGCCGCAAAACCTGCAGCTCTTGTTTCGCACCCATCTCCCAAAAAAACAAAGTAGCTGCCAAAAAAATGACCCTGGACAGGAAGTGGGGGGAAAGGGTCCTAAAAAATAGAAATGCGGGAAGAGTGGTGGACTCTGCCCATATTGCAGTAAGTAGAAATGCTCATATTTCATTCAAGCAATATGATTTGTTTCACTTTCATTAATATTGTGTGATAGGGCAAGGGCCTCATTTTACAAAAATAAGTTTAATCTGTCAGTGAATGAATTTGAGGTAGTCATAGATGGCATTGGTGTAACATATTATTTTAATTAATTTGTAATTTGCTTGACATGCATGGAATAGAATGCGCACGTGAACGCCATCGGTCTTTATTCAAGAACCGCCAAAATATCTTTATTCAAGAACCGCTATGAAGCCAAAACAATCTCTGTTACCTAAATTATCCGTTTATCACTGTAAAGCCGCTTTGAAGCAATCTACATTGTTAAAAGCGCTATATAAATGAAGATGACTTGACTTGACTTTCTTTTTGACCAGGTTGCTCATGTACATTTGTTTACATATACAACCGGCTACATTGTAAATATAACCTTGCTTTAGTACCACACAGGTACTGCAGTATGCGTGTTACTGAAGTCTCTGTCTCTGCTAAAGGCAGATCACAGAATTCAGACCCATAGTCACTATTAAAGACAGTCTTGCATGATAACATGCTCCTACTTGCATCTCACACTTATAGTGCCTTGCGCTGCATTATTTTTAGAGAAAGTGCATGACGACGTGGCAAGAATAACTCAGGACATGCGTGAAAGCCATGCTGTGTGCAACATATATGTTGTTAAAAGCAAGGCCATATTCCAGGTGTCCTGTTTCAAAGCCACAACTTAAAAAAGCATTTGAATTACTACAGGGGAGATAGTAATGTCGCGTTAAAAGTGGAAAGGATTCAACCATACCTACTGGAGTAAGACCGAGACCAGGTTCTGTAGAGCGGCTGGCTATTTTATGTCCGTTGGTGGCATTCCCAAATTAGTGTTTCTGTTTGTCCCCCAAGCTACATTTGCCGTGGGCAGAGACAGGTAGACCGACCAAGGGGGGGAGGAGAGTGTTTGGACCAGGTGGATAGGTGGCCATAAAGAGGGAGTCCAGTCAAAATGTATTTTTGTTATCATATTTTGTTTTGTGTGTGTCCAATCAATATAATTATTTTTGAAGGGTGTCAGGACTTTTAGTGTTCCCTTTAGAAACCCAGATTGCTAAATACTAGACCACCAGCATCCAGCACAACATTACATGAATATTGGTTTGTATAAAGCAGGGGTTCTCAAACTGTTTGTGCCAAGGACCCTTTGTGTGGGAGAACAATTTCCAAGGACCCCCTCATAATCAAAACAATTAAGCTTTTGCTTGCTACCATTTGTATACTTTGATGCCATTTCTATTCTCTGAAGTTGTGTCCGGGTTCACTATTCCGTGTTTTCTAGCTGGTGTGTACTAACTTGGTCTTTAGTCAACTTTGGATTTTGAATCACTTAATGATGTGGACTGACTCAAACATTTATCCACGTTCATCAGCTATCTTAAGCCAAGCTAAGCAGCAGGAAGAACGGTTCATCATGACCTGAGTGAAGTGATTCAAGTGATTCACAACAGATTGACTTGATTAGTCATAATCACAAAAAAGTTAAATGTTAATGTTTTAATTTATTAGTGCATTTATAATCAAGATTTTATATGTAGATTCTAGATCATTACATTGTCATTGATAAGCATTTCTTAACGATAAAGCACAACTTTCTCATTCAAAGCAAATCCACTTTGAGAACCACTGGTATAGAGTACATAGAGTTCACACTTACATCGATTAAACAGAGTAAAGATTATGCGTATTTGGCGTGCTGTCCGGGGGAGGGCTCCGAGCTTGGGATATTTAATGCAATTTTTTTCAATGGGATGGAACATAATGCAGTGGGAATAACTAATGTTTGCTGTCTGCATTTATTTATTACAGGTAAAAAAAACTAAGTGCATTGGGCTATGTCCCAATTCTATTTTTCGGCAAGAAGGATAAGGCCTCTGGAAAGTGGGTGGCCGATGTGGTGACTCATCTGCCACCCACTGAGGATAACCTAAAAATTGTGGCCACCATGAGAAAGGCCTACAATTTTGTATTGATCAAAGAAGGTAGGATTTGTGTAATTTAAGTCATGACAGTTTTAAACTGGGTTTTTTTTATGATGGTGAAATATTGAAAATTAACATACACATACAATATTGTAGGGAACTCCACGACGACATTGCCCGAGCCTCAGGCCCAGCCAGAGCCACAGCATCAGGCCCAGACCGAGCCCCAGCCTCAGGCCCAGCCAGAGCCACAGCATCAGGCCCAGCCCGAGCCCCAGCCTCAGGCCCAGACAGAGCCACAGCATCAGGCCCAGCCCGAGCCCCAGCCTCAGGCCCAGACAGAGCCACAGCATCAGGCCCAGCCCGAGCCCCAGCCTCAGGCCCAGACAGAGCCACAGCATCAGGCCCAGACCGAGCCCCAGCCTCAGGCCCAGACAGAGCCACAGCATCAGGCCCAGACCGAGCCCCAGCCTCAGGCCCAGACAGAGCCACAGCATCAGGCCCAGACCGAGCCCCAGCCTCAGGCCCAGACAGAGCCACAGCATCAGTTCTTGGCCCTGGCTGAGTCCCAGCCTCAGGCCCAGGAAAAAGAGACATTTTATCTTTTAGATTTATACCCCGTCTCTCTCCCTGTGAAAGAACAACCCCCCCCCCAAAAAAAGAAAGTGTAAGTGAACTGTGGTCTTAGCACACTATGTATGAATTTCCCCTTTTTGTAATCATTATTCATGAAATTTAAATTTCAGGTGAATTTAAATACAGTCAATTAGTTAATAGTGAGTAATTTTCAGTGGCCAGTCTGATACACAAAGGAGTTTGTCCTCGCATACACACCTTTCAGTACTGAACAAACACTCTAGGAGTAAAGCAATGAGCAATACACACTTGAGGAGAGATGAATACACACACACACATCAATAGGCAGCCCAGGTAGCCCCCCCCCCCCCCCCCCTTCATTCCAGGAATGATAACTATAACCATAACGATAAAAGCATCCAGACTGACCAACAATAAGCAAAGTCTCGCCTTGTGTTAATAAATGTAATGGCTAAAATGTGATGGGTTCTTATTGGCTGTTAGCTTTTTATCATTCTCAAAATCGCTTTAAAAGTGATCCCCAACGATATTGTTCTCCATGACGTTATCGTTATAGTTTATCATATTAACGAGAACAATATTTTTTTATAGTTATCGTTCTTGGTGTGAATGGCCCTTAATATATGTATTCTTTAGTTATTTAGCTGTATTTTCTGATGTTTTCAAAGTTCGAGGACAATGGTTAATGTTGTTCCCCAGGTTTTATGAAACTTGGTTAAGAATTTGTTAAAGTTTCATTTCAAGTTTTTTGACATTTATGGTTAATTAATATATATATATATATATATATATATATATATATATATTTTTTTTTTTTTTTTATATTTATATTTATTTATTTATTTATTTATTTATTTATTTAATTATTTAATTAATTAATTATTTTTGTCATTTAAGGTTGCCGGAAATGTAGTAGGCAAAAAGTTTTCAAATATGACTCCATAACAGGAAGAAGGATAAATGAGGTAAGAAATATATTTTTCATTAGGCTCTGATCATCTCTCCATTGTCTGTGGCTCATCTGGCATTTCACATATCACAAAATACTGACCATTTAAGCAAGTGGTAATTTGAGTCCATTTAAGTTCAACTGAAGGCCAAGTGGCCTTGCCCCAAAAATGATGATATTCAAAACCTGATTATATGTTTGTGTCTTTCTGTAGGGGCAAGCAGAAGTAAGGGTGAAATGGTTACCTTGCTCTGCATGGTAAGTACTGCTTTATATTGGTTTATATTGCCTTCATAAATGTCCTTTCTGTTTCCACTTTTAACCATCTCATAGGTGGTGGATAAAGGTTGGAACGTAAGGTTGGAATGTATATTGTAGCACACACAAATTTAAATGTACAGGTGGGTCTCAAAGTTTTGCAACCAACAAGCAGCGGTGAGAGAATTGTGATGTCCACTAGGTTTTAAGTCCAGAGTCAATGCAGCCTTCTACCTGGAGATTTTAGAGCATGGTTCCATCTGCTGACAAGCTTTATGTACATGCTGATTTCCTTTACCAGCAGGACTCTGCCCCTGCCACAGTGCCAAAACTGCTAGTAACTGGTTTGCTTAGCATGGTATTGCTGTGCTTAACTCATCACACCAGAACCCCATAGAGAGGACAATGATAGACACCAAACCCAACATTACAGACAACCTCAAGGTCACTATCAAAGCAACCTGGGATTCCATAACACCTCAGCAATGCCATACACTGATGGCCTCCATACCACACCACACTGATGCAGTAATTTGTGCAAAAGTAGCCAGACCAAGTATAGAGTGTATGCATTAACAATTTTTGATAAGTCAGATTTGTACATTTATTTTCAAAAGGTCGACATTTCTGTATTCCTCTTTATTCTAATATTTTGAGTTGATGAGTTATGGTTTTCATGAGCTGTAAGCTGTAATCATCAAGATTAAAACAACAAAAATTGCTTGAAATATTGCACAATATTGTAAATTTGGAGACCCATCTGTATATTAATTACACTGTTGGTTACACTGTTGGTATAGGATGGATTAAATGCAGTGTCAAATATTGCCTACAGGATTTAGCCACTTGCTCTTTTCAGTACCATGCATAATTGCCCCTGTGTGATTATATGTAGGAAGTAGACATTCACCAATATATTGGCAGAACATCAGTATCGGCCAAGATCATCCTTGTTGACTGATATCCGCTATTGGCTAGTTAACTTTCTATGACTTTATCGATGAGAGTGGCTGATGTTTATCTGTTACATTGCATCAAGCACTATATATGTATAGGTTTGTATAAAAACAATGAAATACACGAACGTACAATATTTTTTGAAAATATTTATGCTGTGAAACTATATATAATTTTTTTTTTTTTTTTTTTTTTTTTTTTTACTGATACAGTGGAAAAATCTGGGAGGAGACATGGGAGCCGGCCTGCCAGTTTCCACCAGGTGCCAACCATGTGTGACGTCACCCATTGGTCTGTAATTCAATATGAGTTGAATACCTGTTATGAGTTGTCGAGTTACCCATTATGGGCACAGCCATCCTGGTTGCGGATGTGACTATTTTAGACGAGAAGGAGGAGCCACGTTACGTTACACACTTTCAATGGTTTCCACCCTAACATGCTGTCATGCTGTTTTTTTTCTTTATTATTGATTTTTGTAAAAAAAAGCTGTGTTCAAATAAATCAAAGTATACCTATATTTCTGTTTGTCTTTCCATTCACCTTGTGGGTTAGCCAATCAGCTGAAATCTTCTTCAACGCGTCAAATTATATATTGCAATATGATGCACAAAAGTATGTAGGAAGGTGGGACATGTTTTCATTTATATTAATTGACACCATTAAGAGACAGTTGATTCCACCAGCTAAACCATATATATTATGGGGAAGCACAGGCGAAGCACTGCTACTTGGGCGCAGAGATATTTGTGGATTTCATCTGTTACGTGATATCTCTGCGCCCAAGTAGCAGTGCTTCGCCTGTGCTTCCTCATTATATAGTCCCAAGTCAATATCTGCTTAGGAAATCACCTAGTCTTAATCTGCATCGCTATTTGTATTCATTGTGAATACGCAGGCCAGTAATTAAGTAATTAGGTGTTTTTTGTTTTTGTTTTTTTGGATCACTTTTACTTGGGACATGCTAGCTGGCAACATAGGATTCCATTCATTATGCTAAGCTAAGCTAGCTGCCAATCTAAAACAATGCATGCACTGAGACAAAAATGTATTTGCCCACATATCTAAATGTATGAAAAAGTTGAATAAGCCCTATTTCTAAAAACGGTGGAATGTTCCTTTAAGGGTCATGGGTTTGATTGTCCATTTCCAACTATCCTTTCACCCTCTGCCTTCTCTGCTATCCCTGGACTGTCCCTGTATTAAAAGCAATGGAAATGCCACAAAAGAAGTCAGTGGTAGTGGAATTGCAATGTTGGATTTCTGGATTTCTATTATGTTTGTATTTTTCTCTTACTCTCTTTGAAGATTGTAATATGCAAAGGCTTGAGGATCTTCTTCGGGATTCAGAGAGCATTGATGGGCAGGATTTTGCTCAGCAGCCACCATTGTCCAGTTGGTGTCAAAGACAGAAAGAGGTCCAACAATGTTGGCAACAGGCGAGGCCACAAAACATTGACAACTTGCTGTCAGCTGAGAACATCTTCCAGATGACATGTAATCACTGTCACGTGAGAGAAGCCATCATTCGTTGTGGGGAATGTTTGCCCTCAGAGTGGTTTTGTGCAGAGTGTGATCAGTTGGTACATAAACACCACACTCTGCACAGTAGGCAAACCAGCATGTATGGCTTTTATAAATACATTCCTCCAACCGAATTTGTGAAACTCCATGATGGCAAGTACATCGTCTGTGAACAAGGTTGGTGTCTCTTTCAATTGATTTGCATTTTTTCAGACAACATTAGTAAATCATGCATTATGTTTTCCAAGTACTTGCTCACAATCCAAACATTCTTTAATGTCATCCTGATTGTCTTTTGCTCTTGCAGAGTGTTTGCTGCCAACAGCCTTTCCTCAAAAGATATGCTCCTGTGACACTCATGAGGTTGCCATCTCTGTTGGTAGAGAGTGTGTTTGAAACATTTTTCTTTCTTCTTATCTTTAATCTAGGAAATGCAGCATCCAGTCCGGTTGATGCTCATGGTTTGCAGATCTCCATCGAAGCACTCTTTGTGAGCATTTGTCAGAAGAAGCACTACCTTTACAGACAGAATGGTATGTATTAGTAAATGTAAGTAATGCAAATGCAAATTGAAGATATATTGGTTCTGTTCATTAAATGCCATGGCAGCTCTTTTGTAATAGCATTGTTTTTGCTCTTATTACAGACCGCAACAAAAGGTGTCAGAAGATTAGTCAGAAGATTGCCCAAGAAAGGAAACGCTTGCTAGAAGAGATCCAGAGATACAACCAACAACCTGATGGTGATCTTGTGGACACAATCTCAGTTGTGCAGAAACTCTCCAACAAAGCTGCAGAGAGCATGATCTGGCCTTGGCAGGAACAGAACACAGGTGTTGTATGAAGATTTAACTTTTAGTATTTATTTAAAATGTATCATCAAATTTGCTAATTAATGTATAATGTTTTCATTCCTTCAGATGGTGTCGACATTATCACCAAGAAGAAGCTCTTTGACCAACTAATGCTTGTCTCACGACTGACAGAAGAAAAACAGATCCTTGTGAAGGAGATGATGCAGCACTGTCAGTACCTTAAGGACTGAAGGACAGAAAAGGTTCAGTCACTGATGGCCACCGTTTCAGTGTGCACACAAACAGGAAGTAAGTCAAACTATCTTGCTTTATGCATTTTAACATTCATAGGTATAGGTCAAACTATTTTCAAGTGAAAAGCAATCATGCCAGTATTGGCTCAAAAACTAAGAATAAATAGCCTTCAAAGATTATTTTAATTTGATAATTTGATTTTGTATTGAAGATTCGTCTTAACATAAATAAGCTCTCTCTGATTAAATGTTTAGTGTGACGGTAATTCCATTATTCTTCATGTGTGGACTTATAGGCTATACGAATGGATTCACAGAGGAGGGGTCCAAGGGCCTCATCAGTCTACTTAAGAGAAGACTGCAAGACCTCAGACTCAGACAGCAGACTGTAACATGCACATACAGAGGCATTCTTGAACCAACTCCTAGGCTGGTGGAAGAGGAGGAAGGGGAAATGGATGAAGAATTGGATTGGCTACGTGACATCAGCTATGATGATGATGATATGATGATGATGATGATGATGATGATGCAGAGTTGGGGACTCGAATCAGACTCAGGTCACAGTTGTAATCACTTTTGCTTTGACTTGTACTTTGATGATTTGAAAAGGTTTCTAAAGTCTTGACAAAAGTCTTGACTGTGATTTTGTAAATTAGTTCGATTGCTACATATGCTCTCATATTCTACTCTCTTTTATGTTACTGGAATTGTGATAGTCATGGTTATGTATGCAACTGATAATGTCTGTAAATACTTGCTGATAACTGTATGTAAACAGAAATACAAATGTGATTTGTCATCTGACTATTGAGTTGACTTTGGCTCATCAACCCTTAGGATAAGAGAGAGCTGGGAACTTTCAGATTCAACCTGAACTACCAACATTTTGGAACATTAGAGGTCACAGTAGGTCCCATATTAAGATGTACGAAACTTACATACTGATTACATACAGTAATCATTTATTACTGTACAGATTACATACATACATACAGATTACTTTGAAATGCACTGAATACAAACAACACGACAATATTAGTAATCAGTTATGCAATATACATTTTAGCAACAACCCAAGCCCATGCAAAGTAAAGGTAATGACCATATCCATCTGGACAAGTGGAAAGATGAACCGGTAACATTTACAAATACAATACAGGTACACTAATATGCATTAATTCATGCATACCTAATGCACAGATAATCATGAGTTAATTCATGACTCATTAAGAACTAAACCATTTATTAATGATCACTGCATCAGCAACTAACGAACATTCTATATGAATTCATAGATTAAATAATATATGAATTGCTGTTAATTAAATATGACATCGTGTTAATTCCCAAATAACATTATATTAACTAATAATGTAAATTAATGTGTTAATTATCACAATGGGTCAAAGCCATGCATTTCAACTTTCCAGTTGTCTGATTTAATTAATCATTAGCTAACGATTTGCAAAAGCATCATGTTATGACTTTACTTGTTGAGGCACATGACTATTAACTAATTTAAAATTCATTCAAAAGCCATAACCACAAAGACATATGACTCAACAATTAGTTAATGACCAGCACAATTGTATTTTGCAAATATAAACAAAGTTATAATTTCATGCTCAACAAAAAATTGGGACAGAGGCATGTTTACCATTGTGTTACATCACCTTTCCTTTTTATAATACTTTCTAATCGTTTGGGAAGCCACGCTGTTGTAGCCTGTGCAGAATAAGGCCTGGAATTGTCCTGCTGAAATAAGCATGGATGTCCTGAGAAGAGACGTTGCATTGATGGCAATATATGTCTCTCTAAAATCCTAATATATGCCTCTGTGTCAACACCTTCACACACATGCAGCTCACCCATGCCATGGGTACTGGTGCACAAATATCCCAACTTTTCTGGAAATGGGGTTTGTAGTTTCTCACAGTGACAGGTGTTGGAAGGAGGAAAATGTTAATGGAAAAACTATTTGCCCTTTTTTGTACAGATACAAACTAAATCTTTAAACAGAGAAATAAATACAGAGGATGCAACAGGGCCTACAGTATGTGTACCGTCATAGCAGCATTAACATAAATAGTTATGCTTATAAGCCGTGTGTGTGTCCCAAACAGAAATACACGTGTGTGTGTGTGTGTGTGTGTGTGTGTGTGTGTGTGTGTGTGTGCCCACAATGTGCCCACAAAGTCCAGCGGTCCCCACAATGTAAATGGATTAATAAACATACTAAATTATGTTTTTGTGAGAAAGTGTGCACAGTTTCCTGTGATGGTTAGGTTTAGGGTTAGGGGTAGTGTAGGGAGATAGAAAATACGGTTTGTACAGTATAAAATGCATTACGCCTATGGAAAGTCCCCACAATTCACAGAAACGTGTGTGTGTGTGTGTGTGTGTGTGTGTGTGTGTGTGTGTGTGTGTGTGTACATGTTTTTCTAGCCTGGTGGGGTGTGTGTGTGTGGACAAGGTATTCCTCATGTTGTGGGGTCATTAATTAATCTGTTTACACATTCAGAAACAAACAAACAAACAAACATGTTCACTTTATATACTGACACCTCAAAGTGTTCTCTGAAACTAGACCTGAGATGGCCTTATGTCCATGAAATGAGAAAATTAAAATTTTGTTGTACAGCTAAACCAAATACATTTTTGGAAAGGTCTTGACCTGGAGAGTAACATATGTTAATATAAAAATTCTATATAGCTCCTACTTTGAAATACTGACCTTTGAAACTTCACCTTGGTGCATGTTTGAAGGCTTATAATTCAGCAACAAAAGGCTACATATATGGGATAAACTGGTATAGAGAGCTCTTGACCTCAGCTATCATACTGAGGTATATACAGTATAGGCAACAACTAGGGGCGCTGTCAAATATGGTTAAAATGTATTTAAACCCACTTAACAATTACATATTTAAAATCTGATTACATAGATGTGTTTACCATACCCCTAAACCCCTCACTATACTTTCAACTAACTATTTACAACCTCAAATTCTAAGGAAAACACAAATTTGGTAAAAACTACAATTCCCAATAGCCACACCATGCAGCTTGATACAAATGAGCACTACAGTTGTAGTTCTTTCGGTTTGCAAATTAGGGTTGTAAACTAGGGTTGTAAAAAGATATATCTACTGAATATATCAAATATCTAGTGCAGTCAAACTAGTAATTACACTGCATTTAGATAATCTGTGTTAACAAAAATTTAAAATGTTGGTTTATTTCAGATATTTTAGCCAAACAGTAGAACGCGCAAACTCCGCCCACAACACGAGGCACTTCCATAACCTTCAGCTACAAAAAAGAAAAAAAAAACATATTTCTCAGAATCGAAGGAGAAATTATTAAATGTGATAGCATTAACATGAACATATCGTATTGTTGACTTATCATATTGTTTTTTTTCTGTGGAGAAATGTTATAAATATAATTATATATAAAGTGAAGAAAATACTTCTGGGCGGAAGTAAGTAATGCAAGCTACGTGGTTTCAGCTGCGTCAATAGCAACCGCCATAGCAACGAAAGATAATCTTCGTTCAATGAATGTATATTATCTGTATCTTTAGTTTTGTAAAAATAAAATGCACATTTCTCACTACAAAGCAGCCAATTGGAAAAGGAAGAGAAAACTACGAGAAAAGTTGCTCATCTAACGTTACATAGGCCTGGATCTGGAGCATTTCAAGCCAATAACGCCTAACGTTAACTGTTATGTCAGAACCTACTGTATGTGACACACTGTCTGGCTGATTATGACAGTAAAATCATTGTATTAATAATTTATTAAGTACTATTACTTTTTTTATTGACTTCTCAGGTGTGCTGACAATGGTTGAAAACATGGCTATAACTCATGGGAAAGCTGTTTTGTAGTCAATACACTTAAATGTTCCTTTTTATTTGTTACAAACTTATATAGTGTGTAGCAGTAAACTTCATTTACACATGGAAAACATATTGAGGGCAAGCTCCATTTTACAAACGTGTCTTTTTTTTTTTTTTTCTTCCAAAAACAGTGTAGATACAATAATATGGTTAGTGTCAACTGTAAGGTTATTCATAACACCAAAGCTGGCTATACCTTGAGTACTACAAGGCTTTAAAATGTTACTTAGACAGCAGCTTGTACGAAAACAGTGTTTATTGTCCAAAATTAAGGAAACATTTTGAATAATGAAGCAGAAATTTATAAACAAATCATTTTTATTTACAACATTAGAAGAACAGTAGAACTTTATTGTTGTCCACATGGCCACATTTTTTTGCTTCTTGGACCCAGCAATGTGACAACAGTCATTTTAGCAGACCTTCTTCTATGACACAGTCATTCCTATGTTCCCAAGATGGGGGCCAGGCCTTTAGGCTGAAAGAAATGGCAAAATAAAACATACAGAAATCATGTATTTAATTTATGAAATATGTTAAATATAAGGATGGCCTCTGTTAAACCTGTTAAACTTCTACAGATTTCCCTGACAGAATGGGGTGGAGAAAGCAGAACGCTGAAGAGAATTTATATTTATACCCAAAATATAATTGTCACTTTGTAATGACATTTTTAAACTGTTTACATTACAAAGATTTGTATATCAGAAATAAACATAATTCTGCACAGGTAGAATTTAGTGGTCATTGAAGATTTATTTATTACGTTGTATTGTGTTTGTATTAAATCGTGAAGCTCATATTGTGTATCTAATCATATTGTGTGATAAGCAGATCGCGTCATTCCTACTGAATATGAAACTGTGATGACTGTATCTCCTAACCCTCAAAATTTAGCATAGTATTTATGGCTGAGTTACAAAACACCACCAAAAACAGCAGTACATGCAAGTTGCAGTTGTGACAAAGCTTAATCTCCCTGCAGGCAAAAACAGATGCCACATGTGGAGATATCTCAGTCCAATTAAGCAGCCCGTCTGACTTCTCAAAAAGAAATGTAACACTGGTCTAGGTGCTTATTACATAAACTTAACTTCAAAGTCATGGAAAATCAGACAGGCTTCTTAATTAGGGTTCCTTTAAGGACAACTCAATCAGTTAAACAAGAAAACGGACTTATTTTAATAATATTTAACGGAAAATATGAATGTCCATGTCCGGGCATGCGCGTCACTCGGCAGAAAAAGGGAGAAAGGAAAAAGAGACGCTGTACGGATGATAAGTCAGTTGAGATTGTGTGTGTATGTTCTTGAGAACCGTAAGTCGTATAACTTATGTTGTCAGTTCATTTAAGCCTGGTCTTGCAAATTTAAATTAAGTTAACTGGTGATTTTTTTGGACCCTAAAAACTAAAAGGAAACTGACAAATATAAGGAATCAAAACAAAAGTGAGTTAATGCTCATTTCTCACTTTGAGAGCTCCTCAAACTCAGTCGTCTGACAGTTCAGAATCACTGTCGTATCCATCCCAATCATTCTGGAAGTCCATACTTGTTCCAGTCAAAACTTGAGCATAACAGTCTCTTGCATGCTTCATCATTCTGGTGACTTCTTGCTTTTTTCTCAAAGTTAAGCTGAGGAAACCCTTGATCCCTTCTTCGTTTAGAGCCCACAGCTCACCTTATGGGAGTAAAACAAAAAATTATCAGAAAAAAAATTACAATGTACAGTATAGTATTACAACACATTACTTAAATACGTACTTTTCAATGCCTCACTGGAAAGCTGGCATGACATCTCCTTGAGTGTGTCTGCACGAGTGGAGAGAGATTTCCAATGCTTTGCCATCTCAGAAAGAACAATCTTCTTCTCCTCCTCAAGTCTCCTTATTGCCATCACAACATCAAACGCCTTCCTCTTGGTTTTCAAATCTATAGCGTCTGGGATACAGTTGTGGGAAATAAGTCAATTGTAAGTATTTTTCAAGGAATTTCTGAAATAATCTGTGATAAGGCATAATTGGTTTTGTGCTACTATGTGAATCAAACAAAAGTGTCAACAGATTTGTGTACATACCACGATGTGAAAGTTGCCATGGCCAAACTGTCTCGTCAGAGAGAATGATGTCAAAGGCGATTCTTTCTGTATCTGGAACCATACTGTTGTATTTTTCAACAACAGAGCTAAGAATGGCCTTCTCCTCTCGGATTTTGCGCCGAATCCGGGCCCGACCTTTGCTGCCATCGGTGTCTTTGTAAAGGCGCTGGGACCTTCTTTTAATGCTGGCCACCAGCACCTCCATTCTACTGGTCACCGCGTCAAGATCGGCATTCTTTTGGGATGTTGTTGCTGAGAAGAAAATAAGTGCAAACATTTTGCTTACATTTTCATGACAGTAACTGAAATTAGATAAGTCTCAATGTAACAGAATGCCACAGGGAAGTCATAAGGATTATCCCTCTTTGCTTCCTTTTTTTTCTTTATAAAAGAAAAGCTCCTGGAGGAAGGACAGGTGAGTCTCAATAATCATTTCATATTTCTTAGCGTGTATAGGAAGTATGTAACAGGGTACCAAAGAAAATGACAACGTAGCCAAGACAGGATCCGCTAACTGCGAGAAATGTCCAATGTTCCAACTTTTGGACTGTGAACCATTCAGGTACTTTCAGGGCACTTTGTTTCGGCATGATTTCCAGTGTGCATGCACTACATACTAAAATTTGACATTTTTATTGCATAAGTACATGACCAAGAAAACATTGTATGTATGATTTCATTTTAAAACAGTAATTACTTGCAGAAGCATGTCTCCCATTATTCTGCAGAACTGAGACATTAAAGTAATAGTATAACTCTCACCTAGGGCTGGGCGATATATCACATGCGATTGTCACGCGCATTTCGTCAGTAAAGCCGGTTCCCTGATTACCGCTAAATCGCCATCACCTGCTTTCAAATGGAGCGGCATTTAATAGACAGAACCGTAGATCACTGACAAGCCACGCAATATCGCGCTCATATCGCAGATGAATCGCCTTCGATAATAAACGCGATATTGCGTGGCTTGTCAGTGAACTACGGCTCTGTCTATTAAATGCCGCTCCATTTGAAAGCAGGTGATGACGATTTAGCGGCAATCAGGGTACCGGCTTTACTGACGAAATGCGCGTGACAATCGCATGCGATATATCGCCCAGCCCTACTCTCACCTTCTGCCCACTCCTTAATATCAGTGACCCAGCCCTCAACTTCAACCTGTGTCACTGCCAGCTGGATTCTCATGCTTTCCAGGTCCTGAAGTTGGCTCTCCAGGCGTTTTGTGGCCTTAAATAACAAAAAAAGGAAATGAAAGAAGAAAAATGTTATACCTACAAAAATATACAATAGAAGGTATTTACAATATAAGAAAATAACAATACTCATGTCTACCTTCTGATATCGGCAGGCAAGTGAAGTAGCCAAGTTCTTAAACTTTTGCTGATTCCAGCGCATGGCCATCAGTGTAAGCATGTCTTTACGTCCTGCAAAAAATAAAAAATAAATAAATAAAATACACTAATCTGTGTTGTACCACATGTCCCTCACTGGCTACAATTTTCTTGTAACACTTTCAATCTAAGTAGTCCAGTGTGTGGTTACCTTACCTGCTTTGGGCATATGCTTCGTGGTCACAGCAATCCTAGAGAGGAAGGCGTTACACTGCTCAACCTCCTCCCCAAGTGTCAATCCGGCCCCTTGCTGGTAAGCTCCACTCCATTTAACCTATTAAAGAAAATACTTAAAAGCTGCCAACATACCTTTGCAGGTGTTTAGGGACAGTCAATGACATGGTAATGTTTTCTTACCTCGCATTTAAAATCATGGGCTTTGGCATGAAACACTGAGAGAAATGGTTTCATGCTAAGTAGGTGCTGGAGCTCCGGGCAGCTTTTTGCCACTTTGTTGAGGTAGGGCCAGTACTTGCAGGTTACATCCATGGCAAAAAAACTTATTGGCTTATTTGCCAGCTTGTTCTGCAGGTAGAGGGGATAAGCATAGATTTCTCCCCCTGAACATGTCGACAGACTGCAAGCTCAAGTCCCTCCTCATCAATTTTACTTGAGGATCTCTGAGACGTTTCCCTGGCAGCTGACCACTCCCCTCCACAGACACCTCTTCCAGAGACCTACAACATGGAAAAAGGTTAATATAAATAGTCAGGACTCACCCAAACAATGTCAACTGTAAGATGTTATTGGTGGTGTTTTTAGAAATATTATACAACAAGTTTACATGGTTGGTGGTAGAATGAATGTAATCCACAAATCTCTCTACTTCATCATCTTTTGCAATGAAGATGCCATCAAATAAGGCTTGTTCTTCAGATCTAAATGAAAGAAAGGTACACACTGACCTTCAATATGACACAGCAAAGGTTACTTTAACGACACTGCAAATTACACACATTTTGTAAGTACCTTGCTGCATTCTTAAAGCGGTAGTGCTTGCGATTTCCATCCACAGAAACAGCAAGCATGTCTGGGGTGCACGCAGGACAGACAAAATGCTCCTCCCTGCAGATCTTATCCACCTCAAATCTAACAGCCTCCCACTCCAAAAAGCTTTTTCTGAAGCTGTCTGCTGTGATCTTCCCAGTCTGTTTCAGAACAGTAAAACAAGTCAACATAATTCACAGTAAAGTTAACTAAAGTTAATAAGGTCAAAGGTGACACCAAATCCTCCAGCATCGAGCCTCCACAGGCAGCTGCTCATCACAGGCAGCCCAGTGCATCATTGGAAATCTTTGGAAAACATCACGACCAAAGTCTCCAAAAAAAAAAAAAAAAAAAAAGACAAATTCCACAAAACATCACGCAAACTTAACCAACATGTCAAATTTTTTTTTTTCTGTGCAAACTCATGACTAGAATGTGAAAAAAACTTGATCTTAAAAAGGTCTAATGTTTTGAAAGAAATTCAATACTTTTGTACATGTAGCGAATTTAGATTTTTTAACGGTAGTTTTTACACAAAGACTTTGAATCTTAGATGATGTTCTATAGATGTATCGAGTACAGCTGAATCACTGTGTTTTGATATCATCAACATGCTCCAATTATAATAATCAATGTGTTGATAATGTCACCATAGTCATTCTGCGATACACGTCAATACTAGTACTAGTTGTTAGTGATTCCCACCACTAATACTCACACGGCCAAATCGGACAGTTCGTTGATCAAGCATTCTTAAAAATGCTTGGCAGGACAGTCCTGGTGCTGCCATCTTCAACTCTTCATATGAACAAAACACATCTGTAGCGTACACCGTGGAGAAGTGAAGGGTAGCAGGCCAGTAGTCATTTCGGACCAAGTCATCCACTCCAGCGCTCCAAGTGGCTTTGCATGCCTCGCATTTCATCTCAGGCATACTGAGATCATATCGACCTGGAAAAATCAAGAACACATTGGATTATGCACAACAAATGCATTGGGAACTAGAGGCCCCTCCCACATGTCCCGACACAAAAGACTGCAGCACGGGACAGGTTTTGAAAGCTCTATGCGGGACTGGCCGGGATGAGACAGGTGTGTTTGCTGGTGCGGGAGGAACAGATGATTCACTGCACTTCTGCAAATGAAATATGTGTTTAAAACAACATATACAAATGAGAAAGTAGTGTATGTAATTATAGTTCAGCTAGATGATCTATTAGGCAGCAATAAAAAAAAAAAAGATAAAAAAAGGGGTTTAAGCAGCCTAACTGACAGTGTTGTTTATGTGGTTTCAATTCTTTCCTGCTGCTCCTTTGTTGAAACTTGAAATTGAAAGCATGACAGAAGAAGAGGACACCACTGGGCTACTTCAGATATTTGTGAATTTCTAAAGAAAAGTAGCCTACATTACTATCACCCATGTAGTACATTCAGAACCAAGAAACTTAAAATCAGACATCTGGCAGTCTTTCTCAGTTGTCAAGTGCCTCTTTCGTGAGACAGAACACAAAACTGAACACCCCTCCTGCCTATCCTGCGGTCTTTCACAGGCGGGAGATGCACATAAGGTTATAGATGCGGGCGGGAGCAGGACTAAACCGTCACATTATTGCGGAACGGGACAGAATATTGTGGGAACGGGGGGGTGCAGGACTGAAAATCCTGCCCAGCTCAGACCACTATAGGGAACATTTGAATAGAAATAGATCAGGACACATTTACAAAGCCAATAGCACAGCCTTGTTTTTTTATTCAAATAGGACAATGAAAAGTGGCAGGAAGCGAGTGGGAGAGCCCTATGGGGTGGAATCAGGTTAAAGTCCAACCCAGGTCCCTATCAGCACTTTGCCCACAGTGTGATATGGACGCTACAGCCACTTGATTGGGAATGTTCCCTTAAGTTCATTTTATTCTTACCATTCATTGTAACCACAGCAACAACTTTTCCTGGGTTGACACTCAACGATCCTGGAGAACAACTACATATTTTCTCGGGCATCTCCAACGGCACAATACACACTGAAAGACACATCATATGCAGGGATTAAAGACATGCATCATCCTATGTACTAACTGGGAAGCATTCTGTAATGATTTTTTTTTTTTTAAATCAATGATTTGAAAAGCTTTAAAGATAAAAGGTCATAAAGTGTGTTTCAGAGAAAGTACTCAAAAGATTCCTGTGAAGCCTATTATACTGTGAAGTTATTTAAATAAACTGAGAATGGGACTAGGGCTGCACAATATATAATCGCGCTTTTTCTGACAGATAAAGCGATTACCATTTCCAATATGATTTTTTAATGTGAATGATTTGATTCAGTTCAATATTCCAAATGTCTCTTTAATTTGTGCCACCTCTGATAGGTAAGCACAGCCAGTGTACAAGAAGACAAACACCCACTGACCGACTGAAGTTCACCAATCAGAATTTTTGTACCCTTCACGCACTACGCACACCCACCAACCAGAAGTTGCACAGTCAAGGAGGATGACGTGAATATAAAAGTCAAATGTCACCTATTCATGATTATTTGCAGATTTTACCATTAGGCAGTTGCATTGGATCATATTTGCAATAACGATTGCAATAATTGTGCAGCCCTAAATGGGACACTCAAAAAAAGAAAAAAAAGAAAAGAAATACAGCTTACCACACTGGGAAAGAGCCCTCTCCACGACACAGGTTGTTGGAGGCAATGGCTGAAAGAATCCAGCTATTGTTGCATCCCTGTTGTGGAACACGTGGTTTCGGTGTATACTGACATCACAATCAGCACAGAAGAATGGTTGTGGTCGGCAGTCACGACAACGGACAGCAGCTGGACTGCTGCCACATTGTTGGCAGATATGAGTTGTCGCATTTTGTTGTGCCACCATGGTATTCACCAGACAGGGTCTTTCTTTCTCCCACCTCTCTGAGAGGAGACTTTTTCGAGTAGACCAGTCTGAGGAAGCTCGTGGTGGTGCTGGTGCCGTTTCCTGATCATCCAAGTCATCACACTGTGAGTGGTTTAGCTCTTCAAGGAAAGTCTCTGTTAAAATAGTACATCATATTTAAAAACAATTTTCTACACTATCAAAGTGCGCAACATGGATGTTGTCGGCTATTCTGACGCAAAAACATGTAATTTACATTCTAATTATTAGAATCTATAAACATAATGAATAGAGACAAAATAAAGAACATACCAACAGTGTCAGGAGGACAGTAGTTGGTCATCTCAATGCTGCTGTCCAACACCCTAGTATGAGCACCAGTCTTACGACTGTAGCTGTGACTAGTAGCTGTAGCAGAAAATAAAACCCAAATCAACCTTTAAAGCATTACAATTCCATAGATTTTGACAAGCTCATTTTATTCCACACAATGATACAAACTTCTATTGGCCCAATTTCGTTGTCTATACCACTTTGGATGAGTATGTAATAAAAACCTCATATCTCATACCAGACACATTACTGATTCGTGTATTCAATCCCAAGTGGTAAAACAATCTATATCTCTGTTTTAGATATATGTGAAAATCACAGGAGTTCTCTCTTTAAGTAATATGACTGAAAAAAGAAAACTGACCTGTTTGGTTTCGGGATGATCTTGGTCTGTCATAGACAACATTTCCATCACTGTCTCTCTTCAGCCACCTGGCAGGTTGATGGCTGGTGGATGGTGGAGCCTTCTGGACTGGTTGATGGCTGGTGGATGGTGCTGCCTCCTGTTCTCCCGGCATCTTATTGATGAAATCTTCCAAGGTCTGGAGTTCATAATTTAATTTAGAATGTTCAACAAGCTCATCAAGCTCATTAAGGACCTGTTCGAAATTGGAATGGTCACTCATGATGAACAAGGACAAACAAGACAACACTAAAGGGATAGGGGGGGGAAGAGCAAAAGAGCAAGAACAACAGAGAACCAGATGAACTGACAACAATTAACTAGACAAACGTGGCTCTAAAAAGTGCCTTTGTTTTTGCTTTGTAACGAAGCTGAAGTTTTAAAGTAAATGATGAAGGGACTAGGGGACCTGTTGAGAGAAGGGAAAGAATATAAATTCAGATTTGAAGATCATGCTACATACAACTACAAAAATATTTAAGAACTTGAGAAAATGTTGGTCTAGTTTGCCCATGCTTTGGGATGTGGTGGAGGAGGTCTGTGGGTGCTTATATAAATATTAGGCCAGAATACTGTAGGGCTGGGTGTTGCCTGCAAACTCACAATACAATATCTCACTAGGTATGGATGGACTGATCTTGACACTCATGGCTGATATTGATACCAACCATTCACAATGCCAGTTTGGTTGATAATCAGTGCCATTTTTAAATCTGTTTATGTTATTAATTATACTTTTGTATTAACAAGGAAACAAATTTCTTTAACTGGATTATTTCCTTTTCCCTGTGATGATTTTAATCAAAAACTTCCCTCAGCATTCATAGTAGTTTAGAATACAAGCTTTTAATTAACACTGATTTAATTTGTTAATGTGCTTTATTTTCATGTCTATGCTTTCATTAGCACAGTTATAGAGTCTGGGAACGTGACGTCAGCAACGCATTGCATTCTGGGACTTTAGGTCACGGACAGTACAGTAGAGACTGGGAAATAGTGGAGGAAGATGTTAAAATTTATATTATACAGTTAAAAACATATTAGAATGGTGAACGCTGGCTGTGTTATAAACTATCTGCATATACTGACCAGCGTGGAAAACGGATGTGAAATGGAGCGCCATTTTGTCCCATTTTCGGGACATTATAAAAAGCTTAACGTGGCGTAATGCTGGCGTAATGTAAGTAAACATCATACTAATAGCCCAGAATTTGAACGCAACGCGTTTAATTTCAAGTTAAACGTTTTCCTCCCATAGAAACTATGTACAGCAAAGCAGATGAGCCCAGAATATGAACAGAACCCGTCTTATTACACGTTAAGTCACTGTCCATTAAGTGTTTTCTTTATGAGAGGAAAATGCTTGTGTTAAATGTGTTGCGTTCATATTCTGGGCTCATCTGCTTTTCTGTAGTAAACACCGAACTAATAAAGCATAACGTTAATAAGTTTTGTTTGTCTTAGTAAATTAAGCCACGTTAAACTATAATGTCCCTCATTTTCTGCCTTCCAGCTTAGAAACGACACAATGGTGAAAGTGAAACTTAATGAAAATAAACTTGACCAAAATGTGGCTTTGTCATTTGTATTTATTACAGATTCATAACTTCTGATCTGTTTGAATATGTACGTGCTCACGCCATTAATAATGTACGAAAACACGTTTAGAAATGTTATTTGTGAAATAGCTCTCGATCACTCTCTGTGTTCATAAAGCAGCACATCTTTGATTCATTGTTAAGCTTCTCTCTGTAAGAAATCATGTATTTATTCCATTTAGGTCCAGTAAAACTTACTTGCTGTAGCGACTCCACAAAATTCATTTCAGAGCTGCATTACAGATGGTCATGCTGTTATGTTATCCCTTAATGCTTTAACATGAAGAAATCAGGGCTATATGATGATATGCTGGCTGCGATCAATCTATATTGTGTTTATTATTTTATCTGGCAGATATCGGTGCCACTTAGTTATTAAAAACTGCAATAGAGAAATCACTTTGGTCCTGTGTGTGGTCCGATAGAAGGCGTCAGTATTATTTCTTTGCGTGTGTATATCGTGTCCTGGCCACAAGACTGAGCGATCGAATGATCACAAGAGATTAAAATATTAGTCCATTTATTCTCAGCAAGTACAAGCAGCTCTTTAAAAAAATTAACGTAATTACAGTCGTTTTTTCATCTGGTGAGTTGTATTTATTGTCATTGTACGCTCCTGAGCGTGGCCTAAAACATGGCCGCGACTACCCAGAATGCAACGCGCAGTGACGTAGTTTGCCAAGCTCTATAAGTTACACTGACTAGCATGTGTATAAATGGGCACAAAACACTGGGCAAAGAGCAACGACACACAACCACAAGAAGAATCCCAACGCAGGCATACATTACAGCTAACACTTACAGTATGTCTCATTATGAAAATCTTACATTCCCCAATAATTGTACCTTACATGATTTTATGCGACAAAAATGAACTTGAATTCAATTAGCTAACTTTGCTAGCCCGCACATGTGGTGCAGAAAGCTATATTTTTATCAGAAATATCATCAGAAATATCATCAGTCATCAGAAATGGCCACCTTACAAATCACAACTTCTTGTCCTGATTCAACAGTTTTTGATGTGTAATCCATCTCTATTAATTAACATTACCCCTTCTACTTACCGAGTGTAAAATCGCAATGGACCTTGGGATCGCCCATACGTTGACGTCAGCGTTATTAATTTAGAGGATTTAATAAAACAACAACAAAAAAAAGATGAATTGAACTCAATCGTAGCATATTATATATATTTATTAAAATCAACAAACCTCCGATAAAAACGTTATCCAGCATGCTATAATTAAAGCAGTGTCCTACCTATGACAAGAAAACTCTTAAAATGCTTACTTGCACGCGCCTTGAAGCGTTGTTAAACTCACCTTTTAATGCCATTTTACCTGCAGTTGAGCGTTGCTTTGGTCAAACTCACCTCTGAACGCCCTTTTACCTGCAGTTGATTGTTGTTAAACTCACCGCTGAGTGCGGTTGTACACCGTGTGCGTTGTTAAACTCACCGCTGATGAACGCGCTAAACCTTTATGCAGAGGGCACTTTGATATCAGATTGCAAGGGTTTTTAAACATCAAAAACCAGTTGGAGGGCCAGATAAAAATGATCTGGGAGCCGCCATTTGACTCGCCCTGGCATAAATCATTTTTTGTAGCCTATTCCTTTTTTATTTTTATTTATTGTAGTGTCGACCCATAAGGCAGACAACGGGTTGCGGTGTGCTGACCCAAGACGTCAAATTTCAACGCTGTTGAGTTCTATAGAAGTCTATCGGACTACCCTGCACGTCGAAAAATAACGCCAAAGGTATACCCAGTGCGTTAAAAAGTGACGCCAGGGTCTCTTGACATGCGTCAGACATTTGACGAGTAAAACCAGTTGGAGGGCCAGATAAAAATTATCTGGGTGCCGCCATTTGACTCCCCCTGGCATAAATAATATTTTGTAGCCCGATCAGAAAAAAGGGAGTAAATAATTAAAACAAAATGAACAGCATTAGCTGCTACGTGTGAAAAGAAACCTGCTTTGGATGTATTATGTTCAGGACAAACGTAATAGCACTGCAATAAATTGGCTTTATTAGGTTAAGGACCAACGTAATAGCACTGCTTATATGTTGGCATGTAACGTAATTGCGATTTGCAAAATAGTTTCCTCAATACACATCTTTCAGGGCGTGTCCACGATGGAAAATGTTCCACTGAGTTTCAGTTTCTATTATGGATTGCAGCATCACTTTATGTATGAAATTAAACATAGAGCTGTAAATTTGATTGATAATTTTATTTTATGATTATAATATTAAAAGATATAAAACCGTGGAAGAAATTTTATTTATAAGTATGCTTTTATTAATATGTTATTATGCTTAGGGAACATGGTATTATGTTGGTATTTTTGCACTGCTTAGAGAGACAGGATGTAGTTAATTTTTTCACTAGGACATCATGTGGTTTCACATGCTTCTCTGCCTTTGCCTGAACAAAGAACAGTTATTGATGTGTAAGATCATTGTATGACAGAAAATAAGAAAAGTGTAATTATCATATGACAGGAGACACACACTCTGCAGCAACTTTGAGTCTCTGTATGACTGTTTGACCTTTTTCTTGCAAGAAAATAAAACCTTTGAGAAAGACAATTGGACGTGTTTGTCTCTTATGTGATATTTTATTGCCACCACAAAACTAGTTAAAAAGACTTGGTAAAACTGTGTTGCCTTTTTTGTGTTGACTCTGTGTTGACTCTTGTACAATATTGATAGGTCTGAAGCAACCCAGGTAATGATGTAACCTATTGTTAGACTTCTATATATAAAAAAAAAACAGGAACTGCACTGATCTCAGTTTTACATTAACTTTATAAAATACTTGAACTGCTGAATTATATGATATGAATATTTATAATTAATTCCCTTCAATATTTACATATGATATTGTTTTGTTTTAGATTACATGTTTAATTAAAATTGCAATGAAATCAGAACTATATTATTTACCCCATTTTCCTATATGATTTAAGTTTTGTTTCTGATTTACAGGACTGTTTCTTTGGAAATCCCTCACCTTATCAGGAAATATTTACTGTGACAGAAGGTGTTTGAACATGTCCAGTTAATGAACAATAAATACAACTCTTCTGATATGATTCGAACAGATAAGATTAACACATACAATTATTTATTTACTTTCATATAAAGCTACACAAGAAACATATCTGTGACCAATATAACAGTTTCCGTGTTAGAAACTCGCTCCACACCTGTAAATAGTAAATGCTATATGTTTTAGTGTATTTTGAAGAGTAAGCACACAGTGTTGGGTGATCACAGGGAGTTTGGTTTAACTAACATAGGTACAGTAACATCAATAGGCTACCGCCAATGAAAAATACCATTTACTAACTTTGTGGAACTTTCTCAGTTTTCACTTTTCATCATATTGTCACGATCACCATTCTGTTTGTTTTGGGTTTCATTTCAGCACATGTGCTCCTTTGTTCTGTGTTCCCGCCACTCGTCAGTCAGCATGGACATTAACCTAATCATCACAGCTGTCTGTCATTTGAGATAATCGTCTGTGTATTTAAGTTCCTGTCTTTCCTTAGTTCATTGTCGGGTCTCGTATGTTCATTGTGTTGTGTTCTGTTCCAGCCTGGGTCTGTATTTACCCTGTAACAATGTTCAAAGTATATAGAAGGAAGGAGACAGGGTCGGCTTGCTGAGACTCATGTGTTTATTGGTATTTTTACTCACAAACAAAAGTCACGCTAACAGCGCTTTTAAATCAAAGTCAATTTCTCTGCACAGCAACACTTGCCAGCTCTCCAGAGCTTCCCACAGACGTCCACACGAGTCTTCAGATTCTCTCTTTCACAGCTTCCTGTTTCCAGCTGGCTTTATCCGGTCTGCCCATGCCAATTACTGCTTCCTGTTTCCAGCTGGCTTTATCTGGTGTCCCCATGCCAATTACTGCTTCCTGTTTCCAGCTGGCTTTATCCGGTCTCCGCATGCCAATTACTGCAACGAGACACAGGTGTATTTCATGCAGCACTTGACCTACTTACTCACCACTCGTTACCTGTTTCTCTCTCCAGCTGCAGACTTTGCTGAGCCACGCCCCCCTCGCCGCATACCTGTTGAATTATCCGGTAAAGACTACTGATGGGTATCTTCTTCGCTGTGTGTTTATACACAACCTACACATTACAGAAGACCCAACCTAGAAAAGATAATTGCCGTGTTTTGTTAGTGTCTTCGTTTTAGTTTTTGTGACTATGTGTTTTTTGGTTTCATTCCTGCGCTATGGACCACTTTGCAGCCATTGAACTGCTATGCCTTGAGCAGAAGGACCGCTCCCTCAAGGCACATTTGGAAGATTTTCTCTCCCTTTGTCATGATCACCAGTTGGAGTGCCCTATTTAGCCACCAGAGGGCACTCCAACACGGACTATTGTTCACCTCACTTGGACTTCAATTCCCATTACCCACTTCCCGGACTCATTATCCCGTTCATTGCACCCAGCTGTTTTGTGTTTCATCATTAGTGTCTGTCTATTTATACCTGGTTTGTCTCTGCTTTTGTATTGTGGTTTCACTTAATGTCACTGGCTTCTGTTTGTGTTTTTCTTTGTTTTGTATGGACTGATCTTTGGCTTTTGACCCCTGCCTGTTTGGATTACGTGTTTGGATTACCCCATTAAAGCTGCATATGGGTCTTATCTTTTTGTCTCTGTGCCTAACGTGACACCCTTGTACCATCTACCACTTTCCTGGACAACTGTCTCTGCAGCTTCCTGTTTGCCAGCCTCAACACCGCCACCAAGGAGCAGCTGTCCGGGGAAGATCCTCGAGGGAGCTTCACCGAATACGCAGAGTGGGTGCTGCCGGTGTCCTGTGATTCGCCGCTCACAGTGGACATCTTCGATGACGACGACACCAGCCCCACTAGCTACCCAGTGCCCAGCCATTAACACCCTGACTGCGAGGATCGGCAGCATGAGCCCCCTGCAGGCCATGAGAGGAACTTCGCTGCGATGTTTGAGCCAGCGCCAACGAGAGCGACCGAGCAGAACATCACCACGGCACCTGAGCAATGCGGGGCTGACCAGGTATGCGAGCCGGCTGCACTGTCTGTCACCAAGGGAATACTAGTGGAATACGAGGGTATGGAAGTGAACCCCACCCTCCCGAGTTATTGGCAAGCACTGGAGATCTGTTTTGATATAGGAGAGGTTAATGTTCTGCCTGTTCTGCTACCGTCTGAATCTGTCTGTTACATATCTAATTCTCTGGCCCCGCCCAACCTCCCTCTCCCACCACCCCTCTCCCACCCCTCTCCACCACCCCTCTCCCACCACCTCTTCAAAACTATTTTGAGATTTTGTAGCACTCTCCAAGCCCCTCTCCAGTTCCCAGCCAAGCCTGTCACCCAGTCATCGCTGTCTCCCATCAGCCCTTCAGTTTCTCCTCCGTCTCCTCTCAGTGGTGTGGATCCACCTCAGGAATGCTGGGAGCCACCTCCTCCTGGGCGTGAAGAGCTCGTGGCTCCGCCTCCGACCTCAGAGCGCTCTACTCCCCCTCGACCCGTCGACCTGACTCCTACACCTCCTTCCACCCTCGTCAGCAGTGACCAATGGGCATTCGGCCTCGCTGGGCTCCCTCGGCACGTCGGCTCTGCCTGGGTCAGACATCGCCACGCCTCCGCTACGGACTTGTGGGGCATCTGCTGCTCTGGCCGTCCACCCCTTCTGCTCCGGCTAGCTCCACCCTCCCTCAGGCTCCACCTCCGCCCTCGGTCGCTTCAGCTCCACCTCTGCCCTCCGGATCCCTACTTCCACCTTGGGGGGTCGTCGCTGCAGCTCCGTCGCGGTCACCCAGGCCATTGGGGTCCCTTCGCATCATCGGCTCTCCAGCTGTGCGGTGGGCTCCACCTTCCACGTCATCGTCACCTCCGGTTGTCCCCATGGTGGCATCATTGACAACATCGCCATGGCTCCTCCCTCCTGCGACGCCGCCATGGGGCGCAGTCTTGGTTGTGGCCTGGTTCGTGCACCATCATCCTCTGCTCAAGGCACCACCCTGGACTTTTGTGTTCCGCCTCCTCCCGGTCAGCCGTCCACCTCCAGAACCACCTCCTGCATCATCTGCCATTTCACCATCACTTCGTCCACCTCCATAACCCCCTCCGGCCCTCCCTTTTAATGTTCCTTTACGGCGCAAGGATGCGCCTCGCCGGAGGGGAATGTACTGTTACGGTCACCGTCATGTTCTGTTTTGGTTTTCATTTCATCACATGTGCTCCTTTGTTCTGTGTTCCCGCCACTCATCAGTCAGCATGGACATTAACATAATCATCACAGCTGTCTGTCATTTGAGTTAATCATCTGTGTATTTAAGTTCCTGTCTTTCCTTAGTTCATTGTTGGGTCTCGTATGTTTATTGTGGTGTTTTCCTGCCTGGATCTGTATTTACTCATTGGATTATCAAGTAAAGACTTATTGATGTGTATCTTCTTCGTCATGTGTTTGTACACAACCTGCACGTTACACATACTGCTTTGCATTTTGCACCCAGCCTGTTATAACATGGATGCATGGTGACATAGTCATCTTTTTTTTTTTTTTTTGTCAGATAAATTGGGCATGTCATGGTACTGTAAAATGACAAAGGAGCTCGGGAATGAATTACACTCTCTGCTTGTTTGTGTCCAATGCACACACATTTAAATGAAGAAAGAAAAAATAAAGTCACTTTCCGAGCCATTTCCCCTATCAAAATTGGCAGAATACTCTTGGGTTCACTTTTAATTGGTCTTTTCTTTTTTTTCTTTACTGTAATACAGTAGTACAATTAAAGAGTTTATGCAGTTACAGTTTTTCACAATTGCTAAGACACTAAATCCCATTCTCTAAACCAAATTGTCAATAGCCTAAATCAATTTGTCAAACAAATCACTCTTTTTGCAAAACCTAAAACAAATTTAGGCAGTTAGACACTGCCTAATCTCATGAACTCTTTTTGTGAAACTCTAAACATATTCTCACTCACTACAACACATTTCGCACTGTGATGCACTTTTGTTGAAAAACGGTAAACACAAGCACCAAAAGTTAAGCACAACTACAACACAGTTGTCTTTGTTTAAACACAATGACTCAAAACTGCTCACTTATTTCTAATGATGTGATCAAACCAACTGTATGAAATATAGGCCAGTTCAGAGTGCACAGGTGCTGTAACAATAAATGGAAACAATCTGAAAAGTAGAGGAAGATGAGGAGGAGAAAGAGCAAGGTGTGCTTAAGCAATCGTAAAAAATCTGTAAATTTAAACACGTGTTAGGGGAGAGAGACAAAATAACATATCAGAGAAGTTGGCAGATATGTGGAAAGACCTTATTTGAATAGAAAAAAACTTTCCTCTGGTGGTAAAACAAATCCTGAGACTTACTTGTGTTTTGTTCTCTTTATTAAGAATATACACAGACAGTCCCAAATATAATTTATGATTCATATGGAATATTAAAACATTTCCCTCGTTTTTTGTTCTGGGTCTCCTCACCCAATAAGAAGATATAAACATGAAACTCTCAGAAAAAGGAATGAATATGAAACAGATTAGACATAAAGTCGTAGTTGGCTATATTGGTTATAGACCACAATTCTTTCATGTTTTGAATAACAAGCACATTTATCTTTTGCATCAAATTCTCTGTCTTTTGAACAACATCAACTAATATTTCTTACAGTTTAGTAACAAACTTGATTTTAGCCTTGATTTTGAACACAGGCATGCAAGTGCAATCTGCAAGCCTGGAAATATTCAAAAATATTACTTATACATAAGAAGTTGTCAGATTAATGCAGTAATTCATTTGACAAGAAATCTTGTATTCTTAAAAGTCATGAAAAAGAAGCAGTACATTTGCAATTTCTATATTTTATGTTGGGTTTTTCTTTTTAACAATAATAACCATATTGCACCTTTGGGTAAATTACATCAACGATCTGAATCCGACGTGGATCCCAAACACAGTCTTCTTCAAGACCGCTTCTCACCATCCCACAGTTTGGAGGGCACCAGGCAGTGTCGTACCCGTGATCATGCCAAGTTTTCTGCAGTGGATGACCCTGTTGGTCAATCTTCTTCACTCTCCCGACATTGACCATCACTCTAATAACAGCTCTTTCAAGTTCAGGCAAACGAAGCGGGTATCTGCTGGCCTTGTTAAGATCTCGGCTGAGGTAGACCCCACGTCCCAGCATTCCACCTTGAGATGGCCGAAAGCCACAGCTCATGATCTGCTGTGCAGCGTGTCGAGAGGTCCCATGATACATTAGGTATATTTTACCATTCACAGGCTCTGTGTAGCTTTCGAGACATGGCACACCTGGACACAAGTCATTCTCTGCCCACATGTTTAAATCTAGAGAAGTGCAAATGAAGGTTTTAATTTTGAGGATTGTTTAATTTTGAAATCAGAGATTGCTATTGGTGTAAAGTTTAAAGAAATTTGATGCTTACCTCTTGGATGACAAATTTAGACTGTGCAAAAAGCTGCTTAAGAGGTGGGGAATATATCGAAGCCACACCTTCAACAAGATGGAAACCCCCAGATTTTAAGTTTCGTTTCTTTCGTAAAAAGTTATAATCAGAAACATCTGTCAGAGAGCAGAAGAATGTGTTCACCTCAAGTCCTGTTTGGAGTTTCACAATTCACAGTTTCTGTCTTACTGGCAACTTTAAAAATCTCTTTCAAATGAGTATAGTTGTACAGTTAACTACTACAGTCATAAAGATAACAGTTTAAAGAAATAACGAAATAAGTGTGATACAGAATGTTTGTCTTGTCAATGAGATACTGCACAGCTGCAGATCAAAGGAAGGGATTCATTTCGGAGACATTTGCTGGAAATGATCCTCTGCATGTGAACATAGGCACATGCATCTTCTGTAAAAAGCTGTGACCTTGCATTTTTGTGATAAGCAACTGTTGGAAAGGTCCAGCAGAGGTGAATCAGAGCCAGATATACTTCACAACACATTTTAAGCATGAATTCTATGCATTCTGTTGATGTCTGGAACTATTCCAATTACTCATTTTAGGAAGAAATACTTGTGCAGGATGATCACATTTGTTGTGCATAATTTATTGAGTTTTTATTTGAATTATTATTTACCATGGTACACTAAAAAGCTCTAAAGTTGTATTCTCTCTCTCTCTCTCTTTCTCTCTCTCTCTCTCATTTTTTCTGCACTTTAAAAGCCAAATAATTACATTTATTATTAACTTATACAATTGTCTGCTGATTTTTAATGCACAAAGTTAACACAATAAATGCACAGGTGACAATGTCACTTGGCAAAAAATAGTGCCAAATACCATTTTTTAATTACTTATTTTTTATTTTGCAACAAAGAATACAACATATACTACATGCAAACATTTTAAACAGACAATAAACTAAATATTCTAAGAGGGTTAATACCTGGAATTCTAAACTAAAGTGTATTATAGCATATTATTTCATTTTATTATATAAGGATTACACCATTTAACCCTTGTGCTGTGTTGAAAACCCTATCACACTCGTGGTGTTCCCGGTCAAAAATTACCGGCCTACAAAAAATCACTTATAAAATCTCTTGTTATGCTGCTGTAACGAGTCGGGACATGACGTGGGATCCATGTGCAGGCTTTATTAGACAATGTTCGCAGTGAGACAGGCAGTGGTCAAACAACAGCAGACAGGTACAGCAGAGAGCAGACAGAATTGTAGTCGTAGAACAGGCAGTAGGTCAGGGCAGGCAGATATCAATCAATCATAAGTCAAAGACAGAGCAAATAGTCCAAAGGGCAGGCAGCAGAGAATCATGAACGGGGAACAAACAGGGTCAACAACAGGCAGGCAAAAACAATGACAAACGCTCAGAAATGCAAACCATACAAGACCTCGCAATGAGTGTGAGAATGAGAGTGGCTTAAATAGTCCAGGTAATGTACTGCAGCTGGGTGTGGGTGATTGCTGATTGGTGGAGTGAGTACAGGTGATTGGCAGGGGGGATTATGGGAAATGGAGTCCGGGAATGACTGGAACTGTGACAGCTGCCTTATCACCATATATTGGATTCAGTCTTTTTGTCAGCTTGTTTTCTTTCAATTAGGACAGGTTTTGTGTTTATTTTTGGAACAGATCAATCGTAGGCCTTATTTATCTGAGCTTATGTAAGTGTTTTTTGTGGATAATTTTGCACAAAAAATGAAAAAAAAAATTGCACCGTTTATCACACTAGTGTGCTTTCATGTTTAAATAGGAAATTTGTTTTGAAATGGTTTTATTTTTATTTATTACAAAATGCCACAAAATCAAACTTGTGGTGTTCCCGGTCAAAAATGACCAGCCTGCAGAAAAATAACTTATAAATCACTTGTTACACTATTTTATCACCAAATATTGGATTCAATCATTTTATCAACTTGTTTTCTTTAAATTAGGACAGGTTTTGTATTCATTTCTGAAACTGATTAATCGTAGGCCTTAATTATCTGAGCCTCACTGATTTGAGGATAAAGTTCAAAGAAAGCCTGTAATATTCAAAATAGTTTGTGTCCATGAACATGTTAATGTGTACAGATGCACGAGTATGCATGTATCCACACATGCGGAGGTCCGAGGCCTTTATTTTTGCTCGCCCACATGTATATGTGAACATGAACATGATGAACACGCTCCTGAACACTGATTGTTTCTCTGATTTTCGACTCCCCCATTCATTTTCAATGGGCGGTCATTTTTGACCAATATAAGCAATAAGGCCTACAATCAGTCGGTTTCAAAAATTAGATTGAAAAAGATTAATCCAATATTTGGTGATAAAATAGTGTAACAAGTTATTTTTGAAAGTCAGTCATTTTTGACCGAGAACACCACAAGTGTGATTTTATGTCTTTTTGAAATAAATAAAAACCCAAATAAAAACATTTCAAAACATATTTCCTGCTTAAACATTAAAGCACACCGGTGTGATAAACATTTTTTTCATATTTTTTTGTAAAATTTACAAAAATTATCCACAAAAAACACTTTTTTCACTCAAAAACTAGTACCTGCTCTCAGATAAATAAGGCCTACGATTAAACAGATGCAAAAATAAATACAAAACCAGTCCTAAATAAAAGAAAACAAGCCGACAAAAAGATTGAATCCAATATTTGGTGATATATCATCATGAGAGATTTATAAGCAATTGTTTGTAAGCCGGTCATTTTTGACCGGGAACACCACAAGTGTGACAAGGTGAAAAACCTTCCCCAAAAAACTACGAAAATTATCACAAAAAATAAAATAAAAAAAAAAAAAATTTAGAAGTAGTTTCAGTCCAATGCGATAACATTATCTAGTATTTTCGGGAAAACAGAAAATCTTCTTCAGGTCAAAATGAGCCGAAAAAAGAAACTTTAACAACTTTTGCTTGTTTTGTCGAAGAAGCCAGACTTCTTTCTATTCTATATCTGAATTTATTAGTCCAAAAACTTGTATTTTGCCTTGTGATTTTTGTCCCTTGGCAGCGTCCGTTCGGTGACGTAATACATAAACAAGATGGCTACTTCCACAGGCATTAGCAAAGGTGTTGCGCTTAATAAGGCAGATTACCTTAAAAGGTATTTATCAAGTGATGAAGCTGGTAAGAAGTCTAAAGAAAAGAAGATTAAGAAGAAACGGCCGAAACCCACGGGGAGAGGGTAAATATGATCGGACACACGTAACAGAAACGCAGATATTAGCTCGCGGTGTCTAACTTACAGTTAACACTGAACATAATGACATTACGTTAATGCTTAGTAGTTTGTTTATTATTTTGTCAAGTGCTCAAGTAGCGAAATTCTCATTATAAACTACAGGATGAAAATTGTGGATGATGACATTGATTGGAGGCAACTTGCTGCAAATAACGATGAAGAAAAGAAAGACGAAGACGAAGATGATGAGGCGCCTGTGGTGTGTAGAAGCACGTTTTACCTATTTAAAGCTTTTGTAACACTGTCATAGTCAACATAACTAACGTTACACGTCTTTAGCGAGCGCTATCAGAAAAGTACTGTGGTACTACCTTGGTTTTTGAACATGGATTGCATTCATGACTAACTGTGTTAAATGTCTTGGTCAAAATCTGTCTTTTTTAGATTGCAGACGTGATAGATGAACGCCCAGATGAGATCAAGCAGCTCGAGATATTTCGAACCAGCAAGTGGAAAGTGTTGGGCGGTAAGACGTATACGTATCCCCCCGTTTCACAGACAAGGCTTAAAGACTTAGTTCACCCAAAAATGATATTTCTGTCATTTGTTACTCACCCATCATGTCGTTTCATACCTGTAAAACCTTCGTTCATCTTCAGAACGCAAATCAGGATATTTTTTATGAATTTGATGAGGTTTTTTTATCCCCTATAGAAAGCAACAAAAATACCACATTCAAGGTTCAGAAAAGTACTAAAGACATTGTTATATTGTCAAATGTGACTACAGTAGTTCAACCTTAATGTCATGAAGCGACGAGAATACTTTTTGTGTGCAAAAACAATAAAAATAATGACTATTTCTGTCATTCTCTTACACTGTTTATGTTTTATAGGCAATGCAGGCTTCCGGTTTCTGTGTCAGAACGCCGACTCGGTATTGGCCAACGTTGTACGTGTGAGACATGTACAGTGTGATGCTGACGCAGGAGCCGGCCAAAACTGAATCAACGTTGTGACGTAGAACACAGAAACGCTGCACTGTCTATACAGTGTAAACAGGCAAGAGAAGATAATGTTGAATAAAGTCATTAGTTTTGTTTTGTTTTTGTACACAAAAAGTATTCTCGTCGCATTATAAAATTGTAGTGTAGTCACGTTGACTATTTTAACAATATCGTTACTACTTTTCTGGACCTTGAATGTTGTATGTTGCTTTCTATAAATTTCATTTTTGGGTGAATTACCCCTTCAAGCCTTGTTCCAGACTAAAATGTATGCTTGAGTTGTTTTAAAGGTGGGGTATGTATTTTTTTCAACAACACTGTTTGGAAGTTAGTCGGGCCGACACCAACAGCAAATGTCTAACCAATCAGCATTAGGGGGCTTATGACGGTCGAGGAGACAGAATGAACAAGAGGGAGATTTGAGGGAGAAAAAAACGCAGAAAGAAAGATGAGGAGACACAATACAAAACAGCTCAAAAGAATATCACTGGAATAAAGGTTTATGACTGGGCAAGCACTTTAGGACCAGCGTTAATATTAGAAAAACTTTACAGCACAGAGCGAGAGCTAAGCTGGAAGGCCTGAAAACCGACTCGGAGGCTGCTTTAATTTCGCTTCACATGTGAGTAAAACGGTTTGAGTGTCATTGATTGTCTGGAACTGCTGTAAAAGAACGCGACACACACGTCTCCTGGACATCCTGTAGAATTTAACCAACCAGATGACAACTTCGAAAGTCCTGAATTGTTTCCAGTTAAGTGTGCCATATGCGTCAGACGTTCAGCCAACGGTCTGAGGATGAGACTAGGTCATCGCTGGCTTCACCTATGTGCGATTCATTGAGATTTCGTGGTTTCCCAGCTGGGATACCATACCTAGGATACCATAGGACACATTGTTAATCTTGTTGATCCTCAAGGTGTGGAATATCGACAAATGGAATAGCCTACTTATTTGATTTCATTGTTTTGACCCATGTAACATTGTTTTCTAATAAATAAGTTACCAAAATTGTAGATACCAGTTAAATTTCACAATTTCAACGTTTGCCATACTTCTATGTGTATTTGTCTGTTCAAGCACAAGAAGAGTAGGCCTATTCGTGTGCTCTCTGTGCGTGCGCTATGGATGAAGCGCCGTATGCCTCACGCTAGACGCGTCACATTCTCAAGTTCAAGGCGGCAGTGCAAAACTGTGAATCTAATTACCATACAGTCAAAAAGTTCACTTTAAGAATGAAAAAAAGAAGTGTTTTACTGTAAATGTGCAAATGTAAAACAGAAAGGACAATCTTTATTATATCTATATAAGCATAGACTTGTATTAAATATACAGAAAGAAAAATATTGAAAAATGTTAGGGTTGTTTTAGGAATGTTACACACTCTTCCAGCCTAGGGTGAAGTCATTGCTTATCTGCACATAGTATGGTTTATTAATAAGGTGTCTATAGAATCTTTTAATACCACGGTCTTAGTAGCTACATTAAGCCATATTAAGAGATTTTTACGTTAATGTTTTATAATGTCTCGTTTTCATTGCACAAATTGGACTTTTCTTTCTTCTATAAAGACCCAGCCCCTTGCAAATTCTCTTTAAAGTTCGTATACTACTTATTATTCGCTTATAATCAGCTAAAGCTGATGGTATTTCTTTGTTATTGAAAGAATATAGGTTGACTAAGTGATCTAACTCCGTCTTTCCTCTATCAGTATGCAATGAACATGACACTGATAGAATGCGTTTATCCTCAACATTTTATTTAGACTTTTTTCTCAAAACACAACTGCTTTATTCTCAATTTGACAAGTTGTTTCTCAAAGCACAACGACTTTCTCGAAATTGAATGATTTTATTATCAACATTGTATTTCAACTTTAAGTTTAATCTCGCATTATTATCACTTTAAACTCAAGATTGTTTCTTTTTTTTGTTGCTTGGCCCTAATCCTCTTCTGTAGAAAGCAGAAATAGTTGTGCTGCTTAATATTTTTGTGGAAACCGTGATAATTTTTTTCTGGATACTGTGATGAATAGAAAGTTCAAAAGAACAGCATTTATTTAAATTTGGAAACTTTTATAAAAATGTCATTATTGTCACATTTTATCAGTTTAATGCATCCTTGCTGAATAAAAGTTCATTTATTTTTTTCCATTAAAAAAAAAAAAAAAAAAGCTTACTGACCCTGAATGTATATAGTGTTACAAAAGCTATATGGGTGATTATATAATTGTAGGTACTACATTTGGTGTCCAAAGTCATTTTTTTTCCTAATGGCTATATTTTTAATAATTTGTTACTCATTGTCATGAACACAAGAGGTTACAGGCCATAACAAGCTATATAAGACATTTTTTACAGAAAATAACATCTTGTGGTCCATGACTATATATATATATATAATATGTGTGTATATATATGTATATATGTATATGTGTGTATATATATGTATATATGTATATGTGTATGTATATATATGTGTATATGTATGTGTGTATATGTATGTGTGTGTGTGTGTGTGTGTGTATATATATATATATATATATATATATATATATATATATATATATATATATATATATATATATATATACAGGGAGTGCAGAATTATTAGGCAAGTTGATTTTCTGATCATATTTTTTTCCCAAGCACATTTTACCAATTCCAATCCACATCAATCTTAATAACTACTATTAATATTGTTTTTAATCATTTATAAGTGATATATAATTGTTCATGAAGGCTGGAAATGAAAAATGCCTTATATTCAGGTGTGCAGAATTATTAGGCAAGTTTTCTTTTACAGGCAAAATGAGCCAAAAAAGAGATTTAACTCAGACTGAAAAGTCAAAAATTATTAAATACTCATGAGAAGGACGCAATACTAATGCAATACTAGAAATTGCAAAGTTAAAGCATGACCAAGGGACAGCAAAATGCTCATTGGGTCAGCGGGGTCAGACAAAAACAGGTGGAAAAGAAAAGACACGTTAACTGCAAAATAATTAAGAATTATGTGTGAAACCATCAGGAACCCTTTAGTCTCCAGCGCCACCATTTTCCAGAACTGCAACCTACCTGGAGTCTCCAGAAGTGCAAGGTCTCAGGATCTCAGAGACTTAGGTTAGCTAAAGAATCCTAAAAAATGACCCGCACTTGATAAGAATCACAAGCTGAAGTGTTATAAAATACATGAAGACTGGGTTTTTATAGGCCTTATAAACCGACAGCTTGAGAGTGACTCCTGAAGGACCAGCACCACATCCTCTTGTACCACTGTTTGAAGAATTTATCTTCCAGAATCTGGCAGTAAGTTTTGGAAGATCATTTTTAGTCCATCTCTGCAAGACAGACATTTCAGGATAAGAGATGGACTAAAAGTGAACTCAAACACCTTACTGCCAGATTCTGGATAAATTCTTCAAACAGTGGTACAAGAGGATGTGGTGCTGGTCCATCAGGAGTCATTCTCAAGCTGTCTGTCTATAAGCCCTATTAAAACCCAGTCTTCATGTATTTTATAACACTTCAGCTTGTGATTCTTATCAAGAGCAGGTCATTTTTTAGGATTCTTTAGCTAACCTAAGTCTCTGAGATCCTAACACCTTGCACTTCTGGAGACTCCAGGTAGGTTGCAGCTCTGGAAAATGGTGGCGCTGGAGACTAAAGGGTTCCTGATGGTTTCACACTTAATTCTTCACCTTAATTCTTAATTATTTTGCAGTTAACATGTGTCTTTTCTTTTCCACCTGTTTTTGTCTGACCCCACTGACCCAATGAGCATTTTGCTGTCCCTTGGTCATGCTTTAACTTTGCAATTTCTAGTATTGCATTAGTATTGCGTCCTTCTCATGAGTATTTAATAATTTTTGACTTTTCAGTCTGAGTTAAATCTCTTTTTTGGCTCATTTTGCCTGTAAAAGAAAACTTGCCTAATAATTCTGCACACCTGAATATAAGGCATTTTTCATTTCCAGCCTTCATGAACAATTATATATCACTTATAAATGATTAAAAACAATATTAATAGTAGTTATTAAGATTGATGTGGATTGGAATTGGTAAAATGTGCTTGGGAAAAAAATATGATCAGAAAATCAACTTGCCTAATAATTCTGCACTCCCTGTATATATGTATATGTATATATGATGTATATGTGTATGTGTGTGTATGTATTCATATATATTAAGAAAAATACACACTCTAATTTGTGTCTTAGCAACAGAGCAAGATCTCCAAGAAACTCAGGACCCCACATTAGATCGAAGGTAACTGTCATTTTCTTCTTATTCTTATTAAAATATTATTAATTCAAATAATTTCTGCATAGAGAGTATAATAAATGTTGCTTTGTTCAGCTCAGACACTGATAGAGGTCGTACAGTGCGACATGACTCACCGGAGAGTTCTCCTGTACAGAAGGTGCGGCACGATTCCCCTGACCTCTCGCACAAGAGGGCTCGGCACGACTCGCCAGATCTCTCACCTCTGAGAAGAGGTCGGCATGACTCGGCAGACCTTTCACCTCAGAGCCACAGAACTGAGAACAAAAACAGATGGCATGACTCCTCATCACCTTCACCTCCAAGGAAGAGCCAGACAAGCTCACCCTCCAGAACTCAAAGGCAGCATGATAAAGGTATGAAAATCCATCCACCAATCAGAAACAACATTTACACAATGAATGTAATCCAAAATGATTATTTAGCTTTTAATACTTAAAATAAATCTCTTCAGAGTCCCCACACAGAAAAAAGACAAAAGCTGCTGCTTCAGGTGACCTTTTGCCACCCAGGAGACGAGCCCGGACAGGCAAAGGCTCAGACTCCGATCAGTCCCCACCTCGCAGACGTCCTCATGGGAGACGGGGCTCGGATTCTGATCAGTCTCCACCCAGAAAAAGAGGTGGAAGAGGTTCAGATTCGGATCTCTCTCCTCCCAGGAAGAGGGCACAAGGAGGACGTGGATCGGACTCAGACCTGTCTCCACCACGGAGAAGACGCTCTCCTGATGGACCTTCAGTAAGTTCAGGGTTCATGTTCAAGAATCCTTTATATTAGAGCAGGGGGGCAGAACTGATCCCTGCAGAGTTTAGTTCCGACCCTTTTTAAACACACATACCTGTAGTTTTCAACTAAGCCTAAAGGACTGGATTAGCTGGATCAGGTGTGTTTAATTAGGGTTGAAGCTAAACTCTCCAGAAACTGAGTTTTGCACATTTGTATTTGTTAGTTCTAAACCAGGGGGTCAGAGCCCTAGCAAACTTAAAAGGAGATATACAGTGGTGGTCAGAATTATTGGCACCCTTCATAAATATGATTAAAGATGACTCTAAAAATAAATCTGCATTGTTTATCCTTTTGATCTTTAATTTATAAAATTAGCAAAAATCTAACCTTTCATTGCAGGAAAATAATTGAAAGTAGGGGGGAAATAACATTATGAAATAAATCTTTTTCTCCAAAACACGTTGACCACAATTATGGGCACCTTTTTATTCAGTTCTTTTTGCAACCTCCTTTTGCCAAGATAACAACTCTGAGTCGTCTTCTATAATGCCTGATGAGTTTGGAGAACACCTGACAAGAGATCGGAGACCATCCCTTTATACAGAACCTCTCCAGATCCTTCAGATTCCATCTCCATGTTGGTGCTTCTTCTCTTCAGTTCACTCCACTCATTTTCTTTAGGGTTCAGGTCAGGGAACTGGGACGACCATGTCAGAAGCTTCATTTTCTGCTCAGTGACACATTTTTGTGCTGGTTTTGATGTTTGTTTTGGATCATTGTCCCGACGGATGATCCAACCACAGCCCATTATAAGATTTCTAGCAGAAGCAGTCAGGTTTTGATTTTTTATCTGTTGGTATTTGATAGAATCCATGATACCATGTATCTGAACAAGATGTCCAGGACCTCCAGCACAAAAATAGGCCCACAACATTAAAGATCCAGCAGTATATTTAACCGTGTACATGGGGCACTTTTTATCTATGTGTGCACCAAACCCATCTGGTGGATTTGCTGCCAAAAAGCTCTTTTTTTTAGCTTTATCTGACCATAGAAGCCGGTCCTGTTTGAAGTTCCAGTCTTGTCTGACAACTGAATATGCTGGAGATTGTTTCTGGATGAGAGCAGAGTATTTTTCTTGAAACCCTCCCGAACAACTTGTGAGATGTAGGTACTGTTTGATCTTTTTTTTTTTAGGCTTTCTGAGACTCAAGACTCAACTAATCTCTGCAATTCTCCAGCTGTGATCCTTGGAGAGTCTTTGGCCACTCAAACTCTCCTCCTCACTTCACATTAGGATGATTTAGACACACGTCCTCTTCCAGGCAGATTTGTAACATCTTTAGTTGATTGGAACTTCTTAATTATTGCCCTGATAGTGGAAATGGGGATTTTCAATGCTTCAGCTGTTTTCTTACAGCCACTTTCTATTTTGTGAAGCTCAACAATCTTTTGCTGCACATCAGAACTATATTCTTTGTTTTTTTTCTCATTGTGATGAATGATTAAAGGAATTTGGCCTTTGTGTTTCCTCATGTTTATACTCCTGTGGAACAGGAAGTCATGGCTGGACAATTTCATGTTCATGATCAGGGTGAGCTAAAAAAATATAAATACGAATGGGAATATACTTCAGAGATATTTTACTAAAAAAATTCTAGGGGTGCTAATAATTATGGCCAACATGTTTTGGAGAAAAACATTTATTTCTTAATGTTATTTCCCCCCCAGTTCCAAGTCTTTTCCTTCAATGAAAGGTTAGACTTTTGCTAATTTTATGAATTAAAGATCAAAAGGATAAAAAAAGAAATTTTTTTTTAGAATCATCTTTGATCATATTTATGAAGGGTGCCAATAATTCTGGCCACAACTGTAGGATGGCTTAAAATTAAATTAAATAAATGATATCAGGTTTTATTTATTTTATTTTATTTATTTATTTTCATGTAAAGTTTGTTTTTATTTAACTGAATTAAAATTCTAAAAATGTAATTGGGGGGGGGGGGGGGGGGGGTTAAACTATAGTAATAGTTCTTTAAAAAAAAGAAAATTCCTCAAAACACTTTTTTTTTTTAAAGTTCTTGTAAGTTCTGGAATCACAGAATTAATGTGTAAAATATTACCCCTTTCATAATTTAAAACATTAAATTATTAAATAGTTTCCTCTGAGCTCCTGTTATAACATTAGTACTTAACTTCTTCACGGCCATTTTTCACTCTGACCCTTTAAAATCAATTGTATGTTTTTCTGTTGCTGTGCCTTTTAAGAAACACCCCCTTTGTGGATTAAATAAGCCACAGTGTTCATAAAATAAATCCCCTTTTCAGTGGATCTCACATGAAATATATACAGTTTTTTTTTTTCTTCTTTTGGATTAAAGTTGTAGTATGGACCCTTATGTTGAGACTTCTACTGTTCTTGCTTTCAGGCCCCTCGAATGCTATCTGGTGGAGCAGCGGGGCTCGTGTCTGTCGACATTTTGAGGAAAGAACAGGAAGAAATTCGCAGAAAGGAAAAACGCAATCAGCCTCTCGAAGGTTTAATGAAAAGCCATTGTGTTGTTTTATTTCCTATCATTCATTATGTTGCATGAACATTGTTTTTTTGCTCTCTCAGAGGCATCCAGAAATGCGGAGACGATATTTCGAGACAAGTCAGGTAGGAGACGTGACCTGGAGTCGGAGAGAGTCGAGCTTAGCAAAAAAGCTGGAGAAAAGGCAGAGAAGGATGAAAAATATGCCCAATGGGGAAAAGGGTAAGGTGTATGCAGTGGTTTTCAAATACAACTATTTTTTCGGTCTTGTGGCCTTGACATCTGTGCTGTCCTTTTTCAGGCTTGTTCAGGGTGAAATGCAGCAGCAGAATTTAACCGACGCCATGCGGGAGGCTCAGAAGCCGCTAGCAAGACACATTGATGATGAAGACCTCGATCGGATGCTGAGGGAGCAAGAAAGGGACGGAGACCCGATGGCAGCTATGCTTCGCAAAAAGAAGGACAAAAATGCTAAATTAAAAGGAAGCAATGGTAAAACTGAGGAATAATGTCCATCACAGTTGTTAATGAAGCAGAGTCTAACCTGCAGAGATTTATCTGAAAGCAAGCCCAGATCACAGTAGTAATTGTAATAATTTTAATGTTTTCACCAGAAAAACCTCGTTACAAAGGTCCGCCTCCACCTCCAAATCGTTTTAACCTCATGCCAGGGTATCGCTGGGATGGAGTTGACAGGTAAGCGGTTTAGATTGATGAAAGTCAGCTGGTATCTTGATGTTAACCTATGAAATCGAGTTAACTGACTTTTCCTATGATTCTTTAGGTCCAACGGTTTTGAGCAGAAGCGGTACTCTAGGATGGCAGATAAGAAAGCTGTCCAAGAGATGGCGTACAAATGGAGTGTGGAAGACATGTAGATGTCGATGTAGATACAGACACAACTTCCTTGTGTGCTATCATGAATCAGGACTTTTGATCGAAAAGCAAGACATTTTGTGTGCAGTTATCAGCCCTACTGTGTACAAGAAACATACGTTCCTTATTAAATGCTACTTTTTTAATAAATCTGTTTTTATCAGTGTCATTTCAAGCTCAATAATTTGAATTAACAGAACAAATTAAGTGACAGACATATTTAGATGATACAGCCTACATTATTTTGGATATAGATAGATCGATATACTACCATTCAAAAACAAAAACAAGTCGTTTCCTGTCGACTTCAAAATAACAGTTCTATTTTAATTATCTTCTTTAATTTTTAGGTTAAAATTTTAAATCTTAAAATGTAATTTATTCCAGTAAAGGCAAAGCTGAATTTTCAGCATCATTACTCCAGTCTTCAGGGCCACATGATCCTTCAGAAATCATTCTAATATGCCGATTTAGTGCTCAAGAAATATTTCTTACTGTTATCAATGTTGAAAAGTAGCACATTAAATTGGATTTATTATTAATGCATCCAGTGTATAAATGCACTATAATGTTTCTCTCTGGCCTTCTTCTGTTCTTTTGAGTCGGGCAGGGGCTGGACGGGCGTGCACAGAAACATCCCAGCCTGGGAAAGCCTCTTGCTGCACTGTTCTGTAGTCAGCTCTATAGAAAAAGAGGTTTAATTTGATTCCTTTCACAATATTTTCAGTTCAGAGTTCAAGTAAAACAGAATATAAGTTCAGTCTTTGTACACTTGCCTCATTGAAGTGTTGATCGCCAGGTTGTCAGGATGAGGTACGACCTGATTTCTCCTAACATAGTTTCTCTTTGGGGCTGGGAAGTCCTGCTGGTAAAGAGAACATCTCTGCGCTTGGCCAGTCCTGTTGTCTCTTGCTGGGACTTTTCCCTTACATGCGATTGGAGCGCCATCTATGTTGTAAGAAGGGTAAGCCTCCCTGTTTGTTGTGCTGAAGCTCCTGTCCCCTGCAGTTATGTAGAGATAATAATGTTTGGCTCATAGATCTCCAAAATAGGTTAGGTAGGGTTAATTCAGTGGCAAAAAAGTGTTCCAATTTGCCTAAAATGAATTCATCCTAAGTTTACAATAGATGGTTTATATTGTTTCTAATCGATTCTTATTTGATTTTCATGCCATATCAAGTTATGCAGCACTGTAGGATCTTGAAATATATTTTAAAATGTAAATTTAAGTCTGCAGTGTCACATGATCCTTCAGAAATCATTCTAATATGCACTGTAAAAAGTAATACACTATCTACTCAATAAAATTGTGGCAACAGATTACAAGCAATATTATTAATTAAATTCAACATGATTAATCAAAATAATTCTTTAAAAGTCAACCATTTAAAATGTGTAAAATTAGCAAACACCTTTACAAAAACCACAAACTGACATAAAAAGCAAAGAGTCAAACTGGCCAACTAAAGAAACACTGATCACCATAATGGTGACCAAACATTTTCAATAAAATCTAAACCTCTGTTAATTCTTGTGTTTCTCTTTCCTTCAGTGATTCTTCTTTTTATCATCAGGTGTCTTCAATATTGGCAAAAAAATAAAATAAAGAGTTTTAAATTCATCTTTGACGTCTGTCTGTTATTCAGATATTGTTTAAATTTTACTTACATTTTACTCGTTTTAAATGGTTGATATTTAAGGAATTAATTTGATTAATTCTAACTCGGTTCTATTTGTTGAATTTAATTAATAATATTGCTTTTAATCTGTTGGCAAAATTTTATGGAGTAGATATGGCGTATTACTTTTTATGGAAATGGTGATGCGTTTTTTTCAAAAGAATAGCATTTATTTGAAATAGAAATCTTTTGTAAAATTATAAATGCCTTACCTATTTATTTTTTTAGCAATATGTAAGTAAATAAATAAATGTCTCCTTGTTGAATAAAAGTATTAGTTTTTTAATCTATTCCCAAACTTTTGAATGGTAGTGTTCATAAATATTTCTTTTTTTTTTGGCAGACCTCTAATGTGGTCTGCCAAGGAAATCAGTTATTTAATAATGAACTTTAAGTTAAAACACATGTATTATGTAAATTAATATTTGGCTCATACCTCCAAAATAGGTCAGGTAAGTTAACAATAGATGGTTTGTAGCTTCTCTAATTGATACTAATTAATTTATTTTTCCAAATGTATATGATTTTCATACCATCTAGAGTTAGGTTGCACTGTAGGATCTTCTTTGGCTCTACCTTTGGGCATTTTTTGGGTCCAAATTCACTTTCTGTTGTGGTTACCATCTTTTCCCGCTTACCAGGGTAGAGCAGCAAGCCTGGAGAGAAGATTTGACAGCATTTGTCTTCTTCTAAGTGACATTCACTTGTTTAAACATGCTTTAATTGTCTAGTATGTAAATGCCATGTGCCATTTCCTGACTGATACACTTAAAGGTGCTACAGAGGATGTTTTGTTTTATACATTTTTGCAATATTACTTGAAACTGTCTTTACTAACTGATAAAAGACTATTTATTAGGTGCACTGAAAGGAATAATATTAATATACAATATCTGTGCACGAGGTAGGGCCTTAAAAACATCAGCCAATCGTTTACGTGATCATCGCGTAAACGATTGGCCCTCTGGCTTGTCAATCACTGCCGTGACGTTCCTTGTGAGAGACGTGCGCGGCTGCGCGCTCCAGTAACTTTCCACACTCTACATGCGCCGCATGCAATGTTTTTGTCAGGAGACAGGAGTAACAACTGCAGATTATGAGTTACCTGCGGTGAGTCTGACATAATGAATCCACTAACACGACACAGCGAATGCCGGTGGTAAACACTCGTGTTCCAATACTGGTGCGTGAGTTTTGGGTGGCGTTCCCTCGAAATGAGCTGTGAAGGAGGGGGGTTGTTCTTACGCATGCGCTCATTTAAAAAACTGTCTTTGGTTTCTCAGTCGACGAAAAAATCCTCTGTATCACCTTTAACTAGCCATATATCTGAAGGAATTCTGAAAAAATTTCTTCTTCCACTTGTTACCTGCCAAAGAAGGAAGTTCTCCCAGCATCGGAAAGGCTTGTGGGTGTTTCGACATCATTTGACCATTGTTGAGGAGCAATAAATCTGTTCTACGCCGATGACCAAATGGGATTCTTAGAGATGGTCTCTGCTGCTTGCTGATTGTCTTCTCAAGAGTTGTCATCTTTAAGTTACTATTGAGACTGAAAATAGAACTTGTAAATGTTCCACATTGTTGTTGTTTTAAACGAATTAAGCTGATTTAAAGATTATCCCTGTTTCATATATTTTAATCATGCTTTAAATTCTTAGAGGCTTCTTTAAATTACACTTAAATGTGAAATGTCCTTTGTCTACAGATCTGATGACTTTATACACCCAGTTTTGAAAACTTTGTATAGTATGCTTTTTCTCTATATATATTCAAAGTAGTTATTGGCTTATTTTAATACCTTTTGAAGAGTTTAAAATGATTTTAACTTGTTCTCTTACAATTAAAAATAGTGATTTGAAACTTACCTCATGCATGACATGTTTTCTTTGCAAAAGTCTGATTCCTGAGCAGTTTAGTAGCTTCTGATTTTTGTCACATTCTTGCAGCTCAGTGGCATGTTTGGAAACACTCAGTTAGTGGCTGTTGCCATGGCTGCTCTATTCTTTGAAAGCCTGAAGGGTGATGGACTCCGCTCAAGAACAATGAGTGTTCTGTAATAAATACCGTAGACTGACGTGACGCTGTGCTTGTGCTCAGCATGAGACTCGTAGTTCAATCAAACCTGAATAAAACCTGTTGGTTTCAGTGTCTTCAAATTTATGCTTAAAAACTGATCAGTTTATTAATGGATGATTCCTCTTATGTTTTTATATGGTTTGGTTATTCCTTAGGATCCAATTTCTATAGAAATATTTTATTTTATTATTTTTTTTTTTTTCTGTATCATTTTTAAATAACCATGAACTAAGATAACATTCTGGGAACTCAAAATTGTTAGCTGGGAATAGTTCATAATTCATACACATATAAATATTTTTATGTATTGTTTTAGAAAATGCAAAGAGAGAAAACATGGTAAAAAAAAAAAAAATGCTCAAGAAAAAAATATTATTATTCATATTAAAAATGTCATTGTTGTGTAGACATGATACGCTTGCAGGATTCTTTGATGAGTAGAAAGTCCAAAAGAACATCTTTTTTAAAATAAAATCTTTTTTTGTACACTGTAAACCTGAATAAGTTGGCAAAACTCAAAACAATTGAGGCAATAAGTTGCCTCAAAATTTTAAGTTAAGAAATTCAAAGTTTAAGTAAGCAGAACTGGCAGATTTTTATTTTATACTACTCAAACATTTAAAGTTAAGAACAATTATAAATATTTTTATTAGTGCAAAATTAGCTAGCTATGACAAGCTAATTCAGAAAATGCTAACTTGTTAATTTGCTAACATGTTAACTATAGCATGGTATAACACTTGCTGAATGAGTACAGCAATTTGAAACATTTAGCATTCTTGCTCTCAAACCGCCACTTGTCACCATGATCGTAACTCTCCAAAAACCCACATTAACATAAACAATTCTAAATTAGCATAAAAAAACATTAATCACTACTAAATCTCCCATATAATCTTGCACAAAAAACACTGTATAACACTTAATTTTAGCATTTACTCTCCCTTTCGAGTGCCATGGCCAAAGCATGCTGGAAAATAGAAATCCCAGCCCAGTTTCAGGTAAATTTAAGTTTGTCTAAATTAAAACAAAAAAGTTCATAAAACTCAAAACAATGAAACAGTTCATCTTACTTAAAATATATCAGTTCTGTGAACTTGAAAGGAAAAAAGTGCTAAATACTCATAAACGTTAATTTGACTGAACTAATTTGTTTAATTTAAGTTTGTCCTACTCAAAGCAATTAATTATTTTGAGCCTTAGGGTTTACAGTCACATTATAAATGTCTTTACTTTTTGGGGATAAATGTAAGTATTATCTTTTATTTTATAGTTTACTGACCCCAAACTCTTTCTTTTCTATATATATTATTTTTCCAGCCCTCTAATTTGGTCTGCCAAGAAAATTATTTAATTATGAATGTAATTAAATTTGCAGTGAAATAAGTCAAGAAACAACAACGTTTACAGTTTTAATCAACAGTAACATTGAATATTCCCAAGCAATGGTTGCAAAATATGATTCGAGGAAGAGTAAAGACAACAGTGTGGCTGTTCAAAATCACTTTATACATTCATTGGGAAGAGCAAGAAGCCTGTAAAGGTGCAGTCAGTGTCTCTACTGAAGATAGAGCTTACTGCAGTGGCCTGTATTGACACTTTATCATCTGTTTTCAGTGGCAGTACCACAGATCCTGCAGTTACCATTATCATACCAGGTGAATCACAGAAACTGACTTTCTCTTCATCCCCTACCTGAATCTTTAGACAGGCAGACTGAGAGGACGAAATGTGGTAGCTGATGTAATACATGCCAGCTATTTTCACACTGAAGTAACCCTCACTATCCAAATCTTCCTCTAACCCGGTGACCAGAGGGATATCAAAGACGATTACGGTGTCTGCAGGAACTCTCTGTGACCTAGGACTTTTTTTGTTAGAGAAAACGGAATACTGGCTTGGATCATCTACACCTGTAAAATCGCCCTTTTCTCCCTTCGGTCCCATTGGTCCCGGTGGCCCTTGCAGTCCATTGTCCCCCTTCTGACCAGGCCTGCCTGGGAATCCATGCATTCCAGGGTCCCCTTTTGGCCCAATCACTGGCACTTCATCTTCACCTGCAAACATTCACACAGCAGGGTAACATGAGATTAAATGCAGACTTTTTATTTAATTTATTATATTTTTAGCCTTTATTTATGAGTCATGGGAGAGAGAAGGCACATTTTTGACTTTCAATATGCAGGTTTTCCAGGCACTATCACTTTACCTCGATCTCCTTTTTCTCCTTTTGGGCCATCCTTCCCATCGGTACCAGGAACTCCTGGAATACCTGGTCTTCCAGGGAAACCCCTGAACCCATCACATGTATCTGACACAGAGGAAGCCACCAGCAACATCATGATAGCAAGTTGCGGCACTACATGTGCAGACATGAAGATAAACGCCTGTTTTAAAACAAAGAAAACCTAAATAAATGGCAAAGCTTAAAAAGAAAATTGTTGGAAAATAACTGAAATGTATAGTGACTGCTTAAACAAGCATGCAAATTTTCAATAATCGAATGCTGCATTACAACAAGACTTCTTGCAAACAGAAACAAAGCACAGATTTATTACAATAAGGTTCATAATTAGAAGACTTTAATCTTACCATCTTATCTTCCAAGAAAGTGTTGGAAATTCAGACGACGGCCTTAAAGAAGAGTGTTACATTGAATGTTTTTCTCCTGTATGTATGAAGAGCTCTGGTTTGATTTCCCAGCTTCAGAGGAGAAGATCAGTGTTGCACAATAAAGGGAAGTAACAAAACGCATATTCATCAGAATCTTGATTTAGATAAAGCTTGGATTACTTTTTTCATTAGCATTATTGACATTTCATTTTGCTTATGTTTGCAAGTTTCATATCCCTTTTCTGAGAAATTGAAAATGGAAGCCGAGAAATTAAAAAGTTTATTACAGATCAAAACATTCAGGGTGTGAAGTATGGTGGGGGTCTTTTAAAAATGATGCCAGACAAACACAAAATATTGAGTAGCACAGCTGTTTTCAATATTAATAATAAATGTTAGAATATTAGAATGATTTCTGAAGGATCATGTGACACTGAAGACACTAATGATGCTGAAAATTCAGCTTTGTTATCACAGGAATAAACTGCATTTTTAAAAAAATAATTAATTAAAATAGAAAACTGTTATTAATTTGTAAAAATATTTCACAATACAACATTTTACAGTATTTTGCTCACATAAATGCAGCCTTGGTGAGCAAAAGAAACTTATTGGTTGCACAGTATCTAATTTTTTTACTTTTAAAAGTTTTTTATGATTTAGATAACCTGGAGCTAACTTATAAGACAAACACTGCATTGTTGTCATTCAGATAATGCCCAGAATTGTACTTCGTTAACAATTCATATTGTCAGGTTTTGAAAATTGTAGCATAATTGTACTTTGTCAGCATTGATTTGCTAGGTCTTGGATTACGTATGTCAAATCCAATCAAGCATTTGATAAGAATGATAATGTGTATTCAATAAACTTGAGACAAACAATTTACTGAAGTATGATTTTATTTGATTTGATCAGTAGATTTCAATGAGTAATTGTGTACATTTTTCTTATAAGTAATCATACCATGTTTAATACTTTTCCATGTTCAACTTTATAGTTCAAAACAGTGCAACAATCAATCAGTGTGCATGAATCAGGAAACCTGAGAAAACACTGTCGCCTTTATTCCCTTCTGCATACAAGCCATTATAGCTACCTGTCACCAGCCAGACTTTCTCATTCTCATTCAGATAAACAGCCACCCCACCAGAGCTCACCTGCTGGCTGTTCTTTTGCAAGTGATCACAGAAATTAGCTAGCTTCTTATCATCGTGCATTAGGATTACACACAGACTTTTTTCTTTGGACGATGCATGAAACACAAAATAATAAGTGCCAGGAATTTTACATACAAATTTGCTCTCGTCAGTTTTGAAATGGCCATTGGGATTAGTGATAATATTAGTGAAGCGTATCACAGCATTGGGATCGGGAGGCAATCTTGTACCACGGGACACACTGAATGCAGACTGAAGGTGAGATTTGGAATTCCCTAGATTGCCTGGGTCCCCTGGCTGTCCTGGGGGGCCATCTGGTCCACTTATGCCAAAATCCCCACGGAGACCCCTCTTTCCAGACATTCCTTTGATTCCAGTCTCGCCTTTTTCTCCTTTTTTCCTGACTTCATCAGGTTTTAGAGGAATCCCTGTTAAGACACACACCAAATGTTTTAACATCATGTTAGAGGTACAGTACACCTATCTTTTAAAACCTGTTTTTATCACTGTGTCCACTAAAATACCAAAATATTCCAAAGTTAAATATATATATATATATATATATATATATATATATATATATATATATATATATATATATATATATAATGCTGACAAAATAAGCATAAATTGTGTCTTTGAATGTTAATCGATTCTTTAAGATGATTCATTAAAAGAACCAACTCATTAGAGTCATATGGGAATTGCGCGCTACAATGGTTGCTCTTTAAGATTTTGATTCACTAAATGAACCGGCTCAAAAGAGTCATTTGTTCGGGATTCAAACTCGCGCGACAACCGTAAATAGAACCGAACCGAACCTCATTCGGTTTCGGTGTTATAGGTTCTAGCCTAAATAAGAACTGGTTCTCGGTTTCCCACAAACTAAAGCACCCTGAATGTTTTATTTTACATAAAAATGAATCAATAAATAAAACAATAGAGTAAATCTTACCAGGATCTCCTCTCTCTCCCTTCATCCCCTGCCTTCCTTCACGTCCAGGAAATCCAGGCAAACCTGGAAAACCAGGCATCGCTCCAGCAGAACAAGTGTCCGTAGAGACCAGATGGAGGCAGAGAGAACCCGCTAAAAGTGTTCCAAAAATGATGTGACCACCAAACATGTTTGCTGTGGCGCGAGAAGATAACCAGACCAATCCGTCTTGAAAGAGTGAGCTCTATAATCTTATACATGTACACAAGGAGAAGCCAATGAAAAGACAATCACAGTTCCTCATTTGCACTGCACGTGTTGCACCCATCCAAGGACCATTCACAAAACTGTATTCAAACAAAGCCTTATTCATAGCATATTCATATAGGCCTGTTTTATAGGCTATTTCCAACAATAAAGCTGCAAATTAGATTTTATTTTTATTAGATTGCATTGTTAATATTTTTCAGAATTTAGAATGAAAAAATATAATGAAAAGTAATAATTTTGTATAGTCATGTTTTATTGCTTTTATTTAGAATTTGTTCATTTGACACTTTATCAAAGACAACAAAGCATTTTAAAACAAAACACATGAATACAAGATTTGAATATAACAAAGCAGATTAGATGGTTTCATTAATGTTTTTAAGCTGCTTACATCACTTCAGTAGGCTAAAACACTATGATCAATCAATAAACATTTGCAGTGTTTTATTTGTAGGCTAATAAGTCTGCTATTCGCTGGGATAGATTAAAAAACCATTGAACACTACAGACATGCTTTTGGACATTCTGCCACCACTAGAATCTTTGAAAGGCTCAATCCATACTCTGTTATTTTTAGATAGTTTGAGTACGGCTCCACCTGACACAACAAGAGATTGTGATCGTAGGTTAAAATCGCAGAAACTTAGGCTGACTGGAGATGCAGAGTCACTCTTAAGTCTGAGACACAAGTGTCCTTCAGAGGATGCGTGAAACACAAAGTAATACACACCCGGAACCTTGCAAGTGAAATAGCCAGTTTGAAGGTTGAAGTTATTATTGACATTGCTAAGTTGACTATCAAAGATCACAGGTTGGCCATATGATGCATAATCTGCTGTTTTTCGCAACACGGAGAAAGCTGGCTTCTGACTGGCGACGATGCCACCAATGCCTGCGCTGGGTCCTTTAGGACCCTTAGGACCAGGGGGACCAATTGGGCCCCGATCACCAATGAAACCCTGTGGACCAGGTTCTCCTGGGGGGCCTCTGCTGCCCATCTCTCCTTTGAGCTCCTCTATGTTGACACTGTTCAGCTCATCCTGCAGAGCTGAAAGAACATTCATAAACTATCATTTCATTTCGTTCGTACTAAACAATTGTAAAGAATGCTATTTTAACTGGTTGTTTCCAACTAACCATGAACATGGTATGTATATTACACATTATTTTCTTACCTGGTGCTCCTTTATCTCCTTTTGCTCCTGACAAACCGTCCCGGCCAGGGAGTCCATTCACACCATCTTTCCCATGGATCGCACAGCCATCCTGACAGGAAGCATAGGGAAGCAGCACTCCCACCCAAAGAAAAGCAAACAAAGCCAAAAGCTGCATCCTAAAACATCTAGGATGAATCACAAATGAGGATATCTTCACAGGTAGAAGAAAAGAAACAACTAAAAAGCAATATAAAATAATACAATTATGATTATAAAGTCATAAAATCCTTAGTTAGACAGGTCTGCCTTACCAGTATCTCGCTGTAAATTTTACACTTCTTTTCCTGATTGTAGGCAGTAAAATGGAAAAAAAAAAAAGATTGCTGCTGAGAAAAAAAATGTAATGGTTTCATTTCTCCAAAATGTGAACTACATTAAAAAAAAAAAACTTTTGAAATTGCCAACACATGTATTTTTTCTTCCCTGTTCTCCGTTCGCTTGCTTCCTATTCTCAAAACAAAAGGTCAAGCAATAAATTATATAAAATCATTAAAAAAAACGTAAAAATCTGCAGCTGCAAAACAACCTGCATGATCCATTCAATTAATATTTTAAATAATTTTAATTAAGATAATGATCACCCCTTCACTGTCACACAATAATGAAAAAAACATTAACAAAATAAGCATAACCAAAATAAATAATAGAAAACAAATAAGTAGGCTATTGTTCTGAAATTTTAACCCGACTTAACCCTTTTGAATGTCAACAATTATCAAATTACCAAACAATGAACAATTTATTTATAATTTAAACTCAAACTTTTCCCTGCCATGAATTCACCAGGAAGAAATATTTTACATTTTTTTTTGTCCAAACTGGTATGATATTCTTTCTTCTGGGGAACAGAAAAGAAGTTATTTTGACCATACATTGGAGGTCAATGGTAACCAAAACAGTTTGTTCTTCAAAATGTCTTCTTTTGTGTTCCTCAGAGGAAAGAAAGGCATACAGGTTTGGAATGAAATGACGACAGTTTTCTTGTTGAAAGGACAGAATACTTTACGCAAGTACAGAAACCAGAATAACAGTATAAAAGCATTCCATAACAAAGCTGAAAAATTTTGGTTACTTTTTATTAATTATTGCTCATATGCCTAAATAAAATTAACAGACAGAATAGCATGGCACAGAAATTCAGCATAGATGCATGACTTTTTATATATATATATATATATACAAAAAACAAAAAAAAAACAGCATTTCATTCATTGTCTGTTACTGTAATACAGATTCTAATTGTTTTTAATGAACATGGAGACTAGACTCTGATTCCTGTTTGCTTTCTTCTCATGGCACTCATGAACACCAGTCAAAGGAACAGGTGCTGTCTTACTCTCCCTCTGGTAGTATGGACAAACCTTTAGATGTTCAGAAATCGGAGGCAGCTTGTCGAAGCACCAACTGTCCACAGTGGAGAACAAGTTGCTAAACTGCCAAACCTGATGACGTTTTGAAAGTCAGTTAGTGTAATATTAAAAGTCAGATGCTTGTTTAAAATGTAAAAAGTGAACTGCTGCATCATTCTGACACATTTATGCAGCTTTCTAATGATATGGTAGAATTATGCTTCTACTACTATCTGTTTCAAGATATAATCACTTAAAAAGTAAAGAAAAAAAAACTATACCAAAATTTATTTAAAATACATTTATTTCACTTAGTACAAATCCATTAACATATTTACTGATATATCGCTGATATAAATATTATAATTAAACTTTACTTGCAGTACTTCTTTATTGCACAATGCAGATTTCTTAATATTAATCCTAAAATGTGTTTTAAAGGTCCCGTTTTTCGTGTTTTTTTGAAGCTTTGATTGTGTTTATAGTGTGCAATATAACATGTGTTCATGTTTCGCGTGTAAAAAAACACAGTATTTTTCACATAATTTACTTATCTGTATACCGCTGTTTCCACTGTCATAAAAACGGGCTGATGACTTCTATGAAGTCCCTCCTTCAGAAATACGTAACGAGTTCTGATTGTGCCAGCGGTTCCTGTGTTGTGATTCGACAGCAGCTTAGCGAACCTTGCCCGGAAAGGTCACGCCTCTTACCATAACGTGGAGATGCACTCAGTGTTATTGTAAACATGTCTTTAATTTTACCCTATCAATTTGAGCCGGAATCAGACCCGGTGATTGGACTGCGGGATGAAAATAACAGCGTTTCGACGACATGGCGACAAACACACTCTACAAACGCAACTCTTGTGTATTCCTGTGGGCGGAGGTTAGTCAAAAAACTGTTTTAGTGACGTCATTAAAGAAGGAAGTAGAGGGATGTAGTCCAAACTGGCTGTTCGATGTAGGCGACTTCTGTTAAATAAAATATCTCGCTTGGCATTGAACTTTGAGCTTTAAAATTTTACAGATTTTATTTATACTCTAACAACAACATTACACACTAACCAAAGTTTGAAACATGGGATCACGAAGAACGGGACCTTTAATATCATTATTAGTCAGGATAGTATGATCAGTCTTTAAATGCAAGATATTTAAAGTGTACCAAAAATATACTTGCAATAATTCCATTTTAGCACTTTCAAATTTAAGTATATCTTTAGTTGGACCTACTTATCGGATAACTAAAGTGCATTAACTAAGATTAGTTGTTCCAATTTAGCAGATGTTAGGTATATCAATTTAGTATACCAAAAGTACAATTGCAGGGTATTTATATTAAGTACATAAACATGTAAATGTATTTATAGTATCCTTAGCATAAAATAAACATAAAATAAAAGTTTTCACTAGGGATGGCTGTCATAAAAAAAAATGCATTTTTGATAAAATTGCCCCTAAATGTTCTAACATTCTCACACCAGGAGGAATTTTATTAAAAAATACATAAAAGTGCATATATTTAACAACATATTTACAATTTCAGCAATATGCTCTTTTCTAAGGTTCTTTTTTCTAGCTAAATAATGGCTATGGATGGACACAGATGGACCTTTCTGAGGTAAATGTAAAGTCACGTGACATGTTCACAAGCTGTTTTATTGATATCTTACCACTGCTGAAACACTGGCATAGCTGTTATATGAAAGATGTTACATTTCAATAAGTTGTACTGTATATTTTACCATAGCCTACCTCCTCATGTCTACTCATGTTTTATTGGTCTACCAGTAGGGGAAGCAATGATCAGTTCATGTGCGCTCTGTGCTGAGCATCAAATCGACATTTATTGTTTGAATTTTGTAATAAAACTGACATAATTCAAGAGCTGAGACTTTGGTTTATCAAAAATACCATAAAACTGTAAAATTATTTTTTCCCCCAAATGCATTATTCTACAAATGGTTCATTTCGAATTATGACTCTACACAAGTTTGCAATTTTTCATTATTCAGAATTTTGATTGCTGTAGAAACTCACCCTCTTTCTGCTTCTCCAGCACCATCCACCATGAGAGTAGACCTTCTTCTCCCACTTCAGTGAGACCATCCCTCTCTCATGAAGCAAGGTGCTGCATACCTCCCTCATGAGACGGGAGACCAGAGCCAGCTGGGACAGGGTGAAGCTGTCGAGAAATCCAGCAATGTGGACCAGAACCTCAAAAGGTAGCCTGCTCAGAGCGTCTGCATTGCGTGCACGCTTTCTTTCCACGGTCACTGATTTTACACCTTCATACAGTGTGTCTGAAACCTCTGGTCGGAGGCAGAAGGTGCTGAGCTCTTTGTCATAGAAGACCGTCGCTCTGTGAGAGCTGGGCTGAAACCTTCTCTGAATAAAAGTGCAGCCCAGGTAGGCGAGAGGGCATCGCTGTTCAAACCATCCGCTGACGCAACTCTGGATATCAGAGTGAACATTCTTGTAGTGTGAAGGAAACTCATCCCGTCTGAACGTGTGGTTGCACAGGTATGTAAAGGCAGAGCTGGATTTGTTGTGTCTTCTGGTGACGCTCTCGGTCTGAATGTGGACATGAAGTTTCAAAGCCCGGTCAGCAGTAATGTCAGCCAGCGAGGTCTCTGCTTTGAAAGGTGCTGAGTAGAAATCATATGTCTGAGTTCCAACGTCCAGAAGAAGTGCGTCTGTGGACACTGATTCAGCTATGAGATGTCCCCGTAGTTCTCTCTCTAAAGAGCACAATAGAGTAGCTTGAACTTCATCCCATTTTGGCATGTCATCGATTTCAACACCTAGGTCAGAAGTGTCTACGCTCGTGCTCACCTTCTTGTTATGCGAGGGGTTTCGAATGCGACTGTGTTTGGCTTTGAAGCTGGTTGGGACTTTGAAAGTGCGGACTGTTTTAATCTTCATGGGCTCCAAATGTTCGTAAATGAGTTTCTTTTTGGGTCTTGTGTCACATGCAAATAGGGATGTGGCGATAAGGAATTTATCCTCATCCATTTCAAATGGGTTGTATTGAGGGATGTCAGTAGCTGTATCTTGACTGTCGACCTGCATTTGCTGCTCTTCCTGTAAGACTTCTAACCTGCTTGGGTTTGCTTGTGGCTTTATTTCATTACCATGAGAGGATTCAGGTTTTTTCCCCAAAGATTTCATCGTATGCTTGCAGCCGCTCAATTCCATGCTAAACATTCTTTCCCAAATATTATAGTTTTCGAGATTCACCACATTAGGATTCCTAGCCAATTCTTCTCGTTCCTCCTGAGTCAGACCTCCTTCCTCAGTTTCCGTGCTTGAAGACACAGACGCTTCCTCGACTCTATTCGAGAACGGTACCCCTCCCACGGCGCCCTCTGGCACTGCAGCTGAAGGCTCCTCAGCCAGCTTTTCAATAAGTTCAGGGAAGATAATCTTCATTTTAAGAGAATGAAACAGGTGCTGCTGGTCCCTCAGAGCCATCGAGAGATCCAAAGGTTCCTGAGCGTAGTTCTCCTTCAAAACATTCTTATAGAACTCAGGGGTCTCAGACTCTTCAATGGGCCATCGGTTCCACTCCATGGAGCAGGAGACAACACTAGCAGGACACACTGTCAAGTGTTTAGCTAGGTTCGAGCGGCACATGGTGAATGGGCAGCCATATTCAACGTTGAGACAAGGCACCCTCTCATTGGGACACAAAAGCATGTGTTCTTCTTCCTTGCACAGGTGAAACACAGCACCGCACAACAAACGACAGCTGATGATCGCACATGACACAGAAATCTCAATTGCCGTCTTGCAGCGGCGGTTGTGGCAGCTCTCACAGTGGCGATGAAGCTTGGATGTTTGGGTCCTTTGTCTACCCTGTGAAGAAATGCAAGGATAATGGTGTTTTATACTGGATAGACACTTTGGAAAGTGTTTTAACATAACTAAGTGAATGTCAATGACTTGATCAAATCTCAGATCCTGAAGAACATCATTAAGGTCTTGGAATTACATATATTGCAGTTGCAACACCTGTACATACATATGTAGTTAGATGCATCTTTGTATATTCCACCACTATGTGGTAAAACTGTATTTCAGAAATAGCTCATGATTAACTCTAAGCTAATGCTAAAAAACTAAATGCTTCTTAGCAGAAACAATACACACATTTAGACTGCTATGTTTACATCTTACATTTAGCAGACACTAAAAAGGCAAACAAAAGTTGACCTACCATAGTGTTTTACTGTGAGCTCCACAGTGGCGTTCAGCTTAATGTTTGAGTGAGCCTAAATCTGTGTCTGCCCATTAGTTAAAAATAGTCTTGTACTTGGGAGTGTGACTTGTTCTGTGGTATACAAGAGTCAAGTTACATGTTCTGCAAATTTAGCCGCTCTAAGGTACCCAGTGTTTTCACGGCATCTAGCGTCATTTAACACAAGAACGCGTTTTTTCGTTCCACTGCATTTTAATTGTTTTTGTTAACACGTGCTAAACGTCCGTGCAGCATCTTGCTGAATTTTCAGCGACTCTCACACGAGCGCCGCGTTTTTAGACAATGTGTCAAGTTTAAAAATGTTTTTAACTTGACACAGTGTTTTAAAGTTTATTCAGCTTTCCTTTACGGTGAATGTGATTGCACAGAGTACGAAATGATCCTGGATCAACATCTTTGTTGATCCTGGAACAACATTCCAATCAACCAATCGGATTTGAGGGACAAGTTTAACGTTTATGTCAAGTTTAGGCTTGCAACCAGGGTTAGGTGCTTCTACATCAATGTTATTCACCTATCTTTCCCATCTGATTTTAGGGATAAGTTATGGGTAGGATTATGTTTAGGGGTAGGAATAGGGTTAAGACTAAATTTTCAGACAGGAATAAAAAAATATGTTGATCCAGGAACATGTCTTACTTGGCAAAATCACGGTGACCTTTTCTTTACAGCGGTGCTGCGCCTGGGTGTTTGAATGCAAGAATTAATTAATGCACAGATGGTATTTTTAAAGTTTCAGTATTATTTATTAGATTAACATTTGTTTGTTAGATCTGTTTGTACAAAGGTGCTTTTCTAATCAAATAATCAATGTGTATATGGTGTGCGCAACGACAACAATGTAGTAAAATTGGGGGAAAAATTCTTTGTACAGATGACAACGTTTTGTTATTCACACAAATCCACGAAACTAAAGACGCTGTATTATGCATGCCAGGCCAGTAGTTAGCGATGTCACTTTGTAAAGAAAGACTACGTGCATACACACATACCATATTCTTTTACAGACCACTCGCACCAAACGCGCATATCCACCTTATTTTTCAAGGCTGAAGTAAGTAAGGTGTTTTCTGTGAATGTGCCAGACTTCCGATTTCGCTACAGGGAAATAACTAGAAGAATATCAAAGTGCAGTAAACTGTAAAACAGTTTGCACTACAAACCACCGTGTTTATAATTAAGACATTAAAAGTTTGCAATATAAAGCAGCATAACAAGCTGTTTTGTACACCTTAATATAATTAGAAGCGAATGACACTGGAAGCCAGACACATTAAAATTACAAATGGCTGCGCCTGCTCACCTGAAAAATAAGGTGGATAGACAAGTAATACCAAAGTCCCTTTAAGACAAGTCATTTCACTCGGCGGCCATCTTTGAAACGCCTCTCGGGCATCCTGGGCATCTCTTTGAATGGAGAAACATCAAATTCTCCAAAACTGTTCGCCAACCTTACGATTACATTTAATATTTGAAATCACCAATGAAATCTGACAACAGCTGTCTTATAAATGTTTTATCCAAGCGCTCGAATCATGACAAAAAACTGTATTTTTTAGGCTGGATCAAGCTAATGCGCATGCGCAGACCTAAATGCACGTCTCTTCTGCCATGTTTCAGGGCTTCTAACGGCTGCTGCAGTGACATGATGACTTTACCAGTCGGCGATTGGCTCTTATTTAGAAGGCGGAACTTATTCCGCCATATTGCGCGTTACACTTTCTCCCATTCAAAACAATACGAATGACACGCCTTGTGTTATTCTATAGACCTTATTTTCCAGAGAAACAAGCGCGCCGCCATCTTTAGAATATTGTCTTTGAACTTCCGGTTTTGCGGTAGCCCTGTATATTTCTATGGAAATAAGAATAAGAATAATTAACTGGTGAAGTGGATTTACCTGTTGTAGAGTCAATGAAAGTTATCATGAGCATTGTTATGTTTAAAGCAGATGTCTTAACAAATGTCAGTAGACCGGGAAGATTTTAAAATGAGCAGTTCATTCATAAATACAAGATTGCTGTGGAAATACAAGCCGGAAGTCAAAAGACAACGAGCGCAGCGCTGAAAAGGGGCGTGGCTACATAAGGTCTATAGTCTTTGGTAATACGCATGTGCTTGCTGTCACAATTTTCACAGATTTACGATCTTGTAGTTTACACTGACATGATAACAGTATCGTTTTTCAGTAACTTGACTTTCGTATGTGAGTATGCGTCCGAAATCGCATACTCTCTTGAGTAGGTAGGCCTACTTATTACTTCACGACCGCTAAAAAAGTATGTTCTATGTAATATGAGTGTGTGGACGTAGGCTACTACATTCGCCATGTTGTCATTATCATGTGCCTTACCAGCGTCAGTTACACTCTCTGTCACTCTCTGTTACATCAGTAATTCTCTCCCGTGGCCTCATAAAGTGTCCATTGTATGCACTTCAGAATCTCGCCGGAAGTAGTAGTTCACCCAGGTACTTTTTTCCTACTCTTATATGAGTACTGTGAATTCGCACATACTTCTTTTGTGTCATGCTGTTTTTCACCTACTATACAGTAGGGAAGTATGAGATTTCGAATGCAGCCTTGCACTTTGAAACCAGTTTTCAAAAGTTTGCATTTTCATAAAATATATGTAGTGTCCCCATTCATGTTTGAACTAAAAATATTGAATGTAAACATGACAAGAGATATGGAAGTCTATGATAATCAAGTCATAAGACTATAATCACATGCTGCTTTAATGAAAACTTAACAGAAGTTTTACAGAGAGAATAGAAGGTTACATTCAGTTAGATATTAACCTGTTAGCCAGCACCCCCGCTTTTGGAAAATCCCAAGAAATGACATACCCAAACTAAAACAGATACAGTTCATGAACCCTTTGCACTAAAAGCATAAGTAAGGTCTCATTTAAGAGAAAAATCTTAAGAATCTAAGATCCCAAATTTTATTTAAACCTAGAAATAAAATTATTAATAAATAACCAAAAAAATTAATAAGATTCTGCATTATTTCTAGGCCACTAATCAAGTAAGCAAATCAGATTTTACACATACTTATGGAGTTCATGCAGCAATTCAAGATAAAAGTTACAGTATCATTTGCGTCCCATAAACAAAGAAACCAAACCGTGTTTCCCCTTTCCTTTGTTGTCAAACATTTTGGCCAGAGCAAAAGGCTCAGTTTTCAGTTCAGTTTGGTAGAATGGACAGTGTTTCAGGTGCTCAGCCATTGATGGTGTGTTGCCGATGCACCAGTTATCCACTTTGCTAAAAAGAGTACTGAACTCCCAGACCTAAGAAAGAGAGATAAAGAAATATGAGGAAGAGAATATATAAAGTCAATAAGAGATCTTTTACCTTGAACTTAAAAATTGATTAAAACCTGTAAAATGAAAATGCGGTCTTTCAAAATTTTGATTACATTTCATTCCGTTTCTGATTTTAATACCAATTTTATCAATTCTACCTTCATTTTATGCAGATTTTGAATTGTTAGAATCTTTTCATTTTTTTTTGTTTTGTTTTTTTTAGAATTTTTTTTTTTAACGTTGGCTGACTATTTTTGAAAATAAACATATTAAAAATATTTTAATATTAATTTAATTATGTACTAAACAAATGCTGAAATGCATTATTATATTTGGTTTAAATAATTGGTATAAAAATAAAAATATTTAATATAATATTTTAATGGCAATTAATTATGTTATAAACAAATGCTGAAAAGCCTTACTATGGTAGGTTTCCAGCGGGCTCCTCCATGAGAGTATGACTTCTTATGCCACTTAAAGGCCACCATTCCTCTCTCCTGCAGAAGCGTGGCACATATATCCCTGAACAATCGTGAGACCAAGGCTAGTTGGGACAAAGTGAAACTATCCAGGTAACCAGCGATGTGGTGAAGCACCTCAAAGGGAAGGTTACTGAGAGAATCTTCATTTTTGACATGTGCCTTTAGTGCAACAGTCTGCAAATCGCCCATGAGAGAGGCAGGAACCTCAGGTGTGAGGGTGAAAATACTGAGGTCTTGGTTATAGGAGACTTTGGCCCTGTGTGTGGTGGGCTGTAATCCTCTCTGAATGAAGGTACAACCAAGGTAGGCCAGAGGGCATCTCTGCTCAAACCAGCCACTAAGACAGGATTGTATATCCAAATGCACGTTCTTAAAGTGTGAGGCAAATTCATCCCGCCGGAAGAAATGGCCACACAGGAACGTGAAAGCCGAAGTGGATTTGTTGTGTCTGAGGGTAACCGTTTCTGTGTCAAGCTCAACGTGAAGTTTCAAATCTCTGTCTGCTGTAATTTCAGTCAGAGTTGCATTGTATTTGAAGGGAGCTGTGGCAAAATTATACGTCTGTGTTGCGATATCAACATAAAGTCCATCTGTCGCCACCGTCTCGCTTATTTTGTGGCCCCTTGTCTCAGCCTCTGCAGAACAGAGTAGGGTTGCAAACATCTCATCCATTTTTTTCTCAGATACATCCAGGTCAGATGTGTCGACACACTTGTGCTCAGTCAATACTCTTGAACAGCATTCTCTAAATTGAATGCGTTTTCCTTTGTAACTACTGGGAACTTTGAAAGAACGTAGAGTCTGGACTGGTATTGGCTCCAGGCTCCCATAAACAAAATCTCTCTCTCTGGGCGTGCAAGCATCCATCTGACCGAAGGAGATCAGCATGCGCCCGTGATGCACTATGTACATGTTGAATTCTCTGGGATTCACCACCTGCCCGAGTCTCTCCAGGACGCCATCCTGCCAAGGTGCAAGTCCAGTTTTGGAGAAATCCACATGGGATACATCGGCGTTCTCTTTCTCAGGCTCTACAGAAGCTCCTTGTGGCTTTGTCAACGAAGAACCTTTAGAGGGCATCTTTTTTCCTTTCTTATCTTCTGTTTTCGACGCCTCTGCCTCCGCCTGCTTGCAACCTCCCATTTCCATGCTGAACATCTTTTCGAATAGATTGTACTTCTCCTTGTCGATGGTACCATTTAGGACCACATCTTCATTTAGAGATTTCTCACAAGATTTCGATGGTTCATTTACTAAAACTGAACCTCCATGTCCGTTAACATGAATCCCATTACACACAGACTCTCTTCCTACTGCTTCCTCCTTGTCGTCCTCCTCCATTGGAGCAGGTTCTTCTTCTTGTTCCTCCATCAACTCGGGAAAGCAGCTCCTCATTTTCAACCTGGCACATAGATGTTTCTGGTCTCTCAGTGCCATGGAAAGGTCCAGTGATTCCTGCTTGTGAAGCTCTTTCAGAAGGTTTGTATACAAGGGGACATCTGGGTTCTCGACAGGCCAGCGGTTCCACTCCATCGAGCAGCAGATGACGCTCGCAGGACACACCTCAAGGTGTTTGGCCAGCTGAGAGCGATGCATGATAAAAGGGCAGCCATAGTGAGCATTAATGCAGGGTACCTTCTCGTTGGGACACAGCAGAGAGTGTTCATCCTCTTTACACATGTGAAAGAAGGCCCCACAGAGCAAGCGGCAGTTGATGACCATGCATGACACCGAGACCTCTATGGAGGCTTTGCAGCGGCGGCTGTAACAGGTCTCACAATGCCTGTGCAACCTTGGACCGGATCTCCTATAGTGGCTCTGTGGGAAAACACAATAGACAAGCACAACAAAGCAACTCACAAAGACAAGCACAGTATTTGTTCTATATTGATGTATTTCCTATTGAAACAGGATGGAAAACACGTATGATTTACTGACAGTTGTGTCATGGTTATGTTTAGTTTCTTTATCATGTCTTGATTAGTTTCATAGTCATGTTCTGTTTAGTTTCTGAGTTTGCAGTCATTTGTTACTATGGTTTCTGATTATAGCACACCTGGTTCCTGTTTCTTTGATTCCCTGTGTCAGTATAGTTCATTATAGTACTGTATTGATTACCAACATTCTTCAAAATATCTTCTTATATAACAACAGAATTTTCATTTTTGGGGTGAAATATCCCTTTAAGCCTTCAGTTTTTTTCAGTTCTGTGTTCTGTGTTAAAGTTTATGTTAGATGTGAAGTGTGCTATCGCTCTCTATATTTATTAAAGTTTCTTGTTTCGTCGACATTCTGCATCACGCATTTCATCTTTGGATTTAGCTACGCGCTAATCAAGACAAGTTGGAGTCAGGTGGTATGTAGAATTTAGGGGGTAGGACATTCTCATTCCCATTCACTGTTGCCAGATTGGAAATGTCCAATTATCGTACCAGAAGCTCAAAATTATCGTATTTGGAAGAAAATTAGCGTACACGACTTTTTAGTATAGGTAAATGAACTAAATTAATAACTAATGATTTTTACAACGGAAAGAATCAATACTGAACTAACTTAAGCTGGACAATCACACTATTTTTTGCTGCTGTACAGCCAAAAATATGTTCCCTCTATCTCTGTAAAGCTATACTTTGACACAATCTGCATTGTAAAAAGAGCTGTATAAATAAAGGTGACATGAGAGTCAAACGTACAGAATACAGCTATTTATCTATAGACCAACAACTTTTTGACATGAACTGTAAATTACCACAATACATAAATAATTATTAGGCGTGCCTTAGTGGGAAACAACTGACCTAAGCGCCGCAGCAGAAACGTTAACTTGGCCTGCGTCTCAATGTGCATACTGTGCATCCTAAATAGTATGTGACATTAGTCATTTTCAATACTATTTCTGGCGGATAGGGTGGACAGTATGCACATTGGGATGCAGGGTTGAGCTCGTGAGAGATTCATTCTCCACAATGATTGGCTGAGAAGATGTAACATGAGATGAGATGGAAGACGTGCCTAACAAAGTTCACGTTAGGATCCACACAGCTAGATCAATGAGCCGATTATAACGACCATCATTTTAAGTGTCACAAAATACTGAAATTATCGTACATTATGGGATTTTTTTCATTATTGATCGTACATCGTACAGAGGTCAAAATTATCTGTCATTTATTTTGATATGCCCATGAGTGCAGGATGAGTCATCAATACTTCTGGTACATTTACCAGAAGAGAAAGACTGTAAATTTAGGTCTGTCTTATTTTGTCTTATATTTTGTGGACTTAAATCTATATTATACCATATATGTTTACAAACAAAATATCACTTATTAACCAATATTTCAGTAATGAGAAAATTAAATGAACATACCATTATTATCCAAAGCAGTGTCAATGAGAAACAGCAGTTTCTGAAAAAAGTAAACGTATCTTATTCGTATCTTATCTTATAATTATAACACAATTACCTTTATGCATTTATATTTGTGCTAAAACATATTTTCATTTAAAAAGTACCTGCAAAACATATATTTTCACTTTAAAAGTACCTGCTTTTATAAGACCTTGTCTTATACTTAAAGATAAGCGGTTGCAGACAGCACTGACAGCAAAACAGTTGAGTAAACAGTTACCAAACAACTTACCTAAAGGGTGAACCATATCTAAAGAAGTTCCCCGGCTTGTTCCAAGAGACCTTTCTAAGGAACAAGATGGTGGGTCATGTTAAAAATAGTTGTCTCAGCTGGTGGTAGCACATGACCTGTAGATACTGTAGAAAATTTATTTCTACATTTATTTGCTAGTGTTTTTAATTTGTTTGTCAACTTTTCTACAACTTATCTTACTATAATCAGAGCTCTTTAGTGCCTTCATAGGGCAAACAGACGACAGGACAGATCAGAAGATATAAACCTGTTTATATTTTAATGTTTCATGAGTGGGTCACCAGATGGCAGTCTATCCTTTTGTTTAGGACTGGGCTGCACAAGCACACAAAATACATTCTGTGTTCTTCTCCATCCTCACCCTTTCCTTATTTTTCATTAATAAAGTTTTTAATCACGTGATGTTCCTGATGTAGTTGCGCTTAGTCTTTATCAGAAGGTTCAGGAACATGCATCCATCCATGCTTTTTCCAAACCACTTGTCCTGTGTAGGGTCACATGGATGCTGGAGCCTATACCAGTGTCTCTGGCAATCTCAGGACTGGCACAGGAATAAGTAAAATTTAAAATTAACTAATAAGACTTTTTCATATGACTTGGCCATGATGATACCCTACAGAAAAGTTTGGTGTGCCATGCAATGGCATGCTATAGGTTATAATCTTCGTAATAATATACTATAATAAAGTATTTTAGTAAATGTAATTAGTTACTGTACTTAAGTATCTTTTTGGCTACATTGTAGTTTTACTGAGAATCAAAGATAATAGCAACTTTTACTCTCTACTTGACTACATTTTTGAAGAAGTGACAAATGAAGTGATATTGCCATCTACAGGGCATTGAAGGTACTATATCTTGTGCATTTTGCCCTTGCTCACCCAAACTTGTCAACAAGACTATTTTAAGCGAATGCGAGTACATTAGCAGGTAGATGGTGAATCGCAGGTGATTTATACATGAGATGAGGACATGACTGCAGCCGGTGATGAGGATCTTAAATGAGACTTTTGAGTGTAGACATTTAAGAGGCTGTTGCGTCGACCTTGATTTATTGCTATACTGATTTTAAAAAATAAACATGTGATTGCTCTCCTCACAAATTAACTCTTACTTGTTTTTCACTGGCATGTCTCTCAGGTGTCTAGGACTAGTGCATCTTTGAGCCTACATTCAGAACGAGTAAAATACTTAAGTACTGTTAAAATCAGATACTCTCAAGACTTCTACTCAAGTTGTATTGGAATTGGTGACTTTTGGAGTCATTTTCGCTGTAAGGTAGCCTATCTGTACTTATACTCAAGCACGGTTTTCAGGTAGTACTCTTTACACCTTTATTGTACCTTACAAAAATGGACTATGGTATAACCACAATTTTGGCAAAATATCATACTTTCAATAGCTAATTACATTAGTAAAATCATTAAATTAGCTAATGAATATGAAATAAAACAAATATTATGTATCCATAAAGTAATGTAGCTTTGTAGTGTGTGTGGTTCAGGTATTCCCTACTTTGTGGGAAAATATTTTGGCCCCCATGGCCATGAGGAACAGCTTATAAATCATAATTATGTTTTTTGAAAATGTAAAAATGCAGTTTTTTGTGAGGATTGTGTTTGGGGCAAGGCTAGGGTTAGGGGATAGAATTTGTTCAATATAAAAATCATTATTTCTATGGAATGTCCAAAACAAAAACAAAAAATTCAAAAAAGTGTTTTTGTGACATATCAGGACACAAATTTGTATAATGACATAGGTATTACAAGGAGAGGGTGACTTATGAGGACATTACCCCATGTCCCCATTTTTCGAAAGGCTTATAAATCATACAGAACGAGTTGTTTTGAGAAAGTAAAAATGTGCACAGTTTCCTGTGATGGCTAGAGTTGGTGTAGGGCGATAGAAAAGATGGTTTGTACAGTATAAAAAGCATTACGCCTATGGAATGTCCCCACAATTCACAAAAACAAACCTGTGTGTGTGTGTGTGTGTGTGTGTGTGTGTGTGTGTGTGTGTGTGTGTGTGTGTGGTTTGTGTGTGTAGTTGTATCAAATGTGGCCTATAGGCTACTGAGGCTACTCGTTTTGTTCAACTTCAAACTGTCAAATGTCATGGCATTTATATATATATATATATATTTTGTACACTTTTGTGAACGTTATATTAAATTAAACAAGAGAATTTGCTGATAATTAAAAATAAATCCAGCATAAAATTGTTATTCTTACCCCCACTTTTTCTCTCTCCCTTTGGTCTTGGAAAAACGAGCCCTTCATATTCTCCGGTCACCTCAGGAGGGTGTAGTTGCACAGGCTACACAGCAAACACAGCACAGTCGCCTAATCATGTCCTCATGTTTTACTGTAGGTGAGCGGGATTAGACCAGTAGGAGTCACCGCTACACTCGCTTTCTCGCTCTACTGAACCTCTCAGTGATTGAGCAGGGAAACAAAATGCCGGAAGTGGGGTTTCGGGATACGGTGTTTCGGGACTCGTAACCGTGGAAAGTTTACATTATTAAGAAATCGACTTTTCCTGAGGATTAAAGGTTTCCCGGTTGCTGCTGTTCGTCAGGTTTTGTTTCAGTGTTTTTCATTCATCCGCACTTTTACAATGGGGCTCCCGGCGCTGGAATTTAGTGATTCTTTTCTGGACAGTCCTGACTTCAGAGAGCGACTCAAATGCCACGAAATTGAGCTGGATCGTACTAATAAATTCATCAAGGAGCTAATCAAAGATGGAAATATGCTTATCAGCGCGCTTAAAAGTAAGTTACAGCTCGTTTGTCTTTTTAAATGTAAGATAACCTATGATTTATTGAGGTTTAAGCCCTCAAATTTGTTGTACCAGTAAAATATATAAGAACATATCTTCATAAAAATCCAGACACATACATATGCTTAGTTTGTTTTTTTTAATTTATTTTTTTAATTGTTTTTGCAGATAAATCTTCTTTTTGTTATTATAATTGTTGCTGGCTGTTGTTTGTTATGCTTGTATAATTTATTTACTGACAAAATGTTAAGAGTGAGAATTATGTTCTCAGAACTGATATCTTGAGAAAGTGCAGTTCCTATTAAGAAGGGACCAAACTAGTATTTGACCTTTTGCCCTTTTGAATACCTAGACATTTTGTCTAACTACTTGAAACTACAGCTTCTTATGTAACTTAAACGGTCTTATACGCTTACTAAAGGTTTCATCTCAATGAGCTAACCATTTCAGGTGTCACTCTCAAGCCCTGGTGTGTACATACATATTTACCCACTCTAATATTGAACAGAAATATTAAACAGTGAACATGTACAGGGTTTGTGCCATCATCAAATACTTGTTTATTCAGCTGGGATCTGATATGATATCAGAAAGGAGATGAGTCTGTACTAGATGTGCCGTTATCAGCCGCTTCACTAGCAAGGCTCCTCCTCCCTCCCTCTAGATGAGATGGATTTGCTTTACTAGTCTTAGTCTTTGAACTGTAGGTCCAATCAGCTTTGGTTAGATCTTGTTATTTTCAACAATATTCTCTTTCACAGGTTTCTTCTTTATTCTCTGCCTCAGAGCAGTTTGGCAGACGGCTCATTCTGGCTTTTGTACCAAACAAAAGGCAGTGAATGTTTTCCCAAAAAGACCTTAATCTTGCTTTGCACTAATGCTTTGATTGAATAAGTATTTGTGATGTCATCTCCTTCCTGTTAGACTGAACAAATCAAAGTGAATATGCTCAAATGACAAGCTTCATTACATAATTGTCTATTCGACAGATCTTTCTGCAGCTGTGCAGAAATTTTCCCAGTCCCTTCAGGATTTCCAGTTTGAATGCATCGGAGATGCAGAGACAGATGATGAGATTAACATTGGTGAGTAGTTAGCAAATGATCAAGACTGAATTTGAATAATCATATAATTTAGTAAATTACATTTTTAAAAATAGGAACAGTTTACCTGAAAATCATAATTTACTCACCTTCATGTCGTCATTTCTAAACCAGTAAACCAGTTTCTTTCATTCAACTCAAAAGGAGAAGTTTAGCAGAATGTCTGAGCTGCTCTCATCCTTACAATGAATGTGGATGGGAACCAGAGTTAGTCAAGCCCAAAAAAGCACTATAAATAATTTTTAATAAAGATTTCTGAAACCATATGAACGCTTTGTGTGCCCTTATTTACAAAAAAATTTGCCTTAAATAAATTAGCTTGATAGTTGTGATTCACTTTCTTTGTATGGAAAAGACCAGCTTGGTCATTCAGCTATAAATAATTATTTTGTCTTTGGTTTGGAACGACATGACGGTGCGTAAATAATGACAGAATATTCATTTGTCGGGTGAATTATCCCTTTATGCTGTAAACAGTGATGCAATTAGTGAAACAATCTCTCAAATGTTCGTGCCTCTATAAGATTTTTATTTGCAGCTGTTGTCCTCAGTCACCCACCAACAGTGACAAATAATGTCTAATAAAGCTGAGAACACTGCACATTGCTGTAGTACCACAGCTCCATAGTGTCAAACACAACAGTGATGGTTCTTTATCAGACTGGGACAGTTGCTGCCTGGCATTTAGAAAACCATGAACCCAAACAACAACTGTCTGCAAGAAAGTTCAAGGAATCAGAATGCTCCTTTCTGGCTCTCGATTTTGGTCATAACATTGTTAGATATTTAGACGGTTGAGACTGATAATTTGCCGTTTAGGCCTGTTTAATGTTAATGGTGGTATTTTAAAGGGTTAGTTCACCCAAAAATGAAAATTCTGTCATTATTTACTCACCCTCATGTCTTTCCAAACCCGTAAGACTTTTGTTCATCTTCGGAACACAAATTAAGATATTTTTGATGAAATCTGAAAGCTTTTTGTCCCTCCATAGACCGCTATGTGACTACAACTTTGACACTTCATAAAGAGATCTTAAAACTAATCCATATGAATTGATCTGTTTAGTCCACATTTTCTGAAGAGACACAATCACTTTATATGATGAACAGACTGAATTTAGGCTTATATTCACATATAAACATTAATCAACTCACACATCAGTTGTGGTAAACGGAAGCTCAAGCGTGTTCACTTGATGTCTGAGAACTGATGACTGAGGTTCATTCTCATGTGATACGCAGAACTTTTGAGCTTCCGGAAGAGGTTTGTTCTCGCACATGAAGCAGGTTTGGTTGAGCTTTTGTTTATGTTTGCTGATCACAAGTTTATATGTGAATAAAAGCCTAAATTCAATCTGTTTATCATATAAAGCGATTGAGTCTCTTCAGAAAAATTTGGACTAAACCGCTCAATTCATGTGGATTAGTTTAACAATCTCTTTATGAACTTTTTGAAGTGTCAAAGTGGTAGTTGCGTAGCTGTCAATGGAGGGACAAAAAGCTTTCAGATTTCATCAAAAATATCTTAATTTGTGTTCCGAAGATGAATATAAGTCTTACAGGGTTTGGAATGATATGAGGGTGAGTAAATGATGACAGAATTTTCATTTTTGGGTGAACTATCCATTTAAAGTTAAAATGTATATAGTTACTAATTTTATCCTCAAAATCCACAAAACTCATCCATTTATTAGAGATACTGGATTGAACAGAAAATAAACAGTTGGTAATAATGGCCATACACTACCGTTCAAAAGTTTGTGGTCAGTAAGATGACAGCAAAGACATTGTTACAAAATATTTCTATTTCAATTAAATGCTGTTCTTTTGAACATTCTATTTATCAAAGAATCCTGAAAATAAAATGTATCATCATGGTTTCCACAAGAATATTAGTACTCAGTTCCACAAAAAAAATTGGCTTTGCTGCCAGGAATAAATGACATCTTAAAATAATTGAAATAATAGAAAACAGTTATTTTAAATAGTAATAATATTTTAAATATTAGTTTTACTGTATTTTTTACGGTGGCCCAGTAGTGCACAACACAACAAAATTAAAAAAGCAAACATAAGTTCACAACACAACGAAATCGAGCCACAACGCAACGAAATAAAGCCACAACACAACGAAATAAAGCCACAACACAACGGAATAAAGCCACAACGCAACGGAATAAAGCCACAACGCAACGAAATAAAGCCACAACGCAACGAAATAAAGCCACAACACAACGAAATAAAGCCACAACACAACGAAATAAAGCCACGACACAACGAAATCAAGCCACGACACAACGAAATCAAGCCACGACACAACGAAATCAAGCCACGACACAACGAAATCAAGCCACGACACAATGAAATAAAGCCACGACACAACGAAATAAAGCCACGACACAACGAAATCAAGCCACAACACAACGAAATAAAGCCACAACACAACGAAATAAAGCCACAACACAACAGAAATGCTCCCAACCACTAGGGGGCTCTCAGAGCTCGGTAAAGTTAGTTTTCATTGCCAATGTTCTATAGAGTCGGCAGTAATATCAATACCACAATTAGTTTTAACAGTATGTAAACATTGTATATCGACATAAAAATCACCTACGTGCAAAATAGCTTCATATTTATATTTGACGCGCTACCACTGTGCATGGTGAAGGGAACATCCACCAATTCCACCAAGTGGTTAAAATGTATAATTTGTATTCTTTAAAATTACTTATAACATTTAAAAACAGACATATTCAAATTCCAAAGCTTGTCAGTCTTACCAACAGGAACTAACAAGCTTTGGAATTTGAACATATCTGTTTTTAAATGTTAACCAAAGTCATTGTAATGAATACAAATTATACGTTTTAACCACTTGGTGGAATTGGTGGATGTTCCCTTCATCATGCGCTGTATCGCATCAAATCATTCACAAGTATAAATATGAAGCTATTGTGCACGTAGTTGATTTTTAATAATGTCGATATACAATGTTTACATACTTAAAACTAACCATGGTGTTGATATCTTTGTAAGACTGTCGACTTTATAGAACAGTGGCAAGGAATACTAATATTACCGAGCTCTGAGAGCCCCCAAGTGGTCGGGAGCATTTCCGTTGTGTTGTGGCTCGATTTCTTTGTGTTGTGGCTTTATTTCGTTGTGTTGTGGCTTGTTTCCGTTGTGTTGTGGCTCGATTTCATTGTGTTGTGGCTTGTTTCCGGTGTGTTGTGGCTTTATTCCGTTGCGTTGTGGCTTTATTTCGTTGTGTTGTGAACTTATGTTTGCTTTTTTAATTTCGTTGTGTTGTGCACTACTGGGCCACCATAATTTTTTGATCAAAAAGATGCAGCCTTGCAGGTGAGCATATGAGATTGCTTTAAAAAATATTTAAAAAATCTTATAACCTCAAACTTTTGAACAGTAGTAGTGCCAGAAAGTGTAGAGATTGTTCTAATGTGAAATGAACATCTCGATAGGATAGATATTATTTCATGAATGCCTGGCAAGGCTATTTAAGTGCATCTCAGTGGATTTATGGTTCTCCTACTATGCATCAAAGCAGATTTGTCTTGCTGTAACATGATTTTTAAATGGCCGAGGGTGTGTTTATCTTTAGGTCTGTGCTCCTAATAGAAAGTAGTTGAAAGTAGTTCTTATCTGAGTTCCTAATTGGAAATCTGGGGGAGGTAAAATCCCCAAAGAATGACGAAGGGGACTGTGAGGTGGGACCCTCTCTTATCGCCAAACAGAAAAATGCAGTATTTCCCAGGACAGGAAGTGATGTGGCCAAAGCGTCCTTTGTTTAAAAACAAACAAACAATAAAACAAACAGAAGCACATACTCAGAATCATCATGTGCTTTTAGTAGTGTGACATAATATCAACAGTGGTTTATTGTAGGTTTTCTCCCACATTTCTGTTTTAAATAATTTCTTGGGTGCTGATTTTAGCCTACATCTGGATTAAATTTCAAGTATCATGTCCTGTAAACATTAAAAAAGGCATATTGGAACATTGGATAAAGGATCACTGTAAAACATGCAATGTGGCTTGTGAAATTAAATTATTTATCTTTTTTTTTTTTTTTACTTCTGACCATGTCGCACACAAGCAGGCCTCATACAGGAAATGTGCTTTATGTTACTCTCACATTTCTTCATCTTGAACATGTGGTCGGCTGTTTCTTGAAAACCCCTTTGTGCATTGATCAGTTGTGGGTGGCCATGGTATTTTTTCTGCCTGGCTAATATTATGTGCAGGTTTTCTGTATTTCCTTTATGCCAAAAGTTCAAAGGGCAAAATAAGATGTGCTGATAGAGTAATTACAGATCCAGAGCCGATGGATTCATGATTGGAATTCCTTCTCTCTTATCACAGCCCAGTCATTCAAGGAATTCTCCCAGCTACTGAACACAGTGGAGGAGGAAAGACGACGACTTGTAAGTTGCTTTGTTTCTGTTTAAAAAGTTATTTTTTGCTCTCCAAGGCTACATTTATTTGATCATAAATGCAGTAAAAACAGCAATATTTTGTGAAATATTATTACTATTTAATACAACTTTCTATTTAATATTTTTTTAAATGCAATTTCTTGTGATGGCAAAGCTGAATTTACAGCATCATTACTCTTCAGTGTCACATGATCCTTCAGAAATCATTCTAATATGCTGATTTGCTGTTCAAGAAATATTTCTTACTGTTATCAATGTTAAAAATATTTGTGCTGTTAAATATTTTGGTGGAAACTGTGATGCATTTTTTTTCAGGATTCGTTTATGAATAGAAAGTTTAAAAGAACAGCATTTTTTTAAAATGAAAGTAAAAATGTATGATTTTGCTTTCCATGAAAGGAAGGAAGAAAAAATAATTTTTGAATGGTTATTTGGGTGCAATATCTCAGTGATGGCTGCTGTAAACACACCACATAATGTGGTTCACTTCAAATTTGCCACAGGCATCGTAAATTAAGTAACCATAGTGATTGTTTGCTTTTGTAGTAGTTGTCTCTTTATTGCTCCTTTTATGTGGTATTGTTCACACATGGATAAAAGCTTCATAGCACACTTCTAGTCTAGTGGTTTAGCACCATAAGTGTTTGAGAAGACTTGAGTTTTAGATTTGGCCAGAAGTAGTAAAACTACTATTTTGAGTGAGAGTTTTTTTGTGAGCTTCTGCAGTCAAATCTGAGCGTTATGAGAAACAGGCCGTCTACCAAAAGATGCTTTCTGTAGGTCATGACCCTTCGTGGAGGGAAAGGAATCGGCATAGATCAGAAAGTGCAGATGATAATGAAATATCACTCATAGCATCTTCTTTGCCATCAGCTACAGCAGCTAATAGGTGTTTTTATGAGCATTATTCATAAGGCAACGTGTTGCCAGGGAATATACTGGCGTTCACTGCTGCAGCTGGTGGATCATTAGTCATAGTACAGCAGTGAAAGACCTCACCAGACAAACAATGGTCCTCTGTGCTTCACTGGTGACCCTACCCACATGTTAACTAACATGCAGCTTTGTTTGGGATTCATGAGACACTTTTCCATACATTGACTGGAGTTTCTTTTATTGATAATATAGATTGAAAACACTATATTTCAAAGGTTTGGGGTTGGTCAGATTTTTCATTTTATGGTTTCGAAAGAAACTCACCAAGGGTGCATTTGTTTGATCAAAAATACAGTAAAACAGATTTATAGTAAAATATGTTTGCAATTTAAAATAAATGTGTTCTATTTGAATGCAGTTTAGTCCTGTGATGGCAAAACTGATTTTCAGCAGCCGTTATTCCAGTGTCACATGATTCTTCGGAAATCATTCTAATATGCTGATTTGATGCTCAAGAAATGTATCAATGTTAAAAACAGTTGCTGCTTAATATTTTTGTGGAAACCATGATATGTCTTTTTAGATGGATATTAATTGACTTTTTAATAAATGAATGGAAAGCTCAAAAGAACAGCATTTATTTGAAACAGAAATCTTTTGTAAAATTATAAAAGTATTCAAACAACACTGACTCCAAAATTTTGAATGGTAGTGTACATAAATGTATTATTGATAGCTGCAATCACCTGTGTTTGAAATTTATAAACAGACAAAGAATGTTCAAGTGGTATGTATGATTTTTTTTTCTTTAGACAATCTTTAGTGATTATATAATATATCATGATTTTATCATTTTATTAGAGCAGATTGACTTGTGGCCAAATTTAAAACTCAAGTCTTCTAAATGCAAAGCCCAAGTTATTAGCTGCAGTGGTGTGACTATAGGACAGCAGCCTCTATTGTAACAAAGACAAGCATCTATTGTGTTTTCTGGGCTTGTGTCTGGATGTTTAATAAAAAAACTCTGAGGTCCAACCTTAGGTCATCCACTCATGACACATTGTGTTGTTAGCTCATACCTTTTGATGATTACTTTTCCAGTCTGTAGATCACAACATTGTTTCACTTCTCAGCGAGAGACCTGAGTAATGCTTCCTTGCGTAATATGTCATGTTAGTGAGTCATTTCTGCTCCTTCATATTCTCATCATTTCTCACTCTTAAAGATTGATAGTTTTGTTCCATCACAATGTCACAATGAAGTAAACATATGACAGTCATATGGCATATGACTGAATTTGAAACTGGTTACTTTGGTTTTGGTCAGATTTTGTAACTTCTAAGATGAAGTTATAAGAAATATTCCAGATTTATCCATTTTTTTCTATTGGCTAATTGAATTCTTTCCATCTTGTTAGTGTTTTAATAACTTTAACTAAGAAGCCCAGTTCATTAATGACATCCTCTACCAGGAAGTGATATAATTTTCAGTTGACAAAGGCTAAGTTCAGACTGTCATTCCAAATCCGATTTTTGTGCATATCCGATTCATATGCGGTCAGATTTAGCAAAAAAATTCACATTAAAAAGCTATTTTTACAAATCCATTTCGAGCTTTATTCATATGTGGTTTGAAATCCGTTTCAATCTGACTGCTTTCAATCTCTGATCAGATTTCGCATGGTTTATATGACTTTCAGAGCAAAAAATAACAATATAACATAGAAATGTTTTGAAACCGGTGGAGACGACAGCACGGAATAAAACTGCTCATACCAGCCTCCTTATGTTTCTGCCGCTGCTTCATAAGACGTAGTAGTCCAGTGTGGTGGCTACACATTGTCATGTTGTAAATAAGACAACATCTGTTTTGCAAACCCCTCCATGTTGTGGTTGTTGTTGTTGTTTGTGGCGTATACCTACCAACGCAATGTCATTGCTATAGAAACCAATGCAAATATTCCGGAAAACTGAAGAACGGCATGGAAAGAATGAAAGAACACACAAATCGGACCTGAACAGATGCTATACACAGTGTGGACAGTCACTAGCTGGGTGTTCATCCAAACTTGAAGCAAATCTTTTCAAAGTTGTGAATTAGGAGCGTTTCCATCAAGTTGTTCGAGCGGATGACGGTGGTATTGGTAACCTAGTAACCATCAGTAATTAAAACTCCATCGTTGGAAACAGCCAATTAGTAGTAATGTTTCCTACTTCAGAATTTATTCAGTAAATGCGCTTCCATCTCCCATTATTCACATTAACTCTTTTTCACACAAGTCAAAAATCACCTCAAGTGAGCATAAAAACCTTTTTTGCGAATTAAGGGACCCCCCCACCCCGAAATTTGCCGTTTCCATCACTCGTTTCTGATGTGATACTTCAAATTGCGCCTAAAAACAGGGTAATGGAAATATAGCTAACTAATTTTAGATCAGATTCCAATTGGATAGACAAATAATCGGATTTGGACTGACAGTGTGAACGTAGCCAAAGTAGTTCTTTGATGTTTTGTAATGATAGTTGGTTTGATTTATTCTACAATAGTCCATCCAGTTTGGATTATTACAGAAATCTGTATTGTATTATCAAAATCCAACAGATGGCTAACTTTAGCTCTTTATTTCCATCGTTACGCATCCTGTAAATCTTATCTTGTTTATAATCAAGCTAAAATGAAAAAATAAAGGGTTTTGAGCTTCAGCATAGCATATTTCTGAAAGTCTAATATAACCTTTTTATGGAAGTACTTGCTTAATTACATCACAAGCATGTTCACGCGTAACAGAAATGACCCTGAGAGTGGATTACATTAAAAATGTGTCAATGCCCAAAGCAAAGGCAATTCATTTTGACATGGAAATACTTAATTTGCGCAAGAGGATATTAAATACATTGCATTTGCCTGGAGAGCCCCAGTCGGTCCGCATCCAGACTGCAGTTTCAGTCCCATCCATTGTTCGTTGGAGAAAAGAGAATGGGTCAGCGGAGCTGTGTGAAGAGCCTCAGGGGAAGAATTACCCAGCAGCCTCCTACAGTTTCTTTACTTCCTGCAGACCGTGGCCGTGTTACGCTTCAGTCTCACAGGCTCCTGCTCTGGGCCTCTCAGGATGACAAACACCTCCGTCAAGCTGAGAAAGTCCCTGAGGGCCTTTTCATTCATAGACATACAATAACAGAGCCAAGGGGTGAATAACTCCCTGTAAATGCTTTGCCCTCCCACAGGGGTGCAGATGGGAAGTACTCCGTGTTACTAGAGCATAGTGTCGAGACGGTCAGGTCCAGAGGCTCTCTCTCACATAACGGTGAATCATTATGTAAACACAACTGTAGTGTCTTATTGAACTTCTGCCATTGCATTCTGCCAGATTAGCAGACAGTTTCATATCCACTGGTACTTTCATCTTAGGCGCACTGCCAGCATGCTCCTCTTTAAGTGGGAGGCATTTTCCCACATGATGGATCGGACTGATGTAAGAAGTAAGCTTCCTCTCTGGCTAAAAAGGGCCATGGGAAGTTTTGACGGGAGAAACTCTTGAGCAAACAGAGTGACTGTCTGCACCCAGTGGAGTGCTCAGCACTCTGCTGTATCTGAAGTGCTGAAAGGCCACTTGCTTTAATGAGTTGAGTGCTTATTGTTCAAATTCAAGTTCAAGTGAGCTTTATTATGATTCTTCTATATGTGTAGACATACAAAGGAATGAAATGTCGTGCCTCACAGGACCACGGTGCAATTTATGTAAAAATGTATGAACATAAACAGACATATAAACATATGAAAAAATATAACCTGTATAAATCTACATAAAACTTTAACCTATGAACTATAAACCTTCATATAAATATAGCTGCAAGCAGTGATATGGGGCCAAGCCCCGAAAGCACCGCAAGCAGAGCAAGCACTTCAGCTGCAAGCATTGTGAGCACAGCAAGTATAGCAAGCAGAGCAAGCACAGTAAATACAGCATGTACAGCAAGCATAATAATCAAAGCACATCATGTTGAATACTCAGTCTCTACAATGTGAATTTCAAAAAAGTACAAAACACCAACTTTGGGGTCTCTAGGTCTAACTCTATAAAGCTCGGAACACACCAAGCCGACGGTTGTCGGGCAGTTTTTGTTCATCGGCCGACTAAGTTTTCTCAGTGTGTTCCGCACCGTCAGCTGAAGTTGGTCCTTGTAGGCTTTTTTCCGGCCAATTCGACGTGTTGAAACGACGTCGGAGCTTGTCGGTCAGTCGGGCCATCTGATCATTCTGATTGGCTGTTCTGCTACTGCCACCTGCTGGTACGGAAAGGCATTTCTTCTTACGCAGGCGCAGAATGGATGTGCTACTTGCCCGTCGAGCGTCGGTTTGGTGAGTCAGGGCAACTTTGGACCCAGACATGAGCCAACCCCACAGTGTGCTTTCGTCGCCACTAGTTCCTCGGCGTCAGCTTGGGCTTAACACCACCACCAGTGTTATTAATTTTTTCAAATGGTTTTAACTTTTGAACCCTCTGTTCTAGAAAAAATAAATTTAGTTCACCTGATTAAGATCTTTATGCTGATCATATTGAACATCTTACATTAGGACTCCACCCATTACAGTAGTGACCATTTTTAAATGTACAGTATTCCGTTTTGCTACAGTACCACTACCATATTTGCTACCATTCCTGAGAAATACGTCTCCAAAGTTGACCATGCCTGTGATTGGTCTCTGATGCTAACCAGTTGCCATTCTTCTAATGTGGCTCTTTGGCTATATTGCAAAAGACATTGTGTCTTTCTGAGAATTACTTAATCTGGACTTATTAAATATAGCATGTGGTGCATTTACACTGTTTGCAGAATTATTAGGCAAGCTAACTTTCTGATCATATTTTTTTTCCAAACACATTTTACCAATTTCAATCCACATCAATCTTAATAACTACTATTAATAATGTTTTTAATCATTTATAAGTGATATATAATTGTTCATGAAGGCTGGAAATGAAAAATGCCTTATATTCAGGTGTGCAGAATTATTAGGCAGGTTTGCTTTTACAGGCAAAATGAGCCAAAAAAGAGATTTAACTCAGACTGAAAAGTCAAAAATGATTAAATACTCACGAGAAGGACGCAATACTAATGCAATACTAGAAATTGCAAAGTTAAAGCATGACCAATGGACAGCAAAATGCTCATTAGGTCAGCGGGGTCATACAAAAACAGGTGGAAAAGAAAAGACACATGTTAACTGCAAAAGAGTTAAGAATTAAGGTGAAGAGTTAAGTGTGAAACCATCAGGAACCTTTTAGTCTCCAGCGCCACCATTTTCCAGAACTGCAACCTACCTGGAGTCTCCAGAAGTGCAAGGTGTCTCAGAGACTTAGGTTAGCTAAAGAATCCTAAAAAATGACCCGCTCTTAATAAGAATTGCAAGCTGAAGTGTTATAAAATACATGAAGACTGGGTTTTTATAGGCCTTATAGACAGACAGATTGAGAGTGACTCCTGAAGGACCAGCACCACATCCTCTTGTACCACTGTTTGAAGAATTTATCTTCCAGAATCTGGCAGTAAGTTTTGGAAGATCATCTCTGCAAGACGGACATTTCAGGATAAGAGAGGGACTAAAAGTAAACTCCCACACCTTACTGCCAGATTTTGGAAGATAAATTCTTCAAACAGTGGTACAAGAGGATGTGGTGCTGGTCCTTCAGGAGTCACTCTCAAGCTGTCTGTCTATAAAGCCTATAAAAACCCAGTCTTCATGTATTTCACAACATTTCAGCTTGTGATTATTATTAAGAGCGGGTCATTTTTTAGGATTCTTTAGCTAACCTAAGTCTCTGAGATCCTGACACCTTGCACTTCTGGAGACTCCAGGTAGGTTGCAGTTCTGGAAAATGGTGGCGCTGGAGACTAAAGGGTTCCTGATGGTTTCACACTTAATTCTTCACCTTAATTCTTCAATCTTTTGCAGTTAACATGTGTCTTTTCTTTTCCACCTGATTTTGTATGACCCCGCTGACCCCATGAGCATTTTGCTTTCCCTTGGTCATGCTTTAACTTTGCAAATTCTAGTATTGCATTAGTATTGCGTCCTTCTCGTGAGTATTTAATCATTTTTGACTTTTCAGTCTGAGTTAAATCTCTTTTTTTGGCTCATTTTGCTTGTAAAAGCAAACCTGCCTAATAATTCTGCACACCTGAATATAAGGCATTTTTCATTTCCAGCCTTCATGAACAATTATATATCACTTATAAATGATTAAAAACAATATTAATAGTAGTTATTAAGATTGATGTGGATTGGAATTGGTAAAATGTGCTTGGAAAAAAAATATGATCAGAAAATCAGCTTGCCTAATAATTCTGCACACAGTGTATATACACCACTTGCTATATATACTTTATGAGTTAATTCTCACCTGAACTACTGAATAGTTGGGTGAAAGTGTGTCTTTGAGCAGTGCACAGTGATAAGCAACAAGCATGTGATCAAAAGATTGTAGGTTCTATTCCTGCCTGGTAGGGCTGGGCAATATATATTGCATGAGATTGTCACGCGCATTTCGTCAGTAAAGCCGGTTCCCTGATTACCGCTAAATCACCATCACCTGCTTTCAAATGGAGCGGCATTTAATAGACAGAACCGTAGATCACTGACAAGCTACGCAATATCGCGTTCATTATCACAGATGAATCGCCTTCGATTTTATATATATATATATATATATATATATATATATATATATATATATATATATATATATATATGTAAAATAATTTGACCTCTTTATGACAAGATTAGTTCAGTTGTAAAATGTTATGTAATGTGACTTCCCAAAGACTTATTACATTTCTGAATGAATATTTCTTAAAGTTTGTAAAGAAATAAACAAGTTTAAACACTTTTGAAATATTTTTGAAAATAATGATTACATATGTGTATGCTTATGTGTAAGGTGTAAGGGTAAAAAAATATTACTTTCAATTGATTGTTACACGATGTGACATTTAAACATTTTTTGAAAAGTATTTCAAAAGTAAAAGTTTTTCAAAACCATATGAAACCCACATAAATACATAGATACTTTATTGTGGCCACATACAGCTCATCTGTCTAATGCATGTAAGCCTATCACGCATGTTTGTGTATGACAAGCTTGTTTGACTTGTTTGGTGCATTGAAATAAATGTTAAAGTTTAAAATGAAAGTTCAGTACTTTATGTATAACATATACTGTAAACTAAACTGCATTTTAGTATAAATATGCTGGTTTATACTATAGGGAAAGACAGCTGTGCACCATGAGCAGAACAGGAATATGCACTCATATTTTAAAAATGAAGTTGTCACTTATATCCTTTAAAAGCCTATAGCATACATCTGGACCCGCTTGGGAGTCTGTACATTTCTATTATTTGTAAGTGCAAATTCCATTAATGTTGATGTGGGTGGAAGTAGCCTGTAGAGATGGATGGTCAGCGCTGCCGCTGGCTGAGCGCAGGCAAGCATGTGGAACTTATTTTGACCAATTCTCCAGCGAGACATGAAGTCCTCTGTGCTGTTCCTGGGAAAGTGTATAAAAGGAACTAGTGTATGTAATTGTGTGTTTTTCCAATCGGAGTGCCTACATGAAAATGGTACTAATTATAGCGCCGTTATTTTACAGTAAATAAACGTAATTCCCTTGGATACTGTTCATGCACTGTTCGCCGGCTGTTAACTATTAGCAGAAATAGGCTGATGTCAGTGAGTTCACACACTCAGCACCACATTGTTAAATGTGGTTTTTAACACTCGAGATTGTAAAATGGGTGAATTGTAAATACTTTCACTACTTTGATTTGAGCGGATGTTGACATTTTTGTCATAAGGTGAAAAACTTGACATTTATTTAGAAATATTGCGTTTCCTTTCTTTAATTGAAATATTTCAAACAATATCAAATGTTTTTTGTCAATATCACCTTACATACTTTTTTTCATCTGGTCTTTTTGTTTTAATATCCCTGTAGCTGTTTATAATGCAAAGCAATGCCTTGCAATCTCAAGGCTGTACAAAGCAAAAATTTTCCTCAAGGACTATTGATTATATTGTAATGTTTTATTAAAGGTGCCATAGAATACATATGTTTTCACAAGATGTAATATAAGTCTAAGGTGTCCCCTGAATGTGTCTGTGAAGTTTCAGCTCAAAATACTCCATAGATTTTTTTTTTTATTAATTTTTTTAACTGCCTATTTTAGGGCATCATTAAATATGCACCGATTCAGGCTGCAACCCCTTTAAATCCTTGCGCTGCCCACCCCCGAGCTTTCAACTATAATACAGTGCATTTACAAAGTTCACACAGCTAATATAACCCTCAAAATGGATCTTTACAAAGTGTTCGTCATGCATGCTGCATGCATGCATCGAATCATGTGAATAAAGTATTTATTTGGATGTTTACATTTGATTCTGAATGAGTTTGAGGCTGTGCTTCATGGCTAACGGGCTAATTCTACACTGTTGGAGAGATTTATAAAGAATGAAGTTGTGTTTATGAATTATACAGACTGCAAATGTTTAAAAATGAAAATAGCGACGTTTCTTGTCTCCGTGAATACAGTAAGCAACGATGGTAACTTTAACCACATTTAACAGTACATTAGCAACATGCTAACGAAACATTTAGAAAGACAATTTACAAATATCACTAAAAATATCATGTTATCATGGATCATGTCAGTTATTATCGTTCCATCTGCCATTTTTCGCTATTGTTCTTGCTTGCTTACCTAGTCTGATGGGCTGGCATATGCAAATATTGGGGGCGTACATATTAATGATCCTGACTGTTACGTAACAGTCGGTGTTATGTTGAGATTCGCCTGTTCTTCGGAGGTCTTTTAAACAAATGAGATTTACATAAGAAGGAGGAAACAATGGAGTTTGACACTCACTGTATGTCATTTCCATGTACTGAACTCTTGTTATTCAACTATGCCAGGGTAAATTCAATTTTCCATTCTATGGCACCTTTAAGGGTTTTTGATAGATGATTCATTGGTATTGGTTTGTCACACTTGACAATTTGAAAATGATTTTTTTTTTTTTTTTTTTAAATTTAGATACAGAACGCTGATGACGTCTTGATCACTCCACTGGAGAAGTTTCGCAAAGAGCAGATTGGAGCAGCCAAAGTAAGTTCTTAGACCCCATTGTGAGTTAATGTTCTGCATGTCAGCGGAAAGTAATTTTTACCTACACTGCGACAGGATCCTATACGGTCAATATAGAGGGGAAATTACAAACACCTGTTGAAGACAAGAGCAGTCAAATTATAGCCAGTTACTGTAATGCCACATTGACCAACATGAAATAGCCTGTGAGCTCTGCGCTAGAGGGCATGTTTATAACCAGACTCTAGTTAAAGCTTTACTCTTTCTAGGAGATTAGGTTTTTGTGCTGCATTGGAGCCCTGGTGATCTGTGAATGTGACCCCTCCAGTCGTATTAGAAGAGCTGGAGCGCTGTTGAGCTCAAAGATCCAGAGCCAAAACACTTGATGCCTTATTTGGGCGTTTTGGCCCAATGCTCTTCAGCAAGAGCTGTGAAGGAACTTGCTTAACTTAGTCATTGAGACATGATGGAGGCCAAAGGGAATGGCAGTCCGGCTGTTCAACCTCCCCCAAATGTGTGCACATATCCACTGTCTCAAACAATCTATTTCTGACCTAAAATATTAGGTTAATTTTGGAACGAAAATACTGAATGAAAACTGTAAAAACAAAAACATTTAGATATTTAGATGTTTTTAAGGGTAAAGTATTAACAGGATTAAAAAACGGAAACAACCAACATGGGGAAAAGAGATTCTGAATTTCACTTTCGATTACTTTTTGATTAATTATCCAGCCCTAGATGGTGTACTTGCATATTATTCTTTTTTTTTTTTTTTTATGTCTGCATGCTATGGAGCCCCTAAATGGACATGGTGGTGGAAAAAATATGAGATGGGAGGAAAAAATATATTTGAGAATATAAACGTCAATACGTGAGAGAATGTAAAAGTTAAAAGAGAGGACATAAAAGAGAGAACATAAAAGAAAAAAAATATTTTTCCTCCCATCTCATATGTTTTTTCCATCACCATGTCCCTTTAGGGACTCCATAGCATACTGTATAACAAGGCTAACACATCTGAAGTGTAAAAAAAAAAAAAAATGTACACCCTTGTTTGAGAAGTGTTTATTTAATACAGAGAAAATATTTTCATTGAGTGAGTCCTGCATGCATGTCTTTTTAAAACCCTTACCCTTGAAAAGAAAGAACACATTCCTAGAGAGAGTGATGTCATTGCTAGCCAGCAGATGGGCCTAGAAACTGAACTAAGCACGTCAAAAATGAGATTCCTCCAGTCTGTTGTTTGGCAAGTCCAGTCTATGGTTTAGATGGCGTGTCCATTAGAGGGTCATGGGAAAGGTTGGGCTGATGTCAAACAGGAAAAACAAACAGCTTCAAACTGGTTTCAGTTGCAGTCTCAAGCAAAAGATTCTCACTGCTGGAGGTCTGCAGCACATAAACGCTCCGTCCAACGTAAATAGGTGCAGTCAGTGCGGGCACAGGAAGTGGGGGTCTTATCTATTGTAAACATCTTTACTCAGCCTCATTTAGAGCCTTAGGATGTCCCATAGAATTGGAAATACGCACAGTGTTTGTTGTTTATTTTTTTATCTGTGGTTACATGGGTACTCAGAGTCATCCGCTTTAACACGCTCATCACTGATGATACCTCAGTGACTAAGGAAGTGTACATGCCGCACATGCTCTAAAGTGGCGCTTCATTTATCCACAATAAATAGTTGTTCAGCCTCATATTTTCTATGTAAAAAATGCTGCTGTTAAAAAAATTGTGTTTTAGTTTGTGGTAACTGTATGCTTTTCTAATGTTATAGACCCACACTCAATCTTCACATTTTCCTTTTTATATTTCACAGTTTTTGTTCTGACTTTGAGTGTAAATATGTGACATTCGGCTGGATGGATTTAATATGGTATATTATTTTAAACGCAGCTGTGCAGAATCTGCATCCAAACACTTATTCAGAAAGCTACACATAAATTTTGTTAATTATTTCTATTATAATAAGTAAAACAAAAACAATCATGCTAGTTGTGGAAATTAGTAGAACTTTTTTTATTGAAATATTAAACAATATATACTTAGAAATTAAATGGAACTAAATATATAAATATTATATAAATATATACACATATATATATATATATATATATATATATATATATATATATATATATATATATATATACACACTACCGCTCAAAATTAAATAAAAAACACAGTAAAAACAGTAATATTGTGAAAAATTATTACAATTTAAAATAACTGTTTTCTATTTGAATATATTTTACAAAGTAATTTATTCTCGTGTTGGCAAAGCTGAATTTTCAGCATCGTTACTCCAGTCTTCAGTGTCACATGATCCTTCAGAAATCATTCTTTTTTTGCTGCTCAATAAACATTTATGATTATTTTCAATGTTGAAAACAGTTGTGTACTTTTTTTCAGGATTCCTTGATGAATAGAAAGTTCAAAAGAGCAGCATTTATCTAAAATACAAAGCTTCTGTAGCATTATACACTACCGTTCAAAAGTTTGGGGTCAGTAAGAATTTTTATTTTTATTTTTTTGAAAAGAAATTAAAGAAATTAATACTTTTATTCAGCAAGGATGCATTAAATCAATCAAAAGTGACAGTAAAGACATTTATAATGTTACAAAAGATTAGATTTCAGATAAACACTGTTCTTTTGAACTTTCTATTCATGAAAGAATCCTGAAATATTTACACAAATATTTTATACATCTGTAAACAAGAAATGTTTCTTGAGCAGAAAATTGACATATTAGAATGATTTCTGAAGGATCATGTGACACTGAAGACTGGAGTAACAATGCTGAAAATTCAGCTTTGCCAATACAAGAACAAAAAACAGTCATTTAAAAAACAGTCATTTTAAATTGTAATAATATTTCACAATATTACTGTTTTTACTGTATTTTTAATTAAGTTAATGCACCCTTGCTGAGCAGACAAAACTTCTTTTAAAAAACATAAAAAATCGTACCGATCCCAAACTTTTGAGCGGTAGTGTGTATATATATATCTATCTATCTCTCTCTCTCTCTCTCTCTCTCTCTCTCTATATATATATATATATATATATATATACATATATATATATATATATATATATATATATATATATATATAATGTGTAATAAAATATATATAATTTTTTATTTTATTATAAATATATAATAAAATATATAAATAATGGCCTGTTGAATTTTGTGTAAATCTGTTGTGCTTTCAATAGAATATTGTGCCAGCTTAAATGTCACTTGAATTCAAGTTATTTAAAAGTCAAATATGAGTCTGCCATCTACTGGTTATTAAATTTCAGGCTTTGTTTTTGAGCTATGGAATGAAAATAAACAAATAAAAACTCTCCTCATGTTTTCATGAGACTCTAACATGGTGTTTGTTTACAAGTCTAACATTTTATGTAACATCTTATCTCTGCAAAAAACATTTATCATCAAAATTACAGCACAGGAAATTCCAACTCATGCCACCTTTTTTTTTTTTTTGGTGTGTGTGTGTGTGTGTGTAGGAAGGGAAGAAGAAATTTGACAAGGAGACTGAGAAATATTACACGGTTTTGGAGAAGCACTTAAGCCTGTCTTCCAGAAAGAAAGAGTCCCTTTTGCAAGAGGTAACTTGAATGTTCTTTTATCGCTATAAAATATCCAGAGTTACAGTATATAATTAAGTATAATTTGGAACGATTTCTTTTACCCTCATCAAATGGTTTGATTATAACTGATTTTTTTAAAGGCAGACACCCAGATAAATAAGGAAAGACAGGTCTTCTATGATGCCTCCCTGGAATATGTTTTCAAAATCCAAGAAGTGCAAGAGAGGAAAAAATTTGAGTTTGTTGAGCCGGTAAGACACACCGATTTCCATTTCTGCAGCATTTCCATGAATGCAACTTTTATTTGGGGAGATGAGAAATAAGAAGACTTCCTCTTAATGAGACAAAAATTGCTACACTGCTTTTAATCTGTTGGCACATATTGTAACATTAGCAGTGTTGTTTCTCTGGAGCACATGCCAATCAGAAAGAAAGTAATGATAATAGCCACATCCTGCACATCTATCAACCTATAAATAGGTAGATTGTGCATAATTATGAGTGTGATATTGCTTTTATACAACTGTTCAAACTGCCTCTGTCTTTTTCACAGCTGCTAGCTTTCCTCCAGGGACTGTTCACTTTCTATCATGAGGGTTACGAACTGGCACACGAGTTTGAGCCGTACAAGCAACAGCTACAGTTCAACCTCCAAAATGTAAGAGACTTCAGATGACGTGGCATATCAGTCTGATAATGAGCCAACAAACACATTATGTTTATATATTAGAATATCCAGTATTTATTTCTGCATATGGAAGGAACTGTACTTTGGATTTCAGTGATGTCCCTATAGAACCAGTACACTGTTTTGTTTTGATGTTCCCTCTAAAGACAAGGAATAATTTTGAGAGCACAAGACAGGAAGTGGAGAATTTGATGAGAAGGATAAGATCTGCAGAGCAGGACTTTAAAGCTCCAGGACAGTGGACCATGGAGGGCTTTCTCTATGTGCAAGAGAAACGTGAGTATCCTCCTGAGCAGTTTGGGATCGGTAAGATTTTTAATGCCTTTAAAAGAAGTTTCGTCTGCTCACCAAGGCTGCATTTATTTAATTAAAAATACAGTAAAATGAGTAATATTGTGAAATATTATTACAATTTAAAATAACTGTTTTCTATTTGAAAATATTGTAAAATATAATTTATTCCTGTGATGCAAAACTGAATTTTCAGCATCATTACGCCAGTCTTCAGTGTCACATGATCCTTCAGAAATCATTCTAATATGCTGATCTGCTGCTCAAGAAACATTTAATGTGTACAATTGTACAAAATATTTGTGTACAATTTTTTTTCAGGATTCTTTGATGAATAGAAAGTTCAAAAGAACAGTGTTTATTTGAAATATAATCTTTTGTAACATTTTAAATGTCTTTACTGTCACTTTTGATCGATTTAATGCATCCTTGCTGAAAAAAAATATTAATTTCTTTAAATTCTTCTCAAAAAAATAAAAATAAAAATTCTTACTGACCCCAAACTTTTGAACGGTGGTGTAAAATGTTACAGAAGCTTTGTATTTCAGAGAAATGCTGTTCTTTTGAACTTTCTATTCATCAAGGAATCCTGAAAAAAAAAGTACACAACTGTTTTCAACATTGAAAATAATCATAAATGTTTATTGAGCAGCAAATCAGCATATTAGAATGATTTCTGAAGGATCATGTGACACTGAAGACTGGAGAAATGATGCTGAAAATTCAGCTTTTCCAACACAGAAATAAATTACATTTTATATTATATTCCAATAGAAAACAGTTATTTTAAATTGTAATAATATTTCACAATATTACTGTTTTTACTGTATTTTAATTAAATAAATGCAATCTTGGTGAGCAGACAAAACTTCTTTTAAAAATATAAAAAATCTTACCGATCCCAAACTTTTGAACGGTAGTGTGTATATATATATATATATATATATATATATATATATATATATATATATATATATATATATATATATATATATATATATATATATATATTTGAACTAGTAAAAAACTAAAATAGAGCTAAATGTTAAATATGTAAGTTATAATATACATTTAGAATACTGATAATAATACTGAATAAATATTATATAATATAATATAACATTCAAAAGGTTGGGGTCAAACAATTGTGCTGCTTAAAATGGTGATACATTTTTTGATGAATAAATCAAGTAATAATTGAAAGAACAGCATTTATTTGAAATTAAAAAAATTTCTACTTTTGAACACAAGTGTATATTTAGAATATTGATTTCGAAGTAGATTGTTAATAGGTATAAATTCTTGTTCACTGGAACAATTCATGTGCATTATTGATCATCTGTCTTCTGTTGAAGGACCCTTGGGGTGCACATGGAGTCGCCATTACTGCACATATGAGAAAGGGACCAAAATGTTTACGATGAGCAACTCTGAATTCAAATCTGGAGGCAAACAGGTATTAAATATTTAGCATTTAAATGTTATTAGCTTAATTTCTCATGTTTATATTTAGATATATTTTGTCTTTTATTGATAGAATGGACTGATCATGAGTCCCCCTGAGATGTTTAAGCTGAAGTCCTGCATCAGACGGAGGACTGACTCTATTGACAAGCGATTCTGCTTCGACATTGAGGTGGTGGAAAGGTGTGTGAGAGAATTTTGAGTGCTGCAGGAGATTGTGTTTAATACTCTCTTCAGTCTGTCATTTTCAACACTCTCTCCTTCCTTCCATCTCTTCTTTTCTCTCCTCATAACTGAAGAGGTAACCCTTGTGAAGGGCTTCTGTTCAGTTATCTGCAATGTTTCTCTAAAGCCCATCGGTACGTTGCACTTTTATCCTGGACTGCTGCCATGTTCTAATAATATCACTTTTAAAAAAAACGAGCTTCCTTCCCCTGATGTGCTGTATTTAAGGGTTTGTTCACACTTGGAAGATTTGCTTTGATTAAAACAAACTCCAGAACAAATGCTCTGTTAATGCAGTTCAAGTTTATTTAAATAACGCTTCCATCCGAACCTTAGTGCACCAAACAAGGGGACCGGGACCCACATTTTCGCGAAAAACAGTATGTGAACAGAGTAGTATGTCCGAATTCATAGTATTCGAAAAGGACCCGAATGACTTAGTACTTTCGGTGAGATACTGAAGTGCGCATACGATGGACACTTTACTATCCCATGAGGCCACGGGAGAGGATTTGTGAATAGAGTTGAAGGGACGTAACTGACGCTGGTAAGTCATGTGACAGTAACAACATGGCAGATGTAGTACGTCCAAATTCATTCATACCACACGCATTCATACCAATTACTTTACCAATTGGCTCTTATATTTAAGAGGCGGGACTTTGTTTTGCACTTTCTCCCATTCATAGTAATATGAGTGCACCATCTTTGTATATCTATAAGTGATCTATAAGTTCTGTCGCAAACAATGTACATCATAAAAGCTGTTTTTCGTTTTGTGTAGTTAGGTTCATTGTTAAAAATGACAGTGTGAACACTAAACAAACCAGGACTAAATGTATCACCTTCTTTTTTGGTCACAAAAAAAGAGAGAGAACCAAACTACAAGTGTGAACACTCCCTAAGTTACTTTTTAACGCTATATAACAGTGTCCTAAACATGCTAAACAAAAAGTTTTATTTTTGTAACATTTTATTTTTATACTGTTTTTTTTATATCACTAATTGCAAAAAATTCAGACATGTTGTTCAGTAAGTCAGTCGGATGTTAAAGGTGCCCTAGAATTAAATATTGAATTTACCTTGGCATAGTTGAATAACAAGAGTTCAGTACATGGGAATGACATACAGTGAGTTTCAAACTCCATTGTTTCCTCCTTCTTATGTAAATCTCATTTGTTTAAAAGACCTCCGAAGAACAGGCGAATCTCAACATAACACCGACTGTTACTGTATTTATAATACTGTTACGTATAATTCATAAACACATCTTCATTCTCTATAAATCTCTCCAACAGTGTGTAATGTTAGCTTTAGCCACGGATCACAGCCTCAAATTCATTCAGAATCAGATGTAAACATCCAAATAAATACTTCATTCACATGATCCGATGTATGCATGTAGTATGCATGACGAACATCTTGTAAAGATCCATTTTGAGGGTTATATTAGCTGTGTGAACTGTGTTTATGGTGTTCAAGGCAAGCGCGAGCTCCGGGGGCGGGAGAGCTCGAGAATTAAAGGGGCCGCAGCCTGAATCGGTGCATAGTTAATGATACCCCAAAATAGGCAGTTAAAAAAATGAATTCAAAAAAATCTATGGGGTATTTTGAGCTGAAACTTCACAGACACATTCAGGGGACACCTTAGACTTATATTACATCTTTTAAAAAGAAGTTCGATGGCACCTTTAATTCAGTAGCTGCTCTGATGGATTTGGTGAAGCTTTTGAGTGATTCAGACTTCAGACTAGTAAATTTGTGAGTGTTTTTGACCAAAACCAAACCAGAAAAAAGTCAGTTGAATGATTTGTGATTCAAACTATACTTTAAGTGCTGTACGGGTAAAGCTAGTGAGGGTAACACAATGGGAGTTATGCACAACAACCTGTAAAACAGGTTGCATCGCTTCCGGTTCAGGTTTTTTATGCGCTTTGTTAAACATAGAGGTGTTTTACTCAAGAGACCTTCAAAGGAGTGCGTAAAGATGAGCGTAACCGATGTCCATCACATATGCAGAATGATATTTTTATTTTTCTTCTTATTAACATTTAGATATTTAACCTTTATAAAACACCAACAATATCAAGAACTAGCTAGGTTAGCTGATTACCTTAAAAGTCTATAGGTATCGCTGTTAGTTCGTACAGCTGTTAACACTTTCTCTGACAATCAGATGCAATGAGACCTGTTTGTTCATTTCAAGTTTGGCATAAAGCATGTAGAAAGACATGTGTTTGGTTTATTTTGTGATACCCGTGCCTTGAACTCATTGCATTAATTAAAACCTTGCAACTCAGGTAAAATATGATTTCTTTTGCCAAGTTGGAGCCGGTGAATGGAAGTGAAGGAAAAACTTCTTTTTGCTACACTCCTAGCTTTGTTTGCAAGCTTGGGAAACCTCTCATTATGCATAGGCTTAATGCTTAGAGCTTGATTTAAAAAAATCCTGGTAATAAATAAACAGATAAATTATGCAAAATTCTTATACCAGTAGTTTAGAGATATAACGTCTATCAATCTGTCCCACAGGCATGGCATCATCACTCTTCAGGCTCTCTCTGAATCCAACAGAAGGCTGTGGATGGAGGCCATGGACGGAAAAGAGCCGGTAAGAGCGGCCGCCCAGCCTACGCTGCTCAAAATGAGACTCTGCTCTCAGTTTTATAAACATATGTCTGTTCATAGTGCAAGAACTTAATTGTAAAGATTGTATTTTTTAAAATCCTGATAAGATAACAGTAAAAGACAGTAAAACAAAGGGTGGCAGTCTTTTATTCTCAGTTCAACCAATGGCATTCAAGTCAGGATATCTGTTTGGCTGACCAATGACAGACAAGGAAACCCATTTGCATTATTTTTGCACTTTAAAGAGGTTTTATTTTTTCTTTGGCCCAAGTTATCACTGACTCCCTTTTCCCATTATAGGCACGTAATTGTTGTTATAGAGGCTCTTTGAACTCCAGGCAATGAATAGTTTACAAATGGACAGGAAAAAGATGACAACTGAGAATTTACACTTCACTAATGACTCTTTGTTTGGACTCTTATGCTGTCAGCTGTAGTTGATTGGCTTCAACTCATTTGACCCTCATTGCACCGTTATTATTTAGCTGAGTTTGTGAATTCTTATATACAAAGGATTATTAGTGGGTGTATGTTTATAGTGTAAAACTATAAATTGTATTTTGTATATTCGGCCTTATAATTTATTTCTGCGAAGAGATATGGATTATGCAATTTATTTCATTAATGTATATGCTTTAAATCGCATTTATCTTTTGTGTTTTATAAACACATTCTGATTTCTTCTAGATTTACACCCTTCCAGCACTTCTGAGCAAGAAAGAGGAAAGTAAGTTCATCTATTTAATTGTCATTTTTGGTGTAGAGTAAGATGAACTGTTTCATTTGGCAGTTTGTAATATAGACATACAGTTCAGTTTGAACTTGCATCCACATGCCTTTTGATTCATAAGACAAAAATAGTTAACCTGCATTGGCCTCATATTTATACAACATATAAACTCTCTGTCTCCGCAGCATTCCTAAATGAAGCAGGCTTTAATTTTGTAAGGAAGTGTATAGAGCTTGTGGAAACAAGAGGTGAGTCTCTGCATCCTTTTCATTTCATTTAAGTTTTGCATTACGTGTTTTATGACATGTATTATGTGCATGTATGTACACTACCGTTCAAAATTTTTTTCAGTAAAAAATTAATACTTTTGTTCAGCAAGGATGCATTAAATTGATCAAAAAGTGATAGTAACTTTAAATGGAGAGTTCACCCAAAAAATTAATATTTTGTCATCATTTACTCACCCTCAAGTTGTTCCAAACCTTTATGAATTTCTTTCTTCTTCTGAACACAAAGGAAGATATTTGAAAGAATGTTGGTAACCAAACAGATCTACCATTGACTACCATAGTATTTATTTATTCTCACCCCCCATTTACTACCATAGTAGGAAAAATAAATACTATGGTAGTCAATGGTAGATCTGTTTGGTTACTGACATTCTTCCAAATATCTTCCTTTGTGTTCAAGAAAGAAATTCATACAGGTTTCGAACAACATGAGGGTGAGTAAATGATGACAGAATTTTCATTTTTGGGTGAACTATCCCTTTAAGTGACTTTTATATTGTTATAAAAACAATTGCATTTAAAATAAATGCTTTTAATTTTTTGTAATGCGTTTTCTATTTAATTTTCTATTAATCACTGGATTAATGGCTGCTGAAAATTCAGCTTTGCCAGTAATAAATTGGATTTTAAAATATATTAAAATAGAAAACATTTCGCAATATCACTGTTTTTACTGTATTTTTGATCAAATAAATGCAGCCTTGAAAAGCATAAGAGACTTTTTCCAAAAAATCTCACTGACCTCAAAGTTTGAATGATACGATATGTCTAAACAAAAATATGACTTTCATTTTCATTGAATCAGGTTAAATCAGTAATAATTTATTAAACTTAAATACAAGAAGTTTATTTAGCTACTAAATGAACTACATTTTTTGATTAACTTACAGAAAACTTTTTTATTGCGTTTAATTGCTTATAATGCAAAAATTGTCTTTTCCCTTTCATGTCTAGGCATTAACACAATGGGACTGTACAGAATAGGTGGAGTTAACTCTAAAGTCCAGCGACTGATGACCTCAGTATTTGGTACAGTAATTTAGAAATCCACTAGTACAGAATGTTGTTTTTTTCCTACAGAAACCTGATAAATTCATATATACGTAAAGACTTTTACATAGTACCATTTTATACTATTGTTTAAAAAAAAAAAAAGATTGTTTGTTAGAAATACACTATTTACAATAACCTTAAATGGATAGTTCACCCAAAAATGAAAATTATCCCATCATTTACACATTTCTTTTAGATGAACACAATCAGAGAATATCCTGGCTCTCCGGAAGCTAGTTATTTTAGGTTATAAAGTTGTAAATATGGATGATTTTCTTACAAAATCCATCACTTCACTTCAGAAGGCCTTTATTAACCCCCTGGAGCTATATAGATTATATTTATGATGGATGGCTGCATATATTTTTGGCCTCAAAACACCATTCACTACCATTATAAAGCTTTGGAGAGCAAGGATATTTTTAAATAATAGCTCTGATTGTGTTCATCTGAAAGAAGATAGTCATATACACCTAGGATGGCTTGAGGGTGAGTAAATCATGGGATAATTTTCATTTTTGTGTGAACTAAACCTTTAAACATATGTTTTTGAAGCCAAATTCTATTTAATATGAGTTAATTTTACCCTTCCAGCAGCCAAAGCTCCTGCAGATATGGACCTTGACCCAGACACCTGGGATAACAAGACCATCACTAGTGGCCTGAAGAATTACCTCAGGTTTGTAAATAATTGCCATAATTTTTACTTTTTGAAAATGGCATGTTATCAAGGAAATAAAGTAAGTCATTCTGTTCCCTGCAGGTGTCTGGCAGAACCTCTCATGACCTACAGACTTCACAAAGACTTCATCATGGCAGTCAGTGAGTCTCAGCATGTTCTCTCCTCTATGAACTCATCCTTCCATCTGTGACTGTTTATTTGATGATTAGATGCTTTTGGATTGTTTTTTAGAGTCTGATGATCAGAACTACAGGGTCTGTGCTGTTCACGCCCTCGTCCACAAGCTCCCCGACAAGAATAAAGAGATGCTGGATATTCTGATAAAACATCTTCATGTGTATGTCGCTCTAGTTCTTGAACGTTGAAGAAGAAACTGCACGTCTAGTACATTCGTTCATGTGTGTGCTTTAAATTCCACAAGGTGGTGCTAACCATAGTGTTTTTAAAAAAATGTTCTGCTGTTTTTGACAGGGTTTCCACACATAGTCAGAAGAATCTGATGACCGTGTCTAACCTGGGTGTGATTTTTGGCCCAACGCTCATGCGTTCTCAGGAAGAGACAGTTGCTGCAATGATGAACATCAAATTTCAAAATATTGTTGTAGAGATCCTGATAGAAAACTATGATAAGGTGATCATTTAAACAGACAATTCTCTTTTAATAGACAGCATGCTGAAAGAGGAACGAATTGTTAAATAAAAGATGAGAATTGGTAATCTGACTACTAGGTTTACCTTTTAACAAGAATATTTCAAATTCTAGCCAATAAATAATTCATGTTACTGCCAATAACTAGTAAATATCCAGTATTACAATTTTATAACATTTTTGCCTGAATAAACTCAAAATAAAATGGTTAATAACACTAGAATCAATAATTTTAAATTTAATAGTTTTAGTTTTTATTTTAGTTAGGGTTAGTTCACCCAAAAAATGAAATTTCTGTCATTAATTACTCACCCTCATGTTGTTCCAAACCTGTAAGACTTTCGTTCATCTTCAGAACACAGTTTAAGATATTTTTTATGAAATCCGAGAGGTATTTGACTCCTCCATAGACAGCAGTATAATCACCACTTTCAAGGTCCAGAAAGGTACTAAAGACATCGTTAAAATAGTCTATGTGACTGCAGTGGTCAACCTGTATAGAATCTGAATACTTTTTGTGCGCAAAAACAAAAATAACAACTTTATTCAACAATATCTTCTCTTCTGTGTCATTCTCATACGCTGTTTACGTTCAGCGCTTCCAGGTTTTACGTCCGAACGCTGAGTCATTATTGGCCGGCTCCTGCGTCAGCATCACACGCATTGTTGAATAAAATCGTTATTTTTGTGCACAAATAGTATTCTCATCGCTTAATAAAATTAAGGTTGACCACTGCAGTCACATGGACTATTTTAACAATGTCTTTAGTTCCTTTCTGGACCTTGAAGGTGGTGGTTAAATTGCAGTCTATGGATGAGTCAGATACCTCTTGGATTTCATCAAAAATATCTTAATTTGTGTTCCGAAGATGAACAAAGGTCTCACGGGTTTGGAACGACATGAGGGTGAGTAATAAATGTCAGAAATTTCATTTTTGGGTGAACTAACCCTTGAAGACTGGAGTAATGATGCTGAAAATTCAGCTTTACCATCACAGAAATAAGTTAAAATTTTAAATATTATTATTATTGTTATTTTAAATTTTATTAATATTTCACAATATTACTGTTTTGGATGTATTTTTTTTATCAAATAAATGCATCTTTGATGAGAATAAGAGACTTTGACTTTTGAACGGTAGTGTATATCTTGCGATAACCAATAAGGTACAGATACTGTATATGGTACAGCCCTACTTCTCAACTATCAAATATTTGTTTTTATATACTTTTGCTCATCTAATGTTCTTTGGTTAGATCAAAACACTTTTCTTGTCTTTTTTTTTCTTAGATATTCCATCAAGCTCCCGACCCTAACGTCCCCCTGCCACAGCCTCAGCCTCACTCTCACTCTCAGTCTCGTGCCAGTGCCCGTCGCAGCAAAGCCATCTGCCTGTCTTCAGGGTCCCGTAAATCCAGAGGCCTGTACCCTCCCACCCTGTGCCTGGCTGATGCTGACAGTGAGTGTCCCCAAAAACAGGCATTTTGTCCATCTGTTAGAGTAGTCAATTTAACCCCTTCTCTCCATCAGGTGACACGTTCAGCAGCAGTCCAAGTAGCACTCCTATGGGCAGTATGGAGTCTCTCTCATCGCACTCTTCAGAGCAGAACAGCTGCTCTAAGACGGGCTCCCCTTCTCGTTCCAAACACAAGGCATCAGGGAGTCTGTGCTGGACCACTTCATCTCCCTCCTCCAATGGGCCTAAAAGCCCTGCTTGCACCACCAGCCCAGATTCCAGCTCCAAAGAGGATGCCAACAAGACTGACGGAGAATGGGAAGAAGCACTGAGTACAAGCCCAGGAGATCGAAGCTCTCCGGCTTCAGAGATTCTCCAGAGGACCCTAGGAGAGACACTGGAGAATCATGGGGAAGAACAACGCAGTCTGTCCACCTGTTCTTCTCTCACTTCACTTCACATTTCTGAGGGTAAGAAAGAGTACATTTAGCTGCATTTTTGCAAAAAAATATCATAAGTTTCTTTCCTGTTTCCAGACATGTACACTTTTGGTTAACATTCATCCACCTTAGTCTTCCTCAACATCCCATTATATGCATTACTTCTCAGAATGCAAATATCTTCTTCCTAAAACAGTTTCTCTACCTCTCTTGCAGTATTATTTTCTGAGATCTGAGATTTTCTGAGGGTTTTTATTGTATTTTCTGTTTTCATTTTCATTAAAGTTTTAATAGTTTTGTTGTGTTTTTGTCATTTTTACTAGTAGTTGTTTTTTATATAGTCTGTATAGTTTTTATTACCTTTTATTTCAGTTTTTGTTATTTTAGTACAAGTTAAACTAAATGAGAAATGTTTTAGTTTTAGTTTAAGGGTTAGTTCACCCAAAAATGAAAATTCTATAATTTATTACTCACCCTCATGTCGTTCCACACCCATAAGACCTTCGTTCATCTTCAGAACACAAATTAAGATATTTTTGATGAAATCTGACAGCTCAGTGAGGTCTGCATTGACAGCAAGTTAATTTACACTTTCAAACGCAGAGAAAGCTACTAAAGACATATGTAAAACAGTTCATGTGACTACAGTGGTTCAACCTTAATGTTATGAAGCGACGAGAATACTTTTTGTGCGCCAAAACAACAAAATAACGACTTTATTCAACAATATCTAGTGATGGGCGATTTCAAAACACTGCTTCATGAAGCTTCGAAGCTTTACAAATCTTTTTTTTTTTCAAATCAGTGGTTCGGAGCATGTATCAAACTGCCAAAGTCACGCCCCCAGTGGTGAACCATTGAAATGTATAAACACTTATGATGTAAGGAAGCCTCATTTACTGAAATCATGTGACTTTCAGGCTCCGAACCACTGATTAGAAACAAAATATTCGTGAAGCTTCATGAAGCAGTGTTTTGAAATCGCCCATCACTAGATATTGTTGAATAAAGTCGTTATTTTGTTGTTTTGGCGCACAAAAAGTATTCATATTATTCAAGTATTCCTCACTTAATAACATTAAGGTTGAACCACTGTAGTCACATGAACTGTTTTAAATATGTCTTTAGTTGCTTTCTGGGCATTGAAAGTGTAAATTAACTTGTTGTCAATGCAGACCTCACTGAGCCATCAGATTTTATCAAAAATATCTTAATTTGTGTTCCGAAGATGAACGAAGGTCTTATGGGTGTGGAACGACATGAGGGTGAGTAATAAATGACAGAGTTTTCATTTTTGGGTGAACTAACCCTTTAACTATAAAATCCTGCTCCCTAGTCTCTCCCAAGGCCTGTTGGCCTTGACTACAGAAAGAAACATTGTTCACTTGTTCCCCCTTGTGGCATTCAGCTACAGTAACCATTTGAAACATAAGAAAAAGAAACAACATAACAGATACTTTTCCCAAGACATAATGATTCACACACACGTTTCTCGGTAACGCACAGGTTTCAGAAGTTGTCACGGCTCCATCCAGAGCCTGGTGTCACGCAGTCAAAGAGACAGTCTCAAATCCCTCCATCTGCCTGATCTTCCTCCTAAAGAGAGTGTGAGATACAGAGCTGAATCCTCAGCCAGCAATGGTTACCAGAGACCGGGATCTGTGTAAGCAAAAACCGCAGTGATCTTCTGTCATAATGAAAAATCAGTTTGTTACACTGATCTCAGTTGCTGTCAGTATGATATCAAATGTGGCATGCTTTTATCCCCCAGTGTGGCCTGCCGGGCAGCAATCTTTGAGAGTCCTATGATTTCCCAGCCAACAATAGGAAGGTAATAAGCCAGTTTAAGTGTATTATTAAGTTTATTATTATTAGTGCTGTCAAATCGATTAATCGCACAAGTGTGTGTTAAAATTTCACAACAGCTAAAGTGCACTGTGCTAAGAGAAAGACAATGCAGTTGTGATCAGATATCATTTATGCTGTATTATATCTTATGAGGATATTTCTGAAGTCTATTCTATGTTATTGTCTGGCATTTTTCCTTATACACTATTGTTCATAAGTTTGGGGTCATTAAGATTTTTTTTTAAGTTTTTGCATTTATTTGATCAAAAATACAGTAAAGCAGTAATATTGTGAAATATTATTACAAATTAAGTTTGATATTTTAATATATTTTAAAATGTAGTTTATTTTTGTGATGGCAAAGTTGAATGTCACATGATCCTTCAGAAATCATTCTAATATGCTGATTTGCTGCTCAAGAAGCATTTCTTATTTTAAATGTCATGCTGCTTAATAAATCTTTTTGAAACATTATACCATCTTTATCATCTTTAATGCATCTAATGTATTTATTACTTGAAAAAAAATTCTTACTGACCCCAAACTTTTGAATGCTACTGCCTATCCCTAGAATTACGTTAAACTTTCTTGGGCAGAATTCGGTCTTTGTTCTACGGAAGAGGATTAGGCCCAAGCAATAATAAAAAAAATAAAACCATCTCGAGATTAAAGTTGTTAAATTTCGAGAAAAAACTCGTTAAATTACGAGAAAAAAGTCGAGATAAAATGTTGAGAATAAACTCGTTAAATTACGAGAAAAAAGTCGAGATAAAATGTTGAGAATAAACTCGTTAAATTATGAGAAAAAACTTGTTAAATTTCGAGATAAAAGTCGAGATAAAATGTTGAGAATAAACTTGTTAAATTACAAGAAAAAACTCGTTAAATTTCGAGAAAAAAGTCGAGATAAAATGTTGAGAATAAAGTCATTAAATTATGAGGAAAAAACTTGTTAAATTATGAGAACAAAGTCGAGATAAAATGTTGAGAATAAACTAGTTAAATTTCGAGAAAAAAGTCGAGATAAAATGTTGAGAATAAAGTCATTAAATTACGAGGAAAAAGTTGTTAAATTACGAGAACAAATTCGTTAAATTCTGAGAAAAATGACGTTAAATTTCGAGAAAAAAGTTGAGATAAAATGTTGAGAATAAAGTCATTAAATTATGAGAAAAAAGTCGTTAAATTATGAGAACAAATTCGTTAAATTACGAATTTGTTCTCATAATTTAACGACTTTTTCTTGTAATTTAATGACTTTATTCTCATAATTTAATTACTTTATTCTCAACATTTTATTTCGACTATTTTCTCGAAATTTAACGAGTTTATTCTCAACATTTTATTTCGACTTTTTTCTCGAAATTTAACAACTTTAATCTCGAGATGGTTTTATTTTTTTATTATTGCTTGGCCCTAATCCTCTTCCGTATTGTTCTGTATATTTTGTTGTTGAGTTGTTATTTTTCCAGCCCTACTTTCTTTGCAAATAATAAAAAATTGCAGTAAACTGTTTCTTAAAAAGGCTCTTGGTTACAGAAAACAATCAAATTATTGTGTGTAGAACTGAAATGTGCTGTAATTTGACTGAATTTCTTTATATAGATATTGTCTGTATTTAAAAAAGCCAAAGTTTAAGTGTTGTCGATATTGACAGTGATGTTAGTGAGTTTCCTTAATGGTCTTGTCTCTAACTCCCTCTGGTGTTTTTACAGAGAGGCTAAAGCCTTGTATTCCTGTCAAGCGGAGCACAGTCATGAGCTCAGCTTTCCTCAAGGGGCGCTCTTCTCCAATGGTAACCTCACTCTCTGTTTAAAACTGTTGTTTGTGTACTGTTGCTAAGGATTCAGTTTGAGCTCTAAGCCTTTACTTTTATTAGGAAACAGAAACACAAAAGGCTATGTAAAATGTTGTGTACTGAATTTAACTCTTTATTGTTATGTGTTTGTCTTAATGTCCATGCAGTGTATGCTTCAGTGGAACCTGGCTGGCTCCAAGCTACATATGACGGCAAAACTGGACTTATCCCAGAGAATTATGTGGCGTTCTTCTGATGGGGCCAAAAAAAGGCAAAAGTCCATGGTATCCATGGTGTTCATTTCTGCAAAAAAGGGACCATTTAAATGTACATTGCTGCTTTACTGTATGTAAATCGTTTTTGCGAAGCATTATAGTATTTTGTAGTATTATAACCAGTTCATTAACCGACGCATTTGATAAAGTTTATTCAGGATGTAAATATCACATTTGTCTTAAATGTACAGTAGATTTTATTACCATCTAGGTACATGCAGTTGAATGTATTAACATACTTTCTATATTTATATGTGGCTCATAATGCTAATGGGCTCTGATACTTAAAAACTGTAGACATGAGCTCATAACACTCTGATCAGTGTTGCGGTACGGCTCTGAAGGAAATGTATAGAGGGAGAATTATACCTGTGCCATATGCATTAATTAGCGACCATATTAAGTAGAAGAAGATACTGTATTGCCCAATGTGATATATGTGAAATTGTTAGTAGTATGTTTTATTGACTTTTATTGATCTTTTCAGTGATACCAAAAGATCAGCCATTTTTGGTAGATGCAGGTCATCTTTCATTTCAGTAATTGTTGAATCTTTTAGGTGAAATCAAGGAGTTGCCACTCACTGTTATTCCATACAATTTCAAAAGTTTAAAGAGAAAATCTGTGCCTCTAAATAGTGTTTTTTTTTTATATATATAAGAACCTTTTCATGTCTTTAACTTTTTTCCCCAAATTTCAACAAAATATATCTTGAATGGACTGACTTTACTAGCCAAAAAGTTTCTTATATACTTATTTTATTATACACTAATATACTGTCAAATTTGTGGCGTTTAGCAAAAAAGTGTTCTTTCAGTAGTTTAGGTTATACTGTTAAATGTAATATAGATTTTGTTTAATTAAGTACAATCAAAAAAAGACAAAATACTTCTGACAGTGTTAAATTTTGTAGCGTCTCAGTTATAATTTGTGCTCATGAAAAAAATGCAGTTTTTCCAAATAATGGCTCTGCTGTATTTTATTTTACACTGGTTTAGCATTTCTATACCTTGAAATGAAAAAAAATAATTGTTATATAGATTATTATACTGATTATTAACATCATTCACAAAGTAATTTAATGTTTGATGTTTTTTGTTTTTATAAAGCATTTTTAACTAATAAAATGTTGTTTATTTACTGAAACCTTGATTGTGTTTTGAACTGTTCTTTTGTCCGTCTGTCTGTCTCCATTCATCCATCTTTGCCAAATCATTTCAAATCTAAAAGGCATTCACAGTTTAGGCCTGCATTGCATTTTATATACACTGTTGAGAAAACATGGAAAAATTACAAAAAATTCCAGATTTAGAAATTTGAAAACATTACTTCACTTTGCCTTTGTACTATACATCAGTATGACCCACATTATTACAAAAAAACAATATCTTATTGTATCCTTGGAATCCCCAAGTATTTTCATAAGTTGAATTCTCCTGTGGTATCAGTTGCTTGTAAAAAGGGGGTTTTCCTGTACTGTGGACTGATATGAGATACTATCTCTGACGTCATAATCTTAAAGACCTTTAACAAAAAGTCCAGGGGAGACCAGCAAAGTGATTTCCAGAAAAGAAATGCAGTCACAGTGTTGCAATTGATGTTACAACATGTGAACAGCAAGGACATCAAAGATTTACCATTCAGGTGTATAAAAATTACAGACTGTAATAGCTTTTACACACATATATATATATATATATATATATATATATATATATATATATATATATTCTGGATAGGCTTTATCTAAAGGTTTGTGTTGCTCTGGTTAAACAAAGCTTTGCCAACTTAGCAGCATGTGTTATTGTGTCAGCAGAGTCAAACAAAGCAGCTCTGATTCATGAAGCACGCTGCATTCTTTATTTTTCCATTCTCTGTGGAGCATTTTGTGAAAACATGGCCTTACTTTCTCACCATAACTCTGTGATATTTTTAATTTGCATAACATAAATGTTCCTGAGTTTGTCTCATGCTTAGTTGGAGACTTAACTGACCTTCTGAACAGAAATTCTTTTGTTACACAAAAAGGAGAAATAATGTAACTCTTTAAGTAATATGCCTCAAGAGTCCCTGTGGAGAAAAGGAACATGACATATTGAAAAAGTGGGCTGTCCCATTATAGTTTATCTTGATACAAAGAAAAATCATTAAACATTTTGTGTTTGAACAGAACTTTATGTAATCGAGGGAAAATTATGTTGATATATCTGATAATGTGATCACATGTCATTAGAGGTAATTTCCAGCAACAGAAAATTGTTCGCCTAGCATTATTACCTATAATTCTGTAGGATGAGCATTGTTTATAGACACAAATTACATAGATTATATATATATATATATACAGTACAGTCCAAAAGTTTGGAACCACTAAGATTTTTTATGTTTTTAAAAGAAGTTTCGTCTGCTCACCAAGGCTACATTTATTTAATTAAAAATACAGTAAAAAACAGTAATATTGTGAAATATTATTACAATTTAAAATAACTGTGTACTATTTAAATATATTTGACAAAGTAATTTATTCCTGTGATGCAAAGCTGAATTTTCAGCATCATTACTCCAGTCTTCAGTGTCACATGATCCTTCAGAAATCATTCTAATATGCTGATCTGCTGCTCAAGAAACATTTAATGTGTACAATTGTACAAAATATTTGTGTACAAATTTTTTTTTAGGATTATTTGATGAATAGAAAGTTCAAAAGAACAGTGTTTATCTGAAATCTAATCTTTTGTAACATTATAAATGTCTTTACTGACACTTTTGATTGATTTAATGCATCCTTGCTGAATAAAAGTATTAATTTCTTTAATTTCTTTTCAAAAAAATAAAAATAAAAATTCTTACTGACCCCAAACTTTTGAACGGTAGTGTATAATGCTACAGAAGCTTTGTATTTCAGATAAATGCTGTTCTTTTGAACTTTCTATTCATCAAGGAATCCTGAAAAAAAGTACACAACTGTTTTCAACATTGAAAATAATCATAAATGTTTATTGAGCAGCAAATCAGCATATTAGAATGATTTCTGAAGGATCATGTGACACTGAAGACTGGAGTAACGATGCTGAAAATTCAGCTTTGCATCACAGGAATAAATTACTTTGTCAAATATATTTAAATAGTACACAGTTATTTTAAATTGTAATAATATTTCACAATATTACTGTTTTTTACTGTATTTTTAATTAATATATGATATTTAACAAATAAATGTAGCCTTGGTGAGCAGACGAAACTTCTTTTAAAAACATTAAAAATCTTAGTGGTTCCAAACTTTTGGACTGTACTGTATGTATATATATATATATATATAAAATTTGTGTCTATAAAAAATAGAAAAATAGACACTAACAGAAATAAATATCAAAATGTAAAAGTAAAAAAGAATGAACTTTTGTTGTTGTTGTATGTGAATTAGAGTTTTGAAGGGTACGTACTAACAGAAATAATCTTTAACAGTAAATTGTGCATATGTATCATACAAAAAACTTTTGTTCAGTAATGTATAGCCAAAACAGAAACACACAGAATTTCACTTTTTCAGTCACAGAAAGATCAATAGCTGTTCTTTTTTCTGTTAAACCAGAAGGCCAAGGCAGAGAAGCATGTGAAACCACATGTAGTCCTTGTGCAAATTGTCTTGCTTGATAAATAGTTAATTATATGCTTATGTACAATAAAAAAACACTGTTTTCTGACTTCCTCAATTAGACTTTAATATCAAGCAGTCCTGAGAGAGATTTGTTTCAAGTGTCCTCACTAGCTTCGCCAGCTCCTCCATGTTGTGTGACTTCTCCTCCAGCAGCTCATAGCGAAGGCTTGAAATGTCCTGCTTAATCTCCTTCAATTCACCTGTAACACAGCAGTCTTCAGTCTTAATTATGAAAACTTTGAGTATATTCAAACAAATTTCATCAAAAAATCTATCATTATTCCCTCACACTCATGTTGTTCTGGACCGCTTTGCTTAATTTTTTTCAAATTTTTGCTCAGCCATTAATGAGTTAATAGTGACCATGACCATTTTTTGGTGAATTATTCCTTTAATGAAATTTTAAATACACACACTCACCCTCATTGACTTCATCACATTCTTTGTCATTTTGAGCTTTGATGATGTATCGCTTAACGAGACGCTTCATAATTTTCTGTACAGATCAAATGAAGTAAGTTCAATCAAATGCAAAAAGCAAATATAAACCATATTCAGATTATAAATATTCAGTCAAGAATATCAAAAAAAGTAAACATGCCTGATATCGACTGGAGCTTGAAAGATTCTTGTCCCTGCAAGTTTTGCTCTGTCCCAACTTAATTATGATCCAACAAATCACAAGAGCAACATAAATAGATTAGTTTATTGTGATTGTAAATGAATGATACAAATCAGCTTACTCTAATGCAGAATCAGAGTGGATTTGCCTCACCTCACTAAGCTCAGACCCTTTCATAATGGCTTTGTGTCTGTCAAAAAGCTCCTGCAGGAGACTTTTAGCCCCCATCACCAGACCCACAACAGACTTGGGACTGGGAACCAAGTTAAAAGGCACAGGGAGAGTCCTGCCCTCCTCAAAGTAGGTGAACCAGAGCTTGGCCCGGGCAAACTTCCACTCCACATCTGCATCATCCTGCAAGACATCAGGAAACACTTATGTTTTGGATACTTGAAGCGACAAATGAATCAATACAGATATGCAGAGGTAAGAGATGTGCGAAGAACATTACTAAAACAAAACTAAGCAGTCAAACTAATTATCCCATCCTGAAGAGAATAGAGATAACGTTTTTTCCATAGTATGCAAAAACCTCTTCAATGGAGTGCTTCATCAGCACAAAGATCCCATTTGATCTGCTGTACAAAGATTTATAATGTCAGCAGCTCTTAGAAAGAAATATGAAGAAGTAAAACTGAGAAGACAAAGTACCTCAATCTCCTGAAAGGAACTGTTGATCATGGCAATGAGCATGTTGAGTAGGACAATGACCACTGTCACATTGTAAACTCCATAGAGAACATAGCCAATGTTCTCGATGAACTTGTGTCCGTTGTTCACGACTACTGATCTGACCTCAGAAAGGCCAAATATCGCCCAAAACAATGTTTTGAAGCTTTCTTCTACACTATAAAAGATAAGACATGTATTGATGGAAATTTAAACTAAGGAACATTTCCTTTTTTCATAAGAGATGAGTTTATTTTGCCAGCTACCAAATGTTCGATGTCACACTACCGTTCAAAAGTTTGGTGTCGGTATATTTGAATATATATATTTACTCACGTTGTGAAAGCGTCATTCTGTTTAGCGCCCCGATAATATGAGTAGAGGTTGAACATTCCAATCATGAATGCCAGAAAGACCAGGATGAAGATAACCATGAACTTGAAGATGTCCTTCACAGTTCGTCCCAAAGATATCTGCAAGGGTCCAAAGCTCTCATTCGCTGGCAGGATGTACGCAATTCGAGAAAAACTCAGGACCACTGCAATAGCGTACAAGCCTTCTGAAACTAACTGAGGATCAGACGGGAGCCAGTCGATCCGAGCTGGAATAAAAAAGATTTTTTTATGCAGATGTAATTTTGCGGGAAGTGAAATCTTGCCAGACTAGCCTAGATGACTCACCCAGCTGGAAGTATCCCACCTCAAAAGGCAAAGTTACATTGGTTAAATCTGTGTAGTGCTCATCAACATAGCGTTGTGCTACACATGCATGCCAGAAAGCCATTATCCTTGAGATGAAGGATGCCACAAAAATGGCCAACATTCCAAAGTCTAGCAAATTCCAAGGCTCAAGAAGATATTCTCTTGGACCTTGAGACCAGATCTCCTTGCACTCTGCCCAAATCATCCCTGAGAGAAGGACATAAAAACATAGTAATGAATGTTGCAACAAGCTGTTTGTCCTAGGACATGGAAATGAACTGTACATTTCATTCTCTAAATACAGATTGTAGTAGAGTAATAACCTTTGACTAGTTAAAAATCACTCAGAAACAAACCTATGACCCAGGAAATGATGAGCATTTCCATCCACGTAAAGGGAGTTGTTTTCATACGAAACAGCTGCGTCGGATAGTCATGAATGGTCATATTTGGAAGCAGCTTTGTCCCATCAAAGCGGTCTGCAGCGTTCATGACCAAAAGGCCAAGGAAAATAGTGAAGGAGGCCGCGTGTGCCACAAACTTAAGGAAAGGGCCACGCATGATCTTTCCCATCTGTTGGTAACAGCATTTTTTACTGATTGTGGTGTGATAAACAAAAGATTTCATGTGCTGTGGACGCATTCTTCTATTGTGTATTTGTTCATTACTGCTTATCAGCCAGATATGCTTATCAATTTTATTATTATGACTCATAGGATACGGTGGATATTTTAAGCACTGCTATAATTTACAACCATGGGAACAGTCTTACTGACTAAAGATTTCAGTGGATGAAAGCCTTTGCTTTAATCTTTAGACATGTACTATATGTTTGCTATGCAATACATCTGGTTTTCACTAGTGTTCGAAAGTAAACAGCATAACTCTGTGTGAACATACTTACCTTGCTGCATGGTGCCACCCAATACACCATAGCTAGAAAGGGGAGTCCCATTGCAACACCTAAAACCACTAAGAACTTAATGGCTGTGGTCTGCTGCCTGAGTTCGGGCAGGTTTTCGTACCATATTGATAAGAGCTGTTGCTGACAGTTAGGATGGGCCACAAACTGTATCGGAAAAGAAGAAGGGTTTTATGATAGAATTACAAGGCAGATTATAAGATTTCTGTTTTTTATATTTACCTTTTTCAGTTCGTACTTTATTGCGAGTTTTAAGCGAAAGAGACTTGGTCGGCCGGGCAGTTCTAAAGTCTCATCTTCTTCGCCGTTCAGAATGGCTTCCACTTCCTCTGTGCTCCGGCACAGGTCCAGAAGCCCCACAACAAAGTCTTTGCATTGCATAGAGAGTTTCCTATATTCATTCTGAGGAAGATAGTCATTAGAAAGAAAATGGAATCTTTCTACATTTTTGAAAGAATAGTTCACCCAAAATGAAAATTCTGTGAGAAGATTGTAATGGCAACAAACCAGCAAAAAGAGATCATACAATGAGTCCAACTTGTGCTCTATATTCCAAGTCTTATGATTCTATATGTTTGATTTTTGTGATGAAAACACACAATTATTAGGTTATCTTTTCTTCCACTGTAGTCAGGGCCGGATGCATAGCCATTGTAGGGGGCAATTACAATGAGGATTTTTTTTTATTATTATTATTTCTATTTCACTCTAATAGTAAAACACTCTCTAAATTAACAAAATTTTAAATTTCGGGGACAAACCTTGTATCTCCTTATTTTGTCATTTTTTCATAAATCATAACTATTGGTCACCCTTTATGTCTGTCTGTGGGTTTTGCAAATATTTAACTTATGAAACCTCCATTGGATCCTCAAACTGTCGATCATACCTCATAACTCCACCCACCTCTATGAAGTGCTGCACACAGTTTGTACCATCTCTGCTTGTTTGCAATGCAGGGCAGTGTTGCCAAGTTGCCAATCGGGCTACTTTTACACTGTTGGCGCGGGTTGTTTTTCATGTCCACAGGTTGAATCGACCCAAAATAACATGACATTTAGCCCCTGGAATGCAAATTTTACAAGGGAAGCCCCTCCAAAACCGCGAATCTTACCCCCCAGAAAGCGATTTTTACCCTGGGATAACCCTGAAATGCAATTGGGCTAGTTTTGAGGAGCAGTTGGGCGGATTTTGTTGTGAAAACCTGGCAACCCTGATGCAGGGGTAAATAAAGAAGTGGTTCTTTGAATAAGTACAGCATTTTCTTTACTAAAGAAACATCATACATAAGTGTTTTATGTGTCTTAGTTTAGCATTTGCCATCGAGTCATAGCTAGTAACTGTATTGTCTTAACATGAGATTTTGGCCAAATGACAGAAAAAATTTGCACCCACGTGTAGCTACAATAAACTTTATAACCTATAAGTCGATAATGATGAGGCCGTTCTAATGATGGACAAAACACATAGGCGTATGTTTGACATTCTCTGAAATTCGGTGGTCAATAACCTTGTAACTCTATTTAAGCTTGTTTTGGGTAGAATGTTAATAATATAATGACACATGCATGTTTGTGACCATATATAAAGCCACAGCATCAACGTTGACAGTGTTTAATTAAAAAATACCTATTTCCTATTTGAAAAGTAGCGGTTTTAGGCATATGAGGTTTCCATCCGACAGCGACGATATACAGTATGTAGTACTGGTGGGGTATTGAGGAGGCCCAAAAATGTATTTTGCATATGTTACAATATGAGGTAAATCTGGCCCTGACTGTAGTTGTCATATCTCATGTGCACTTTTATATTCAAAGATGCAGCATGGCATTTGTTCATGTGACCTACATATTGTTGATTGGTCACATAGCACTATTGTCAAACCTGCAGCCACATTTGAGAATTTCAGTGTAAAATTACTTAAATTTCAGCCTGTCCTCGTGAAAAGTAAAGAAGTACACTTTATGACACAGAAATAATATACTTTAAAAGAATGTACTTAAGTGTGAACTGAATGTAATGTAATGTTGCATGTAAATTGCAATTAAATGAAAATGTATTATAGTTTACATTCATATTAAATGCAATTATGTTAACTAATGTCAGTTTTTTTTTTATTACTCACCCTCATGCCGTTCCACACCCATAAGACCTTCGTTAATTGCAAATTAAGATATTTTTGTTGAAATCCGATGGCTCCGTGAGGCCTGCATAGCCGGCAATGACATTTCCTCTCTCAAGATCCATTAATGTACTAAAAACATATTTAAATCAGTTCATGTGAGTACAGTGGTTCAATATTAATATTATAAAGCGACGAGAAAATTTTTGGTGTGCCAAAAAAATAAAATAACGACTTATATAGTGATGGCCGATTTCAAAACACTGCTTCAGGAAGCTTCGGAGCATTATGAGTCAGCGTGTCGAATCAGCAGTTCGGAGCGCCAAAGTCACGTGATTTCAGCCGTTGGCGGTTTGACACGCGATCCGAATCATGATTCGATACGCCGATTCATTATGCTCCAAAGCTTCCTGAAGCAGTGTTTTGAAATCGGCCATCACTATATAAGTCGTTATTTAGTTTTTTTTGGCGCACCAAAAATATTCTTGTCACTTTATAATATTAATTTTGAACCACTGTACTCACATGAACTGATTTAAATATGTTTTTAGTACATTAATGGATCTTGAGAGAGGAAATGTCTATGCAGGCCTCACTGAGCCATCGGATTTCAACTAAAATATTTTAATTTGTGTTCCGAAGATTAACTGAGGTCTTACAGGTGTGGAACGGCATGAGGGTGAGTATTAATGACATTATTTTCATTTTTGGGTGAACTACCTTTAAGTAAGACTTGATTATATCTTTATGTCTTTGAAATATGGTTTAAGTGTACTAATGAATGTACTGACAGGCATTTATGGTAAACTTAAATATGCTTTAATGTCATTTCTCTTGAATCATCTATGTCATGTATTTAACTATATTTGTTATTGCATATTTGCAATGGCGAAGTTGCAATTTAGTACATTTAAAATATATGTAAATATTGAGTAATACCAAATAACATTACGGTTAAGTTATAATCAATCACTTTTTCTGAAAGATAAATATAATTTTAAGATTTGAAGTAGGCTACTCTACAAGTGCACAAGAGCTAATCACAGAAATGTGTATGACTTCAGAAGACTATTGTGACTATAATCTATTGTGCTCACTGTCACTTTATTTACACAGAAAACAATTGCCAGTACATTCTTCAGGTTTGGAACAAAACGAATGTGAGTAAATAATCACAGAATTTTCATTTTTGTTTGAACTTTCTCTTTAGATGTCGAACAGTTTTGGTTGTGTCAATAGGATTTTATAGCTATACCTTAAATTCCTTTTCAATATTGGCCAAGGAGGCGAGCTCATTGCTGAGCTCCAGAGCAGCCAGCACAGGATCCTCATTGGACAGAGAGAGGTACGCTGGACTGGCCAATCCTCTGTAGGCATTGATACGCGAGCGGGAGTGGCAAAAAGAATCGTACTTTTGATGGTAATTGCAGGTGTCGCAGGCACAAAAGTAGTCATGTGGCTGCTCAATGCGAGCACCCTTTCCCAGAAGAATGTGCACGATCTCGTATTCGTGACAGTGAGATGCTAGAATGACTGGAGTGACATCATGAGAAAAGCGCGTGCCGTCTTCGTCATATGCAAAAAAGTCATCGTGCATCGGAGCCTGACTGGGGCTCGCTGTGAGTCTCTTGGAGTCGGCGAAAGCTTTGTGGCTCAAAATGGCCTCGACAATCCTGGTGTAACCTTTGCTGATGGCTAACAATAGTGCATCCCCAATACGCGACAGGTTGTCTTTCTTCAACAGGAGCTCTGTTACCTCTAAGTGTTCGTTTGCCACTGCCAGCTGCAATGCATTCTGGCCCATGTAGTCCACACAGTTAACATCCAGCTCGGGGATCTCCTCAAGCATCCGGCGCACGACAGGTATATTTCCATACTCGGCAGCATCAAGGAAACGTTCCTCTACAGGTGTTAGGCTGTTAGGATGAGCATTGAACATGTAAGCTGCCCCTCGTACCGCCTGCCTTCGGCTCTTGGGTAGCGCCTGACGGGCCATGTTCTCTCTACGATTAAAAACATGTCAAATATATGTGTATTAGCATTTTATTAATTAATTTCATAATTAATATGGCATTGAATAATACAAATTAGGTCTGTGTGAAATTATGTTGGCTATTGTTTACAGTAATAGGCTATCATTCATTTATTCATACAAATATTTGCAAAACATTTTTGGTAGCCTTAGCTGTGCTAAACATGTTATTTACATTAAAGGATTAGTTCACTTCTGAATGAAAATTTCATGATGATTTACTCTCCCCCACGGCATCCAAGATGTTCATGTTTGTCTTTCTTCAGTCGAAAAGAAATTAAGATTTTTGAGGAAAACATTCCAGGATTTTTATCCATATAGTGGACTTCAGTGGGGTTCACCGTGTTGAAAGTCCAAACTGCAGTTTCAGTGCATCTTTAAAGCGCTCTATGCGATCCCAGATGAGGAATAAGGGTCTTATTTAACGAAAAATCGGTCATTTTCTAAAAAAATAAATAAAAAATTGTATACTTTTTAACCACAAATGCTTGTCTAGCACTAGCTATGCGATCCACACACATGACGTAATCACGTTGCAAATGTAATGTGTGACGTAGAAGGAAGTACCGATCCAGTGTCTACAAAGTGAACGTTCAAAGATTAAGGGTGTGTCTCAATCAGTTCCCTAGCTCCTGAGCTCGTGAATCAGTAGCCTATATCGTGTACACGAATTCGGGCACTGGTAAGGACAGTAAAAGATGCTGGTTCACTACATTGGGAAACTTATGACCGGCGACGTGACAACGTCCTCATTGTACAACATCACTACTGGTATTTATGAACAACAACAGAGCTGATATTTTCTGACATTACTTGTAATGTTATTTAAAGTACATTATGATTAATTATTTGCTTACGTGCAACATTTCAGCCGTGAATAAATTATAAGTGTTAGCTAGATTATGTTCATTACCTGTCTAGCGATGTATGTTTATGCTGAAATATAATAAAATAACGGTTTGTATTTTTAAAAACATCTATCACGTATCGTTATGTGTAGTGAGTTGGCTCACGTGATTCAAGTATCGCGCTTCAGAACTTCCGTTAAGGGAGCATAGTGAGCATCGATGCTCCCTGGTTTTCACGGTGCATTGTGGGACTTTTCAGGGAGCGAACGTTTCAGTGCCCTGGAAGGATTCTGCAATTGAGACAGCCCTTAAAATGGCCGACTCCCTGGTCAGTGCCCTGACTACTGAACTTGGGAGCTGATTGAGACACAGGGTAAGCTAAATAACCTTTAACAAAAAAGGTAAAACAACTATATCGGACGATTTTGAAGTAGGAGTAGAAAATTAGATGGAGTTTTTAGCCTTACCGTGGTACTTCCACCTATGTCATGCATGACCTTTCAACGTAATGTGTGGCGCAGAGCAGTGCAAGATGGGCATTTGTGGTTAAAAAGAATATACATTTTTATTTATGTTTACAGCTCTGCAATCCGCACGCATGATGTAATCACGTCGGTAAACGCCCTTAAAGCAGAACTAAGTAACTTTTTTTACCTTCATAAATAGTTTTCTAAGTCCTTATGATGGTTAATTGACTTGTAGTGGTGTGTTTAAGGCGAGCACTAACTCCCTCTGGCACGTCTACGCCAGAAAACAGCACTTGCAAGTTGAGCTGCGTCGACCTGAAACAATCTCGCCTCATGTTCACGTTCACGCGAGAGTGACAAAATGCTTTACGGTAATTCAAAAACAATGTATATATTAGGGCTGCACGATATATCGCATGAGATTGTCACGCGCATTTCGTCAGTAAAGCCGGCTCCCTGATTACCGCTTAATCGCCATCACCAGCTTTCAAATGGAGCGGCATTTAATAGACAGAGCCGTAGTTCACTGACAAGCTACGCAATATCGCGTTCATTATCGAAGGCGATTCATCTGCGATATGAACGCGATATTGCGTGGCTTATCAGTGAACTACGGCTCTGTCTATTAAATGCCGCTCCATTTGAAAGCAGGTGATGGCGATTTAGCAGTAATCAGGGAACCGGCTTTACTGACGAAATGCGCGTGACAATCTCATGCGATATATCGTGCAGCCCTATATTATGACTTTATAAGACCATTTCGAAAATTACCCACCTCCATCGAGTGTACTGTATTTGCAAATTACCCACCTCCTCTTTCTTGTACTGTATTTGCAAAACTACTGCGCTGGTGAGCGTTGTAGTCGTTGTAGTCCAGAGCTGCGCTTGGAGTATTTACAACAGTGTGATTCACTGAAGGAACCTGTAGGGGGAGCTTTGCAAATCTTACTGAGTTCCGCTTTAACAAAAAAAAGGTAAAACAAAAATATCAGACAATTTTGAAATAGGAGTAGAAAAGTAGCGTGACCTTTCAACATAATTTGTATCGCATTTGTGTTTAAAAAGTATATGAATTTTAATTTTTTTAGAAAATGACCAATTGTTAGATAAGACCGTTATTCATCATCTGGCATTCCGTAGAGCCCTTTGAAGCTGCAATGAAACTGCAATTTGGTCCTTTCACCTGGTGAACCCCACTGAACCCACTTTCTTTTCGAATGAAGAAAGAAAGACATGAACATCTTGGATGGCATGGGGGTGAGTAAATTATCAGGAAATTTTAATTCTGAACTAATCCTTTAATTCATGCCAATGACTTATATATGATAAACTTTTAAACTAGCTTCTAATGAGCCTGTGCAATGAAAACGGGCATTATAAATGAGCAAAACAATGCACAAATATTACATTGAACTGAGTGACAGTTTCCGGTCAGGACATTGAACTACATATTATCTCAGAAGGCAATGCCAACTAAACATACAGCATACAGAACCTTGACCAACTCACCCATGGTAGTATCCATAACCGCCATAAGAGTCCTCACCAAAGTCTTCGTTCATCAGTAGATTGTCTTTACTTCTGTTCCTCTTTTCAATTGTGTGATACTTTGATTGATTTTTATCTTCCAGAACAGGTCTTCTTTGATTCATACTTTCAACTGAGGCAGTTCACGTCTTAAATGTGAATACACCAAAGCTAACACATCGTGTTATCCAAACATCCAGCTGTGAGTGATTGAGTGTGCGCTACACACTGGCAAGTCACTTTCCTCTACAGCCTTTGTTATGTTCCCGTTTAAGTCTTGAGATAGTGCAGAGCACTGAGGAATTTTAACTGCTCTTTTCCACGCATTGGCTATTAATGAAGAATGTAACAATCTTCATGCTTGTTCACAAAACCTAAAAATGAGTCGTTTTCTTCCTTGCTCCGTTTATTTGCTCAAACTGAATGAAATTGAAAGCATGTAGTCCTAAGTTCAACATTAGACAGATAACGAAATCCGTTCATTTTCTTGATTAGTAACATTTTCAGTATGAAGAATTTGAAGAAATCACAGAAATGCCATGTGCAAGTCCGTCACCTTTCAAAATATCCCTGTCGCTGTATATTCCTCTCTGTTTGTATTAGGAATCATGATTAAAATCTGCTTCCAGCTTCTAAAATCAAAACTCAGTGAGGGAGTGCAGATGTAGGATCCCTTTGGGTCTATTTCAGCGTTCCCAATAAACCTCTACATCCTGTGTGTTCATTACGAATGTCCAGCTCTCTCTAAACTGTGGGAAAAGCCTTCAATGGAATTCCAGACTGACCAATCGTCAGCGGCAACATCACACTTTTGATTCTTTTTATTTTGCCTCTTTCTGCCATTCTTTCTCACACAGTCTCGCATCTGTCTCTGTGTGTGTGTATACAGTAAACCCACATGACTAAATGTGTACGTGCTGCAGTGGTCAGAATACTGCCCACAAACGTCTGAGTACGTGAGCCAAACCAATGGGTCAAAAGGTAACCCACACAGTGGGTCATGGGAAGCCACTGTCTTGTTTCTATTCTCATGTTGATAGGCCCCGATACTGATGACCATCAGAGTGACTATTTTTAGACTATTTTTATTAACTAAATGCCCTCGGCCCAAGGCTTGCTGCAGTACGGTTTTGCATATAGTTTCTGTTAGATCGAAAAACAAATAAGATCCACACACAAAAAAAAGTCTCACATAGTATAATTGTCCAGAGGCCACAAATAAAGTGCAGAGTGCGCAAAACCAGGGGTTAAGGTTAGTAGGTTCAGGGTTAGTACCTAGTTATTACCCAATTATTGTAATTGCTGTAATATGTACATTGTATGTACATGGGGAACAGAACTGTACAATAAAGTGCTACTGGTTTCATTTGTTACCATTATTGAATTAACTGAAATGAACTAACAATGAACAAAATATTTTTACAGCTTTTATTTATCTTTGCTAATGTTAGTTAAAGGGTTAGTTCACCCAAAAATTAAAATTCTGTCATTTATTACTCACCCTCACTCAACAAAAAAAACAACCAACTTATATAGTGATGGCTGATTTCAAAACATAATATTATAATATAATATATTATAAAATTATAATATTGTTTGCTAATTACATACATTAGCAAAGATTAGTTAATACAGTAACAAATGTATTGCTCATGTTAGTTAATATATTAACTAATGTTTAACTAATGAATGTTATTGTAAAGTGTTACCAGTAATGTTGTGGTTAAGATTAATACATGCTAACTCTTACTTTAACTAATGTGGTTTACTAATGTGAATAAAATTAAACCTTAAAATGTTAACAAAAAATTTTTTCTCTTATAAATAGTTGGATCACATTTTTCATTGTGGTTAATATTAAAACATCTTTTTAAAGTTTAAAACTTAAAGTCTGTAAATCATTGGAAAGAAGCTAGACTTTTGTGGCATTTTCCCTACTAAATTCAACCTTTAACATGGTTTCTTGCATCAAAACAGTTGTAATTTATTTTTACATGACCATTTCCCATCCTCTCTCTGATCCTAAAAGTTATGCAAGCTGTTTTTGCTACTGTAACTTTTAGAATTTTATACATAAATGATCTGTTAGGATTGGCAAATCTCCATGTATCCGCATCACTGTCTTCTATCAGAGTTTAGACTAGAGTGGCTGAGTTATATAGGCATTCATTAATTATTGTGGTCATATGTTAATAGTTATGCCTATTCAAAACTAAATCAAGTGGAGTTTAAATGCAATTTAACTGAAGATTGGGGTGATATTTATAAATAAATACAGCATTTCCTTCCAAAACATCAAAATCTAACATTTTTATATATATATATATATATATATATATATATATATATATATATATATATATATATATATATACGCACTGTGCTCTCGTGAATGCATTGGAGATAAATATTTTGTAAATAAAGTGGTAAATTATGTTTTTTGCACAAACAAAGCACTCACATCACTTCATAAAATTGAGATTAAACCACTGGAATCACATGATTACATTAATTATCTTTTTACTTCCTTTCTGGGGCTTGAAAATGGTAGATGCATAGGCTGTCAATGAAGGGACAGAAAGCGCTCAGATTTTATTAAAAATATCTTAATTTGTGTTCCGAAGATGAATGAAGGTCTTACAGGTTTGGAAAGACATAAAGGTGAGTAATTAATGACAGAATTTTAAATTTTGGCTGAACTAACCCTTTAAAATTAAAATTCCATCTTCATATAAATTATGTAAATGAAATATAAATAACTAGTCTAACATACCTTATGTTTTTAAAATGTTTCATGCTCATATCAAGGATATAAGTGAGGCAAAAAAAAGAGAAAAATGAATAGGTACATGATGCCCCTGAATGTGTTCATAGTTGTGACATCATAACGATAATGATTTCAGAATGAGCCATTTTTCAGCTCATTTTCCATAAATGATTGGGTGGATCCATGTAGAGTAGGGAAGAAGCTTTGCTTTCTAAACACGGCAGAGTTTTTTGTCTGAGCAAGGACATTACTCCTTTAAAATAATCATCCTTTTTTTGTGCAATACCAAAAAATACCAAATTCTCATGTTCATATCATGGTATTCAATGTTATCTGGTTCCCTCCACTCTCTCACAGTGACTCCCACATCGTAGGCCCAGGGCAAGGTCCTACTCACGAAATGCTTCAGCAGAACTGGACTTTCTGTTTAGTCTTTGGCAGGACAAAATTTGGCAAGATTCTTTGCTCTAAATAGACATAGTACAGATGGTTTAACATATACACATGTAACGACTGACATATTTACCCAAGGACAGCGAAACTAATAGCGGCCCACACACTACGCAGCTTATTTTAAGCGTGTTAATTATCTCTGTCCTCCAATGAATCAGGACAAACAACAGGCCACCCACGTCTAAGAGCGAGCTCTCGTGACAGTCCATACGTTTAGGAACACATTAACTGTTCTTTGGGCTCTACTGTCTATTGAGTGCTTTTCATCACATCTATAATTAAAGTGTCCCAATTAACCTGAATTCACCTATGTTTTGTATGGAAACCTGTATCTACTTTATATCCAACAATGTGAATTTGTAACTTGCAACTGCAACTGTTTCTGAAATTGCAACTTTAAATCTTGCAGAGTGACTTTACATATTCGAAATGCGACTATATAGTAATTGTGACTTCATAACTCTCAGAACTTTATATCTTACAGTCACTTAATCACAATGTCCAATTGTTTTCAATAGAAATTGTAAAATAAAAGAATAAATTATTTTATTTTATTTTATATTGCTTTATTTCAAACTTTATCTCAATTACCTTTTCATTCTTTCCTCTGAGGCAGAAACAGGCTTTGAGTGTTTTGAGTAAAATCTAATGTCTCATGCAAACTAAGTACAACAGTCAATTAAAAAAAAAGTGCTTCTGGGAATTTCAAGTGCTGATAGTTTGACAGTTTCTTTCAGACTGAATTATTTGGTTTAATCTAGCCGTGTTCCATGTAAATAAAAAGTAATAACACAATTCCCTTCATTCATAACAATGAAAAGATTAGTATGAATATTTTGGGCTCTGATCCAGGATTAAAAGGCACAGTGGCCTAAGTCACATGCCAAAAGTTTTATTCCCATTTGACTCCAAGGGATATTTTCTTCCATTTTAACACATCATCTTCAGAATCTTCATGGATTTATTTTAAATTCGGGATCTCGACTCTCCTGATCTTCATAGTCACTGATTTGATGTTGACAAGCGTGCCATTTTTGGTCCAGGTGTCCCAGTGGATATGTGACTGGGTGGAGAGATCTTGGTCCAAAGGTGAGCCATTCAAATTTGCCTTGCCACACTTGTTGAACCACCATCCAGTGTTGTTCTGGTTCTCACTGCAGCTCTCAACAGCTTTATCAGCAAACGTGCAGAATGGAGAACAGCCGTCGTTGTCAACGTCAGAGGTACTGAAAGGAGCCGTATCTTGATTCTGCTCTTGGTCATACCCTCGAAAAGCATCACCTGCAGAGAAAGAAATAGAGACACATTTTAATCCTTGAGATGTTTTGAGAACCCTTTACCTACTTTGCTGCTCCAAACTGGACTTTTAAAAGGTTAGTTCATTAGTCAATAATTACTCATCCTCATGTGGACTTCGGAATGCAAATGAAGATCTTTTTCATGAAATCTAAGAGCTTTATGTCTCTCCATAGACAGTCTACGCAATTGAAACTTTGATGAAGCGTCAATTGCGTAGGTTGTCAGGACAGAAAGCTCTCAGATTTTATCAAAAAGATCTTCATTTGCATTCCAGAGATAAACAAAAGTTCACATGAGAATGAGTAATTATTGACTAATGAACTAATCATTCTTACAGGTTTGGAACGACATGAGGGTGAGTAATTAATGACAGAATTTTCATTTTTGGGTGAATTAAATTGCTTGTAAATCTCTCATTATGCTGTATTATCACCAAATATTAGATTAAATATTTTTGCCAACTTGTTTTTTTCAGTTAGCACTGGTTTTGTATTTCTTTTTGGAACTGACTGATCATAGGCCTCATTGATTTGAGCTTGAAACAACAGTTTTCTAGTATAAAGAACCCTTTTGTTGAATGGAATGGATGTTATATGTTCTTCATGGAACCATCAATTCCCTATAAGCACTTCCCCTTGGGGGAATACCTGCCGCCATTTTAAAGTGCGTTCAACTTCGTCAAGTGGATGAGGTAAGTTTATTTGGACAGATTCTCAACCCGTCGATTTTGTACCAAGGGAGCAAGTCTTCTCATGTACACTTCAGGAAGATCCATGGACCACAACACAATTGTAACGTCACATTAGCAACTCTCAGCGTTCGCATTTATTTACCCAAAAGTGTCAAGGGCTTATGGTGTTCCATTTAAACCTATTTGCAAGGGTTCCACCAGTAGTAGGCACTTGTGCAACGTAAGCAATGATGTACATCCAAGTAAACAAGACAGAGGGGAGTTAAAGAGGGCATAAAAAGTGGAGTTAAATGCAGCAATAGAACAAAGCTAAAAGGAAAAAGGAATACAAAACCCTGTCCTAATGGAAATAAAACAAGTTAATAAAAAGATTGAATCCAATATATGGCAATAACAAAGCATAATGAGAGATTTATAAGCAGTTTTAGGAGCACCACAAGTGTAACAAAAAACACAAAAATTATATATATATATATATATATACCCTGTGTAAGTAAAGTCTGCAAGTTTTAGTCCAATGCAATAACATTACCATTTTCATGGAAAAGAAATTCCTTTCCAGATTAAAATGACTGGAACACAAAATGGTTAATATGGATTACAGTAAGTTTCCAGACTGTGCAACTCATTAAATTGGTCTTCTGCAGGCCCAGACGGAATTTGTGGATATTATTTGCATTTCCCGTGCTAAATTTGAAGGGAAAAACCAAAGTGTTATGGGAATAATATTTGGCATTGGCTGACCTGCACTGCCAGCATATCTGCCAAGGTGTATTGCAAAGAATTTGGTTTCGTCTTCGAGCCAGAAATTGTCGTATGAAGCATAGGCCGTGGAATCGTCTTGCGAGACCAGGGACACGTGCAGCTGGAAACGTGTGTTCCTCTGACTCACAATATTGAAGATCTTCCTCAAACCCAACCAGTGTTCACCTTCAGAGACATATAGATAAAGTAAATGCATGTTAATTCATTCATTGATTTACAAATGAACTGACTTACTGTACCTGGTAAGTGTCCAAATCCATCCAAGTACTGTGACCACATTCGTTTAAAGTCAGTGAGACCATCGGTCCGTCTCTGTATTACTGTCCATCCGCCTTCCATGTAATCCATCTCACAGAACACCTGTTAGACGGCCAGTTGAAGACACTTAATTCATCATGTGTAGACCTAAAACCATGTTTGATTTGCTATTAGTTTAAAATAACTGTGGTTGGAAATTTTTAAACAAAACTAAACAGAGGTACTTTCCTCAAATGAAACATCTGTGTTTTCTGGCTGAATGATATAAATTCCACTAGGGATTTTTGGAGAAACGACACCTAGTGTCTCTTTGATATCACTACAGTCTTTTCCTGTGGAATGAAAAGGAATCAACTATGAGGATGTGTAGATGATAAATATTTTGCAGAAATGTTGACAGAATGTTAATCATCTTACCGTGGGACTCCATAGGCTTCACGGAAAAGATGTCACTGTTGCTTCTCTGCACATCTGAACTGAGTGTGTTTACTTTGGCCATAAGCTCCATTATCTAAAAAAAGAAAACAAAGCAATATGTTTGAGAATGCAGAAGAGGATATGTGGTCTAAAAGTTTGGAAATTTTAGAATACCTGACTTGAGAGAAATTCCAAAGCCTTTTGCTGTTCATCAATGAGATCTCTGATCAGCTTCCTAGTGTTTCTTGTATATGACACCATGGTATGCTGGAGATTAACTAAAATACACAAACTGCATAAAACTCTCTGCCACAATGAATTTTGAAGCAAAGAAGTAAATAAAAAATGAGAAATCAAAAAGCTTACAAAGCAGGAGGAAATATTAGGAGGAAATATTTTATTAAAAAAAGATGAAACACCTACTGCACAAGGAATGTTTTTCATCACGCATTAGCTTTGCAGTCATTTCACATGGCATAGTGCACTTGTCTTTGCCTGCGTCTCTGTGATAATATTCTTTTTGCCCTTGAAGAGAGACGTACTCAGTCTCCTCAGTTAATATATCAGGTTCATTGCGATAAGTATGGCTACTATTCTGTTAAGACAAGCAAAATATACCACACATTATCACACATTCAGATGAGTTGCATCATACAAAACATTAATTATAACATATAACATTAATAATTCATAAAATATTTGTTAAAGTATTAATAATTTATTATTGCATGAAATATGAAATTTAATTATTTACCCTTTACCAGTTATTGTAACCCTTACAAAAAAGAAGTATACTTCAAGTTAACTTTAAGTAATGCTTAAGTATACTTTATGTAGTAAGTATACTAATATCAATGTAGTAGTAATATACTATTTCAATACTGCGTGGGACTAAATTGGCCCACTTTTTATTATGTAAAATATAAGTTTAAGTGTTCTTTAAGTGTAACATAGTAATCTTTAAGTGCATAACTAGTTCACAAATACATTTCTCATTTGTACTGCATCTGTACTACAAGTGAACTTATAAGTATACTAGTAGTTTACTATTTTAATACTTGTAACACATTTTTAGTATATGAAAGTACACTTGAAGTGTACTCTCAGTAAACTACTAGTTTAGTAGTTTTATACTGCAAATACTTTTAAGTTTTCTTTAAGTTAACATAACATCATACTTATAGTTTACTATTTATATATTATTTTTGCATTTTAAGTATACTACTATGTTCCGTATTTAGGTAGGCTATTCTTTTTTATACTTGAAATATACCTTTAACTGTACTTTAACTCTTTCCATTTAAAAAACATTTTAGTTTCTTACATCCTTTTTTATCATAAGTTTCATTAAAAAAGCAACATTTTAAACAAAAAGGATCAGATCTGGATCATCTGGATCAGATTCAGAACGATTATCAAAACAGAGATGGAGTAAATCGTGTCCATCAACACCCCCAAACTTCACAGTCATTTCCTCTTCATGGGTTCGACAATTCATTCAGTTTTGATTTATATGTTGTTTTATTTCTGATGATTACTTTTTTTTTACATTTATGTAAGCAATCTTCTATCAGTTGTTTCTGCTTATTCTTCACCTGTGTTTTAATCAGGAGATTCTGTACTAGTGGAAGATGCATAATAGCGCCCCCTACCTTATAACAATGAAAACGTGGGTAGCTGGAAAATTCAGTCAGTAGCGGGGAAAGAGTAAAGTAGATTTGAAGTAAATTCCTATGTAGACTACATTAGTGGACTACACAAACATTCAGATAGCAATATCTGTTTTCCTTATAAATCAATATTTTCAAACAATGTAAGTTTATGAGACAATATGTAAAACTAGCCTATGTGGAAAAAGTAGGCTATTAATAGGCTACTCAATCAAAAGAGTAAACACAACTACAAGCCAAGTATACTTAGAATACTTAATTATAATTATATCTTGATCAAAAGATTGAGTACATGTGTAGTTCAAATATATGTTGCCCTTTCTGTCTAAGTCAGGTTAAGTGTAATTATAAGTATATTTCTGAGAAGTACATAAAAAGTAGACTGAAAGTGTACTTTCTTATTTTTTAGTATACTAATAGCACACTTGAATAAACTTCTTTTTCATAAGGGAAGTAGGCTACAATATGTGTTTTTAACTATGTTAATGCTATACATTGAAATACTAATGCATTCAAATATTACAATATCCCATTTAATGACAGTGTAAATAAACACTTTAAGATTTAAAGATAATATTAATTACAGCTGACAGAAAGGAAAGCTTTCCAACACTCACTTCAGTTGATGAAGCAAGAAGATTCAGAAATAAAATAATCCAGATCATTTTGGTCTTTGTGGCAGTTCCACATGTGAAGATGTGAAGATTGAGCACTTTTCAGTGAGACGGCAGTTGTCTCCAGCGTTGTCCTGTGGGCTGGACTGCCTTTTTTTACTTTGGACAAATCCTCACAAAAAAGACGAACAGCTGTTCTCACCTCAACAAAAAGTGTCCAGACCAATTCTGTTTTATTTCTAAAGTACTGTTGCTTTATTGCACTTTGACAACATCCTGTATTGACTATGAAAACCAGATGCTGAAATGTGACACTTCTTTCTGCTGAGGGAATCAGCAGGACCCAGAGCAGCATACGCAAATGCATTCCTTCCAGAAACACTGTAAGATCCAGAACATGACAAAATGAAAACACACTTCTTCAAAACACTTGGATTGGCAAAACATAGCATATTTTTCATTATAATGGGGCATTTGTTGTATCTTCCAAGCTAATTTGTGCAGTGACTCCTGTAGCTCAACACTGGAAAGGATGGCACTAGCAAAGTCAAGGCAATGGGTTTGATTCCCATCGATTTATACCATAAACCGATAAATACATACATGCACAAGTGATTGTCACTGTAGCCTACTCTTGGCATCTATGCAGAAATTCTTGGTCATTGTCAAAATGGTTTGTGTCCTTCATGCCCTTCAAGGAACACATCTGTTGGGCATTAGACAGTTCTGTTTATGCAACATAGCCTACTGTATTAGAGCTGGATAGCACTGGATGTCTAAAACTCCTATGCTGTCTGTGGCTGTTAACTCTTTCCCTGCCAAACACAGAATTTTCCGGGTTTCCATGTTTTCAGAGTTATACACTCGGGGCGCTATTACGCATCATCTGAATGAGTACAGAATCTCCCGAACGAAAGCACAGACGAGGAAGGCGCAGAAACGATCGATCTCATATGTAAGCACATGCATATGAAAATAATGCGATAATTAACAATAACAAATGAAAAGTGCCTAATGTTACTGAGTGAAATGTCGATCCAGGAAGTAGGACTGTGCAAACTTTGGGGGTGTTGATGGAAGCGATCTTTAATCATCGCACTGAATATGATTCAGATGTAGCCTATATAGTGTTTGATAAAAACGCGATTTTCTCAGCTTTTTGCTCAAAATGTTGCCTTTTTTAATGAAACTTACCAATATTCAGGAGTGGATAAAAAAGAATGGTTAAAGTTAGAATAAAACGTTTTGTTGTTGTTAAAAAAAAGAGGCTCTTTTTTATTTGATCATACAACAAAATTAAAATTTAGTAAAAATGATCAAAAACGCTGGCGCTGGCTGGCAACTTTTTTCCAAAAACGCTGGCGCGGAAAGAGTTAAAGTCAGTTAGAATTAAGTTTAACTTGTGTATTGCATAGATAAAAAGATTTTCATTAAAACCCGGCTGAGTAGCCTAATGTTAAATCCTAATATACTAGGCCTATATTAAATAACAAAAGAAGATGGGGCTAGTTGTCACACTTACTCCAGTGAATATTTCTCAGGATGCCTTTATTAGGCTACTGAAAGGCAAAAATATATTTAAGTCTACAAAACTAAACTATTTTTTTATTGCTGATATCATGAACATACAGTTGTAACAGATTATGCAGAAATCGCCACGTAAAAAATAAATAAATAAGAGGGCCGTTTTTATTACAAACCTTTATAACGTTTTTATTACCGTTTTATTACAAACATTTTTACATGAAAAGCAGAGCAAATTGTAAACGTTTGTATATATTCGGCGAGACTGAAATCAAGCTCAAGTACAATTTTCCAGCTCTTTTTTTTTAATAGAGAAGACAAGACAAGTTTACAGTTTGAAAGTTTGCATTTATGTAGGAAAATAATGAAATTATTAATAAGACATCTGACGACATCAAATGGGCGTCATTTCGTATGAGCTCGACTTTTTTTTTAGTTGTCATGGTAACCAGTGGACAACAACAGGCAGCATGGCGGAGGAGAAACTTTCATTCGAACAAGCGTTCACCTTCAATCAGCTTTCCACCAAAAAGTTTACATTTCAGCAAGATCCTAAGATATCAAGAATCCTGATGAAATGGTAAGAATATCCTCTGTAGGTACAATTTCACTGACAGCGGTGAGGAACAACCCAGCTAACACAATTTTGTTATAAGAACGTTGTCTAAATATTCAGTGTTGGTTCTGGGAATATAAGAAACGTCCAGTTTTCTTGACGTTAGAAGAACGTTTTTATAAGGTATAATGTTCCTCAAACGTTCTTTCAACTTAATTTTGATTTAAAATTCAACATTGTAGGAACGTTGATTTGTAACATTCCAAGAACATAAAATTGTCCAGTTTCCTTAATGTTAGTAGACTGTTATTTAAAGGTTAGTATGATGTTCCTGAAACATTCTTTCAATCATTCATACACCTGCTGTGAACAAACACTGAAAGAAAAATAAAAACACAAACTTTCATCAGCCACTTCTGCGTTGATAAAACAGATCAACATGATTGACTGCATTAAAGTGGTTTAAATAACAGCGTTTTTTCTGTAATTGTTGTCTTAAGAAACTGAAAAGCTATTGAGATGCATCAAACTGTGTGTAACCAATGTGAAAAGAAATAATTTGTAACACTCTTGTTGCGTTTCAGATGCTGAATGTTGATGTCTGTGTGTGTATAAATATCATTCATTGTTAACTTTTTGTTTAAAACATGTTTTCTTGTCATTTATACACTCACATACATCATTCGGCATATGAAACACAACAATGGTGACATGCTTCATGCCAGAATACAAAACACATTCATGGCTCCCTGCAGCATGCATTGCAGCATGAATAAATTATGCAGCTGATTTTTTTTTTTTTTTTTTTTTTTTTGTCACCATTGTTGAGGTTTATATGATGAGTGCTGATGTCTATGTGTCGTTTTTAGCTTTTAAGTAGTTTTGGACAATCTTACAAAAATCACTTCAGTGTTACAAATTATTTTTTTTATCACATCATTTAAGTTTATTATTTCCTTTTCATATTACATTTAAATTCCAAAAGTTAAAAAAAGAAGCAGTTGTTTAAACCACTTTAAAGCAGTCACTTGCACTCTTTAAAAAAGACATGACGATTGCTTTATCAACGCAGAAATGTTTTTTGAACACCTGTAATTGCTGATAAAGAAGCAACTCAAAAGTCAAGGGCAAAGAGCTCAACTAAAGCAAATACTGACCTCAATGATGGTGACATCAACATCTAATTCTCTGTTAATTCTCAATAAGAACTTCTGTAGACGTGTGACAAAAATAAAGTCAGTCTGGTTAGTAATAAGTGAAGCTGGTAATGCTGTTTGTGGAGTTCTTGATCTTGAGTGATTTAATGTCTTTTATCTTCAGTTCATCTAAGGCTGTGGCTGAAGAAAGTTGTAGTTTGTGTTCTTGTTTCTCTTTCTTTCAGTGCTTGTTCACAGCAGGTGTTTGAATGATTGAAAGAATGTTTCAGGAACATCATACTAACCTTTAAATAACATTCTACTGACATTAAGGAAACTGGACATTTTTATGTTTTTGGAATGTTACAGATCAACGTTCCTAGAATGTTGAAAGAACGTTTGAGGAACATTATACCTTATAAAAAACGTTCCTCTAACATCAAGAAAACTGGATGTTTTTTATGTTCCCAGAACCAACACTGAATATTTAGAGAATGTTCTTATAACAAAATTCTGTTGGCTGGGAAGAAGCATATCTGTTACTGAATAGTCTTCAAAATGGTTTAAATGTGCAGAAAAGAAACTGATGTAATTATGAAAAGATGATGCATAAACGTCCACATCCATGAAACACCTGTTACTAAGTAGCAGATTAGCATTAACTGAAACTCAATTTAAACTTCACTCGTGGTGCTGTTCATATAAAACATGGAGCAAAACATTGCTTTCCAACAAATCAACAACAGCTGAACATTAGGCTAAATAAAAATCCCATGAAAAATCAAAGCAAAGATAGAAATATACACAAATACCTAAAACTGAATCAGCACTTTGAATCACATCATATAGCTTACCTACAATGCAAGCCCCCTGGAGGAAATAGATATGTCTCGCTAAACATATCCATTTTACACCTGCAGCTTATACTATTATTATACTTTATAGCTTATAGAGCTACATATTTAGATTCAATTTATGATACAGTCATGAGAAAAAGAAAGTACATCCTTTTTAAATTCCATGGTTTTACGTATCAGGACATACAAAATCTGGCATGTCTTAAATTTAGGTAAATACAACCTCAGATAAAATTAGGCCAAAATGGAGAAGCCATATGTGACAAGCTAAGCACCCTTATTGCTTCCATAGGAATTAAGAGGGTAAGTATCAGCCAGGTGCTGCTAATCAAATATCTTTTGATTAATTGATTATCAGCAAGCGTGAACAACTACTATAAAAGCTGAGGTTCTGGCAGTTTGCTGGTCTAGAGCACTCAGGTGTGTTTTAACACAATGCCAAAGCACAACATCAACAATGATCTAAGAGAAACATTGTTGCTGCCATCAATCTAGGAAGGGTTATACAGCCATTTCCAATCAATTTGAAGTCCATCATTATACAGTGAGGGAGATTATTCACAAGTGGAAAACATTCAAGTCAGTTGCCAATCTTCCCAAGAGTGGATAGATGAGACCAAAGTGGAGATGTTTGGCCATAATGCACAGCACCATGTTTGGTGAAAACCAAACACAGAATATCAACACAAACACCTCATTCCAACTGTCATGCACGGTAATGGTGGAGGAGTGATGATTTTGGACTTGTTTTGCAGCCAAAAGACCCAGGCTCCTTTCAGTCATTGAGTCAACTCCTTTGTATACCATAATACCAAAGTATTCTAGAGTCAAATGTTCCGATATTAGCTCATGCAAGTTGCAACAGGACAATGACCTTAAGAACACCAGCAAATCTACAACAGAATGGCTAAAAAAGAAATGAATCAAAGTGTTGCAGTAGCTCAGTCAAAGTCTAAATCTCAACCCAATTGAAATGCTGTGGCAGGACCTTAAAGGGATAGTTCACCCAAAAATGAAAATTTGATGTTTATCTGCTTACCCCCAGCACATCCAAGATGTAGGTGACTTTGTTTCTTCAGTAGAACACAAATGATGATTTTTAACTCCAACCGTTGCCGTTTGTCAGTCAAATAATGCGAGTGGATGGGAACTTTTACTATAAGAGTAAATAAAACTTGCATAGACAAGTCCAAATTGATGTCCTAAGATGCGAAAGGATCGGTTTGTGTGAGAAACCGAACAGTATTTATATCATTTTTTACCTCTAAAACACCACTATGTCCAACTGCGTTCAGCATTCGCTTAGTGATGTCTGATCGCGCTCTGACAACGGCAGTAATGTCTCGCTCTCATTGAAGTACATGTGCACTTTTAGCCAATGCCACGATCCAATAACGTGTGTTCTGTTTATCTTCCGCATGCGAGCACATCTGTCTCGACTATTAATGAAGCAAGCCATATTTTATAATTGTATTAAAAAAAAGAGAGAGAAAAAAAACACAAATACGGCAGAGATGCCAAATTCAGCGGCTGGAATTGAATGAGGTAACATGACGGCTCACAGACAGCAGCGGCAATCTACCTGTCACTTAATTATGCAGAACTTTAAGGCTTAGTATAATTTAAATGGTTGAGTTATAAAAAAATTCACCCCCCCTCAGATTTGTCATGAAGGGCAAAATTAGCTATACAGACCAAAACCACAATTTGAACCAGACTGTAAACATGTTTTTTTCTGCTGTAAACAGCCTGTCCCTAGCAGCCAGTCAATGAATCGCAGTTTAAGTCACTTCCGTATTGGCTTCACGAGAAACTGGGGGAGGTTGCCGCTTGGTGCTGAATTGATGTCAGAGCTCGTTGGTCAGTTGGGCCATCTGATCATTCTAATTGGCTGTTCAGCTACTGCCACCTGCTGGTACGGAAAGGCATTTCTTCTTACACAGGCACAGAACAGACGTGCTACTTGGCCGCCATGTGTCGAGCGTTGGTTTGGTGTGTCAGGCCAACTTTGATCTTAGACGCTGCTAACGTGAGACAACCCCGCAGTCTGCTTTCATCGCCACTAGTTCCGCGGCTTAGGCTTGGTGTGTTACAGTCTTAAGAGAGCTGTGCATAAATAGATGCCCACAAACCTCAATGAACTGAAGCAACTTTGTAAAGAAGAGTGGGCAAAAATTCCTCCACAACGATCTGAGAGACTGATAAAGTCATACAGAAAATGATTACTTCAAGTTATTGCTGCTAAAGGTGGTTTAACAAGCAATTAAGTCATTGGATGTACTTAGTTTTTCACACATGGCTTATCCATTTTGGCTTTATTTTCATTAAATAAATAATGACAGTGCAATATGTAATGTGTTGTTGTTCATCTGAGGTTGTATTTACCTAATTTTAAGACCTTCTAAAGACCAGATGATTTTTTCTTATGTCCTGATACGTAAAACCTTAGAATTCAAAAGGGTGAATTCACATGACTGCATTTTTTTTTTAGCATTATTCACTTTTTAGTCTGTATAATATGTTTAAAAAACACATAAGATATTCCAAAATCAGCCCCCATAAAATCTAGCAGCAAACTCAAATGAACAGATGTAGGTGTAAAGCTGTTTGCATTTTGACCTTTGCATGTCAAGCATTGGTTTTTATGAAAATGTCACTAGATATTTCTAGGTAGTTTCCAGTCGAGAAGTTCATTGTTTACTAAAGTTATGTAGTACTGAAGCTTAAAAAGTTTAAGTATTTTAATAATTAATTTAAAGTAATTGAATAAGCTTCTTTTAGAATATATATTTTGGGAAATGCAATAATACAGTAAAAATTTCATAAAATTACATAATTAATTTTTCTTGTATCAAAAATTGGTCATTTACTCATTGTAAAAGAAGAGTTTTAGTCCGCTTGAGCTGTGCAATATTTCCAATGTTTGTAATTATGTTTCCATTTGCCTTTTAGGTCCATGTTGGGTCGAATTACCACTCAGGCCTTCAATTTTGACCAATCTTTCCAGCCTTATAGGAGCAATGACTTTGCCTGGGTAAATATTTACACATTAATTTCATCTTGCACACAGCAACATTAAATAGTATATAATAATATACAGTGCTCAGTGTAAATGAGTACACTCCCTTTGAAAAGTAACATTTTAAACAATGTCTCAATGAACACAAAAACAATTTCCAAAATGTTGACAAGACTAAGTTTTATATAACATCTGTTTAACTTATAACATGAAAGTAAGGTTAATAATATAACTTAGAGAACAAAATTTTCAGTTTTACTCAAATTCGGGTGATGCTAAAAATGAGTACACCCCACTGAAAGTCTCTGAAGCAAAGCTAAATTTTAGACACAAATATCTAATTTAACAAGAATTCAACCACGGGTGAGTATAATTATTCATTACACTGGTGTCCAGCAAACAGTTGACTATAAAAGGGTGTTAAAACCCCTTTCCATTTCATGCTGTCAGCAATGGCACCACATGGAAGAGAAATGTCACAAGATCTGAGAAAGAAAATAATTTCTTTAAAAGTGGTACAAAAATTTAAAAAAGATAGAACTGCAACCATCTCAAAGAGACATCCAGGTCGTCCACGGAAGTTAACACCTTAACAGGAGCGTCTTATCATGAGAAGGGTTGAAGAAAATCGGCATGCAAGTTCACTGCAGTTATCTAAAGAAATAGAAAGCCAAACTGGGGTGACTATTTCCTGTGACACAATACGGCGTACACTGCAGAGGAGTGGCATGCATGGGTGCTGTCCACGAAAGAAACCTCTCCTAAAGCCCAGGCACAAAAAAAAGCCCGCCTAGAGTTTGCCAGGGTCTATGCTGACAAAGATGAAGACTACTGTAACTCTATACCCTGGAGTGATGAGACCAAGATAAATATTTTTAGAACTGATGGCTTCAAAACTGTATGGCGTCACAAAGGTGAGGAATACAAAGAAAAATGCATGTTCCCTACAGTGAAACATGGTGGTGGCAGTGTCCTTATGTGGGGCTGCATGAGTGCTGCTGGTGTTGGGGAGCTGCATTTCATTGATGGCATCATGAAGTCACAGATGTACTGCTCTATACTGAAAGAGAAGATGCTACCATCACTCCGTGCCCCTGGTCATTGTGCACTTTTCCAACATGACAATGATCCTAAACACACATCTAAGGCCACTGTTGGATTTCTGAAGAAGAACAGGGTGAAAGTGATTCAGTGGCTCCTGATCTGAACCCAGTCGAACACCTATGGGGAATTCTGTTGAGCATCACTCTCCATCCAGCATCCGGTCTCTAAAAGAGGTTATTCTTGAAGAATGTTGCAAAATGTCGCCAACTTGTTTATTGCATGCCTAGAAGACTTGGTGCTGTCATTAAAAATCATGGAGGCCATACAAAGTACTAGCTTAGTTTTTGTTGTGGAGTGTACTCATTTACACTGAGCACTGTATATATATTTTTCAGAATTTCTTTCAAGATCCGTGCGTGAAGAACAATTTAAAGGTACTTGATTCCTCTGGATCATGGACACTGCTGGGTATGTTAATGTCAAAAAGATAAGGCATATTGTATTCATTCACAATGTTTTATATTATCTCCTTTCATATTGGCTGATAATGGCTTTTTGCCCGTTCACAGGTAGAGACATCACACATGTAAATGTTGAAGTTGTTCCATGCACAAAAGTGTCAGTGGACATATTCGATCCAATTTACTCAAATGGAATTTTGCGTCCCTCCGGCCACATTGTCAAATGTTACCATGAAGTTATTCCTGACTTCGATGAGTTAAGGATGGTGTGGATTATTTGATCATTTAGTCTACCATTGATTCTCTCAAACATATCTGAATTTTATATCTAAATGTTTGTTTGAACTTTGATCTCCTTTGTTTGACATGCTTCCTGACAGCTTTTGCTTGAAGAAGACTCTGACAATTATCATATAATCAGTCCAAGTGATCGGCAGGAGTTTTTGTTCAGACTGTTCAAGCATATGGTCTTAGGTGGTGAACTTTGCCAATATGAGGATGTCATTGATCCTTACACTGAGACAACAAAAATGATGTACAAAGACTTGGTCAGGTGAGAATTTTTATGTTGCATTCTTATATTTCACATTTCACCATGCACAATACCTGATCAATTGTATGGTAGTCATATGATAAACACCCGATTCACTTGTCTTCCACAGCGTTCAGAAGGATCCACATACAAAAGAGATCAGTGTGGTCACAACAATCTTGAAAGTTTCTGCTCACGTATGTACCTTAACTGACCTCTGCTGCACCATTGTCCTTAAAGGTGCACTCAGGATTATTAATTATATGTTAACATTGCTATTTTTGTTTATTAGGATCACGGTGGACTGTGCTACCCATCTGCAACAGACAATGAGCAGACATTTGCTTACCTCTGTATTGACCCATTTAAAAGACATGTGTATGTTTTGTACCATTCATTTGGTATAGGGGACTTTTCAGGAAACTAAGTGCTCTCGATTTAGGTCTACATAAAAACACTGAGATATTATTTTAAAGAAATTATTAATTTCTTAAATAATAATAATAATGAATAATTATTGTTATTTTTAATATAATTGCAAAAAAAACATTTTTGTTCATCCTACAAATATTGTCTTCATTTGTAAAACTAAAAGTCAATCAATTAAAAACCACAGCCAATCAGAACAAGTGTGGGCAGGCTCTTGAGGCATTTGCATGGTAATTGCAAGAAAATGGATTAGTATATAACAATATTCACAAATATTACACAATTTAAACATTATTAAAAATACTCACCAAGATACTGAAACAGTCTTTGTCAAAAAATACACTTGTTTTGTTCACAGTTTGAACATTCTTGCTTCCATTTGTTTAATTCCAAGATCTGAGGTTAATTATCCATTGTTGCTTACAAAGCTGGGAGCATTATATGATATTCAAAGTCACATTACATGTTTTTAACATTAAATAAAGCACATAAACATTACCTGAGATTATCATTGCCATGCTTTGTGTTGTTGCTCCAGCCGTGACTTCGCAAAAAAATAGAAACCAGAATTGAACCTTCATCGGGAGTTTGATTGACAAGCGATCTAACCAATCATAATGCTGAATCCGCCATTTTGTGAGAAGATCAACCTCGGTGGACTTGAACTTGAAAAATGGTGTGTATTTACGTCTTTCCGTGTTTTAAACAACATTCCTTCTCATGTTCATTCATGTTTATTTGATGCTACAAATTAACTAGTAGGAAGAGATGATCAGTTCATGAGCCGCTTGAGCTGAGGTGCTACAGCAATCTGTCACAACACATTAAAGAGCCATTTATTGTTTGAATTTCTTAAAAACGTGTGGTCAGTATCCTCTTTGCTCCGCTATGTATTTTTCCCTCTGTGTGGTGTGACAGCGCCACGGCTTGTCGGACAAAGCAACAGTAGCTAAGGGGGGCGGGTCTTTGCGAATGGTCAATTGTCGCTTCACCATTGCAGCTGGTTAGGACAACTGGTAACTTAAACACATCTGATTGGCCATTATTTTCAGCAGAACTCCCTGTGATTGGCTACAATACTTAACGCTGCAAAATTACATTGTGAATAGAGACGTTTGCAGTGCCATTGATCTTACATGCCACAAATATAACAACCAGATCGCTTTAATTGAAAAGGACAAATTGAAAAGGACAAATAGACCTTTTAATCCTATATATTCTATTTATAACCACTTGAAAAATGTATAAATGTATCCAATTTTCATTCCCTATTTGTCAATTTACATTTTGCTAACTCTATGACACATTAGTATTTTACGAATCTTAAAGGTTTAACTCTCAAACACCCAATCAAATTACATATGCAAGTTCCCCGCTAGAACACAAAGGATCGTAATGTTTCCCTCCAAAGGAACAAGTTCTTATTGGCCCACACACATCCAGAGGGTGTGACATCTTCATGCTGAAAATCGCTGATCACAAGATCCTGTTTTCTGAGAAATTCTTATGTGAAGATGATACTGAACTAGAAGTCTAAGGAACCCTAAGTTTGTGCCTGGGATTGGCCTTTTCTTTCCATTCACTCAAGATCCTCTGACTCAAACTGGTTCTCTCTCAAGACATCATAAGCAAAGATCGACTGGAGCCTCAACAAATTGCATCAGTTTAATTCAAATGGGTGAGACATGCAAGTATCAAATTTATTCTCATTATTTTATACATTAAGGCCCCGGTTTTACAGACAGGGCTTAGACTAAGCCAGGATTAGGCCTTAGTTCAATTAGGGCTTTTAAGTAGCTTTTATAAACGTGACATAGAAAAAAAAAAAGATTACTGGTGTGCATCGAGACAAAACAATGGCACTGACATATTTTATATGTCAGTGTGAGTCAAGATATGTCGGTGCAAGTTTTCAGTTAAAACAGCTCAAACATGCATCTAAGTCTGGGACTAGACAAACCTTGTCTGTGAAACCAGAAGGGTGTGTAAAGAAGGGTGTGTTAGAACTAAACTGATGGCTTGATTAAGGCTGTTGCTGAATTTCAAACAATGCAATAGCTTCTTGCTTTCCTGTATTCTACTTCAGCTCTCTTTTCCTTGGTAAACTGTTTGCATGTATTTGTGTGTATGTTAAACTACTCTAAGTGTTTAGTCTAAAGTCTTGTTCACGATGTGTTACAAAAAGTACATTTATCACAAACAGTATGAATAGATCTCATAACTCTCATATTGTTACAATAATGTATTAAATTCTGTAAAAATAAATAAATAAATAAATAAATAAATAAAAAATTTGAATGCAGTATTAGGCTTGACACATTGGGGCCCGGTTTCACAGACAGGGCTTAGATTAAGCAAGGCTTTAGTTTAATTAGGACATTTAAGTAACTTTTATAAATGTTTACTAGAAAAAGACATTACTGTTGTGCATCTTGAGACAAAACAGTGGCTTTGACCTATTTTAAGAAATGTCGGTGCAAGTTGCTTTCATTTAAAACAGCTCAAACATGCATTTTAGTCTAGGACTAGCTTAAGTCTTGTCTATGAAACCGGGGGTGGAAGTGTTGAAATTATTTCAAGTGGTTATTTTAAAATGGCTGCCACTTATGTGATACATAAAAGTTCCTTATATATTATTTATCTAACACTGAGTAATGGTGGTGTCCCCACACTACACAATACATTTACACTGGAATTTCCTTATAACTTGAAGTTTGGTTTTCAGCAGAAAAAAGGTAATTCATTGTTGCACATGTGATGTTCAGACAGACAAATGAGGTATTTTAAGTAAAATTATTTCTTATTCTTATTACACTAAAAGCAAGATTAAAAGTAAAGTGGCATTACTCATCCTCCCTGCCTATGTATTTAGACATAATAGACTAGTTCGTTCACTGGTTCATTTTAGTCATTGTCAAACAACATCCAAGTCAGAACTTCCTTTGTGTGTTAATGCTTACAGATTTATAACTGAAGCAAATTGTTATTAATCATAAGTTGTAGTTAATTGTGAATGCTGATGTTTTGTTTGTACACATTTTGTGTACACATTATGGAAAAGAGACTATACTCATTTATCCTGGTTCATGAGAAGACACACTTAGGAGACCAAACTGCATTTCATTTGTCCTTGGAAGTGGGAAATTTCTAGTTCCCAGTAGGAACTTTTACTTGGAATTCCCACTCAGGTCAAAAAAAATAATAGTTTCAACACAAGGGTTACTTCCTGAATATTTTTTGAAGGTGAGTTTTATGATTTGTTATTTTATTTTATTTGGTTATTTTCTGTTTAATTATTATTCTTAATGTTTCTGTTAAATTGTTTTATTATTATTTTAGTAGGCTATTTGTTTTAAGAGTTTGTTGGCGTCTGTCGGAGCTTGTTTTCCCCGCTTGAACATGCTGAATCAGTGCTGATTTAGAAAGTCTGAGAAGTGAAATGCTGTAATTTGCTGATTGCGTCTGTGGGTGCAGTTTGAGTCGAATCACTGCGTGCAGGGTTGCCAGGTCCCAGAAAAATTTCCAGCCCAAAGCTTACTCAAAACCCGACCAAAAGAAATTAAAAGTAGCCTAGCTCGTTTCCCCCTACCACATTTAATCATAGCTGACATTATTCTCATAATGCGCCTTAGTAAACTATTTTTTATTTATTCTGTTTTAAATTTTATTTTGATAGTTTTAGCTAGACTTGTTTATATGTAACATATGCACATTATTTTATCTGTATTTTATTCCTCTTCATTCACTACTTTTGAATTTTTCTTGTACCCTTTCTTTGATTTTAATTTTCAGTGTTTTTCAATATAAATTTTGAAAATAGGGCTGGGCAATATGACCAGAAATATTATGACAATATTATTTTTCCATATCATATGATATTTATCACAATATTAATTTACCATTAATGGGGAAGGATATGCTCTCCGCATGTTTGTTAGACCTTGAATGTAAACATAACTTGTTTGTTCACAATTAAACTACATTAAGCCACCTTTAAATTTAGGGCCCCGTTAAATCTAATTTATTTTTCCTGTGTTTTATGACTTAATACAAATTTGCCATCAACGATAGTGTTTAATGAAATTAATTAATAAAACTAACAATTAATGATCAATTAATTAATCAATCAAATATAACAATCAATTTACAACAAAACATTCCATTTTTTTTTTTTTTTATCAAATAAGATGCTACATGACAGAACTGTTTGATATTAAAATACGAATGAAAAATATCTTGGTTGTATGATATTCCTTACAAACAATGGTAATATTATTATTACTTTGAGCAGTACATTTTACTATATCTTAGTAATATATTTCTGTTAAAATTTCGTCCAAGTTAAAGCAAACTTTTATTTTGGCGGGGGGGGTTTCCAAATGAAACGGTGAAAATCTCTGAAGTGCCTCAGAGCAGTTCTGGAGATAAAGTTAATGTGTTCATGTCCTCATTTATTGAGAAGACATATGTTGAAAACACTGTAAGCGTCCTGTGTTTGAGTTTGTGTAGTATACGAAAATACGCTGTTAATTCACAAAGACACGCAAAACATGCAGACTTATAAGCAGACTGTGAAAGCCTTGAAATCTCTGGTGTTGGTGAAACTCAAACGTGCCCCCCCCATACAGTCTCTCCTCCGTCTGTGGGTTGCCAGGGATCCATTTTACTACACATTAGTAATACAATTTTCTTTTCTTTCTTTTTTTTTTCAACAGATAAACTTTTTTACGGCCACGGTACATTATACAAGTAGCCCAAAAAACCTGCAACCCCCGGCTCTGTAATTTTTCCCGCAACTGCATTTTCAAAACAACCCAATTGTGCGGAAACAACCTGGCATCTATGACACTGGAAAGTCCCTAACATGTCCAAGAAACCTACAGCTCCGCCTCTGGTTAGGATTAGGTGTGATTATACATTCGCTCCTCCTCTTAAGCGAGCGCCTTCTCACATTTGAAATTCTACTGAAATTCTACTGAATTCTCTATTCATGATGAGAGCTGGATTTCTCTGCTCATTCTTCTGCCTTTGGTTTTCTCTGGTGAGTAAAGAACAGACAACGATTCAATTATTCTAACTAGGAGGCACTGTTTAGTGATCTTCTGCGCTCAAATGTTAGACCATACCATATCACCCTGATTATGATTATGGGAGTGGGAAATAGGATTGTATGTAATTAGTCTATTACAAATCAAGAAATTTCTTGGGAAATTATTTTCAATTATTGTATGTTTTATTTATTTTCAACCCTGTTAAAGTAAATGTTCTTTATTTTGTGATTCTTTATAAAAGTGGGTTGTGATAATTTAAAAACACTAGGCTACAATAAGTTTTCATTAACTATTAATAATTCACATAATAATATTCTGTCATTATTTAGTCAACTCATGTTCTGTATTTCATATCATGAAAAAAGATTTACTACAGTATAGTGATCCAATTTTAAGCTCCAAAAGAACTGAAGAAGGAAGATATTCACTTGAAATGTTCTCCTTCACCACAGAAGCTTATACATTTCTGTTCTTCACACTTGGAATATAGCACACAAATCACAGGGACCACATTTATGGTGCTTTTCGTATTTTTTTTTTATCTTGAGATCTTGTTGTCACTGTATGCTTCCAGTGAATGGAAAATAGCAGCTGCTTTCTGCTGAATTTATTTGTGTTCGACTGAACTCTCTCTCTCTCTCTTTCTCTCTCTCTCTCTCTCTCTCTCTCTCTCTCACACACACACACACACACACACACAAATACATACATAAACACGACTACTGTCAAGACATAGAACATCACATTATGTGCAGAAACATGAAGATTACTTCACCCCACAATAAAATAAAAAACCAGTTTAAGAATATCTATAATATCTTTAAATTCGTGACGGTTACTGTGTGACTGTGACGTCATTTCCACCTTCGCTGTTGTACAGAACAGAAGAAAGGACATTTTGTGGTGTCGACCAAAATCCGTTTTTGTTCTTATCATCGGTGAGTTGGTGTTTTTATTAACTCTTCGTTTGCCAAAATCAAGATTTGAATACCTTAGTAGTGTTGTAGGTCTTGTTTTTGGCCTTTACATAGAAAACTGATCTAGGGTTACACCCAAAGGTCTTCGAGAAAATGGCAGCGGAAACACACAGACTGTGTGCTGTTTCCGTGACATCGACGCACTGACTGGATTTCACCGAGTCTACCACTTATTTAGGTCTGAAACGCGTGATCTGTTCGTAAGGAATGAGTCACATTAAGTCATTTCCTTTTCGACTTGAGTCGAATACTCTCCATGATCATAAATATCAGAACAAAGGGTGGAAACTCATACCGATTGTCTGAATCATCACCATACAGGGGAAAATAATGCACCACATAAAAAAAAACCCGATTTGCAATACTGGTTAGTTGTTTGCATTTGTAGTAAGATAAAATATTAACATGTGACTTAAGCTGAGGGTTTGAGTTATTTGAGAAAAAGAATGAATATATATCAATGAATCTCTGGTTTTCTACTTGTAATGCTTTTATTGGTTGGAGGAACGAGGAAGTTGCAGAAGCAGGAAATTCGCTGCCATTTTACTGCAATGATAAATCCAGCAGGGGTCAGTTGCATAGCCAGGAAATTATAACTGTCTTAAGAACTAGTCTGGCCAATTAGTTAGGGGTAATCATTCTTACTTTACCAATTCAAATTAGACCAATCTACTTTTTTATGTAGCTGACTTAAAGTTAGGACCAATCTTGAAGAAAGAAATTAGATGACTAACTTGACTAGTCTTGACAGTTTGTGCAACCGGCAACAGGGGACTTTAACCTTGATAGTTACAAAGAGATAAGAGTAGGGAGGGAGCCTCTAGTATTGTATAAAACTGAGGCTTTAATTGTGAACTTGTATAGTACCATATTAATTCAGTTTCAATGGAAGCTTCAAAATGTAAAAATATTACATTTACGTTGTGAAGCTTCCATTGCCAATCTATTAATAAAATCATTATTCATGTACAATGTCATATTTGTGTCCATTTATATTTGTTAATTATGTGTACATTAAAAATAATCATTTGAATATTAAAATAATGTTACTGTTAATTCATATTCCTTCATTAATCTTAATAGAAACATTGACATCTCTTTCACCTTGCAACAACTTTTCTGATGACGTGTGCACTGGCGTGAGGGCAGGACAATAGTCCCTCTGTTCCAGCTACCTCTCAATCACATGAGATCACAGCAGTTAGCAAACAAACAACAATCCGAACAATTCTCAATGGACAAAATCAAGTCGCACCCTACATTTTTCTCATTCAAGAAGCTGTTTCACTCTGACATATGCATCACAATATGGAAGAAAAGATGATCACATCAGTTTCATTCCGACTTTAACTTATTTATTATTACATTTTTATTTGTGATTTGCAGAATCCTTCTGAAAACCCCTGATATAAAAGTTTGACTCTACCCTCATGCCTTTTATACTGGGAAATTCATGACATTAATTTAGACCTGTTCTGTTTTTTTTCAGGTTCATGCACCATAGGGGAAGGAAGCACACACCTCCTACGTCGACCTTTTATCTGTTCAAGAGTTCATCTAATTTTTTTAATAAGATTATGTGTTCTGCCATGGACGACTAGACACCAGTCATGGGATATCCAGCAGAGAGAAAGGCTTGAATGGACATACCCTGTGGTCACATTTTTAATTTCTTATTGATCATATGTTACGGTCCAAAGAAACCACCATTTTTCATTTAAAAATGTGTTTTGTTCAGTGTAGCTTTGGTGTATTTCTTAGTGATCCAGGATGAGTTTCGAGAGCTGCCGTGGAGGGATCTTATAAACTTCGTCTTGTTCATCTAACCGAGGTGTTTGTTTGATGTGGCTTGCGTTATGCATCACGTTATGTTCATGGAGTTTTAGTTCAAGGCATGTGTCACCAGTTCTGTGAAGAAATCCAGTTTTGGCCCCTGTTTTGTAATCCATGTCATGTTGTAAGGACATGATTGATAAGGAGGAATTTGGATTTTTTCATTTCGTAAGGGGTTTGGTGTTTGTGTAATCTTGTTTGGTTGGCTCACAGTTCATTCTCTGTGCACACACAGGGTATTCCAATCAAGCCTTTCTCTCTGCTGGACATCCCTTTCTGCTCTTTTTTTTTTCTCAAATGGAAATTCTACAAAACAGTGCTTTCCTGCGTGGCTTGTGTCGCAATAGCTCCCCTGCAGATTTACAGTATGATAATTCCTCTGAACTCTTTCGTATATCAACGTATGCCAAGTTCCCCACCACTGCGGCAGTGACAGAGAGGAGTCTTGCGCGAGCAGGGTTTTATTACACCGGAGTGGGCGATCGTGTCCAGTGTTTCCGCTGCAATGTGACGGCCGACAACTGGCAGTCCGGCGACTGCCCTGCCGAGCGCCACAAACAGCTGTCTCCCAACTGTAGCTTCATTCAGAGTTTACCCGCCACCGCAAACCTCCTGTCGTCCTCTCACTCTGCCTTTTCCCCGCTTCGCAATGTAGCCATCCTACAGCTGTCTGCCCCTGCGACCACAGGAACGTCGACCACTACAGCATCCACTTCAGGCCAAACGGAGGAGCAGGTGGGTTACTTAAACATGGGATTCAGCAACCTGGCCCCCTCCAGTCCCATTTCCTCCCGTGGAGTGGAGGATATTTCTCACCAACGACCGACTGCTTGTCACAATCCTGGTATGCGTCGGGAACAGGAACGCCTTGACACGTTTCAGAATTGGACTCTTGCTACAGTAACTCCAGCTGAGCTTGCCAAAGCTGGTTTCTACTACCTTGGCCAGGGCGACAGGGTGGCTTGCTTCAGTTGTGGCGGCCAGCTTAGCAACTGGGAACCAGGAGATAGGGCAGTATCAGAGCACCAGAGGCATTACCCCAACTGCCGCTTTGTTCGAGGCGACCGTGCAGATAATGTACCGTTATCTGGTTGTGGCCTTTCCAATGTATCCAACTCTGCAATGCAACAGTGTGAAGAAAGACTGCTCACGTTTGTCAACTGGCCCTCAAGAATACCTGTTAGACCAGACCAGTTGGCTAAAGCTGGTTTTTATTATGTTGGTAAGAGCCTCAGTCATATTATTCAAGTCATTTCAAGGTCTAATTTTCATGTTTAGATGCTTGTGCTCACAATTATTTCCAATTCTGTTTGTTTCGGTAGGTCGCAATGATGACGTGAAGTGCTTTTGTTGTGATGGTGGACTCAGATGTTGGGAGTCTGGTGATGATCCATGGGTAGAACATGCTAAGTGGTTCCCAAGGTAAATAAAAGAGGCTTTTGGAGTTATTTTCTGCACCATGATGGTATTATGTGAATATTAATTATGCATTTATGTACTTCTAGATGTGAATACCTGTTGCAAGAAAAAGGCCAAGAATTTGTTCATCAGATTCAAGCAAGATTTCCAAGACTATTTGAACAGGTATTTGAGAAATTCTGGTGTCATTTGTTCTTTAAATGTGATGCAAACTGATGGTTGTCTTACCTAGTTCACATGTCTTGCAGCTTTTGACTAATGGAGATAGCAACTCAAGAGAATTTGTTGATCCACCTGGTAAGTTGTTTTCTAATGATTTGAAGCTACATTTGATGCTCATTTCCATATAAATTACACTCTATCTTTTGGCTTTTTGTAGTTGTACACCTGGGTCCTGGAGAAGACCGTTCAGAAGATGCAGTGATGATGAACAATCCCGTGGTAAAGTCGGCTTTAGAGATGGGATTTGAGCGTGGCCTGGTGAAGCAAACGGTCCAGAGCAAAATTCTCGCAAGTGGAGAGAATTATAAAACAGTTCAAGAATTGGTGTCTGATTTATTAAGTGCAGAAGATGAGAAGAGAGAGGAGGAACGAGAGCTTCTTGCTGAGGAGATGGCATCAGGTATTTCTACAGAATAAGATTCTCAAATTATTCAAGTGTTTGACTCGATTGAATCTAACTCTTATCGTGTTTCTTTACAGATGGTTTTACTTTTCTTAAGAAACATCACGCTGCCTTGTCACAGCGTCTAAAAAGTGTGCAGAGCTTAATGGACCATCTTCTAGAGGAGAACGTTATCTCACAGAAAGAGTATGACACTATTCGTAACTGCACTTCAGTCAAGCAGCAGACTGGGCAGCTCATTGATTTAGTCCTGTCGAAAGGAAATGCAGCAGCAGAGGTTTTCCGCAACTGGATCAAGAAGAATGATGTGTACCTGTTGAGAGAACTGATGGGTATGTGATGTTTAAATCAGATATGAGAAAAAGTATCTGTGAATTTTCAGTGTTACATGTTGTTAGTCTGTGTCAGTGTGAAACTGTACGGCCAGTAGATAGGAACACTTTAATCACTTAAAAAAAAAAAAGGTGATGCCTTTTATAAAGATCCTAAAATGAGCAGGGACAAATCCACAACAAACAATCACTACATAATATTGACAACCAATTTTTATTTTTGTTCTTACTGCAATTTCAGCCCAGACAAATGAAGCTGCATCACCGAGTCAAGATCTTTCAGGTATATTCAAACATAAGAAAAGGTTTTCTTTTCATTTCGCCCCTTTTTTATCGCTAGCCATCACACTAAGGGAATCCGTTAGATCCCACTCTGAAACAGAGTTTGTTTAAAACGATTAACAATGTCCATCATGTTCACAGACTTGCCTATGGAGGAACAGTTGAGAAGACTTCAAGAAGAGCGCACATGCAAAGTTTGCATGGACAAGGAAGTCAACATTGTCTTCATTCCCTGTGGTCACCTAGTGGTGTGCAAAGAGTGTGCGCCTTCTCTGCGCAAGTGCCCCATATGTAGAGGATTGGTTAAAGGCACTGTCCGTACTTTCCTATCATAAAATGAAGATATCCTACAAGTGAATCTAAATGCAGTTGTCACAAATTTTAGAGTAAATACACACTTCTTGTTTCTGAATTAATGAATAAAAACAAATAAACTAATGTGAACTAATGTGTGATATTTGATCTTTTTAATGTTCTGGACAAAAATTAAAAAAAAACTGTACAAAAATAGTTTACATTTCAAGTTTTACACAAGTTTTTAATAGCATCTGTTGAATTTTATCTTAGATTAAAAATATTTGCTGCATATATAAAAACATCTGCACAGTTAGTGTTTTAACAATTCATTAATGTAAAACATGATCACTATCATTAGTGTATTTGTAAACAGTAGATGACTTGTTTCATATATCAAGGTCTTGAAGGTTACCCCAGCTTGGACCCACTTTGACTTTTACTCTAAGCTTTACATATAATTTTACAACACACTCCATTTCTCGCTTCACAATCTGGGCCACCTGTAAAAAAAGATATAATTTGACATGTCACCATTGAGCCTGCTGATTTTTTCATTAACTCATTTGTAAAATAATTGTGTTTAACCCATAATGCTGTACAGAAAATTCCACCAATCAGTTGAAACAAGCCAAAGGTGCCAAAAGATCTATTTAGCTTCACCCACTCCCATAATTAGTCGGTCTCCCTACACTCTCAAAATATGTAAATATTTGAATATATATGCATATTTTGCAATAAACTTATACACACACACATAGTTCAGTCATGAAACTCTAGAGGGTGCAGGCTGATGATAATTATAGCGTTAACTACTGGCCATGTCACATCTGCAGCCAATGAGCTTGTTGCTAACACATTTAAATGGCTGGTTACATTCACTATAGCAGTTTGCAGCATGCTTCAGAGTTCCTCTAAAACCCTCCACCTGTATAGACCTGCTATGGGTAATTGATATACGCTATTCGTGCAGCAGCACTACTCTTACTCGCAGCAGTGTATGTATTGGCAGTAGCAAGTTCCTGTACTTGTTCTGCTGCACCAATAATCAGCAGCAGCAATAAGCTACAAAAACATGTACAGAAACAATTCAGCAGCAGCGTAGCAGATCTATTCCACCAAGACCATTTCCCATCTTTTTAATTCGATTGTGCTATTCTCACTGCTTCATGGGATTGTAGTTCTTTCTATTACTAAAGCCATTAAGTACACAGGCTTGTACCTTTGTATTTTATCCGATTTTCAAATACTTTTCTAATATTTCAAATCAAACTTTTTGTTGTGATTCTTCTCTTTGCTGGTTGGCTTGGTTCAATGACTTAAAGGTCCCGTTTTTCGTGTTTTTTTGAAGCTTTGATTGTGTTTATAGTGTGCAATACAACAGGTGTTCATGTTTCGTGTGTAAAAAAACACAGTATTTTTCACATAATTTACTTATCTGTATACCGCTGTTTCCACTGTCATAAAAACGGGCTGATGACTTCCTTGTTCTATGAAGTCCCTCCTTCAGAAATACGTAATGAGTTCTGATTGTGCCAGCGGTTCCTGTGTTGTGATTCGACAGCAGCTTAGCGAACCTTGCCCGGAAAGGTCATGCCTCTTACCATAACGTGGAGATGCACGCGCTCAGTGTTATTGTAAACATGTCTTTAATTTTACCCTATCAATTTGAGCCGGAATCAGACCCGGTGATTGGACTGCGGGATGAAAATAACAGCGTTTCGACGACATGGCGACAAACACACTCTACAAACGCAACTCTTGTGTATTCCTGTGGGCGGAGGTTAGTCAAAAAACTGTTTTAGTGACGTCATTAAAGAAGGAAGTAGAGGGATGTAGTCCAAACTGGCCGTTCGATGTAGGCGACTTCTGTTAAATAAAATATCTCACTTGGCATTGAACTTTGAGCTTTAAAATTTTACAAATTTTATTTATACTCTAACAACAACAACATTACACACTAACTAGAGTTTGAAACATGGGATCACGAAGAACGGGACCTTTAAAAAACTTTAACAAAGACAGTGGACAGGCACTAATGCACTCTACAGTCTTCTTAATTACCTGAATGACATCTTCCTCTGCAACCTCATAGATGAGTTCATCATGCAGTTGAAGTATAAAATAACCTCCTCTAGAGGGTCTGAACTGATTTCTGTGGCGACCACCTGAAAAAAACAAAACATTAAATTCACACCCCACATTAAAAAAAAAAGAAAAAATGCTATAATATGAAGCGGGTCATACCTGATCGAATTAGAGGGTGCCGATGAGATGAGGGCACTCCAGGAAACGCTGCTTCCAGTCGGCGCTGAATGTTGATGGTTGCTAATTTTACAATGTCAGCGGCAGAGCCCTGCACGGTTGTGTTCACTGCCTGTCGCTCTGCCTAAAAATGAGGATAAAAATTTAACTCTCATTACACACCAGATATTCTAATGGAGCGCTCATGAAGACTTACGTGAGACTTTATGTACACATTTGAGTCCTTTATTCCAGGCAAGAAACGCTTCCTGCCGAGTAATGTCTTCACATAACCATTTTTCACACATTTCTGCACAGTTTCACGCAGAAAGTTCTGAATGCCTTGAAGAAAAGTAAAAATAAAAGATGCCGTTATCATCATTACAGCCTTTTTTTGTCCAGACAATAATCGTACGTTGACATTTACCAGTGTATCTGGATTTAAATGTCTCGATGTAACAGGCAGCATCATTCTCCTCAATGCCCATTTGCTCTCCAAGTGACTTTGCTCCCATGCCATAGATTATTCCATAACAAATCTGTTGACAAAAATGTTACTATTGACAACCAATAAAACTTCAATTAGCAGTTGCAAGTGATACCATTAGTGACTACTGTATAGTCTTTCACATTAAAAATAGATACTTTTTGAAAGACTTAATGGTCTGGAACAGGGATGAGCAACTTTTGTCCTGCAAAATTTAGCTCCAACCCTGATACAGATACAGTGACAGTAACCCTCCAGGACCGAAGTTGCCCATCCCTGGTCTACAATGTACGTACATGTAAATGGATGTAAATATATTGAAATGTAGCAAACCTGTTTGGCCTGTTGCCTCATATTATCATCAACTGAAGCAGGCTCCACCATTTTCCACTCAGCTGCTATGCTTTTAAATACATCTGCACCACTGTTGAGCACATGGAGGAGCCGTCTGTCTCGGGACAGGTGAGCTAATATGCGAAGCTCCAACTGTGAGTAGTCAGCAGCCAGAATCAGACCTCCTGAAGACATATGTATAAAATTAAAACAGAGGGAGTGTTAATGTGGCTTAAATCATTTTATATAAGGAAACAAGTGTCCCATTAAATTATGCTCTCTTGACCCAGACCCCTCAACAATAAAGTTTCATACCCGAAAAAGGAACAAAAGCATGCCTCATGCTGACAGAAAATGGCATCCCTTTTTCTGGTGATTTGTCTGATACTTTTAAAAGGGGTGCCAATTGCTGGTTTATCTTTGATCGCTTACCCCTGAAATGAATAAATAAACATATCATACACATAAACATTTTAAATGTGTAATACTGGACATTTATGTATTTTGGTTATTTAGAATAAAAAATAGGAAAATAAAAATCACTGCAACAATGTAAGACTGTACCACGTCTTGCTTGCACCATTATTCTGAGATGGTTGACTTTCTTCTACAAGTGTTGGCATCTGGATTTCAAAATCTTTTGGGACATTCTGAATGTTTGGTTCAGTGAAGCTCACGCGCCCTATGTGAGAAAAACATTAAAATACTGTCCAGAGAAGATACAAGCATAAAGTTCAAAGGTTATGTCTTGATGCTTCACACCTGTGGCAGTGTGTGACTGTGAGATTGGATGTATTCTGTCCATTTTCAGATGTGGGTGCCACTTCTTCTCTCTTTGCAAGGGGAAAACCACTTTAGTCAAAGCATTCGTGATCCTTCTCCACTCAAGAATAACACCTGGTAACTGATGCAATGGCTTGAGCTTTTCTAAGACATCCTGATGAAACAAGAAAAGAGTGCATTTAGGAAGTGCATACATACCACAGATTTAAATGTTAGAAAAATATAAGAACGTACCTTAGTTGTGCTGAACTGTTTAGAAAGTTTGATACGCGCTCCCGCTCTTCTAGTGTAACCCAGTGTCTTCTTATTCTTTGGGGCATTTAAATCTCCATTGGGAGGCAGCTTCAACTCAAGAAACAACACCTGTAACAGTTGAGATAGAGGACTATAGAGTTGTTTTTTTACACATGATTATGAATTTCTATGTGGGTAAATGTATATGGCCATCATTATTTTGAGCATTGAGGAGGATAACAACCTCTGCAACATCCTCTGGACTGGTCAATGAGAAGCTGTGTCCTGCTAGCTGATAGGCTTGGGATTCGAGAGCACTTAGCTTGGCTTGCATCACATGTTTCTGAGCCTCACATTCAGCAACACTAAACCCAATTCCATTCAGCTCCAACAATGCCAGGCAGTATTGGGTGGGCATCTCCACTTTCTTGAATGCATCTAGCAATGAAAAGTACAAGATATGAAATATTTAGTATCTATATAACCAAACTGGACCTGGGGTGTCCAAACCTGCTCCTGGAGGGCCACTATCCTGCAGAGTTTAATTCCAATCATTATTAAACAAATCTGAACCAGCTAATCAAGTTTCAGGATTACTAAACTTCCAGGGGCTAGTTGGAGCTAAACTCTGCAGGACAGCAGTAGGATTGGACACCCCTGATACATACAATTTGAGTTGTATAAAATGATTTGTTACCCAAGAAACCATCCTTTTCAAGAAGACAGTTGAGTTGCGTCATGACCCTGAAGACCAAAACAGACTCAACAGCAGCTCTATAACGTCCCGGTTGACTGGTATCTCCATAGATCCCTAAACTCTGCACACCCTGACCGGGACTAATTCCCTCAAGCATCGGGAGATCCTCAGGGGTGAAGCTGGACACCATGTTGTGGAGGGTGCGCTCTTTGGAGCTTGAATCCAGAAGCCAACATGCAATCTATTGAAGGAAAAATAACAATGTAGTTAGACATCCTACCCTATCAGATCCATCATTGTGATTTCAATAATTGAGAAGATGGAGGGCATAGACAATTTTTCTCTGTTTTGTCCAACCTTTGGGTCTTCAAATGTGCCACGCATAGCAAGCTCACAAGCCAGGAGAAGTGTCTTGTAAAGTTGAATGAAGTCATAAGTGACCATCACACTTGATTCTTTTTCCAAGCAGCACAGAATTTGCTTCAGTCGTTCCTCAACTGTAAGAGTCTCATCAAGAGGTGGTGGAGCTAAACTGGCACTTATATCTGTTTGGGGAAAGACAAGAGTAGTATTAGTTTTGCAAATAGCAGCATTCAATTGAGAAGGTTTGGTAAAGTTGGTCAATTTTTTCAGGTTTATTAGATTTAGTCCTCAAGTTTTCAATGACATGTTTCATACCTGTGTCTGACAGCTCCTGTTGTAGAGATACAAAATAAGCATCTTTTGCACCCCAGCATACAGACATGCCAATGACAACAAGATCCTCATATCCCTTCAGAAGGAAGCCGTCTTTTCTTTTGTTCCTCATTGGGGTAGTAGCTTCAAACAAATGATTACACAAGTTTATAAACTTTTAGGTACTGTATATTAGAATACTAAAACATATTGGAAACAAAATTCATCTAAAAACGTAAATGTATCTTGATCTTACGTTTTTTGAATTTTCCACCTATAACTGTCTCAGGTTGCATTGAGCTGCTCTCCATCTTCTCACAGGCAACAGCAATAGAAAATCTGTCCTTTGTTTTCCACTCCTTTACAAATGTTTGGAAAAGCCTTTTGTCACTTGCCACGTCGATTATGGAAAATGTTTCTGGACTGCAGGAGTTAGAAGCAGGAAATGATGGACACTGAGAAAGTCTTGTAAAGCCCTCATCAGCCAGACATGTGTCTAACTCTGATGTTGAGTTTCTCCTCAAACAAGATTGATAATCTTTCTGGGTACTGGATTTAGAATTTGGAAGCAGTTCAGACCTGTTCTTGGTGACATTAAGAGGTGATTGTACAGCTGAGGTGGTCATTTTGACCCGTGGCGTTACTGGTTCAGAAACTGGTGTGGGAGGAACAAGGTCATTGGGAGTCACTGGTTTGGCCTGGACTACCACAAAATCTTCAGTACTTACACTTTTTAGATCTCCCTGCTCAATTCCATGGTTTGTTATTAGAGAAACAGCTTCTTCTACAAGAACAGCAGCTGCGTTTGGTTCCACCACAGTTGAATTTGTCTGCCCTGGAGGCTCAGATAAGGTTGAAAACTGATCAGACCATTTATCAAAAATGTCTTGCATTCCTGGACTGATGTGAAATGATGAACTGTTTAATTGACGCCTTTCAGATGAAACTTTTGGATGAGTCTCATTGTTTTGTGATACATGTAGTTCAGACACAATGTCATCTGTATAGCTGGGCTTCTCTGCACCCAATCTTGGGCCATCACAAGCCTTGACAACATTGTTCATTTTATCAAGATACTGCTCTCCAATAAGTAGTGAATCTCCCCATTCTGAAAGGTTGAAAGATGATTCGCCCCATTGGATGGCCTCCAGATCCTCTGTTGACACAACATCTCTCCTCTCTGGAATGAGTTCTGGAGAAGAGCCATTTGAATTAGCATGTTTTTCAATCACTTGCTCTTCTTTGTTGTCTCGATCCGTCGCTGCTTCCTCCATGGCATCCAAGATGGAGTTGTCATAGAGACTGTCAAACAGAAAGCTGCTGCTCCGGTTGAAGCTATTGTCAGTAATATGATCAGGGGACTCATGATTTTCCCTTTGCTCAGCAGGTTTATTTACATACGATTCTTTTTCAGCAACTTGGTTACTGTAATTTAAAATATTTTCCAACTGGCTGTCAGTAAGTGAGATGTTATATTTAGGTTTGCCTTCAGTGGATGGGCCATTCTCAATAGGTGATAAACCTTTGACTGGGTTTTTGTTTTTAGACACATGATACTCATTTTCCAGGAAAGATGACTGGTTGACAACTTTCATGTTACTTGCTGAATCAACATGACTGTCCTGTTTATTCTCTTTGAGAATGTTTACATTACAATTGCCATGTGAAAAATCATCCCCTTGAAGCATTTTCTCAGTCTGTGTATCGAGTTGAAAACTATCACCAAAGTCTTCCAATCCATTTGTGTACAAGTCAGGGGAACTAAGCTTTTCAGAATGACACGCTAAATAATTTTTAACTCTGGTGTTCACAGATAAGCCACCTTCATTCTCATCTCTGCTGCTGAATTCCCTGAAACTCTTAGTAACCGTTTCTCGCTTTTCAGTTTCATTTCTGCTCTGATTTAAATGTTTTGTTTTAGATATGCACTTTCTCCCTTTATCTGAAGGGAATTTGGTAACATTTGGTGCTTTCCCATCTTGTGATGGAGCACGTGAGTGAGAAAATGTTTTTGACTCAGTGTCTTGGTTCAGTTCATCAGTAGAAGATTGGAGTTTCATCTTGTCTTTATCTAATCTACAGTCAGTTTCAGGTTTATTAGAGCAAAGCTCTTTAGCTTTTGACATTAGTTTAGAGTCTTTTGCGATCAGAGTTGCCGGTTTTGCTCCAAAGACTGTGGGTCCTGCTTCAGCATCTGTAACATTCATCCTTCTGCGTTTCGAAACTGGACTTTCACAATGTTGATCACTGCTGGAGATGCAGGTACTTTTTAGACAGGAATTATGTCTGGAGCCCCTTTGAAGTGATTCTGAAGAGCATTCCGATGACTCAGCTGTCTGGTTGTTCTGACAGCCCTTATCTTTGGCATTTATTGATTTGAGAACTTTATCCAGTACACTAGATTGCTGTTCACAATTCTTAGGCTGACACTTGGCAGATGACACACCTGAGTCAATTTCCATTGTTTTTTCTAAACTGGTAGTGAACTCTAATGGCCTTAAAGGAGGATGGGAACTAATGTCAGCACTTTTCTCCACCAACTTCTGTTCGGCCACATTTGCGTTTATATTTTCACCCTCTTCATGTTCTGGGACCCTTGATGTGGACTGTAGAGGTTTTGTGTTGGATGATTCCTCAGGTGAATGGGAATCTGGCTGGATATTTGTTGAGAGGGAAGATGGGTTCCATTCCACCCCAAGAAGAGCCAAATCCTGCTGGAGGAGCAGACGGGCCTCAGCCACGATTTGCAGAGCAGCCTCCCTTTCAGTCAAGGCCTTTTTTCCACTGACCCAGATGCAGCGCATGTTCTTGCGTTCTTGAGCCTCCATCTCGCTCTCATCCACCGCCTGCCTGGAGCTGCGGAGATTCAAATTATCACTGTATGACTTTAAATAATCTAGGGATAAACCAGTATTTACATTCTGGCAATACGATAAACTGATCATTATTTTTATTAAATTATTTGTATGTTTTTTTTAAGATTAACTTAAAGTGATGGTTCGATGACGGCAAAGTTTCATTACCTTTTGAAAGGGATAGCTTTCCTAAGGGCCTTTTCCACCTCTGTAACATCAGCTCTGGCTAACTCTGCCACAGTGACAAACCCAGAGCTGTAGAGTGTACGTGCTCTCTGGGCGTTTAGCAAAGAAATACGAACCAGATCACACAACTCCCTCTGGACTCCAAAACTCAGACGACTCTGGAACTGGGACAGAAGCAGCTCTAAGTTGTGCCATCCAAGACGATTACAGAAGACCGTAACCATACCTGGAAAAAATAGCCAAATGTTAACTTTGCTATTTATGTCATATTGATAAGTATGGAAGCCTGTTTCCACCTCAGTGTAAAAAAGTAACTGCAACTTTATTTCTCACTTACTATAATTAATTCTATTCTATAATGATACATAAACATGTTTCTTATTTTAAACTTCATCTCACATCTCAATTACTTATTTTTTACTCTGAGACAGAAACAAGCTTCCATAGATATGCCTGCAGCATGAAGAGATATCAATGTACCTGCATAAGTTGAGGCAGACTGCTGAAGTGACTGAAGCTGTCCTCGGCTACAGCCATACTTCTTTGCAACAGCTCCAAGTGGTTCTTCGCTTACCAGGTCAAGGAGAACTAATGTTGTAAAAAAACTGCATTGCAAAAAAATTACACATCAACATATTGCTAATTTAACTGTAAACTGTAATAAGATAAAGCACTCTAAATTAAAAAAATACAACACACCGTTTATGAATAGCCATCTGTCTGCGTTGCTTCTCTGTTTTAGCAATTAATTTGCCACTAACAGAACGGGCCAGGAAACCTTCTTGAATGCCCACCATCTCAGCCACTCGCTTCATTGCAGACGGTAGTTGCTCCCACAAACAGAAGAACTGGTACCAGTCTATTGTCGTCCAGTCCACATACACAGGTGTTATCTTAGAAATGCATGGCATGATTTTGTTAATAACCCATATTTTTATATTAAAAACCAATCCGTTCTTTATCTATGATAATCTGAACGGTTTTGTCTACCTGGTAGAGTATATGGAGATCATTTTCCAACACAAATCCTTTCATTGCTCTCTGAAGATCTGCGAAAATCCCCAATGCTTCTGGGGGTGATAAAGATGAGGACAGAGTCGCAGATCCCAGATGCGTGGGGCAGTACCTTTCCACTGCGAAACGGACAATTATCAAATGATCAAAATGTCAACATGCATCACACACCACACAATTTTTTTTTTTTCATATCCTTAGTTTTGTTACCATCTCCCTCCTTCTGTATGTGTATGAACTCATTGTCCATCAGCCACTCTATGCAGGCCTCAATAGCGCCTTTGCTTCGAGCTTCTGATTCAGCTCCTTCCTGATGTGGTTGTTCGGTTGCCATACTGGCTGCCAGCAGAGTGCAGGAAGCATACATCCGCACATCCTGTGGTGAGCTGGCAACTCCTCCAACGATGATCTTTAATCAAAGTAATGAAATAAATCCTGTACATAGACACCCAAGACAGTATCATACAACAGACTATGAGGAACATTTATACCTCCAGGATGGCCCTGAGCATGCTGGTAGTGACGCCCTCTCCCTCCCGCTTCACCAGACAGCTGCTGATAGGCTTGAGCGAGCCCTGGATGAGACTCGTCCCCTTTGCACGTTCAGCCTCTTTGCAGACCAACACACTCTCACCTGACAGACACGCATAGATCATTACATCTCATTTATTTTCTGTCTTCTCTCTCTCTATATTCACTACAGTTTTGTTTTCTTTCAGAATGTTTTGTTTTATTCAGCAAGGAAGCATTAAATTAATCAAAATTGACAGTAAACATTTATTTTACGGAAGATTTTTTTCATATAGATGCTGTTCTTTCTGTTAACTTAGTATTCATTAAAGGATCCTTATTATCCAAATTATTAAGCAGGACAACTATTTTCAGCATTGATATTAATAAAAAATATTTCTTGAGGAGCAAATAAGCATAGTAGAATGATTTCTGAAGAATCATGTGACACTGAAGACTGGAGTAACAGATATTGAATGGAAATTCAGCTTTGCAATCACAGGAATAAATTACATTTTTAAAACATTTATATTCTTCAATAGTCTACACGGTATTTAGTGCAATTATATCAGAAGTAACAGTAATTAAATTACTTTTTTTACATTTCCAGGGGGAAAAGTAATTAATTTACAGTAAAGAATTACACCCAACACTGGCTGAGCATATAGATTATAATATGTTATATTATACAAAAATAAAATACAATATAATAGGCTATAATAAATCTGTAGGACTCACCTAAGGTGTCCACTCCTTTACGGCCTGCCCGTCCCACCATCTGCTTATAGGTCAGGATGTCCAGCAAATGACCATTGAAAACAGGGGTTCTGATAATTACACGTCGAGCCGGCAGATTTACACCAGATGACAATGTGGAGGTGGCAGCTAACACCCTAATGTAGCCTTGACGAAAAGCTCCTTCTAGAATATCCCGCTCATCGAACGTCAAACCTGAAACAAGGGTTTCAAGGGTTTTTACACAGTGGATTCAGAATGTCCTCATCTTTTTAAAATGACAATAAACAACAAAACAACAACTTTTTTATTTTTTAATGTTTAATTTAATTCTTATTATTATTTAAGTCTAACATTAAAGCTCATGTACCTGCATGGTGGAAGGCCACCCCCCAGGGAACAGTCCGCTGAAGGACCTGGTCTAAGCCTGCAGGAGTGCGCTTGAGCTGCGCTACTACATCCTGGAGACCTTCCTGCTTCAAACATATACTTTGCACTCCAGAGCCTGACTGCATTTCTGTAAAAGCAAACATTGTTAAAGCATAATACACTATACCTTGATGGTAAAATATCTACAAATTCCCATATCTGTATTTGTAAACCTTTGTGATGAAGATTGTAAAACTCTCTTCCAATGCTATCTGCTAGCTTCTCACACCAGTTCTTTGAAGGGCAGAACAGCAGTGCAGAGTGTCCGTCCCGCACTGTCTCAAAGCAGAGGCTAACAATGTGGTCATCATCTCCCTATGGATAGAAGAACATCTTATACATTAGAGAATTTTATAGGTAAACATTAGCTGGTAGAGTTTAGAGATTCGGGTTTCAGTGGCCAACAAATATGTCAAACTCAGACCTTAACTGGAAGAGCTGGGGTGAACTGTCTGACCAGGTTCAGAGATCCGTCATAGACGTTTGTGCCAATCTTGACCCACTCCATCAATGGCACAGGACGATAGTTAGTACTATACAGCTCAGCATTCAACCAGCAGGCAAGAAGGTCCAAGTTGGGCAGCGTGGCACTCATACCAACAATTTGCACGTCAGGAGAGGTACTTTGACCAGAGTCCCTTAAAATAGAGAAGATGTTAACCTTCACCATAGGTGATGTTTATCAAAATCATAGCTGTTTTTTTTTTTTGATTTAATTATTACATACCTTGCTGACTTTTTTTGGGCAATGTATTGGATTTTAGTCAGCAAAAGTTCTAACAGATATCCACGACCAGAGTCCCCAAGCATGTGCAGCTCATCGACCACAACAATTCCTGTATTTAGGAGAATGTTTACTTTTATAAGAGCACGTGGCAGAAAATTAAGAGGTAAGGAAATGTCATTGTTTTACCAAGTAAATCCAATTTGTCTTCTTCAATGAGCCTATTGATGAGTCCATTAGCTTTCTCTATTGTGCAAACAGCGACATCCAGAGCTGAAAACCCACCAGCTGCTGAAGTGTTACCCATATACCCCTCCACTCTGACCCCTGCCTCCTGAAATACATTCTGGGTGAAAATGGCAAGTATAATGTTAGAAAATCTCTTTAACAAAATTCCAAAATGTAGACTGTCAGATGTTTTCATTTCAAACATACATGTACACTCTGTATACAGTACTGCAGTCATAGTTGAAGAAGAAAAATGCAATAAATGATCAGTGGGCCAACTGACAAAGTTGACAATTATATATGCACTCAAGAAATGGAAACCAACCTGTAGATAAAACATCTTCTCTCGTGCCACAGACACGAAGGGAAGAATGAACATGGCCTTCTGTCTTGTTTCCAAAACCCTCTTCAAGATTAACAACTCAGAAACCAAAGTTTTTCCTGCACTGGTTGGAGCTAAAAAAAAAAAGAATCACATAATTATAGATAATCTAGAAAAGTAGCATATAACTACAAGTAGTTATAAGTTTATATTTTGTATTTCATGCAGGTCCTGTTTCCCCAGGAAAACAGGATTAAGGACAAATAAAGTATTTGTGATAAGAAGAAAAAACATCTATTTACCAGAATACACCAGGTTCTGGCCCTCCAACACTTTGCCCAAGGTCAGACACTCAGCCTGCCACTCAAACATCCTCTGAACACCGAGACTCTGATACTTCTCCAGAACAGGCTTAGGGAGACCCCAACTGGAGAGCATGAGCTTGTCTGACTGATTGGCAGGACGTCCCATATGGATGCTTTGTGCTTTTTAAAAAAGAAATACTTTTATTCAGCAAGGACACATTAAATTGATCAAAAGTGACTGCAAAGACATTTATAATATTACAAAATATGCCTATTTCAAATAAATCATGTTCTCAACTTTCTATTCATCAAAGAATCCTGAATAAACACACTATGGGTTCAACAAAACAATTAAGCAGCACAATGTTGATCATTTCTTTGATAGCTTCTTAAGCACCGAATCAGCATATTAGAATGATTTGTGAAGGATCAAGTGACACTGAAGATATAATAAACAATATTTTAAATATGTTACAATATATTTTGAATTGTAACAATATTTCACAATATTTGCATAAGAAACTTTTTTAAAAACATAAAAAAAAATCTTACCTTTAATATATACATGAATGATGAAATTAAACAAAACTTCCCATTAGTAAAAATCAGAATATTTAAATCACTTTATCAAATGGTGATCGAATAGTGACATCTGCCGTGCTATAGTGGAAAATTCAATCTACCTGCATCTGGAAGTGTAGCATCACCGAGGACACTAAGATCCAGTCCTGGAGGAGGGGTCAGCACAGAGACCGAGAGGTTTTTCATTGATTTCTTCTGCTGCTGCAACACGGATCGCTCTTTAGCAGCAGCCATATGTGTCGGACTGAACAAAATGTAATCCTTGGAGGTATTGAGAGAGTCATTTGGGCTGGTATCTCTTCTGAACTTTAACTTTTGCTTGTCATTTGCTACTTTAGATGTTTTTTTCATGGCGTTCAGGATCTTTTGAGGTGAAGAATATTCCCTGTCACGTTTCAACTCACGGCCACGGCCTTCAGTCTTTTTGGTTTCACTGAACAAAAGCTTTTGAGCCAAATCCCTCCAGTCATTCTCTTTTTTGGCTTGTGTTCTGGTTCTTTTGCGCTCTGATGGTGACCACACTGACCCTGGACTTGAAGGGCCGATATTTTCTGCATTTTGTACTTGTTGCTCACATATATTTTGTGGCAAGACAACATTTTTCTTAAGTGATGCCGATTCAGTTTGCTGAATGTTTTCATCTTTCTTGAATTTCAAGACTTCCGGACCCAATTCATCAATGGCTTGTAAAATGTCCTCATCCACAGCCAGAGTGGAGTCTCCTGGCATCCATTGCTTATTCTGCATTTGCTTTAAAAAGATAATGTTAATTTTTACACTTAGTGTAACAAAGCTTAGCAGTGGCATAATATTATATAAAGTAATTAAAAACATACTGATGGCTCATTACATCTTCTCTTCTCAGATATATCTGTCGCAGAGGAACACGCCTGCAGGCGACTTGATTGTCTGTGTGATGGTTTCTCATCTGCAAGAACTAAGCTACATGAAAAACTACAAGTTAGTGACAACAGTATTTATTTACATTTCACATCTGACATAAACCAACTTACAAACAAGCTATTGTTTCTCACCATGGGGAAATATATTAATCTAGAGCCTCAATAATAAACAGTTCTGTTATTTAAACATCAGTGTTTTCAATGGGTACTCATTAGGGGTGTGACGAGATCTCGTGGAACGAGATCTCGCGAGACTAAAGTGTGACGAGATTTCTCGTCGAGGCGAAAAGTAGTCTCGTGATGTTGCCATGACAGAGTGTTAGGATGATTAGGAAAGAATATGCCACCGCTACGTTTACATTATGCCTCCACTGTCGTTTTGCTTTGTATTTAAATAAAAAAAACATTTAATTCAGTTGGATAACGGTCGCCGCCGCTCCATATTTACAGAGTACGCGCGACCGTTGAAAGTCAAAGTAAACGCGCGCGCGCATTTAAACGTGATTTCAATACCCCGCATTTGAAAGCGGCTCCCTGATGAATGCAAATATCTCTCAATATGAAACCTATTTTAGGCTGGGCAGTGTAGTTGTAACCATCTCCTAGCTCTGTATCAAAGAAAAATTTGGTCTTATTTGATCTTTGAATATTGAGAGAGTGCGATTATGGTTGCACTTATTGTAAAGTGTTACCATAAAAATGAATAACAGTTTTCTCTTCTTATTATTTACTAGTACAAACAATAAGGTTTCATTTGTTAACATTAGTTAATGCACTGTGAACTATCATGAACTAACAATGAATGACTATTTTTATTAACTAACATAAACAAAGATTAATAAATACTGTAGCAAATATATTGCTCGTTGTTAGTTGATGTTGGTTAATACATTAATGTTAATAAATGAGACATTGTAAAGTGTTACCATTTTTATTTATACTGTTTTTATTTCTGTGATCAGTTTGTGGAGAGGAGTTCAGTTAGGAGGTCAAAAGTTGTAGAAGCTCATAAATCATGTACAGTAAGATCTGAAGAGAAGCCAGTCAGTTGAGTTAGTGGCAAAACCTTTTACAGTGCTTGAGTATTGTTGTCTTTTACTGCATATGATAATTCAGTCTCAGAAAGTAGAACTGAAATGACATTCATTACAAAATGATTAGTTAAAACATTTCAAATACACCTGCAGAATATTTTTTCTAGTCATGTATTTCGCCATCTTGTCTCGTCTCGTGAACTCAATCTCGAGTCTCGTCTCGTCTCGTGAGATACTGGTCTCGTCACACCCCTAGTACTCATACAATGTCTCGCTTATTTATTTGTGTACATCAAAGTTCTTCTAAGGGTTAAGAACAGCGACCCATTCAAAGCTCCATGTTAACCAAGTTTGTAAACATAACCATAGAAACGTTCACCATCAATAGAAGCACAACACAGTTTCAGGTGACATATCTTACCCCTTTGTCTTTACAATCCGATGCTGTCCCAAATAAATCTTTCTTGTCGTTGAAGTAGTCATCACATTAAAAAAAATAAATGACTGTAAACTAATGCCTTCGCATATAATGAGTGAAAATAAAAATAAAAGTCAAATTAAATATTTTGTTAAGGTAGCTGTTGTGTTGCTACCTCTCGTCGCTCCACATAAATAAACTCATGTTATTGAATTAAAAGCAGTTACTGGCATTTCTCTCGTTATTCCAGCCAGTTGAGCTGACATGTTTCTGAATGAAGTTATTTACTTAACACTTTTCGCAAACTATTTGAACGAGTAATATTTCATTTGTCCTGTTGACCATTTAAAATATGTTTGCGTAAATGCATATTTAATGACAGTTATAAGAAATAAAAACAAGGTTAAAGGAAAACAAAAAACAACCAAATCAAACAACCCGCGGTGTTTGCACACAGTTGTCCGGAGGAAACACGCTGATTCTGAGTGTTCCTCCAGTGACTGTATAAAGATATTACACAATATTATATCGTTTTAGCTTTAACAAAACTTTCAAAAATATCAAAAATTTCAAACAGTCAATTTTCACAGAACAGTCAACAGTCAATCATACCGTTTTACTTAAAAAGTGAGGACGTAATTTTTACATTACATTCTTGTTTAGTGGCGTTTCCTTCGTGAATGAATCACTTTTTGAATGAATCTTTTAAATGAAAGATCCGTTCTCGTCACTTTAATAACTTTCATGATTTAAAAACAAACAAAGTGATACAATTCTATTGCATTCAAATACTCTGAATATCAATAGCAAACAAAAGCATCCCAGGTATAGATATTTCTATTAATTCAAAAGAATCGATTCACTTGTATGAATCAAAATAGTGCCATCACGCGCTCAGCCATCTCGCTAGCAACACTGACACCTGCAGTATGAATGGTATGAACAAAGCGCGTAATATATGTCGCATTAACGTGGTCACAACGTTCCATTATTTAAAACTAAAATATAATACTATTAAAACGTTTAAAAAAATATCTTTGCTTTAAAACTACACCATGACCGATATCCACATATCATTCACAATATTGTACGGGAGATGGCGCTGTGCTTCCCGAGGAATGAGAGAGAAAACAAACGAGGAAGAAAAAACTTGACGTTCTTGTTTTGAAATGCGAAGTTTGTTTGTAGCTGAGTTTTTTGTTTCTGATCCTTTACGTTTAAATTATATGCTTTATTATTTTATTTCTTGAATATTACATACCTAAATGTAAGAATATACGTTATATGTAATAAGTCCTTTGTAATCAGTGTCCTCCTTGTAGAGAATAATGGTATCATGGTCAATGTTTGTAAACCTTGTCAGTAGTTTTAAGCACTCATGAGCAACACACGGGCTCTCGTGAGCTGCACAATACTTTCTTTGCAAGACTCTTGTTTTATATATCCATGCTGCAAAGGCTGTCTGTCCAGATTAATTCAGGAAACGCAAAAGGTACGTGGTTACACGCATTTCAATATTTCAAAATATATTTGGTGAAAGTGTCATGTTGTGTAATTACTGTTGCTATAACATAATTACTACTGTCTGCGTGTTAAATTAAAAACCATCTGAACATTATGAATGAAAGTTTAACTTCTGAATCAATATCTTTAGGGCTACATGTGGAAGGTGTGGATTCACATGTGACTTACAGAACGTGGACTACAGATACAGGCTGTCATTTAAAGTGTCCAGAAACCAAGATATATTTGGTGTGACAGTATTCGGTGGCTGTTTAAATCCCTTCTTCGGCATTACTGCTGGTGGTCTTCAACGGTATGTTTTAAAGCATTCACAGATTTTAAGCATTTCTGTTGATTCATTGCTGATATAAAATGTGATGTTCCCAGATTTATTGATTTGGAGAAAACTGGCGGCACACATACTGTTCAACAACTGCTTGTCAAAGCTGTGGAAGACTGCTTTATAGGAAGATGTGTCATTTTTGGATTAAAGGTATGAAGAATTTTTTTTATTTAAAGGGTTAATTCACCCAAAAATGTAAATTCTGTCATTTATTACCTACCCTCATGCCGTTCCACACCCATAAGACCTTCGTTCATCTTCAGAACACAAATTAAGATATTTTAGTTGAAATTCGATGGCTCAGTGAGGCCTGCATAGCCAGCAATGACATTTCCTCTCTCAAGATCCATAAATGCACTAAAAACATATTTAAATCAGTTCATATGAGTACAGTGGTTCAATATTAATATTATAAAGTGACGAGAATATTTTTGGAGCGCCAAAAAAAACGAAATAACGAATTATTTAGTGATGGCCGATTTCAAAACACTACTTCAGGAAGCTTCGGAGCATAATGTGTCGAATCAGCGGTTCGGAGCGAGTGAAAAGTGATTTCAGCAGTTTGGCGGTTTGACACGCGATCCGAATCATGATTCGATACACTGATTCATATAACGCTCCGAAGCTTCCTGAAGTAGTGTTTTGAAATCGGCCATCACTAAATAAGTCGTTATTTTGTTTTTTTGGCGAACCAAAAATATTCTCATTGCTTTATAATATTAATATTGAACCACTGTACTCACATGAACTGATTCAAATATGTCTTTAGTACCTTTATGGATCTTGAGAGAGGAAATGTCATTGCTTCCTATGAAGGCCTCACAGAGCCATCGGATTTCAACCAAAATATCTTAATTTGTGTTCCGAAGATGAACGAAGCTCTTACGGGTGTGGAACGGCATGAGGGTGAGTAATAAATGACATTATTTTCATTTTTGGGTGAACTAATCCTTTAATTTGGGGCAGGGCTTCTAGATTATCCTCTCTTTTATTTACTTTGTTTATTTCTTGTTCCTTCTTAACAGGTTCCTCATAATAATGCCAAAACGCTGTCTGGACAGTTAGTGGCCTGCCAAATAATTTCTCCATGCGAGTCTTTGATGGGATGTACTGTAATTGCTTATTTTAAAAACCTCTTGCAAGCAAATTCACATTTGTGCTCTTCTGAATCTGCAAACGATATCTGTCCATCACAACAGAAAGACTCACAAAGTTCACAACGAGATGAACTCAACAGATTTGATTATACTCCTCCATCTTGTGCAAGGTTGGATTCTCAACCCAGCAGTGAAGGATTCACACTCTCAAGGGCATGGCAGTCACCCGGCTTATGCTTCCCTCCAGAAGCAATAAGTAATCAGCTGTCCAGAGATTATGATCGTAATATATTTTCACCAAAGAAAGAAGAGACAAGAACATGTAAATGCACATGTCAAAGCAACACCAGTCAGCTGAAGCATGATAATTGTAGACAGGATGAACTAAAGAATGAAACACAAAACACTCCCAGAAAATCTTTTTCCTCAAGCTGTGACATGTTTGAATCATCAGCACATTTCAACAGTTCTACTGCATGTGACACTATGAATCCTTTGAGCACCTTTTCTTGTGAAAATAATTCTGAAATAGCTACATCCGGACACTGCCTTGTAAGAGCTAAATCCAGGGACGATTATGATTCAACTTTTCATGAGAAGTCACTTTACAGTCATTCTGGTCAAAATATATGTTTTGATTTAGAAGATGCACCTTTATCAGAAAGCTTAGAAGATTTTGTCAGGGTTGAGCCTCAGATATCAGAGGTAAATGACACAAAGGAGCGCGGTTCATGTAAAAGAGATGAAATGATTCAAGAGCATTCTCTGAAGAAAAATTCAGTGGTCACAAGCTGTATCTCAAACACTACACAAATACCTCTTTGTGGTGATAAATTGTCCTCACAAATGCGCAATGTGAACATAAGCTGGAAAGAGAACGATGAAAATGACTGCCGAGAAAATCTTGAAATTAAGATGAACAATGCTGAGACTCTGTGCACAACTAATTCTTCAGGGCTAAAAAAGATGCCTTTTAGTCCATGTAATCGCTCTACAAACAACCGGTTGTCTTTTTCTAGCAAAAAACGCACTTTAAAAAGAAAAAAATTAACCAAAAGCAGACCATCTGTGACTTTTTGTTCAGTTAACCATGAAAAGAGCAAATATTTCGGGCACTGTGCACAAAGTGAGGTCCATTCTGTAAACTGCAAAGTCAAGCAGGATCTGATTGTGTTTGATGACCATGGAGAGAAGTACAATTGCTCTGTAGACTTGTTTGCTTCTGGTCAAAGCAGTATGGACATGAACCTTTTGGATGTGACAGAGGTTTCTAAAGTAAATGAACCAAGGAATGTCAACACATCAGAGCCTGGACTTTCAGGTTCCCTGCTTTTTTCACCATGTTTGCAATCCACCCCAGTTTCAAATTATCAACACTCGTGTGGACAGAAGACGGGGAGAACACGAAGACGTGTAAGCTCACAGTGCTCCAGAGCAATTAAATGTGCATTTAAAAGTAAGACCACAGATCTAGGTTTAAGTGATAAAAGACTAAAGTTGGATCAGACTGTTGGCTCTGAGAGTTTCTCAGGCGAGACAGACAAGCAGGATGCAAGTTGTAATTTATCTGTAAACGTAAATGAGTGGTCCAGAGATCTTTTCGAAAATTCATTTTGAATTACAATATTCTGTTTTGTAAATAATTTTGTAAATATGAAATGTAGTTGTAAATAACTGTTTAAATAATTTATAAATATAAAAATTACCCCAATTGTTTTTTTTTTTGACTGAATATTAACTTTTGTTTCAGAACAAAACAATGTTGTTGTTTTACAATATATACATACCCAGAATTATTTATTCTTATGACATTATATTAAGTATTCATAATTGAACTGACATGTGTTTAATAGTCAGTTCTGACTTACAAATGTATACGTTAATAAAATGATAGAAAACCCTGGTTGAACATTATTGTGTCCATTTTGTTCCACCCCAGGTGAAAAAATACTATAGTAATTTATAGTAAATACTAAAGTGTTTTTGAACCATACTATAGTAAATTGTAGTATACTGTATATATTACAGTATTTACAACACTTTGTTAGTGAATGCTACAGCATACTAGTATTAACTATAATGAAAGGATAAACTGTAATAAATACTGTAGTATACTTTAGTTTTTACTACGGTAAACTAGTGTATTATAGTATAATATACCCTATAGTTGTAGAAAACTTAGTACAGTATTGACGTAATTTGTTTATATTTCTATAGTTGTTTTATTACCACAGCAACTAGAATTACCACAACAAATTAATTCAAGTACTTTACTATAGTATGGTTCAAAAACACTATAGTATTTACTATAAATTACTCTAGTATTTTTTCATGTGGGGCGTCACGTCCATCAATACTTCAACAACCTATTCAAAATACACAATTAATATGCAGAGATAGATAGGTAAAAACAATTTCCATACGTCTGTATTGTTTTGAACCCGTTGAACTTCTCTTCTATGCAAATTACTCTACAGTGTGTATCTGACTGTCAAGGTGATGACGACATTTTGTACTCTCTGTTGTGATTTTATTGATTTATGTAATTAAGTAACTCTGATAGGCTCTTCTTGAATGCAACAGCTCTGTTTTGACCAAAGGCATTGAGCGAAAAGTTTTCATAACCCAATCGAATTCGAGCGTTTCAGCGCAGCCAATCGGGAAGCAGTGACGCGCGTTCAACTATAAAACGTTTCAGATGACGCGCAGCCTCCGCTGAAGTACGGACATTTTGCAACGCTCAACAGAAACAAGAAATATCGTTACAAAAAAGCAAGACGTGAGGAGTCACAGGACGACGACATTCGACGTACAGAGGAAACCAAGAGGAAATACAGATGTTTAAGAGGACTGTGTTGCAACTAATGTTTGTATAGTAGTTTAAATTGTGTGGCGACAGCCTTCGACTCGACGGCTCAAAGATGTCGGACGAAGGCGCGAGGGAGGACGCCTGCCGCGAGTATCAGTCCTCGCTGGAAGATCTGACTTTCAACAGTAAACCGCACATCAACATGCTCACCATTCTAGCCGAAGAAAACATCCAGTTCACCAAGGATATCGTCGCAATAATTGAAGCACAAATTGCCAAGGTTTTTATGAAAATAGATTTATTTTTGTTTTGTTTCAGTCAACGTCTTGTAGCTCGATTGTGGCCAGTTAACGTTAGATAAATGACGACATGACATGAGGCCAGTAACATGGCGGCGGCACAGCTAGTTCGCTAACTACATTGTTTAAATCGACGGAAAGCATTTTGACGCTATATTAGTGTTATAACTAGTGTTAAATTTCTCGTTATATACATAATTTTATTTATTAGTAGTTAGAATGCCCTGTTTTCTGGCTTAGAAAAGACACTGTTCCCAAATTAGGCCGGTTGAAACGACATGTCTATCTGCTTATTAGGTTCCAGCTGCTCATGAAGTCGGACTTACTGTTGACGCACATTTGGCTTGAAGTTAATAATCCATGTTTTCCCTTCGCAATAAGATTATAGGATAATGATAGCAGCCTGCTACAGTCACGCTTCTATGTTAGTAACGTACGAATTATAGATATTGACTTAAAGTAGGTTATACGTTACTTTGTTCTATGTCTATATATAATTATCTGGTGAAATGTAAATAACGATATGGTTATATGAATCATTATTTGTCCGTAAGAACCCTAGGTGGTAAAAATACGACATTTCCGTATTATGTAATCATCCCAGCGATTTGAGTCATCGTCGTTTTGTAGTTTGTGTAGAACGTGTACTTTGCACATATAGCCATCTTGTAACGTTTTATTGATTAGGAATGCTGGTGTTAATACGCTCTGTCCTTTCACTTAACAGTTAATCAAGTATAAGCATTTGCATACCCATGGTTGTAGTCATGTCTTCTCATCAGCCTGTACACGTGGTTTGCCGCCCATATATAGATGGCTGGGTATTATATTTGGAAAATTCGTGGAAATTTTTCATATTCTTGTTTTTGTTTGCAATCTTTTTTTGAAATCTTGCACTAGTTCAAACAGTCGTGTTGGGCTGCTCCGTGAAAATGAGCACGCCTGGATTTGAAGTCTTTAATACAAATGTGCGCCATTCAAATTGCTATGTACTTGAACCAATAAAGGGTTTGGGGTGTTAGATTGCTGAGTAAATTTCCATTCTTTACTGCATTGTTAATAAATGGTATAAAACTGTGACAATAAACTATGTGAAATGTCCTTTTGTCTTTATTTCCCAGTGTATTTTTTGTGGTAATATGTTTGCTATATTGATTTCAGTCTAATCTAAATGCTATTTAATACAAAGGCATATGCATTGCTGTAGTGTCCTTTCCAATGACATTCCAACGCTGAATGTTTAAAAGTTACTTTTAAAAAAATACAAATATGGAATTTTGCAAAAAAAACTGCTCTGCAATGTGGCGTGTTGGTCACAACTTGTCAACCTTTTTCTGGACTCATGGAAAGACCCTAAGATTTTTTTTTTTTGCCTTCCCCCCCCCAATATGAAAATGAAATCTAACTTTGAGTTTAAGTGGATCCCTGAGATGAAATCATGGTCAAGAAAGAAAAAAAAATGCAAGTGAAATCAGCTTTATCCCTTTATTTTTTCCATTTAAAGGGATTGAGCTTCTTGATAAAAGTCTGTGTGAAACTGGAGTTTATGAAGTGGTACCAGTAACTTAAACTGAATTGTACTGACAACCTAACAAAACTCTTTTTTTCCTGCTTGATGGACTGAGCATGAAGCGTGGACATTGAAGAAGGTTTTTTTTTTTTTTTTTTTTTTTTGCAAGCAATTTTTTTTTTTTTTTTTTTACACCTGGGACATGGATATTTTTTTGTACCTGCATCTGAGAACTTTTTTTTTTCTTTTCTTTTTTGATGGATCTGGTTTTGATGATTTTTTTTGCAAAACCATGGACTTGACCCTAAGTGTTTGGTTTTTTTCTCTTTTGTACCAGTATTTTTAGTTCTAACTTCAACCATTTAATAACCTCAATCAAACTAATTCAATGTAGTTTTGCATTTCTCCCATGTTGTTCTCTAAACTTGTCAGTTTTCTATCACTTTAGGCACCTCCTGGTGAGAAGCTCCCAGTTTTGTACTTAGTGGATTCCATAGTGAAGAATGTTGGAGGGGATTACCTTGAAGTGTTTGCTAAGAACCTAGTCAATTCCTTTATTTGTGTATTTGAGAAGGTACATAATTCTTTGAATTTGTGTCCATGGTCTTACTTCTGATTGAACGTCATGTGCTCTTTGTCATTTAAAATACTGTTGTGCTTATTAATTCCACCTTGATAGTTTATTTAATGCTTTAATAGTAATAACATTAATTTTTTTTGTTCTTTTTTTTTTTTTTTTTTTGAATGGTAATCTATATAGTATTGTCAGTGTTCTGTGAGAATAAATGGAGGAGTCAGATATTCTTTCCTCCCCTTCTTTTTGATTCACTTTAGGTGGATGAGGCCACTAGAAAAAGTCTCTTCAAATTGCGTTCCACATGGGATGAAATTTTCCCCTTGAAGAAGCTATATGCACTAGATGTGCGTGTGAACTCTATAGATCCTGCCTGGCCTATAAAACCATTGCCACCAAATGTGAATGCCAGCATTCATGTCAACCCCAAATTTTTAAAACCGGTAAGAAATTTTTAGGAGTTCTCCTTTTTTAGGAGTTCTGACTGATCCTTTAATATCCAAGAGGTGGGAAGTTATGTGCTGCTGTGGTTTATCTGAAATGTATGCTTTTCTCTTTGCATAGACTGAGGAAACATCTCCGAAGCCTCCAGCACCACAACCTCCAGCTCCGAGCTTGACACAAGAGCAAATGATAAGACAACAGTTGCTTGCAAAGCAAAAGCAGTTGTTAGAACTTCAGCAAAAGAAGATAGAGCTTGAACTTGAACAAACAAAAGCTCAGTTGGTGAGTTTAAAAGTCATGCTGTATAACAAGCCGATCTAGAAAAAGCTGCAAGTCTGTATTTGCAGTTTTAGAATTATGTCAAGAAGAAGTGTTAAGTAATGGGACTGCATAGGAGTTGTAGTTGGTCTTCATACTGCTTGATGTGTGCCTAAAACACAGTTGCTTTTTTTTTTGTCCTCAAGGCTGCTAGTCCTGCTATTGCTGCAAACCACCATGCCAGTGCCCCAGCCCGTTTTGATATCTCACCAAAAGTCAGTCAAACGGCTCCTGCACCACAGACCAAACCTTGGCTTCCAGCACCATCAGAAAAATTGTCAACCAGAGATCCTAGATTAAACAGAGCTGTAAATGCAAAGGAACAAGTGATGCATAAGAAAGATAGTCAGGTTACACCAAGCTTTCTGAATACATCAGAAAAAAGAGGACAAGTCTCAGCTGAAAGACTGAGTAAGTTGGAGAAGTTGAGGATTCCAAAAAAGGATAACTCTAATGTTGAGGAAAAACCTAAATCCAAGTCCATGTCACCATCTGGAAAAGGTATCCTTTTTAGACCCAGAGGAATGGAGTCTGAACATCCAAAGGCTGCTGAAGTGAATAAGAAGGACCCAAGGCTACATAAGCAGATGCATGAAAGGACAGATTCAAAAGATGAGGATGTCAGAGAGAAGAAAAGAAGTTCAGAGAAGAAAGATAGGGATGAAGCAGTCAAAAATTTGGATCATCAGAAGTCCAGCAGCACCAGGGGCAAGCTTGTAAATGGCTCTCTAAACAAGCATGAAAGGCTTGAGACATTTCTGAAACAAGAAATTAAAGTGAACAAAGCAAATGTTAGAAAAAGGTCTCGGTCAAGATCACGCTCGCCACTGTTACATTCTCCCAAAAGAAAAGAAAGGCGATCACCTCCAAAGCGAAAAACCAGGAGTATTACTCCACCCCCCAAGTCTGGAAAGGCTAGGCTAAGTAAACATCCACATAATGATGATGCTTTTCCACAGTCGAGTGTAAGAGATGAACGAAGTACTAAGAAAAGTGCCCCAGAATCAAGACGATCAAAAAGGCCGCTTGAGGATAGAACTGCTGATCAGAAAGATGGACCACAGCAGAGAATTTCTCCTGCAGAGCATAAAGACACAAAAGATGGCAAGAGGTGGAGGAGTGGATGGGAAGAAAATAAACAGTAAGTGACTATTCTTTAAAAAATATAGATAGATATATATTCTCTACACTTTTCCTTTTGCTATAATTGAACTTGTAACTAAATTAATAAATTGTGTGAACAGTCCCAAACAGTCAGATCCAGATCTTTCACATGGACGACTGGGCACCCAGAGACACAAGACTTGGAACACTAATCAAAGACCAACCACACCTCGTACACCTAAGCAACATCGCTTGAGTGTTGATAGCAACATACAAATACCAGAAGCACTCAATTCTGCAAGTAAACGGGATCTTTTAAGAAAGGTGTGACAGTTTCATTCTTTATTCTCTAAGTTTTATAATAAAGTTTTCTAGGTCTATTACGTTATTACTCTGCAATATTTCTAAACTGGACATTTTTTGTTTCAGGCTAGCAAAAGGCATGCTGAGGGTGAAATATCCAATGACGAATTCCTCAATGTAGCCCATCAAATTAACCAACTCTTTCAGTATCAAGAGGAAAGACAGCGGTCTGACTCTTGGGATGAATCATGTGATGAGGGAGTGTATCCATCAAAAAAGAAACCACAAGGACTGGGAACCATGTCTGATGCTGCGCTTTCTTATCTTGAGCATAAATCCAAGTTGAAAAGAACACAACTCCTCCGCCCAGGTAAGAATTGTCATGTTTGTAAATGTTTCAATGTGAATTGTAATTCTTTTGTTTTTTAAAATTACCTGTAGTTTTTTTTTTTTTTTTTTTTTTTTTTTACAATTTCACCATGACAAATTCAAAAATGCTCTGTTGTTCATGTTGTTTGTGTTTGTGTTTGAGTCTTAATTTGAATTATTTTCCTATATTCATTTGTCCATCTCCACAGTGCAAAAAGGGGGGCATTCGCCTTTGCATGATATGTTGCTCTATCAACCTCATCATGAACTGACTGAACGATACAGTGAGAGCTCAGATGTGAATAAAATGTCTTGTGATGCCATAAAGCCAGTCTCTGACCATGAAGATCCTAGAAGAACTGACAGACCTCCATCATGTACAGGTTCCACTTTCAGAAATTCACCAAGCCCAGTCAGCTTGGATGGAACCTGTGGAAAATCCACAGTACTGCCTTTTGAACGGGCGCCATCTCCAGTTGAAATGGATCAACAGCCTGATGGAGACATCAGCCCACGTTTTGAAAGTCCCAACAGCGTGCACTCGGGTACAGGTCCAGATGATGGTCCAATAAGTGTAGAGGGTGTTCCAAGGCACGACCATTTCTTGGAACAGGGAAGAAGTGGACGAAACCATGATGAATCTCCTGGGAATACACCAACTCACTCCTCTGAAGGTCCTGTGCCACAGGTGAATGCACCACGGCATGATGGACCGAATATTCCTCAACGATTTGATAGATATAAGGGTTCTCAAGCTTCCTTTGATGGGCCACCTAGCCACATGAGAGAGCCAAGATTAGACGGTCCTCCAATACCTTATGCTGCTGCTCCTCCTCGGTATGAAGGCAATACAGGTGCATATGATGGGTCTGGTGGACCCGTAAGGTATCCCGGACTTCGCTTTGATGCCCCTCACCGGTTTGAAAGATTTCCCAAACCCCATGAAAGACCTGTGAGATTTAACAACCCACCAGTTTCACACAGACCAATGAGATGCATAGAGCCTCATAACATGGTGAGATTTGACGCTCAAGCCCCAATTCATTACGATCACCCGATGCACCAAAACAGATTTGTTAATCCACCAAGGTTCGACAATCCTCACATGCCACATGGTCCACCAGGATATGAGGAACCACGGTTCCCGGCTAGACTAATGAATTTTGATGAACAGCAGGGTGCAGTTAGATTTGATAGTCCGTCAGGTGGGATGCGCTTTGAGAATCCAGTGCAGCCTGAACCCTTAAGATTTGATGCACCGCCTGTCATGCCAAGATATGACCCTCAAGGTCCTCAAAGATTCTGCGGTCCAAATATTCCAAACCAGCTGAGACCTCAAGAGCCGACAATGTTCGATCAAACTCAAGGTCAAGCTCCTGTGATAAACCCAGCTGTACCACCACCCAATTTCAACATGCCACCCATGAACTCGTTTGGTGGCCCAGCCCAACAGTTTCCCATGCAGCAAAATGTTTCGCAAGCATCCAACTTCAGTGTGCCAGTCCCTACATCATCAGACTTCCAAGGTTCATTTAGACCTGCTCCATTCCCTGGTCCAGGTGTTGGGAGTGTTCCTCAGCCTGTAAGTCTATCTAACTCAAGAAGTCCTTTGCTTTTGAAGAGTTTTCTTGGTGTTTTGTTAAACCTAGATATTTAATGTTTTGTTTTTGTTTTGTGTATTTTCAGATGATGGGAGGTCAACCCTTCATGCCACCAAACCAAATTTCTTTCCAGCCTGGTAAGAATGACTTTTTTTGTTGTTGTTCATATATCTTGAAACAGAATTATAAACTACTGTTAACTTGTCAGCCTACATTTGTTTTGATGTTGTTTTTTTGTATTGATTGTGATGTCTAATTTAAACCTCTATTAAAGTATGTGAATTATTGATTGTTTATTTAGGTTCCCAGTTTCCACAGCCTGAGCCATTTAGGCAAATAGATGTGAACGATCTGTTTTCAAAACTTGTAAACACTGGAATAATAAAACCTGCACAAACAGACTCAACAACTGGTATGCATACTGTATTAGGTTTCACTTCTTACTTTTGGATGATTAATTACACTAAGCTCATACTTCAAATGAACCTATTTAAAGATTTTTTTATAATCTATCTTAGACTCCACATCAGCAAGCCAGACTTTATCTGTGCCTGAAGAAGAAGAGGAAGAGGAACAAGAGGAAGATGATGATGTCCCAGATTTGACTGGCTTTGTTTTGGATGACATGAAACAGTATGCACATCTAGATACTCTCTGGAGTCTAGACATAAGTGAAGCTGATACAAATATTTTTATTATTGTGTGACAATGAAAAATGGTTTAACGAGACCAGCTGTTTTGTAAAATTTCTTTCATTTAGGAGACATGACAGCATTATCACCAAACTATATACTGGAATCCAGTGCTATTCCTGTGGCATGCGTTTTACGGCGTCTCAGACAGATGTGTACGCGGATCATTTGGACTGGCACTACAGACAGAATCGTTCCGAGAAGGACATCAGTAAGAAAGTTACACATCGCCGGTGGTACTACACTCTGACGGTAAGCTAGATGTGGTCTTCTCTCATTTCATTATTTATATTGTCTGAAAATTGTGTTATTGAAATGACCTCCTGAAAATGTGGTCAGGGAAAAAAGGATTTTTAAAAATCTGACATGAAGAAATGCTGTGTCTGTTAGGATTGGATCGAATTTGAGGAAATCGCTGATCTCGAGGAGAGGGCAAAGAGTCAGTTCTTTGAAAAAGTTCATGAAGAGGTTGTACAGAAAACCCAGGAGGCAGCCAAAGAGAGAGAGTTCCAGAGTGTAAAAGCTGCCGCGGATGTCGTTCATGAGGTAAGATGAACTACACAGACTTGTGTGTCATGAAACCCCCTTGCTTGAGCACTGGTTGTTCACACCTTAGAGTTTTAAAAGACTCAAGGAATGGGTGTACAAAGCTGTGGAAAAGTGGAAGTAGAGGGTGGGAAGAGGGGAGGCAACAACCAATAAAACACAGACCTAGAACACACTCATTATACAGACAAATGATTATTAAAATATGAGCGGAGAAACCTGTAAAAAACGAATACAAATCTGAACAGGCAGAGGTGAACGAACAGAAACAGTCTTTTGTGACATTTGAATTCTCCGCTGTAATGTGATCTCATGCATAATACAGTGCAGTGATTGGATTAAATGAAGTTCATCCTCATGAATAATGCAGAGAAAAGCTCAGAAACTGATGACTCCAGCCACCACTCTAAATTAACGCATATACCTAACTTTTAATGACATTGGTTCAACTTTGCTTTTTAAACCAGAAGGATGAAATAGCTATGAAAAAATGACCACTTTTCCCTTAAACATAAGTGCTATTGTTGTTTTCATTGATGTGCAACACAACTTCTATGTATGTGTTAACATGTCAAAAAATGTGTTATAGGGTTTCATGACCTTTTTTTGTTGAAAAAGTACCTGCTGAACTAAAAACCCCTCTTTCTTGCTCCTCAGCTATGTGAGATTTGCCAGGAGCAGTTTGAGATGTACTGGGAGGAGGAAGAGGAAGAGTGGCACCTGAAAAATGCCATCAGAGTCGATGGAAAGGTAGGAAATCTTCTGATGACAAGAAGAGCTGTTCAGATGTTTTAATAGCGGTGACTTTGATTTTTGATAAAACACTTAATTGTTTTTCCCTTCTCTTTTAGACATATCATCCCTCATGTTACGAAGACTACAAAAATGTAAGTGTTGATGTGTAGTTGATCTTGTAAGTTCATACTTCACATAGGCTTCACACCTACATATTGAAGTCCTGTGGCTGAAACATGCTGTATTATGGATTCTGCTTTTGTGTAAAGCTTTATTTCATTTATATGGTGAAAAAAGTCTTAATTTCTATTTAGGCAATTAAAATACTTTCCTTTTTTCATAGACATCCTCTTTTGTGGACTGCACACCCTCACCCAATAAAATGCTTACAGAAAACCCTTTAACAGCTTTCATGAAACAAGAGCAGGGTGATGAGGAGCCATGCTCCAGTATTAAAGAAGAGCCCTCCGAGGACAATACGGATGCACCAATGGTAAAAGAAGAGGTTCAGGTTAAGTTAGAAGAAGAATCACAAACCAGTGCAATTATTTTCTAACTATGCTGCTCTTTAGCCACATTTTTGTGGTTACTTTAGCTGGTCTTTTGTGTTTTTGTAAAGAAGGATATTTTTATATTGCAGCACTCTGGGGCCGGGACCTCAGCTAGTCACTTTAAATACATTTTTGTATTTGTATTTGCCTGCACAATTCAGGTATTTTTTGCCATGTGAATGCCCAATGAAATGTACTGCAAAATATGTACATTTGGGGGTAAATGTATATGTATAATTTAATTTATAAATAAAGATATTTTTGGTATTCTTTGTGTAGTATTGATAAAAAAAAAAAAAGGTTTGAATTTTTTGGGTTCTCAGAATGAGACATTTGTTCTAACTTGAGAATGGTGAACAATGGTTGAATACTAATTTATGAATGACTTTTTGTTTTGCCTCAAAAAAAAAAAAAAATAAAAAGAAAGAAAAAAAAGAGAGGGGAAACCCCTTTTCAGTAAATGATAATTCCCTAAATCCAGGGTTGGGGCAGATTGTAAATTATTAATAGTTGATGGTACATAATTTACTATGAGAATTTCTTTGACCTCAATATGTAAATAGTTTTTTTCAGAGTCTACTACTGTACTTGGTTCAGAGTAATGTGTTTAGTTCAAAATGGAAAAAAATAAAATCGGGGTGTTTTTTTCTTTCCCTTTTTGCAGAGGTTCAAAGGGCAATTTTGCTTTATGCGGAATATTCAATAAAAATCTGAGGAAGAAATAGTGTCTTGTGTGAAAAGTGATTATTGTGTGCTTTTTGACTGCTTTAAAGTTGTCAGTTTTATGCATAATCCTAAATAAAGTTTCAGTGCTAACGGAACATTCTCTGTTCAGTTATTTTGCCCTAAATGTTACAATATCAATGTGTCTGTTTGAAATCTCACTATATGTATATAATAAAATTAGTTACAACTATGTTTAAACTACATAGTTTAGCACTCATTTTAAAAGAAATCCTTCATCTTCATTTTATTTAAAGAAACCTTGCTCAATCAACATTGGTAAATGGCTCTTCATATTTCTATATGACTTATCTTCAAAGATATGTTACAGGGATATGATGAAGCTCTAAGATCCAGAACCAGTGTGATTATTATTGGTCTGGTGGACCCTCAAGATGGATATGTATGTTCTCACAAAATACTAAGTCGTTACTGAAAACTTGATAATTGTTATTACTATAATTCAAACATTTATATATTACCAGTATGTGCTATGCTTTGTAAGGGTATAGTTTATCCCACTGAGAATTTCTTTTACCCTAATATGTTAAAAATATATCTTATGCTTCAAGATATTAAATGAAATGACCCCATAATATCAGATTCAGCTTCTGGGTAAGGTTTAATAAGCCTTAATATTCCATAAAAATGTAGCATTTTCAAGAATTACATGGTGACTTTAAATACATGTTATTATACAAATTAAAAAAGTGGCATTGTCCAAAATCTTTTTACATAGATGATATTTGCCTGTCCATGCATACAAACATGCTCATCAAATCTTTTAACACTTTAAAGAAATTTCTTTGAAAACAGTATAAACTGTACTTGCATGAAAGAGAATAATGTTGGGAGATATCTTTCAAAAACTGAAAATATTGTAAAAGAAGTGTATTGTCAAAATCTTAAGCATTTATTGACAATATAAAAAAAGGCAATTATTGGAATTTATATAACATACTAAAGGTATTGTGCTGCGTTCACAACACGTGGTAATTAAACAAGTCACATTCTACTCTGAGCTGTTCAGGTGGTGCAGCAGTCACATGGTATAAGAGCGCTCAGAAAATGTAGAGTTTTCAAGTTGTAATTACGAGTTCTACGAGAATGTGAACACTTTTTACAAGTCAGAATCTTGTAATTCCGGTAATTCCAACATGGCGTGAATGCACGTTGGTCTAAAGAAGAGAAGAAAGCCACTGAAGAGTATCTTCATTTCTAATTTATATTTTTGTTTTAATTGAAATGCATTGAAATGTGGAGGTGATTTTTGAATTGAATTACATGTGCATTGAATTCTGGCCCATGGCCATTAATCGAATTTGATCTTTGGCCCTTCATAGTAAAAATTTTAGGCACCTCTGGTCTAAAGAAATAATAAAAAACACATTTATGATGCTCACATGAAAAACAAGTAATATTTAAACGTAAAAATATAATAAAATATATATACATTAGCATGATTAAAACAAACAGCAGAACTTTAAATCTCTCCCAGTTTTGTGTGACTCATTTCCAGAAACGATAGAATCCCAAGGCAATTGCCAAGCAGGTGAAGATGCATGCTGTGAAAAATAATAATAATAAAAACATAATTCAGTTTACAGTTTAGATTATGTTCTTTGTTCCCAAAAAAGAAATGTAAATTACATCAACAAACTAAGCCACTAACAAAGCACTTGATTAATTTATCTATTATCAAGTTCAGCGTCTTATCTGACGGACTTGCAAACAAATCACTCATTAGTCACATATGTGTACAGATAGCAGTCATGTGTTTGAAAAGAATCTTCAGTAAATACCTGCAAGATATCTAACGGTCTCCAGCTTGAGTGATTCCAGGAGGGTTTTCAAAGAGGCTACTTGTATATCGATTTTCTTTGAAGTTTCCACTGCTTCACATTCTATATCTGCATTCTGAAAGATTGAGGTTAAAAAGAACTTTAACTTTAGTATGTCATTTGTTTATAACTTTTTGAATAATTGGCAATAAAAGATTAAAGTAATTATACTGAAAAGAAAATTCTTCCTTGTAAATCTTAGTTGAAGTGATAGCTGTTGCTGTTAAAACATGCTGTGTGATTATGACCATTTTTAAACCTTACCATTTTTTGGAACTCTGTTTTAACCTCCATAAGTTTCTTCTCTTGTTCTGTAAACTGGAATAAAAACAATACTTGAATAATTTAATTTTAAAAAATAAATAAATAAATAAATAATATAAACTGTTAAAATGTTAACAAGTAATGTACACATACCATGTCTGTAACTCTACTTCGCTCCAGATTAATGTCTAACTTTGCATCTGCTCTGATTTTTTGACTTTCTTCCTTCAATGTGAACATAAAAAATAAAGCTTTCATTAAACAGAATCATGTATTGTGCAGAATGATTATTGAAATTCACACAACACTTTACCTACCAGTAGTCTATTCTTTATTTGCTCCAGCTCTGTTTTCATTTTCTGAGAGTTAAATATTTGAGAAGGTAAAGAACTGAATTTAACTTCAATACGTTTTAAAATAGTATTACTACTTTGTGGACAAACAGGTTTTGTCCTTTATTTATTCTGATTATAGAGCCAAAAACAAAGGATGAAATGCAGGTGTAAACTTTATTCTTACTGCATTTTCTGAACGCAAGTTGGCAAATTCACTCTTCTCCAGGATAACCATGTCTTTCCTGATAGCATCTAGATGAGCCATGATTTGTTGTAGAGCTATTTCCTAACACAAATGAAGAAACCATCATTCATTGAGGTTCATTAATAGTCATATGTGCAGACAGCAGTTTTGTTAGTCATTTACCTGATGGGCTCCAGTGACCATGTCTCTGTATACAATGTCCATATTGGCTGTAGTAAGTGTCACCAATGCCGAGACAATCACTTCTGCCTGCCTCTTCTCAAAACCTGAATTACATGTGCAGGGCCAATGCAAAATTTAAAAAAAAAATCTAACAAAACTTTTTAAAGATCTATATAAGCACTAACACTTAGTAAATGTAAATAAATAATTTGAATTCCAAATATATATTTTTAACCTTACATGCATACATCAAATTTAAAGTAAACTATATGAAAATACATACAACATAACATAGTAAAATATAAAGTATTTCGATTTTAAGTACTGTAGTAGTCAGTAGTAAGTAGTAAGTAGGCTACTGTAGTCAGTTAATCATACCGCTGGATTCCAGCTCTTTCACGAGCGCATGCGAGTCAAACGTGAGTTTCCTCTGCTCCAGTGGCGTTAACTCCACTTTTCTCACATCATATGTCTTGACAGCAGTAGTTTTATGGAATCCTGAAAGGAAAAATACGTCTAAGTCCTTGAATACTTACTGTACTGTGTCCGTCGGTCGAACAGCACTTACCTCTCCGATGACACATTGGTTGGATGTTGAGTTGATGCAGTTTTAACATAGAGGAGAACTGGTATCGTCTCCGTATAAACATTCCCCAACATGACATTGTTATATAAAAAGTTATATGGATAGACTAAAAAAAGTAGGGTTATTTTTGTGTCAATGGAATTGTTATGTGCCTTTAGCTTCTACACTTTTTGCAAATGGCTCAACAACAGCCAACACGAACTCTCCTGTCTGTCCTTCCTCTGTCATTCAGGGCAGAACGACACTGTTGAAGACACACACACCTTTCAGGGTCAAATCGATTAAAAAACTCTCCAGATATGTTAGTTTAATATGTGGTTTCCTGGTTCGGTGCACTCTAGATGCCGTTTAGATAGATTGTGAAGAAGGTGGAGTTTTTCACCACTGATGACGTACTGGTAGAAATAGATAAACAACTAGAAAGGCAGTTTGAATCAAAACAAAGCTTAACGGCCTGAGCAAAGAGTGTAGAACCCAAGAGGCGACACTCGATACTTTTTGGGTAACAGCCACTAGATGGCGCTCCGGTAGCGCGGCCGCCATTATGGGGTGAAAATACTAACTTGGACCATTGAATCCTTCACATCTTACGCACCCAAAATCGGCGAATTTCACTGCCAAATCAGAAGCGCAAAAGAACAGTTTTTTTTTTAATTAAGTCATCAGTAAATTGTATGGCACCTACAGTAAATGTTGTGTTGTCTTATATATGTTTTATTTTATCAGTTGTGGAATACAGCCATTCAACCATCTGAGGTAACGTAGTTAGCCTAATTTATTGAGTATTTCCATTTTATGCAACTTTATACATTTATTAATAGTAAATTAATCATTAATAAATTTAAGATCATATTTGCAACGAACAATATATTTCAGATCTATCACTCGACTATTGTACGTTTTAATGGATCACGCTACTACAAACATAATGATCTAATAACACATGATGCATTGCTGTGTCCGTTATCGCATAATTCCCACTTTTGGACACTTTTGCTTTAACATACATTAGGCAACACTGCAAAAACAAGCTGTTATTTTCTGTTATATTTATTGTCCAACATTCCCAATTTTTCTGATGCATGTCCTTAATTTAATTTCATATGTTGGTTTTAATTCAGTGTTTATAAGCCTAATGGTAATACTAGACCTTTTAAAGAATTTTAACCCAAACTGACTGGGTTTCTAGAGAGCAAAGGTTTTGTGAAAAAAAAGTGGAAGATTTAAACACAAAGTGTGTAAAATAAACTGTAAAAAGGATTTGATGATCACTGATAGTATTTTATTCTGTGTTGTCATCATTCAGGTTGGATTTCAGCTTTAATGTACGTTTTTTAACAAAGCATCTGATATTGCCATAGAAACTAGTGGAGTGACGACTCGCTTTCACCACAAAATGGCGGAAGCGCAGGGCTGCTGCTGGGCGCCGGCCGGTGTTACAATGGAACCCTCTATTGAGTTTCGCTTCTTGTTAGTGTATATTCTTTGGCCCGAGTGAGGTTTCAAAATGGTCAGGTACGACGGGTCTAAATAATAATCTTCAGCTTTCAACTATTCACTGAATAGTTTTTAAACAAACAGCTAATGCGATAATTCATGTTACGTCTAAATTATCATCCACTCCAGACTTTTCTCAGCGCTGGAAAAATTGACCAATCAGTCATCCCTGAATAAGAATTTATTTTTTATTTATTTTTTTAATTTTTTTTTTTTTTTATCGGATTTCCTCTTGTATAACGACCAGCTTTAGAATTGTCAGATTTAAATATTATACTTTTAAGTCTAAAAATCTCCGGCGAGATACCAAAAACGTCTGATATGTAAATTTGGGTTTGGCTCAAATGGGCATTGGCTTTCTGAGCCGTCACGCGCCCCCTGCTGGAGAACTTGTTAATGTCAGAAACATTCACTGTGCTAACCCAAAGGTTGTAATTCGGCTTTTAGAAATAAAGTTTTTCTTCTGTCCAAGAAACTGTCATGGCTGCGCCCATGCCTAACGATCATAGCTGGTTTTTTGCTTTGGCTCTTGGAGTTTCATTTCTCAAATGTCTTTTGATAAATGCCTAGTAAGTGAATTTTTCTCACATTATATACTTTTCCTCTCATGTGATCTCCACATTAAAAGCTAAAACCCCTTGTATGTCGGAAGAGTGAGCAAATACTCGAGACTCATTCATTCTGAACTCCTTTAACGAAGAGGAAACAATTCCTTCGCATCACGTGTTGTCAAGTAATGTGATGTAATATTTTAATTAAAAATTACTATATTTCAGCCACTCTACGGACTTTGAAGTACATAGGAACTGGCTTGCCCTGACTCACAGTCTGCCAGTATCACAGTGGTATTATGAGGTAGTCATGTGGATTACATACAGTTTTCATACAATTATATAATAGGTTTTTATTTTATGGTTTATTTTTTATATTTTCAGGCTACATCTGAGTGGACATTGGATTATCCTCCTCTGTTTGCTTGGTTTGAATATGGACTTTCTCATATTGCCCAATTTTTTGATAAGGAGATGCTGGTTGTTCAGAATCTGAATTATGCAAGTCCAGCCACAGTCCTGTTCCAAAGGCTGTCCGTCATTGTAGCTGATGTGGTCTTGATTCATGCAGTTAAAGAGTATGTAGCTTCTACATGACACTTATTTAAAAAAAAATGCCATTACTTATCTTTGCACAATTTGAACAAAAGTAGTTTTTGGTCCATTTTATCTTTAAAAGGTACTTTTACAGAAAGACAGTATTAAGGGCTTGCTAATGTCGAATCTGGGATGAAGTACATTTGTACTATTCTAGATGCTGCAAATGTTTGCGAGATGACAAAGGAAAGGATCTTCTGGGAAAGCCATGTTTCATCCTGACAGGGTTGTTGCTGTGGAACTTTGGCCTTCTAATTGTTGATCGTATCCTTGTGGATCTGGCACATTAACAAGTCAAGTCATGCATGCCCTGCTGTGGCTCAGCCATGTCATTTCTCTTACCTGAAATTAATTTCGCTTGACTAAATTCCTGCAGATATTCACTTTCAGTATAATGGCTTCCTGTTTGGTGTTCTACTTCTATCAATAGCAAGACATTTCCAGGTATTCGTTGCAATTTCAGTGTGTTGATTAGAAAGTTCTGGAATGTTATTTAAATTTGTTATACATGTGTTTTATTTAAATGTTAGCTTGTGTTTGACTTAGACTTTGTTTTCGACTCAGAATATATTTATGATTTTGTGTGTTTCCAGAATAGACACTTAGAAGGGGCTTTGCTGTTTTCAATACTTCTAAACTTGAAGCATATATATCTATACATCGCACCTGCATACGGTATCTTCCTGCTGAGATGTTTTTGTTTCACCCAGAACAATCCAGGTAATTAACTTGTCAGAATACCTGAAAAAATAAATTATTATATAATATATAGTATTTATTAAGATACAAACAGAAAATACAGAAAATACATATACAAAAAAGGCTTCTTTAAGCAAAAATCAGTATTTAGTGTGACCTCCTGGAAGAAACTCTGAGAAACAGAAAATCATCAGATTTTGAATGTTTTCTTGGCCTTCCAGTCCTTTTCTATCCCATTTAGGTTTAAAGGGTTAGTTCACCCAAAAATGAAAATTCTGTCATTTATTACTCACCCTCATGTCGTTCTACACCCATAAGACCTTCGTTCATCTTTGGAACACAAATTAAAAATTAATTCATTAATTTGTGTTCTGAAGATGAATGAAGGTTTTATGGGTTTGGAACGACATGAGGGTGAGTAATTAACACAGACAGAATTTTCATTTTTGGGTGAACTAACCTTTTAAAGGTGCCCTAGAACTTCTTTTTAAAAGATGTAATATAAGTCTAAAGTGTCCCCTGAATGTGTCTGTGAAGTTTCAGCTCAAAATACCCCATAGATTTAATAAAAAAAAATTTTTTTTAACTGCCTATTTTGGGGCATCATTAACTATGCACCGATATATAGGTTGCGGCCCCTTTAATTCTCGAACAGCATAAACAAAGTTCACACAGCTAATATAACCCTCAAAATGGATCTTTACAAGATGTTCGTCATGCATGCTGCTTGCATACATCGGATCATGTGAGTATAGTATATATTTGAATGTATTACATTTGATACTGAATGAGTTTGAGGCTATGCTGCGTGGCTAAAGCTAACATTACACACTGTTGGAGAGATTTATAGAGAATAAAGTTGTGTTTATGCATTACACAGACTGCAAGTGTTTAAAAATGAAAATAGCGACGGCTCTCGTCTCCGTGAATACAGTAATAAACGATGGTAAATTTAACCACATTTAACAGTACATTAGCAACATGCTAACGAAACATTTAGAAAGACAATTCACAAATATCACTAAAAATATCATGTTATCATGGATCATGTCAGTTATTATCGCTCCATCTGCCATTTTTCGCTATTGTTCTTGCTTGCTTACCTAGTCTGATGATTCAGCTGTGCACATCCAGACGTTCTGCCCTTGTGTAATGCCTTAACATGGGCTGGCATATGCAAATATTGGGGGCGTACATATTAATGATCCCGACTGTTACGTAACAGTTGGTGTTATGTTGAGATTCGCCTGTTCTTCGGAGGTCTTTTAAACAAATGAGATTTATATAAGAAGGAGGAAACAATGGAGTTTGAGACTCAATGTATGTCTTTTCCATGTACTGAACTCTTGTTATTCAACTATGCCGAGGTAAATTCAATATTTAATTCTAGGGCACCTTTAAGAGAGCCAGGTTTCCTGCTGTTGCTCAAGTTTAATGGCAGGTCAATAAATACTTTAGCCTATAGAAGCTGTTTTTTCTGATTTAAAAAAATAATAATACTGCGTACAAATTTTCTGTATTTTCTGGTTATATTATAATAAAGAGACTGAGAAATAATTTTATATTTTCATTATACCATTGCTAGAACAACATTTGATGGTGGCCTAAGACTTTTGCACAGTATTTATATATATATATATATATATATATATATATATATATATATATATATATATATATATATATTTGTTTTTCCCCTTATTTTTCAGATGGGTCTTTGCAGTGGAGAAGTTTCAGTGTCTTGCGACTGGTAGCACTAGGAACTATTGTCTTGTCTACTTTTGCAGTGTCATTTGGACCTTTTATAGCACTGGTTTGTTATCAGTATATCTAACATTTAAAAAAAGAATTGTTTTTTATTTCATAACTGATGTTCACTGATAAATTTTATTTATCTTTAAAAGGGTCAGCTTCCACAAGTCCTGTCACGACTCTTCCCCTTCAAGCGTGGTCTGTGTCATGCGTACTGGGCACCAAACATCTGGGCGCTTTACAATATAGCAGATAAAGCTTTTTCCATTCTGGGTATGTTCAGTAACTCAAACGATTGTGTGGTTTTACTGTAGATGAAATAGAAACAGTATATATAGAATAATTTGATTGTATATTCATATTATGAGCGTTGTCACATTGATTCAATCACTATCCCCATTTTTTACGCTGATTGTTACTGATTCACTTATTCAGGTGTGAAATTGAAACTGCTTGACATCAGCAAACTTCCCAAGGCCTCAATGACTGGTGGTCTGGTTCAAGAGTTCCAGCACTCTGTGCTTCCTTCAGTCTCTCCTTTAGCAACACTTGCTTGTACATTACTGTCAGTATTGGTGAGTTCTTTGTGATTTGCATTGTCAATCTGAATATTCAAACAGATGGCCTTCATTTCATCCATTGACAGAGTATGATCAATGAGAAGAAATTGATTTCTAGATTTGCCAGACTCTGAAGTTTATACCATTTTTGCCACTTTTTTTCCTTTTAGCCTGCTCTTTTCAGGATATGGCATAGACCTAATGGAGCTAGAGGATTCTTGCGCTGCCTTGTCGTTTGTGCCCTTGGATCCTTTATGTTTGGTTGGCACGTACATGAGAAAGCCATCCTGATGGCCATACTTCCTTTAAGGTGATCGTCTGATGATGGTATCCTTACATAAGCATCTTCTGCCAGCCTCCCTACCCTCAAAAACAGTTTCTTGTTTTTCAGTTTGCTTGCTGTGGAGAGTAGAGAAGATGCCAGGACTTTTCTTATCCTCAGTATAACTGGCCATTATTCCCTATTTCCACTCCTCTTCACAACCCAAGGTGTGTCCCATTTAGAAAAAACTCATATACCGTCTCGCAACAAGCATTTTGCATCAGCACTGATTGTAATTCTTAAATTTTCCATTCTCAATTCCAGAGTTGCCCATTAAAATATTTCTCATGTTGCTGTTTACAATCTTCAGTTTAACTTCCATAAAAACGCTGTTCAGGTCAGTACTTAAAATGGGATTATTGGACTTGATGTTTAAAGAAACAATTGGTAATGTAATTCATTCTTCATTTGACTCCTCAGCAAGGGCGGGGCTTTGTTGAACCCGCTGGAAGCCACGTATCTCTTGGGCCTGATTCCTCTGGAGCTCATCTGTGAGTTTGTTTACCCGCTGACAGTCTGGCAGAAGACGTTCCCCTTCCTCCCTCTGATGTTCACCTCAGTTTACTGTGCGCTGGGAGTGGCATATGCCTTCATCAGACTATATATTTCATTGCTGACATGTTCAGACACCACTAAACGGTTGAAAACGCAGTGAATCATGTGTTTCAGAGGCTAAGCTTAATATCTAGAAACTGGTTATTTCTGTTTAATTGGACAAAAATTTTCGTTGGACCAAAATGAAAGATTTGTAGATATCTAGGGATTTGTTTGGTGGATGGCTTGTGGGATATGAGTATCTCGGGACTCAGTTGTTTATTACTTTATAGAATGTAGACTATGGATACAAATGTTTATTTTTTAAGGTGTTTCTATACATTTTTTTGCTCAGTAAACTTGCCTAAACCTGCAGTGTTTTTGTTAACTAAAACAAAAACTTAATATCTTAAAATATAAATATTAGATGAAAAACTTAAAATCCGATGGCTCAGTGAGTTTATCAAAAATATCTTAATTTGTGTTCCGAAGATGAACGAAGGTCTTACGGGGTGTGGAACAGCATGAGGGTGAGTAATTAATGACTGAATTTTCATTTTTTGGGTGAACTAACCCTTTAAGAAAAAAAATTCACCCATTTCTTATTGTCTCTGATAAAATTAAACAGTGGTTTGAATAAACAATTTTATTAATAAGGCATCGTAAATATTTCATACCAGATGGCATACTATCTGATTGTTTCTAAGGACAGGAAGTCAATACCTCATTCAAGTACTTGATGTTTTTTTACCTGAAATATTTCTAACGTGAAAAAGGTCAAATACAGAGAATCATCACTGGAGGCAAGTGTACAGTGCAGAGTATGAAAACATGAGCATCTCAAAGCTTTAAATTTGTGGCTTCCATTAAAAAACATAATTTAGAAAACAAAGTAATCAAAAACAGTTCACACTTGCTCTATGTGGAAGTCGCATCACACTGAAGAATTCCCAACTTATTGCCTCAGTTCTGATCTGTATTTGGTGTAAATCCAACTGAACAATGTCATGCTGGCAGAGCTCCTCACAAACTTATATCTGCTATATACTGTGGTTACACAATTTAAATGTTTTTAAAGGAGCAAGCCTGTGTCTACACACACATACTCAAACTCGCTGCTTATTAATGATGCTGTTTAAATAATCCAAAAAAGTAAAAGCACTTTTCGAGTCCTTTTGTGATTTCCCTGCATTTTTCAATGCAAGGCTTATCCGAAGGTCCCAAGAATGTTAAAACACATGCAGCTCTCTATATAATGATATTACAGAATTTGACATTTAAATGTGTGCATTACCATTCAAAAGTATAGGGTTGGGGTCGGTAAGATTTAAAAAAAAAAAAAATCTGTCATGAAAATAATCTGTCATACCAAAGCTGCAATTATTTTATCAAAAATATGGTAAGAACAGTAATATTGTGAAATATGTTTACAATTTAAAATTACTGTTTGAGTATATTTGAAAATGTAATTAAAATGTTAGGGAAAAGCTGAATTTTCAGCATCCAATCTTTCCGAAATCATTCTAATATGATGATTTGGTGCACAAGAAACATTCTGAAAACATTCTGATACATTTTTTCAACATTCTTAGATCAATACGGGGAAAAAGAAACATCAGAATAGCAATTATTAAAAACAGAAATCTTTTGTAACATTATAATGTGTCCTGGCATAATAAAAGTATTAAGTATTCATATATATATGAATATGAATACGAATATGAATACTATATATATATGAATACTTTCATTGTAATAATGTATATATAAAAATAAATAAATCTTATTGACCCCAAACAGTACAGTTAGAACAGTAGGAACAGTAGAGCAATTGCAAGTTTTTTAAACTTTTAATTTCACTGTTTTGAAAAGCTAGGTCAGCTAAAATGATAGGTGGAAATGTAACTACTGCGTCAGATAACTTGATCAGGTAAGTTTGATGCATTCCTCGGATAAAGTGCTGTATTTGTGATATGTTATTTCAGTAGTTCTCAACTGGTGGGTCGCAACCCAAAAAAAATAGGTCTTAGATCTGTTCAGATGGGTCATGGACAGCAAAATAAATATGCTTATCAAATTCCCATATACTGAGGTCAAAGACGTGTTCAGCCAAACTACTATATTTGTTACATTTCCAGCCTGGTCATGTTACAAATTTAGCTATGCAGCAATGCAGTTCATTGTAATAATACGTTAAAGGGATAAGTTCACCCAAAAATGAAAATTCTGTCATTAATTACCCTCATTTCGTTCCAAACCCCTAAGACATTAATTCATCTTCGAAACACAAATTAAGATATTTTTGATGAAATCCGATAGCTGTCTGGATCCCCCATAGATTGCAACGCAATTACCACTTTCAAGGCCCAGAAAGATAGTAAAGACATTGTTAAAATAGTCCATGTGACAGCAGTGGTTCAATCTTAATTTTATGAAACGATGAGAATACTTTTTGTGTGCAAAAAAACTCTTCTGTGTCAGTCTCCAACGCTGTTCACTGAAACCTCTCGGATTTCATCAAAAATACAACATTCCTCTGTTCGTTTACAATTTTTGTTCAGCGTTGGGTTGCCATTTGATGTCCTATAATGTAGGCAAAAACCAGTTGAGAACCACTGCTCTATACGTTACTTAATTCACAGTTTTTAGGGCAATTCAGGCCACGTCGGCAATGGACTGTCTCAGAGATCACTCTCAGAGCAATCTAGCACAAGTACATGGATTATATGATGTGCTCAACCAATGAAAGTCACTAGATGTGTGCTCAGTGTTCTCCACTGAGCCTTTCCTTAAAAAGCAACACATTGCTCACTCCTAAGTCTTGCCAGCAGTTCCTTAGTCTCCTGAACCCCTTATAGCATTAGAGGATCAATGTTCAACTGAGGACAGCGCCGACGCAAGGTTTTGTATCTCCGCTGGGGTCACCGTGATCACACCGTGATTGAGCAAATGTCTGAGAACTTTCCATTGAGGAAATCACCGGTGCCATGGAAAGCTACATCTGATCCTCAAGAGCTGGACCGCCAAACTCCATTTTGATTTTCAAGAGGGAAATTATTTTGTTTTCATCGTCCTTAAGATGGCGTAAACTCAGCCTAACTTGCCTTGATTTGTTTCTGTCGCCCTTCGACAATAATAACTAGGACTGGAGTGAGGTCCATCAGTTTATTCAGCATATCCATAATGTCCGGATGTTCTTTCGCTCCTTCGATAAACTCCTCCAGCGTCAGTTCACCTGAATGTTTAAATAGAAGGAGATGAAATAAACTCACTAGAATATATAAATGCATTCAGATGAGGACTTTCATGAATTAACTGGTACTCACCTTCTCCATTAACATCGATCTTTTCAAATATAAGGGCCACTACTTCCTCTGGCACAATATCACGATTTCTTGTGATGTCTTGTATAGCCTGTTTTAGAGAAAAATGAAAATGAAAATCTATATACCAAGAACATTTTTAATATCTGAACTGCTACAGTATTGTGCGAAGTAACCGACCAGCCACCCGAGGTCAGCTAAACATGAAACCTCATGTGACATGCGACACTATTTCCACACTAAGAAGTGTCAATCTCGAGGTACAGAAACAGCACAAGTTCTCTAATTGGATTAAATCAGCTCATCTACAAGTTAAGCAGACTGATCCAGAGTCCATGACCTGCCTTTTGAATCGTTTTCAGCAATGCCTTTCTATTTTGGTTTGTTCACAAACACCTGATGTGGAAGCAAATATATATGTAGATAATCCAGTGATTATCATTAACATGACATATCACAGTGAAAGAAAATAAGCTGTTGAAGGTTGGTTTATGGTATTTGACTAATCTTTCACTTACCGTAAATATTGTCTCCAATTCATCCTTGTCAATTTTCCCATTGCCATCCTGGTCAAAAAGTTTGAAGTACCACTTGAGTTTCTGGTTAATTTCCCCCTTGAGCATTAAGCTAACAGCAGCGATATATTCCACAAAATCTATGTATCCATCCTAAGGGGGGAAAAAAAAGAGAGGGACAGTTAAAAAAAAATGTTTTAATCCCAAAGAGACCATTTAAGCTGTTTTAATATGAACAGTCCCCCTAAGGAGATTCAGGTTAGGTCATTGTGTGCTTTTTTAGCTTTGTAGCTTGCTTTAACCTGTTTAAGCTTTTTAACCTGAACCAATGTAAGCTTTGTAACATTGTTATAAGCTTTTCTCTTTTAAGCTGAACAGTCAACATTGACAGTCAATAATGTAAACTGATTGCCCTTGGGAGGATTACACTGCAAAATGTAGTGTCCATATATTTCGTCAATATATTTTTTTATATCTCTTTTGACATGTTTCCCATATGGTCAAATATAAAAGTGACCAAAAATATATGGCTAATATAAACGTTAAAATATATTTACCTTGCATGCATTAGTTACTTTCATTTCCTCATACATTTTTTTGTCTTTTTATATATTGTTTTCAATATAGATATGTTTATACTGTTTTAAAAATTACATTTTGCATTGACTCAAAACGTAGCTATGTTAAGAGTAGATTAGAAGTATTTTCTTGCGTCTCCTTGAAGTATATTTTGTAATTTATTTTGGCTAGGGGTGTAACAGTACATCGATATAGATCGATACATCGATCTAATGTCGATGCATCGATGCAATGCTGCATGTGGGCTAACTATAGAGGCACCTTTGTTTTAACACTCTCCACATTTTCACACAATATCAGTCTATGCATTATCGCCAACACGTGCATTCTCATTTAAACTACCTTTCAGAACTTGTGAAAGACACTCGGGACAGTTGATGGAACTGTCACTGAAAGAATATGATCAATAAACTGCCGCATAGGAGCGCCGCGCGCTGTGACTCTGTGTTGCTTCAAGCGCATCATTCTGCGCACGGGATGCGCGCAAGTGCTTTGTGCCGCTCTGTATTAGAGCCTTTATAATACATTTGCACAATGAAAGAATATTAATAGCATGTCTTATTTTGTCCTACCTATAATATGTTGTTGCTTCATTAAAAACCTGCGCTATACATTTAAAAGAAATGTCTTTTAATTATGTGTGTGTATGTATTCCTTGTTTATCAGTTTTTTGACATTACACATTTTAGCACAGAACTAAAATACTTTCTTGACTGTTGTCATGTCATAAGCTGTCATTAGATTACTGTGTGAATTTTTTATTTGTGGATGTCCCAATCAGGGTTCAGGATGTGAAATTTTGAAATAAATGTTTGTTATATATTTTGGTTGCAGTTGTGAGTTGATAAAAATTTAACTGGTTGTGTAAAATAGGCTCAAAATATCAAATCGAATCATATCATAATCGTATTGCAGAACTTTTTGAGGTATCGGAAAATATCGAATCGCTGGCTATGAGAATTGATATTGTATCGAATCGTGATGAACTGTCCGATTTACACCCCTAATTTTGGCATTTGAACCCGTTATTTTAGTATAACTAAGATACTATTTGATTGATTTTTATTTTTTATTTCCCCTTTTCATTTTCTTTTTGTTGTTTGAGATTTTAGGAATGCATATTTTTACCATATTGGTTATGAGTATTACATTTACTGAGTAATTTGTTTTTTATGGTTTTAGTTTTAGTTTCATTTAACTATTAAAACCTAGACTTGATCAATTTTATATTTACTTATATTTCAGCCAGATTTTTTTCTTTTTTTTTCTATATTGGTCAGAAGACATTTGACCTAGTAAAGTTATATGTATAATTTAGCACTTTTTATCCAAAGAAACTCACAAATCTGATATACATTTGCCTCCTTTTCTGAGGTACTAATACCTGTGCATAGGATAAATGGTTTACCACCAGAGTTGACCTTACTTTACCCATCTGATGCCTTTTGGAATATCCATTTAAGATCAAGCTCTAAATGACAGTTATGTAACAAGCCTATGAACGATGATCTCACATAAATCACAATGATGATTTTACATGCATATGTGAGTATATTAACCAGAGAATGCAATCTTACCCCATCCATGTCGAAAGTGAAGAACACCTGATCCACATAACTGCTGGCGTCCTCATTCATCCCCTGCAGCCCCAGAATGGACTTGAGCTCAAAAAGCGTGATCAGGCCTGATGGAGACTCCCTCATGAACTTGTTATACCAGTGGTGCATGTCCTCAGCGAGGATATCATCCAGACTTGTGTGTTTGTTACCCATGGCTGTGCCCTGCAGCGGTAGGGACCACCCTCGCCTCGCACACCTTCTGTTCCAGCGCTGGTCCAGGCAGCTGCCTGTGAGCTCTGACGACGACCTGCAGACTGGCCTCCGCACTGTCGAGTGACTGAACCTATTAGATCCAGGTACCAATAAAAAGAGGTAGCACCTGAAAATAACTCCTGCTAATGGGATGATGGCAAGACCGGCCTCTTAAAGAGTAACTGGCACAGAGTAGAGAAGGCTTGTGTAACAGCCTTGATGAACCGTTTGCACGGTCATTGCAGTGCAGAGTGCATTAGAGGACACCTCTCAGTACGGTATTGTTACGGGTCTTGAACTCTTTTTAAGGTCTAACACTTACAGTAGATCTCTCGGCCTTGAGAGACAGAGGGATAATTATATGCTTCCAAACTTGATTGGTTTGTGATTGTGATTCCTATTTCATTATAATCGCAGGCCATTTGCCAATTCAGCAGACATATTCCGTGTCATAGGTATTTATGGAATATACAAGCATGTTTGACAGATTTTGGTCACTGTGTGGATCATTTTGCATGTGGAGGCTCACACGATGAAAGAACGTTTAAAAGTTGTGAAGAGTTTCAATGGGGATCAACTCATCGGTTTTGATCAACAAGTCATTTGCATTTAGATGCTGTGCAAATTGTAGACAATTGCACTTACTCTTTTGCACACATCCAAATCTGATGTGAACAAGAAACTAATTATTCAGACCTGGAACTTATTGTTTTGAGAAATAAAAGTCTCATTCGAGAATTGAGCCAAAACGATTGAGAAAAACTGTAAATATCAGTCAATATGGGTAAATAAAATCCCTCAAATATCAACAAATAACCAATATGGTAGAAATATGCATACATAAATTCATTAATTTAATCAGTGATTACACTTTATTTGTGACCCTGGACCACAAAACCAGTCATAAGTCACACAGGTATATTTGTAGCAATAGCAATACATTGGGTCAAAATGATCAAAAAATGTTTTATGCCAAAAATCATTAGGAAATTAAATAAAGATCATGTTCTATGAAGATATTTTGTAAAAAAAAAAAAAAATTTGTGAGTGGATATGCATTGCTAAGGACTTCATTTGGACAACTTTAAAGGCGATTTTCTCAATATTTTGATTTTTTAGTTGTATCTCTGTCAAATATTGTCCTATCCTAACAAACCATAATGGAAAGCTTATTTTAAAAAATTCATGTCAAAATTCTTGCGACTGGTTTTGTGGTCCAGGGTCACATATAGGTATGTTATTTTAAGATTTAATGTGATTTAATGTTTTTATGCATAAATTAATGTGACTTTTTTTTAATATATATAAATAAGATTATTCAAATCAGCAAAATATTTTACAAAATATCTTTTTTTTTTTTTTTTTTTTTTTCAAACAAAAATCAGCTGCAAATTTTATATTTAGTTTGAAACTGAAAGCTAAAGCAAACTGTTTAGTGAAAATAGAGAATGCACAATCACTACAATTGAATTTTCCAACATGCACTCTGAATTAAATGTATATAAAAGTGAGAAGGCATGTCTTCATGGATAATGGAGTCACATAACACTTAATTGCAAATGCTATTGGTACAATGACCTGATGATCTCCCACCCGTTTTTGTGCACTTGCCAGTCAGATCACTGACTTTTCTCACTTGGAAGTGACGAGGCAGATCCGTGCTCTTCATTATGGTCTTAAGGTGGTTTGTATCCACTACAGTAAATGGGATTAAGTGACTGTGGTCATTACCTCAAACATTCATTGTGGGCATTAGCCTGAACCTCTCAACTCATTAATTTTCTGCCATTTCTAAAAGGCTACCTGTAAACTATTCTGGGATTAGTAGCAGTGATTCTGTTAAACACCACGTAATGGATCTAAACAAATGAATGGTGTAAGGGACAACACATGCATACCTTTATATGAAATATGATACTTGTTACTAGTTAAACTTTTCCTTAAAATTAAGATTTGTTTATTCATCGTTACAACAGTAAATGTAAAATTTTTTGCAGATGACTGTGCAGCTGCTGAACCAGAGCTGAAGATGACCACGTGTGCAGTATGCAAGAGGAGGATATGTCAGTATTATTTGTTATAAACAGTGTCAACAGAAATAAAAGTATATTAATAATTATAACACATTTAACGTGCAGTCAGAAAACGTGAACAGCTACTTCCGCCTAATATTCACATAATATCATTTTCTCATTACAATGATTGTTAACCCCATTAGTTTCATATTGTGCTTTTATGTAAGACTTTAATATTAGCAATCAGGACAAAGCAACGAGCCTGGCAGTATTTCAGTAAAAGCCTGATTAGGAAACATGAGTTGATCCACGGTAATCCTTCCTCCCTTGACCCTGAATATCTGATTCAAATCATTAATTAATTTCAGTGCCGTTACTGGACAATAATGAATCCTTTCACGACTTAAAAGCAGTATGATATTTGGGTCTGTGCCATTGTGTAGTCTAGTCTGTTCAGGGTAAATATTAAAACAAAAAATACATACTTAAATAGAGTGCTAGAGAGATCTATTTAAATGATAATCTGTCCCTCACAAGAGCTTTCATGAGGTCAGCACTGATTCCAGAGATGAGAACAGGTCTGGGAGCTTGAGCTTGTCAGTGCCCTGATTAACAGATTTTATAAGACAAATTAAGACATTTAAATGGTTCTCAATCTTTTTAACTCAAAGGCCACCCATTTTCCGATATTTCTGGTACTTCTGCTCCAAATGGCCAAACTTTCAACCTTTCCATATACAGAAACTGAGTGGCAATATAAGTAAAATAATTATTCTAGAATTCGTAATTCTAGAAGTTTCAAGGTTTACACTTTTATGACCATATTATTTTATATATGATTTAATATATATATGAATTATATATTATACATTGAATGCATGATATAGAGGAATGTGAACATATATTATCAGATAACTAGTTATCAGTGTGTATTTTTAGTGAATATTTCGGCCACTAATGAGAAAAGCAAAATAGTGGAATATATCAAAATCTTGTACAGAATAGGACAACCTCAGGTGAGATTCATCTTAATGATTCTTACTTATACTATTATAAGTACATATTTAATTTCAGTATTTGTTTGACATGCAACAGTACAATGAGAAAACAGTATGAAAGGCATTTTTTTTTTCATATTTCCATTTTTAATTTCTGCAAGTCTCAAAATCCCAAGAACAACTATTCATACTTTTGATAGGAATACAGCTACACTGCAAAAATATTTTCATGATTTGTTATCACAACATTTTTTCTTAAAATGTTAATTAATGTGGTTCAGATAACACAATATTGTGAGTTTCTGTTGATTAAACCAATCGCCTTCATTGTATTAACTAAATTTTTTAATTTCAATGAACTCAAAATTTGAAGGCAACAAGGTAACTTACTTTTCTAAGTTAAACCAACAATTCTTTTTTCACAGTGTATGACCAACATAAACAGAATTTAAAAAAAAGTCCTTTAGTGGAGACAAATAATTGTATACAAAAAGTATATCTCAAACCAACCTTTATGTGTAAATTCATTCAAGCGGCTCAGAACAGAGGTATTATCAAAATATCAACAAAACTGTACAGGAGGGAAAATACTGTTGTTCTCTGCATCTGAAGGCTTCACTTCCACATTCAAACGACTCAAATGTTTGGCATAGACAAGTCTAATACCAAGTTATTCACATTATTTCATCTTCTCCTAATGTCTTTGCTTTGGTTAAGCAGTGAGTTTAAGGGAGTTCTGCGGAGTGAGCCAGTTGATTTGACCTTTTTCTCAATTTGGAGACTTTAAATCCCTGCAAAATAGAAATTAGATCACATGAAACAATAAGTCTGTGCATATAACTTGTGGTGAACATAGATATGCTAGTGCATTAAGTTAATTTCCAACATACTATGGGTTCATTTTAAGCAAGCAATACAGTAATTTTTAAACATTAGTTAAGTTGAGGTAAAACTGCCCAGCATGTTGGGCAAACATTTAACCCAATTGCTGGGTTTGTCCATTTTCATCCACGTTTGTCCACATAAAGCACCCACTCACCTGGTTCTAATGGTTTACTTCATCTTCTTTCTGTTCCTCTTCTTTCTCATCTGTTGTTTCAGGTTCAGCCTGTGGTTTTCCGTGAGTTTCTGTGACTGGCTCTTCGTGTGTTTCTTCTGTACTGTTAGCCAGCTGTGGTTCCTCACTTTTCTCTTCCTTTAGCTCTTGTTCTGTCTTCTCTTCTTCTTGTTCTGTCTTCTCTTCTTCTTGTTCTGTCTTCTTTTCTTCTTTTTCTGTCTTCTCTTCTTCTTGTTCTGTCTTCTCTTCTGCCTCTTTCTTTTCTGAAGTCACAGTCTCCACTTTTTCCACTGGTTCCGCCTTCTCTGAATCTGTCGATTTGGTTTCCTGCTCAATCTGTTCTTTAGAGGGGAGAGATTCTGTGTCTAGTGACGTCTTCCGTTCTTCAAACACATCTCCTTCGTGCCCATTTGGAGTTGTGTGTTCAAGGGTGTCTGTTTTATCCACATCTTCATCCGCACTAGACTTCCTGTGTCGGCGAGACGGTGGGCGCCGCTTAATGGAATGTCGAGCTCTACCCTGCGCAGATTCAAAAAACACATTTGAATTAAAATACTGCACTGGTTTCATTGGTTTTATCAAGTGTGCGCACACGTCCTGAAAAGTGAAGCCAAAGCATTTCGATCGCCCCCTGGTGGCTGGCTGCAGTATAGGTCATAAACCCGCCCTCTCCATGTAATCGAATGGGACGCGAGCCAAACTAAAAACTCCAATTAGACTTTTTTTTTTCCAAAGAAAGTTTCTGTCATTTTAGTTACTGTAAAAAATTATTTTCATGATTTGTTATCTTTTGTCAAATCAACGTATATATTATTAATGTGGTTCAGATAACATAATATTTTGAGTTTCTATTGATTAAACCAATCACCTTCATTAATTTCAAAGAACTCAATTTTAAGGCAACCAGGTAACTTACTTTTTTAAGTTTAACCAACAATTATTTTTAAAAGTGTAGTTCTTATCATGAAGACATATGTTCAAGTGTTTGGTTTTCCAATAAGTTTGTTTTTAATTATCTATTTGATGCTATAGCTGCGTCTCATTTCGGAGGTTGCATCCTCCGGAGGTCCCATTTGTCGGCCGCGTCCGTCATCGAGGCGGTCTCATTTAAGAAAAGTTACAGTTAGATTGCAAAGTAAGAAAGAAATTACAGTATTTTACACCTCACAAGGAAAAAAACTCATTAAAGTGTTGTGTAACGTCATGATCGACAGCTGTGCTTGTGATTAAGTCTGTGGGAGATCACTATTGTGCAGACTCTGGCTCCAAATAATTGGCAACAACCCCTTCTGGGGTTTTTTTTACTGTCTATGGTTTTAATTCATTGACATATGAAATGATATAAAGCCTCAAACCTTGATGATGCTTTTGAGAACAGCTCCTTCCGAGGGATTCTCAAAGCTGGCAGGAGTTTCCTCCTGTTTGGGCGTGACAGTTATAGGAGGACTAGAGGGGCTGCTGGGAGAGCCGGGGGAGAAGGATGGTACCGGTATCTTCAACACCCCTGGGCTCTTTGGGAAGGGCAGTGGCCCAGTGGGAGAAAGCGCAAGGTTGGCCTGTGTGAAATGAGATGGGAAATTACTTCCGATCTGGCTCTTCAAAAGCAATACTGACCTCTGTCCACTAGAGGGAAACACTGCTACATAAAACACTGATGTATAAGATTAACAACAAACCTGCAGTTTCTCAATAAGGGCAGAGTTTCTGTTCTTCCTGGGTGATGCTGTTTCAGCTCCTTTCTGAATGGATAAAAAAAAGAGTTACATGAATTTAAAAACTTTTCAGGATCAGTACTGATGGTTTATGTTAGGACTGGATATAATGAAATAGCTTTGAAACGCTCCATCATTGTCACAAAACATAATAGTTATAAACAAAAATGTTATATGCATTTAACTAAGGATAATATTTTAATGAATATAAATTAATTAATTCAAATAACTCCTCTCACCTCATCTTGGCCTTGACCAGCATCATTACTAGCAGGAAGCGGGAGCGTGCGTGGGGGTCTCCTTCTCACAGGCTTGTTCTGGAACAAATGAAGAGCTCAGATCCACATGCTTAAACATGTACGACCACACTGCATACCTTACCACCAAAATACTTCCACAGAATTCTAGTTATCAATAATGTAAGTTTACACCTTATTTTACCCTTTAGACAATCTGTTGACTATAAGTAACACTGCACTACATGTCAACTAACTATCATTACAGTATTAGAGTATTAGTAGGTTAGTAGAATAAGTTGACATGTAGTTACAAAGATATTATAGTCAGTAGAATGTCTGTTGGGGACCAACAAAATAAAGCGTTAGCAGATATTAAGCAGACATACAGTCTACTAATACTCTACTAATAAGAGTTAAATAAAAAATATAAATACAAATACAAAAATAAATACATAAATAGAAGTGAATTAATTTTTTTAAAATAGTTCTATATTGTAAAAACTAAATATACATACAAATGAAAAAAAAAAAATTAATTAAAAAAAATCAAAAACTACATAGAAATGAAGAAATAAAATTATTTAAAATATTTAATATTAAAAAAAAAATAAAATAAAATAAAATGCATATTTTAAAATAAAATAAATAAAAACAAATGAAAATAAATTAATTTAAAAAATACATATGAACAATTAAAGAAATAAAATTTTTAAACAAAATAAAAAAGAAATATACAAATATTTTAAACGACTATATCTAAAAAATTAAATAAAAATTAAACATGACTAGATAAAACATTATAGAGAAATAACATGTTTGATGATATACTCAAATGTGGTTGAAACAGGTTCTGTGACAAAAAAAAAATAAAAACAGAAAAAAACACTATTATATATAGTATTTGATAGTTTAGAATGAGGAAATGTTTGAGAAATGTTACCAAATTGAGCAACAGCGCTTTAAAGGGGAAAAAGCAGGAAGATAGCGGTAAAAGCAAGATAACCCATCTGTCATCTGCACAGGCATGCAGCGTTGTATTTCTGCATTGCATAACGATCTATCTTATTAATATCTGTGCTTAAGTACGCCTTGCTTCGGTGTCTGTTTCCTAAGTGATAGAGTGACACTTTGTCAAGCAGTACATTAGGGTTTACAAAACAAGTCTTAACATTAAAGCCTTAAGACATAACAAGACATAAGGAAAAATATCTGGGTGGCACGAATCCAAAAATACATTGTGGAATTGTTCCAAAGAATGAAAGGGAAATTTGTTTCCTTGTCTAAAATACAGGGGACAGAGGAAGAACTAACCTAGAAAATCTCTGAGATTTTCCCCTGTATTTCCATTTAAATGTACAAATAGGGTATCAGGTAACAAGTCTACAAAATCATACAGTCTTGTCTTCAGTACATAAGTACTGTTATGCTAACTTGAAGTATAGAGATCTTAATATAAGTACCTATTCTTTTGCTTTGAATAATTAACCTCACATATTTTAATGTTAATGTCATTTATATTATCATTTGTGGGTTTTGTTTCTTCTGATTTCGTCTTTTGGAAAGATTGATTCGCGTCTTCTCTTATCTTTTTGTCAACACTAAGGGTTAACTGTTTTTTAAGGAAATTTCAAAGTAGGAAAAAGCAGGAAAACTGAAGACAAAATGAAACTAAGCAATAGCAGAAAAAAAATAGATGACTTAAAGTCCAGAAAAAGGGGATGAGACACATTAGGAATTTGAAGTGCGAAAGCTGAGAGGATGTGATCATACAATATGAAACCTCACCACTTCAGCATCTGTAGTATGGGGTATTGGACAATTGAATTTTCCAGCTAGTTCAGCCACAGAGCGCTTTTTAACAACAGTATGCTCCTGAAATGCAAAAATGTTAGTGTATGAATGAGAATGTCCCCTTCGTTTTGATTTATTATCTGTAAAATTGAACCATGTCATTACAATCCATGGCAAAGCACTTCAAAATGAATGTATTTAGTTGTGAAAGCTCCGCCCACTTTTATATCTAAAACAAATTGTCTTAACGTGTAGGAGAACACACAATATTGCAAAGTCCAAAGCAACACCTCCAATTTGAGGATGTTTGTCCAGCTTTTACTTTTCAATTTTCTAGTAAAGATTTCTAATTACACGTTCTGTAATACTGACTTTCACAGAGAAGCCTGAGAAAATTCTTGTTTTTCACCACAGGAAACCACGAGAGTCGTGAGCACTCAGAGCGAAGTGATGAAAAGGGTGTATTTTAAAAGAAATCGTTGAGAAAGAGCTTTCTGAGCTATGCAACTATCCTCAGGGGGGGACACAGGCTCGGTCGGGTATGACTTCAGCCCTGTGTTATCATCCCCGTCTTAGGCTCTTCTATCCACAGGCTTCCATCTACGACCATTAGCACTCTCACTATCAGTGAAGGGAAACTAGCTTGCCTTGTCGAGAGTGATAGCAGAATATGTGGTATTTTTGGTGTGAGGCAATGTCTATGGACTCAGACAACTGTTTGCCATCAAGGCGTTCAGTCACTGAGCTTTGTGGGAACCCACCATAAGCTGCATGCAGTCTATACCTTACAGGATGTTGGTTATACAATGATGTGGCAACTTAGGCTGAGCTGATACATATAAGAAAAGTCAAAAACAGGAAGGGTGCTTAAGCAGGCCAAGAGCTTAAAATCAGAAGTGTCATTTCCATTTGAACTATTTTTGAGTTTGAGTTGAATGCAACTTTTATACCACACTCACAACGGTGTTGTTTTAATATATTTCTCTTAATATGCAAGTATATCAGGTTGGGATTTGAACCAGAATCTTTACTACTATACTAAAACATGTCAAACTTATACAAAGAAAATATATTTGGAAATGTAGTGATTCTTTTTGGAAATGTAGTGATTCTTTTTGAAGAAAGTAGCAATTCTTTTTTGGGAAAAGTACACTCTAAAAAATGCTGGGTTAAAAACAACCCAAGTTGGGTTGAAAATGGACAAACCCAGCAATTGGGTTGTTTTAACCCAGAGGTAGGGTTAAATGTTTGCCCAACCTGCTGGGTAGTTTTATTTAACTCAACTATTGTTTAAAAATTACTGTATTGCTTAATTAAAATTAACCCAAAGTATGTTGGAAATGAACATTTATTAATGTTCAATGAATAATTATTAAACAATAAACATTTATTAAATTGCTTATTAATAAATTTATATTAATAAACTATTAAACTATTAAATTTATATTAATAAAATATTAAAGCTTATTAATAAACATTCACCTTTTGTCTATTATTGTTGCCTCTAATTGCATATGGTTTTTAATTTCCCAACTATTTTGGGTTCATTTTAAGCTAGCCATATAGCAATTTTTAAACAATAGTTGGTTTAAATAAAACTACCCAGCAGGTTGGGCAAACATTTAACCCAACCGCTGGGTTTGTCCATTTTCAACCCAACTTGGGTTGTTTTTAACCCACCATTTTTTAGAGTGTAGCGATTCTCTTTTTGAAAATATAGTGATTCTTTTTGGAAATGTAGCGATTCTTTTTTAAGAAAGTAGCGATTCTAATTTGGGAAAGTAGTGAATCTTTTTGAAAAATGTAGCGATTCTTTTTTAAGAAAGTAGCGATTCTTATTTGGGAAAGTAGTGAATCTTTTTGAAAAATGTAGCGATTCTTTTTGGAAATGTAGCAATTCTTTTTTAAGAAAGTAGCGATTCTTATTTGGGAAAGTAGTGAATCTTTCTGAAAAATGTAGCGATTCTTTTTGAGTAAAGTAGTGATTCTTTTTGGAAATGTAGTGATTCTTTTTGGAAACGTAGCGATTCTTTTTAAGAAAGTAGTGATTCTTTTTTGGGAAGAGTAGCGATTCTTTTTGGAAATGTAGTGATTCTTTTTGGAAATGTAACAATTCTTTTTTAAGAAAGTAGTAATTCTTATTTGGGAAAGTAGTGAATCTTTTTGAAAAATGTAGCGATTCTTTTTGAGGAAAGTAGCGATTATTTTTGGAAATGTAGTGATTCTTTTTGGAAATGTAACAATTCTTTTTTAAGAAAGTAGTCATTCTTATTTGGGAAAGTAGTGAATCTTTTTGAAAAATGTAGCGATTCTTTTTGAGGAAAGTAGCGATTCTTTTCGAAAAATATAACAATTCTTTTTGATTATAAAATAATACACAGCTGTCAAAATCTGTGAACCTGGACTCGAACCTAGGATTCTTTGTATGCAACTGCACCAGAGGTCAGCACACTGTCCACAAAGTCATCGGGAAGTGTGAGAATGAGCCAATCAGATAAATATTAGAAACTCATGGGGACAGAATTCGACGGCAAATATAATCCCCCCCCAGCATCTGTTTAAATGTTCAATTGTTGCCTTTTTAGAATCTCATGGGGGTCGAAGCTGAACCAGAATCTTTACTATTATACTAAAACATGTCAAACTTATACAAAGAAAAACTTTTATGATATTTTTATGATATATATTTTGCACTGAACGTACCAAACAACCCCCCCCCCCAAAAAAAAAAAAAACATGCTATCTTGTTAATTTAAATGCACTTGTTGTATGTGTGTGCATTCATATGTATTTTTACTAGCTAAGAACTCACAAAGAGCTTACAAAATTTGAGTCGAAACAGCCCTAGGAATTCCTCCGTTGCACACAAACAAAGATCTGCTGCAAGGAGACACAGTTTTAACGCCTGTACCGAACTGTAATGGGCAACAACGCGACTATGACGAGAGGAACCAGGTATGCTTGAACATTCTGTCTTTTTAGGGTCACATCTTGTGACATCATGTCCTGTTTTGGTTCGTTTAGATGTCTTTGATCCGTGTTGGGTTTATATTTCAGTTGAGTTTTTTTGGATTGAGATCCCCTGAAAAAGTGGAGCTTAGTTTGCTTGTTTGGTGCATACCAGGTTTGGTTTGGTAAGAACACCAGGGTTCGTTTTAATCGAACTAAACCTGCCAAGTGTAAACACACCCTAAGTGAGCCTGGTAGCCCTTATAAAATCAAAATAGGTACATGACGCCCCTGCTTAAAATGGCCGAATAAGACACCTGGCAACTTGAGGCGTTTAGAAGGGCCTCTTTTCCCCAATCTCTTTCTGCCTGTGCTTCTCTCAGTCATGCCTGTGTCTGCTGCCCATGTGTTCCAGCTCCACTAGATCCAGTCCTCTTTAAGATAAAAGCATTCCATCTCATCATGACATCATTTGCCCTATTTAGTGCCCAAGATGGAGAGAAAAAAAAGCTTATTCTGTGAAAATTCTTGTTGCTATTTTAAATCTAGGCATGTTTAGGATTCACTGATGTATCAGTGCATCCCTCAAACTTTGATATAGTTTTTTTCCCCCAGCATTCTGTTGCAGGAAAACTAAATATTACTTGTAAGTAAAACAGATACAAGCATTTATTTTGCCACGCAGTTCACTGCAGAACCCAGCCTGAGAAAGTGTTCTCCAGTGTGACCCCCAAGAAACATTCACTGAAATTCTTAGTGTCACTGACAAATTAACAATTTTATGCTAACTGCCAAAAACAACATGGCAAGATGATGAGGACCTGCCCCAGAGACCGAACCGCTCTCAGAGAGAAGCTCCCATGCCTGAAATGCACCGTAAGAGCATGCATGCTATTTTAAACAACAAACTGATAAAACACTGATTTCTTGATCCAGCTCCCCTCTACAATCACTTATTCGAAGATTCAGCAAGTAAAAGTGATATTACAGTAGATATTATGCAAATACATACATAATCTGCCATTGTTAGCATGTATTTCTGCTCTACTCTGTGGGAATATTTTAGAGAGGAAGAACTTAAAACATGAAAATAAATCACAAATGGTGTGGTCTTTACTTTTGAACAGCTTAATGCATGCGGCGTGCATCTTACATGTTATGTACAGGGCGTTGAGCTTATTACTACTCATTTAAGGCAGGGTGCGGGCAGCTTTTTCCCTTGAGACCCAGTGGGTGGTGAGATTTACAGCATATGTGTGTCTGAATCTGTGCCCCACAGCTGTGCCACATTTAACACACACACCTGCAAAGACGACCCCTGAACATGTCATCACTGTTGCAATCGTCACTCATAGTTTCTCCAACACATTTTCTACCTTAATAAACATTGTGTAAGCAACAAAAACCTTCCTTTACAACAGTTGGCAGTAGTCAAATGACACACAGCAAGTAAACAATGCAACAAACAGCACAAATGTAATCAATTCAGCCTATGTTTATCTCTGAAACAGAGGCATGCTCGTGATGACACGCTCGTTTTTACCATACTGCAGTGCTGAAGCAGGAATCAGCTCATTAAACATGAGGCCATCATGAGTGTGGGAGCAATTATGTGTAAAAAAACATCTAAGTAAAAGGGACTCTGGGGTATTTTGTCTGCGTTTCCTCTTCAACTGTTTCAGCCACACTGTGAAAGGGAGTAAAAAAAATTGGATGAGAAAATAAGAGCATTCTCTCTCTCCATTGACAGGCGATGCAACTACCACTTAAGCCCCAGAAAGAAAATAAAGACATCGTAAAAGTAATCCATGTGACTCCAGTGGTTTCTGAAGCCTCAATTTTATGAAGCAAAAACAAAAAAAACAAAACATAATTTACCACTTTATTTACAAAATATTAATCTCCAACGCGCATTCTCGTGAACACATGAGAGTTTTGGAACGACGTGAGGGTAATTAATGACATGAATTTTTTTCATTTTTGGGTGACCTAACCCTTTAAAAATCCCCAAACATTTAAACATTAGTGAGCCTATGATGTAACCTGGTTTTTATAAATACTATACTAATATAACCACACATACATTTGATTATTATAAGTATTGTTTTGCATCTATGTGGTGTTTCATCTGCCTTTGACCCGGAAACTATGGTCTGAAACATTAACTTCATTAGACTTAAAAACCCCAAAAGCAAACTCAAACACCCTCCACATTTTAAAAGTCTACCAGTACACACAACGCTGATTGTAACCCAGGCAGTGGAAAACAGAATCTTATTAGTGTCTCACAAAGAATCTGTTGTATGTCAGAGTTGAAGAACATGAGGAAGCAGCGATGATTCAATTTACACTGAAACATGTTCCCTATTGAGAGAGGATCCACAGGAAGGAAAAGACAAGAGCCTTTCTATCTTAGGCCCAAAACATGCTCTACAGAATGCCATGATCACAGATGTTTTACCTGCATAAACTGCTTTTCAAAACATGTCAGAATGCAAGAAAGAACTATCCCTTTCATAAAACAAAGTAAAAATAAATAAAATACAAATTGCAAAAATCTATGATGTCGAAATATTTACAATTTATTTTATTTTCATTACCACTTTTAAATGGCAGTAGAACATAGAAATAGAAAATCCTCAATAGAAAAAGATCCTCCAGCTGGGGATGGCTGGGTCATGCTAACTAGCCTACCTTGACCTCTTTGGTTAAAGTTAAGCTAAAATGTCTATATTTGTACAACTAGCTCCCTGAGTAATAACACTTTAAATGTCACTGACATTTGAGGATTATTACCGCCACAGTAATGCATTTTATGTATAAAAAAACAACAACACACATTTATGTGTAGAGTAGCTATGTTTAAGGCCTAAAGGCCTGTTCACACCGGGACGAATATCGCGCGCGATTTTCGCCGGTTTTTAACGCGGCGCGTCAAACCAACAACACGTTTTTTTCACAAAAAACGAACCCGAGGCGTTTTTTAAAAAATGACGCTTTTACGCCTCGCGTTTTTCGCGTCGGTGTGCACACTCACATGGTTTTTTAAAAAACGCCTCGGGTTCGTTTTTTTGGTTTGACGCGCCGCGTTAAAAACTGGCCGACCAATGAGATTGGTGCTTTTGTTCACGTGCCTGGAGCTGCTGAAGTTACAGTAAAACACGACTTGGTGGCGCTCAAGCACAAAACGGTCTTGCCGAGCACACAAGACGACGAAGAGAAAGTAAGTAGACGAGGAAGACCCCTACAAACTATCCCTGCGTCTCAAACAGCTCCCTAGCTTCCTAGTAGGGATGGGTAAATGAAGCCTCATGAAGCACTGAGGCTTTCCCCTGACTGTTTCGGGAAAAGATTCAAAGCTTCAAGAGTGTCGGGAACAGCGCCATCTGGTGCTTATTTAAAACATAGCAGCCAGAAGCTTTTGGAAGAAGCTCTGTCAGATGACGTAACCACCACACGCTCCACAGTTTCAATGTTGTGTACAAATAAAATCCTTACACGTGTGTGTTTCATTTGTCCATTAAATAAATTAATTTACCCTTTAAAGTGTGACAATAAAATATAATATGACCTTACATGATTTAATATGATGTAATGTACTATTTATCTCTACACGCAGTCACTAGTGAAAAAGGACATTGTGTGATAGGATCATCTGTTTTTAAATGTGCTTATGACACTTTGATAGTGCTTGTGTAACTGTAGGAAAGGCAGAAAGGGGATAAAATTGACTGAGCCAGACTGAGCCAACGAGGACTCGTTAAGTAAGATCTGGGGTTCGAACCTTCTGACACGCAAAGCGAAACGCGCACGTGATTGGATAGAAAGTGAGGCTTCATTTGTCATCGATCACGTGACCAATACACACCCCGATACGGGGCTTCGCTAGAAATTGTGTCGCATGCGCGATACGCACATCGAAGCCTCAGTGTCATACGTAACATCACTACTTCCTAGGTCGTGTATCAGTAACGTTATACCATTTACCGGTAAATGAATGTGGCCGACTCCCTGATCAGTGCCCTGACTAGTGAATTAGGGAGCTGATTGAGACGCACGCTATGGGTGCTCTGCCAGTTCTTGGCTAGATGTGTATTATTTCTGTATTTTTTCTGTTTTTTTTTTCTTTTACATTCAAGAAATATAGTTGAGAATGTCTATTTCATAAATGTTTATTTGCACTACTGTTTCTGACTACCATCTCTCACATATGCCATTTAATATCTGCATTTTTATCTTCTTTAACTTTACTAATATCATATGTTTATTTGCACTACTGTTTCTGACTACCATCTCTCATATATATATGCCATTTAATATCTGCATTTGTATCTTCTTTAACTTTATTAATATCATAAATATGTTTATTTGCACTACCATTAAGCACAAGGGCCACATACTGTCAGGGAGTGAATTTGCACGTTCACTCTGTGCATCGCCAGTGAAAATTGCTTGGGTGTGAACACAAAAAACGTCTCGAAAAACGCTGGCGATAAACGCGTGCGATATTCGTCCCGGTGTGTACAGGCCTTAAGTCACCATTTCTTTACAAAATGCAACAGAGATCAAGAACGATCGCTTTCTTCTAGAGTGATCTCTAGCCAAAAGTTCCCCAGTACTATGACTTCATGTTCTGGCTCAGAATAGCTGGAGTGGAAGGTGTGTTGGAAAAGTCGAGCTTTCGCGAAACACTCTGGTGTGAGTCAGTGAGTTATGATGATGGGCTCCACCTCACACCCATATCCCATCAGGGTCCAGGTCTTGAATCAATCACACAGTGTTCCAGGAATATGTAATGACTCCATCTACAGCGGCACCAACATCCACATCCTGTGACAGGACAACCTGCCTCCACTTGCTGACATCTATAAGGTATGCTTAGCTGGAATGGCCATTACAGTGACACCACTATGAACCAAACAACACTTTTATGAAACATGCAATTGAAAAGAAATGGTCATCGTGTCCTTACGACAGCTGCACGGAGCATTTACATCATTTGCTAATACTCCAAATGAAGTCATGTCCCTGAATTTTGAAGGGTGGCTGGGACAAGTTCACACCCATCTGCTTTCACAGTCCCCAAGCACAAAGTTCAGTAAGTTCTTTATGAGGTAATGAATGATCATTTTCCTTAAAGGATTAGTTCACTTTAAAATGAAAATTAGCCCAAGCTTTACTCACACTAAAGCCATACTAGGTGTATATGACTTTCTTCTTTCTGATGAACACAATCGGAGTTATATTAATAAATATCCTGACGCATCCAAGCTTTATAATGGCTCCGGGGGTGGGGGGTTAATAAAGGCCTTCTGAAGTGAAGCGATGCGTTTGTGTAAGAAAAATATCAATTTTTAACAAGTTATAAAGTAAAATATCTAGCTTCTGCCAGACCGCCTTCTGTATTCAACTTTTGAACTGCAAGATTCTAACGCAACGGCCTACGCCTTCCGCTTTAAATAATGCGACGTCAGTTACGCTTTCTTCGTAAGTTGAATACGGAAGGCAATCCGGCAGAAGCTAGATATTTTAGATACTTTATAACTTGTTTAATATGAATATTTTTCTTACACAAATGCATCACTTCACTTCAGAAGGCCTTTATTAACCCCCCGGAGCCGTGTGGAGTACATTTATGATGGATAGATGTACTTTCTTGAGCTTCATTTCCCGTTCACTGCCATTATAAAGCTTGGATGCATCAGGATATTTATTAATATAACTCAGATTGAGTTCATCAGAAAGAAGAAAGTCATATACACCTGGCTTGAGGGTGAGTAAAGCTTGGGGTAATTTTCATTTTAAAGTGAACTAATCCTTTAACACTCTTCAGTACAAATAACAAACAAAATATACAAGTCTTTTGAGGAGGACGCTTGTTGTAGTCAGTTAATGTCATGTTGCAATAACATTTCCTTTCTCCAAATCTCTGTGTCATCTACTATGAGTAAACCGTATGGTTGCGTACAGCTCAGATAAGAGAGGGCCGTCGCCCTAACAGCTGCCGAGGTGGGACTGACACTGGCCCGCATGCTCACATAGCTGACATTCAGGAGATAATCAACTTAAATATTTAGAAGTCCACGCGGTACAGTGCTCTGACAGTCAATATGACAGAGAAATGAAATCAATCTAGACTTCACAACTCCTAGCAGCCGTTAGCCGAGAATCATTCTTTGATGGCAGGAATTAAATCATCTTTAAATGTGGCTTAGATCAGATTGTATTCACAGAGAATGGTTTCTCTGGCTTAAAGTATGCAAAAGTTTACTACCATAATAAAACAAGATGAGAAGCCTATTTATTTTGTAATATATTACTTTTTTCACACATTATCTCAATGTTTGTGCAATTTGCCACTGCATATCTGAGTAAACACACAGTTCTCCTGACCACAAAATCTTCTCCCAAACCAGACAATAAAACCACATGTAATTTTGTGTGTTATAGTTCTCAAGAGGCACCAGCAGCACATTAAATTTAGTTTTAATAATTATGCTATAATATTGTCTCCATGATCTGCTAACATGATAAAGCACCAATTACAGCATGCTATATTGATGAATTACATTTAACCCAATAAGTCGGAGATGTTTCCAGTTGAAGACTCATTTGCATGAACATAAAAGTTGCAAAAGAACTGTATATAGGCACCTTTTCGCATGAAGATGAATTAAGTATCAATATCCAAATATTTTGATTAAAATTTAACAGTGTATCTTAGAAATATAATAAATAAAGGCCTTCTGAAGTGAAGTGTAAGAAAAATATCCATATTTAACAAGTTATGAAGTAAAATATCCAGTTTCTGGCAGACTGCCTTCCATATTCAAGTTACGAAGAAAGCGTAAACTGGCGTTGTGTCAGTTACACTTTTTCTGTAAGTTGAATAGGGAAGGCGTAGGACGTAGCGTAAGCTTCTTGAACTGCAAGAGTTTTACATTTTCTTTGTACGTTGAATACGGAAGGCAGTCTGGCAGAAGCTAGATATTTTACTTCATAACTTGTTAAATATAGTTTTTTTTTTTTTTTTTTTTTTTTTACACAAACGCATCGCTTCACTTCAGAAGGCCTTTATTTACCCCCTGGAGTCATGTGGTGTACATGTTTATGATGGATGGATGTGGATGGAAGCGCTTTCTTCACTCACTGCCATTATAAAGATTGGGCGTGTCAGGATATTTATTAATACAACTCCGATTGTGTTCATCAGAAAGAAGAAAGTCATATACACCTAGGATGGCTTGAGGGTGAGTAAAGCTTGGGCTAATTTTGGAAAGTAGCTAAAGCCTGCTCAAAAAGCTAAATGTTGCTAGATGACGTAATGCGGCAACTGTCTGCAATTTACATCAGTTTTCTATCCTAATTCTTTCTCAAATACTGTGTATTTTAATAAAATATATAGCCAAATGTCCAATGAACTGCTCTCATTTACATACTTTGTCAGACAACAAGGAGTGTAACTGTTGAAAAGTTGCTAAATTGGACACAGCAAGTGTTGGTTAGACCCTTCAGCCACTTTCAATTAATCACAAACTACATGTGAAATCAGTGGTCAAAAAACCCTCCAATCTGCATGCACAAGCATATATGTGCAGACAAACACAAGCACGTGGGTCCACCATCCAAACCCGCCATTTTAATCTGTCATACGGATGAGGTTACACCACTTCCTGTGTCAGTTAGCTTGCTGCCATTCCAGCCATACTTTCTAACTTGAGACATGTAAAGGAGGCAGTGTCAAGGCAATAGGATTCATTGGTCAAAACACAATTCATAAAGTCACTGAGACCCACACATCAATAAAACTGATACTGATGAGCATCTGCAGCCTTTGCAAACAATTATGTAATTATGATTGATCAAGGTTTGGGGTGACAAATCTGAATGACATAGCCACAGCTATGCTGTATTATTCATCTTTCACCCACTGACTCTAAACACACATATAACTCAGACAAATACATGCTGAGAGTATGTGGAATGTAAACCATTTATTATCTCTAAACCAAGACAGCATGCTTTGAGATTACAGAAATTTTAAAGCATAATTAATTTGTCTGTAGTTGAAACATTATGCATTTAAAATAAAAACTGCACTAAGCAATAACTTATTTTTAACCCTAACATACTGAGTTAAATTTAAAAAACTACATAATGTAATATATAAATGTGTACAGTGGGTTTAAAACGTAAAGTTTTATGATTCAATATAATACATATGGTAGTTGATGCAGATTTAGTGCTTGCTGTCATTAAAGCAAATGAACAAACCAATATTAAGGCATTTTATATGCATTGCTAATATTTTAAATATTTACTCACATTTTTTTTTAGATCATTTGTAATGAAAATGTATTTAATTCTAAAAATGCAAAACACAAGCTTTGAAGAACCCCACTGTATAATCAAGACGGAATACTGCATAATGTAGTTATATCTATGACATCTATGTGGTATATAAATATATAAAATGATGCTTTGACGTCTTGAATCATCTCTTTGCATCTCATGGAATGAAATGCAACAGAACAAGTTTTTGTTTACTCTGCAGTAGACAACGTGTGATGAGCAAGGAAATAAAGTTCGAAGAAAAAACAATCGCAGCAACAAACTGTGTGAAATGAAAGCACAGTAAATTATTTCATACCTCCATCTTCCAGCGCTGTTGGCGTATTCTCAACTTATTGTCGCTGTTTTTGGTTTGACACTTGCTGAAGTAACGCGCGCTCTCTCTCCTCACATGAGCGCAAAGTGTGCACGCGCTCTCTCAGAAGTCAAGAGGGTGGTCTTTAGTTATATTTAGGTCTGACTCTTACAACATTTCCATGCTCAAAAGATTGAGCCATGCGCAGCTAGAAGACCTGTTGCAGAGAACTGGCCTGTAGTTTCTTATTTTTTCCCAGATTACAGAAACTACTTATGAAATATCTGTGCTGTAAGTGATGCCGTTAATACCAAGGTGCAGTTGTTCTTGTTTTGCAAAACGTTTTACACATAAAAACCAACACTTGATAAATATGATTTAAAAAACGATGTTTATGTATTGAAGACTCCAGACATCAATCTTATAGAAAAAGCTGTTTTATTTTACAGTGAGCAGGTCGCCCCCTCATGGGCGCAGCCATATTTGTTTCAGTGTTTAATATTCACATGATATTACAGTTTCTTAAATCAATGTTTAATTGGACTGAACAAATGTTTCAGAATATAAAAGTATTAGCCCTTTTAAAATCTCAGAAGACCCTTTTGACTAAAAACCAAGTGCCAATATATACAGTTTGCGTATATAATTGCAAAAATATCTAGTAGCTACACCAAAATGCTATCTGTAGCTAACAGGACTTTGAGGCACTGTGAAGACGTTTCTTATGCAGGTTGCATGTAACATAATGGGAGGGGTTTCATTATGAGAACATTAGTTCAGTGACAATATTTCCATTTATGGATGAAATGAAAGAGGAAGCAGTATTTTTTTTGACTGACTAAACTCTATGCTGATATATAAACAAAACAATCATTATGGAAACGGTTTCCATGCCACTTTTTATACAGGCCTATATTGCCTCTCTAAGGATTGCATCTTTAATTTTTTTTTTTTTTTTACTGCAATCTACATAGATTTCTAATGAACTCACTGTGAACATGATAACATGAACTGTGCATGTGCAGATGTGAAAAAGATATCAACTGACATCCCACCACACAGCTTCCTCGTGTGAATTCGATGACAAAAAGTGCTATCTACCACATAACTTTAAAAAGTGTGTCAGTAGCCTATGTAATCCTAAAAAGAGAAACGTGCGCAGTTTTAATGTGGCGACAACATGGAGAGCAGCGAGAAGCAGGTGTGTGCAGGAAGCCACATATTTGCTTGTAGCCTACTTAGGCTTCCTGATCACACAGACTTTAACATGGGACTGTGCAGATACGTGCCAAAGATGTACAGAGAGATATGAAACCTCAGTAAAGGACCAACACAATTTTAAGACTTTGAAAATAAATATTGAAAACATAAAATATGCTATAGTATGCACACTCCATATGGGTGTAACAGCTGCTGCCTAAATATTAGCGTGATTAACATTCAACACCATAATACTGAGGCGGCGTTCACGCTATCCGTGAAGTGCACTAAAAAAGTTGAGTCATTCATTTTCAGAAAGCTGTTTTTTTTTTTTTTTTTTTTTTATAGCAACAGCGAGGCTGGCAAGGCTAAAAAATTGAGCAAAGTTCAACTTAACGAAAATGAGCAGCGATGCAAAGAAAACAACTTTAAATAAATACATTTTCAAATAAAATGAAGGAATCTGGTTCAATACAAGTTAAGCTCAATCGACATCATTGGTGACATGTTGATTATCAGTGTTGGGGAAAGTTACTTTTAAATGTAATGCATTACTCCCTAAAAAGTAACTGCGTTACTTTGTGAAAAGAAATGCGTTACATTACTTTTGTGTTACTTTTTCTCACCTGGGCTGGGCTTGCTTGTTTGTTTTTTCTATTTTTAAAAAAAGTTCTATTTTTGGCAAATGTAAAGGCCCTTTCACACGAAAAGTGAAATGAATAAGCCTGGAAATGCATGTTTATGCCTGTACAGTAGAGGACGCAGCTCAAACAAACCTTTCAGCTGTGCTGCCATTCTGGATTAAAGAAAATAGGATACAGGAGAAGGAGGTTTAACACTTATTTCTAAAGTAAATCTAAAGTAATTTTTGCTTATTAGTATGCTTGAATTAGATCATTGAAGGTCAGCAGCAAAGACATTGGTTAATAAAGTGAGATTAAAAACAAAGTATTTGTGTATTTTAATATAGTTAATTATATTTCTATATTATTGCATTTCACAGTTCTTATTAATTTTGAGAAATACTGAACGTTTTCGTGCAAGTGAGATGAGTAAATATTCACATTTACTTTGTATGCAGAAAAGCCGCACGCCAACCGTAGCTTCAAATTAGGCAATATGGAGCCCAGTTATTTCATAACATCTCACAGAAACATTTCACACTTAATATTAAACAATATTACTGATCTGCATGCATTGACACCATTGTATTAGAACTGAACTGAGCTGGACGATAACTTCACTGTTTTCTCCAGATCTGAGATAAATGAACTAAATTAATAATTAATGATTTTTGCAATGGAAATGAGTCAATACTGAACTTGAGCTGGACAAAGACACAATTTTCTTCTAAATCTGCTATACAGCCAAAATTATGTTTCCTGCTATCACTGTAAAGCTGCTTTGAAACAATCTGCATTGTAAAAAGCATTATATAAATAAAGGTGACTTGAATTTAGTCTAGAACTACAATAACCATCATGTTTACACAGCGCACGCAACACCTCTGCACTTTCTCTAAACATGGGGACAGGAGAGCTGTCAGTCCATAAATGTGAAAAAGTAACTTAGATATTTTGTTGTAAACTGAAAAAGTAAAACATTACTTTACTAGTTACTTGAAAAAGTAATTTGATTATGTAACTCAAGTTACTTGTAATGCATTACCCCCAACACTGTTGATTATCACCCCAAATTTTTTTTTTATTATGGTTATGGTAAGGACAGTTAAGGTACGTTCAAGTTCTCCTCGAAATTCGTATTTGCGAGCAGACAAGTCGTAATTACAGAGCAATTGCTTTTTACATGACTTGAATGTACCATAGTAGTAGAAGTACATGGGGCCAATTTTTGGAGAATTTAAAGCTTTAAATTTTATAAAGCACTTTTATTCTTGTTAAAACCTATTTGAGCTGTCAGGTTGTTCCTGTAACTTTTATGGTCAATTTCTTGACCATAAATACAAGTCTTATCAATTCAATTCTTATCAAGTCTTATCAATTCAATTTATCTTTACGCAGAAAAGGTTAATAAGTATTTTTTACACACACTAAAATCATGTTCACATGCATGTTGTTTACATCCTGTGACTATACTACCAGAACAGTGAGAAACCTATTTTTTAACATTATAGTTAAATTAGCCTAATTAACTTCCATTGCCTCATTATAACCCAGAAGATTTGTCCCAAAGAAATGTCAAAATGTCAAATGAAGTCAAAATGAATTGATGTGGTAATCAAATTTAACTTGCAATGAACCCAGAATATTCCTATAAACACCGTCAGTTTAAATGCCCATAAAGGCCTGTCAGTCAAAACATGACCTTTTATACATCTATTTATGAAGTACCCAAAAGAATGAGGTACTTCTGGTCTCTTCTTTGTTATCTGTTTAGCCTCGTTTCATTTACTTCTGCAATATTTGTAACTCTTCCTGCTCTGGGTTTCTCCCTGCAGCAAAGGCGCTATTTTTTCTTCCTCCTGTCCATTTAGAGAAGAAAGATCTGGAATTTTCCCCAACGAAGAAGAAAAGAATAGGGTCCAGACAACTGTTAGCCGTGCACAAACAATGCGCTACGACGGCAGCCCTACGGACTACCAAAATAAAGTCACATGAGTCTCCGTATCCATTCATCTTGACTTGCTTCTCAGCTGATAAGAAGATCGTCCGCACTATGTGATAAGGTAAAAAGCACACCAGAAAGATCCCAAGGCTGATGATGACCAGAGCGCATGCCTTCTTCCTGCAAGGTCTGGTCCTACCGAGCGCAGGACTAGGTCTCAAAAGATTCTTTGCGACAAAAACAGAGCAGAAAAGGATGACCACCAAGGGCACTACAAAGCCCACTGGAAACGTAACGTTGTTGATAAGGAGCAACTGGTCCACGCTGTTCACTGCCAAATCCAAGCATCGAGAACTGTTCTTATCATCACTTTTCTTAGAGAACAACAGCGGACTGCAGGCTAAACCCATCAAGACCCAAATGAGCCCACACAAGATACCCGTGACGTAGTGGGTCTGTATGCGTATGTACAGGTACGGCCGCGCCAGTGCCAGGTAACGCAAGACATTCAGGGCAACTAGGAAATACACAGAGCTGTACATATTGAGATAAAACACGTACAAGATGAGTCGACAGGCGACTTGACCAAACAGCCATTGAGAGTTCAGCACATAGTAAGTGATCCTGAAGGGCAAAGAGCACACCAGCATCAGGTCTGACACCAACAGGTTCACCATTAACAGGCTGACTGGAGTTAAACTCTTCTGGGTCCTCCATTGGCTGAAGAAGACGCAGATAGATAAAGAGTGACCGGCAAGTCCCAGGACAAAAATGAATATGTACGCTGCAGGGTACACTAGGCGTTTGAAGTTATCGGTGTTATTGGAGATTAAACAGGAGACGTTTTCCCTGAAATCTGGAGAAGACGCATTCATGTCCTTCCCTGGAGAAAGATGACAAGGTTTGGATAAAAATTTAGTGACTTAAAACAAACAACAAAAACTATGTTTTTAAAGGAATATATCAACCAAAAAAAAAAAAAACAACAAAAAAAAACCCTCATGTCATTCCAAAAGGATCATATTTTGAAGAACTCTTTTGGTCCATACATTGAAAGTCAAAAACAACATTGGACCTCAATGACTGCAAGCAAGCCATTTTTGAGTGAACTATCCCTTTGGGAAGCTATGTATTACCTTGGCTTAGTATGATACTGTACACTCCAAAAATAAAGGTTATTTATTGGCATCTATGGTTCCAAGACATCCATGGAAACTTTCCATTGCATTCCATTCTTTATAGTGGAAAAAGGTTCTTCAGATTTTTCAAATATCCTTCACTAAGAAAAACCGTTCACTCAACGGTTAAGGAATCCAAAATGCTATTTTTACTGCATCACCACAAAAACTCCCTTCTGGAACCTTTATTTCTAAGAGTGCAAGTGCTTTGTATTCTTACTGTTAGTTTTACTGTATGTAGCATTTGCAATGCACATTTTCATTTTCTTCTATTTTCAAAAGCTGTATGACAAAACAGGCTCCATTAAATACCCAGTTAGTAACAAGCCTTTTAAAAAGAAATCCTAATATCAAATTACTTGTCAAACTTCGATATAGTAGTTTTAAACAGCAACAATTGTGATTTAAAGCAAGTTAAAGACACCCGTTTATTGCACAACTTTAAAAGCAAGACTTTACCTTTTCTGCAGTGTGAAGTGGTGAAATCAGGTCTTTCAAAAGCGCTCAGTTTCGTCACTAGCCAAGCCAGCACAGCATTGTCAGCTACTGGAGGAGGTATGAGGTACAAAACACAGTAGGCGGAGGATGTCCCAAGAACAACCTCCCCATCATCACTTTAATCAGTTCAAATGGACGGATTCATTTCCTTCTCTAAGAACAACAACAACCATACTATAACAGCACTTGTTCCATGCATTGTTTAGTACGGAAGTTCTTTCAAATTCTTTAGTTTCAAAGTGTTTTGAATAATATGTCTCGATATACACGAAAGGTATCTATGAAAAGGTCCAAAGTCCTAAGCTTATCCCTATTTGTAAAGTGACAAGGGCAATTTAGATGCAAAGCACTAAAACACTGGTTATTGTGCTTTGCACGCGTCAGCTTTAAACCACAACAGCTTATGAAGATGTGCATTTTTACCACCACCTTTATTCAGTTCCACTGGTACTATGTAATTTGAGCCACCCAATTGTGCTGCCCTAAATTTTCTCTTTGATCACAAGCACTTCTGATGAAGATGTACTGATAACCTTTTAAAAGAAGCCACTGCTGACAAAGCAGAGCCTTTGTGAATGAGCGTCTGTGACGACAGCGGTACATTAAAACCCATAAATTATGTGCTGGGGAAATTTAAATGAACTGCATTGAACGTACAAACATGTTCCAGTATTTGTGTCACGATCATACTGAAGAATTAAAACGAGTGACGCACCTATGAAATAAATTATTGGGAAGCAAGGGATGCAAAAATGATTTGAGAGTAAAAATAAAGTCTCTGCAAAGACATGATTCTCTGAACTTCAAACAAACAACACTAGCAAGACATTTATGAGCTTACCACTTCCTGACAAGCAGCATTCCAGTAGGGAATAAATCTGCCGACACTTGCCTAAACAGAGTTTGATTGATCATTTTAGCACCATGTGCTATGGCTACAGTCTCAGTTTGTGGCAACAAGAGACAGGCAAAGGTGCCACTGTCTTCTTTGAAAAAAAACAAACAAACAAACAAAAAAAACCCAGGACACTTAATTTTTCTTTAACAAGCAAGTCAGATGTTAAAACTTTTGAAGCATTACATAATTTTTCAAAAATAACATTTGAGGTTTAACATAATTTTTTGAATATTACTAACAAAAGCTGTAGTCTTACAATTCAACAGCAAAGGAAGAACATGAAAAGGTCAAACAGAGGACCGCACACACGCACATCCACTCACACAACAAATCACATCCTAAAAACCCAGTAATGTTTAAACAGCAACAAATTTAATTAAATTCATTAACTTATATCACTCAAAATAGGGAGTCCTCAAAGATATGCTTTGAGAGAGGCCACAAGCAGGGTTCACATCTGCAAAAGATGTGATGTCTTTACCTAAAACATGATTAAAGGAAACGCTGTTGTAAAATTTGATCTTAAACCCTATGTAAACCACCCTTTCCTGTACAGCAATGAGGAACAACAGGCAGCTCTAGAATTAATGAGGGGAATAAAAAAAACAACCAGAAAACAAAACAAAGCAATAAATTATCATCATGACACTAAACTCGCCATGTTTGTAGATGAATTGAGAGGTATGCTTCATGTTATTTCCTCTATCACAAATTCAACTACAAAATAAAGAATAAAACCTCCTTCATTGACACTCGCATGCTTAAAACAAACTAAAATTAAATAACTCAGGAAAAGGACCTGTGCTACTTTAGGAAATGCAGTGCATTACTTAATTACTAAAACAAGTAAAGAAGTCTAAAATGTAGTAACTTAAAACACCCAGGGACATCAGCCTTTCCTGTTTATGGTGGAGTGGTTTTCCTCAGGCAGTACAGAGAGGATTTATTCAGGGCTCTAGATGCTCTTTAACGGACTCCTCCTTCAGTTTCTGTTCCTGCATACGAGTACGTGTCGAGTCTGAAGAGACGAGAACAAACGTTTTAGCAACAATAGCATTTCACGTGATGTTAAATTATATTCAATGACTTGCAAATTTTGACTACGGTACTTTGCTAGGATTCGGAATCTAGTTAGGCTGTATAGAAAATAAGTTTTATTTGAATATTTAGCTAGGAAATATGAGATGCTTGTAATTCTTAATTGTGACCCTGGAGATCTGGACCACAAAACCAGTCATAAGGGTCAGTTTTTTGAAATTGAGATTTATACACCATCTGACAGCTGATAAATAAGCTTTCCATTGATGTATGGTTTGTTAGGATAGGACAATATTTGGCTGAGATACAACTATTTGAAAATCAGGAATCTGAAGCTGCAAAAAAAAAAAAAAAAAAAAAAAAAAAAAAAAAATCTAAATATTGAGGAAATCGCCTTTAAAGTTGTCCAAATGAAGTCCTTAGCAATGCATATCCACTCACAAAAATACATTTTTGATATATTTACAGTAGGAAATTCACAAAATATCTTCATGGAACATGATCATTACTTAACATCCTAATGATTTTTGGCATAAAAGAAAAATTTATAATTTTGACCCATACAATGTATTGTTGGTTATTGCTACAAATATACCTGTGCGATTTATGACTGGTTTTGTGGTCCATAGTCAATTATTATTATTAAGAGAAACACTACAATTCAAAAGTTTTGGGGTCGGTAAGATTTTTTAATGTCTCTTATTCTCACCAAGACTGAATTTATTTGAACAAAACTACAGTAAAATCAGTAATATCGTGAAATATTACTAAAATTTAAAATAACCGTTTTCTTTTTGAATATATTTTAAAACATAATTTCTGTCAAAGCAAAGCTGAATGATCAGAAACGATCCTTCAGAAATCATTCTAATATGCTGATTTGCTGCTCATTAAACATTTCTTAATATCAATGTTAAAATAGTTTCAATAGTATCAATATAATATTTTTAGAATATTGTACAATCATTGCATTTATTTGAAACTGATTTTTTTAATCATTATAAATGTCTTTACTGTCACTTTACAAGATGTATAGCTTTTATTGCACTTACAATTCATTTATGACCAAACTTTTCTTTTGGTTTGCCTCTATCCAATTCCAATAAATAAGCTTTTATTCATTCCACCATTTGACTCATTAAAAAAATCTGCCATGTCTAGACAGGTAGAAGTGTGACGGCAGAGCATCTTTGTGGTTCGGGGAAATCCAGCTTACAATTCAGAAAACAAACATGCTTACTCATCTCAGCCAGCTTCTGGATCAAAGTTGACTCGCCACTTGATTTGCTAAAAATGAAAGTGATAAAAATGATTTTATAAAAATGGGTCTCAATGACTCACTGGATTGAAACTTGGATAGATAAATGAAGAACAATAGAACATAAATCTCACCTTCCATCAGCTTCATCTTGTCCATCCATGTCAAAGCGCAACCTCTTCAGGGGTTTGGGGGCAGAGCCTCCATCCAGACTCCTCTTGAGGGACCAATCAGTGCTGCTCACCATCTGATTGATCTTCTGAAATTTGTCTGCAGACTGTTGAGATGAAGTGAGAGATTTTAAAATCAAGTCTAACACATTTAAAACAGTCTGAAAGTTTAATAAATGCTTTCCATCACTAACCCCAAAGGATTCGCCGATAGATATAAGAATTCTGTACAGGACAAAGAGAGAAAAGATACAATTAGTACAACACAATGCACAGAAAAACTTTTAAGTTAAAGCTTTTCGAAAAAATATAACTAGTCAACCTCACTAATCATCCCACCTCACAACAAAAGTGAAAGTTAAAGTCAACACACAATTCAAGGTTTAAAATATAAAGATATTAAGATTTAATTCTCTATGTGCCCAAAATTAGTAGACGATAGTGTTGTCACGGTACCAAAATTCCAGTAGTCGGTACCGATACCATGAAAATTTTACGGTTCTCGGTACCAATTTCGGTACCACAGCAAAATCTGTTTGAACTATTTTACTATTTTATATAGCCTATTTTAAAAACATTAAATATGACTTGGAGCATGTGTGTATGTTTGTGTGTGTGTGTATGTATAGGCTACCTCAATGAAATTTTGAAAAAAATAAATAAATGCTCAAATATCCATTTTGTACATGTGAAAAAAAAAAAAAAACAGCATATGCTGGTAAGTAGGTTTTGAAGCTGGTATGCTGGTTTGAGCTGGTCCATGCTGGGCCTATGCTGGTCCTACGTGTTTATTTTAGCGATTCCGTCAGAGAAACAACACACTACAGCCTATAAAACTATGAAATAAATATCGGTAAATAATGGTAACCTAAATAATAAGAAAGTTAATTTTTATTTATATTTTTTTATTTCCACACAAAGATGCGTCATATAGCCAAAGTCCCTTTATTATAGTCTTTGATATGGCCTACCGCTCCGCGCTTTGGGAGGGATGTGGACACGAGCAGGAAAACCATTTCTCTTTAATAATATCTTCATGTTTTCTCCTGATGATACGAGCAACTGACACTTGTTGTAAAAGGTCTGAAGAACAAGTTTTATCCTCCGCAGGGGCAAGACATTCAGGCTATTTTGCGCTGCCAGAGAAAACGGAAGTAAAAAAAAAAAATCACTAGCGTGTGTGAAACGCCCTCTACAAATAAACTTAACGCGCCTTATAAAGTCTAATAACATGCACAAACTTTGTTAAATAGAAATTGATGTGCAAGCAAAAAGGTTTCTGTCCTACGGTGTTTTTTCTACTTTACCACAGTAAAGAATGCGAATGTAATGGCCTAAATGCGAGCGAAAGAAACGTTTATAATACCCTGCTTGAGTGAAGATTCGAGAAAAGAAACAGAGATTCCATGTGGAATAACTAATGGAATATTATTAAATTCTCTGATAATCAGGTGACCATGATCGCGATTGGCAAAGCAGAATATAAAGCTTAAATGTATGGACTCACCTATACCTCTCATTCGGCATGAACCAAAATGTTTCCATGGCTGCGATGTCACATTTAATTGCTAACCTATTATTTCTTTTGTAAACAAAGCTTTGTGCTTCACTCGTGTCATATTCACGTAAATACTGGCACAGCCCTATCAGTGGGTACCGAATATACCCGGATTCTCGGTACTACCGGTACTATAGAAATGCTGGTATCGTCACATTTTCAAAATTTCAGTACCGACTTGGTACCGAAGTACCGGTACTTTTGACAACACTAGTAGACGATCTCCCAAATGTAATGACAGATGTGAACACTGACCTGCTCCGTGGGGTCATGACCACAGGGGACATACGGCTGCTTTTCAAGGGGGAGACGTAGACGTTATTGCTGCCCGGCACACGCAGAGGAGAGTTTTTATAGGGGCTGCAGGGGATGTGAGGAATGGGAGACAAGGGTGGCGGCTGGAAGACAAACAGAAACACCCTCAAGTCAAGCACAAGTTATTGTAGGAAACATTTTGTTCAATTGAACATGATTTCAGGCCACTAGAGGGCAGTATAACAAAAGTATATTCAATGAAAGTGTAAAAGGCAGCATGTCTCACCCGAGGAGAGGAATACTGAAGAATGTTAGTCTTGAGCTTCTGCATGAAGACCAGATTGTAGAAGACAATGATGGAGTCGTACTGACCCTCTCTGATCAGCACACGCTTAAATGTCTGACACATCCGGAAAAATTCAAGAAGAGAGAGATGGGTTGTTGTGCAATTGTTAATATTACTTGAATGAACATCTGAAACAAATCATTTAAAAGGGAACAAGACAGATTGACTCTCACCTCCTGATTAGTATTGGGCAGCTCTTTATAAGCGGTCACAATAGTTTTGAAGCGCAAGTCCACGTTCTTCACCTTGCATATGGCATACATAGCCGACATAATCAACTGCAATGAACAAAAGGAGGAGTCGGTCAAGCTTCTAAACATTTTTATTGAACATACCGCAAAGCTAAAAGAAAGCAAATGCATTATATTATAATGTTTAGGATAAAAAGAACTGGTAGTACCTGGTCTAAATGTCTGTCTCGCATTAATTCGTATTCGTTCTGGAGGGTGTGCTGAAGCAGGGTCCATATTATAGGCTCCAGTTCTGGGTGTGAGGTCAGCAGGTGCGAGAACAGAGTTTTCAGTCGCAGGTAGGCCATCCTGTACACTACAAAAAAAAAAAAAAAAAAAGCCCTGAATGATTTTAGGAGAGCAAAATGCAACATACTTGCATGTTTTATGGGACTCATGCCTCAAACGGATATTAAAATTACACTTAAAATCTGAAAAACTATTTTAGCTTGTGTATTAAGTAACAAAATGGCTTTAAATACTTTAGATCTCAATGTATGTGAAAGTAAATTATGGTTAAACCTACACTTTTTGTAGAAAAGGCTCAGAGAGTTTGAACGGGGTGCTTTGGTGCCTGGTGTTGGGGGCTCAGCCTCTGTTGACGGGGGTAGACGGCTCGGCCGCACAGGAGAGAGATACCTGGCGAAGGTGAGAAGGTTAAACCTTACATTCACATTTTGCCAATGAAAAGAAGCTAAAAATAAGAGAGCTAATAAATGTCAGTGGTTAAAAAGTTTGTGGTCAGTAAGATTTTTTTTTTTTTTTTAAGTCTCCTATGCTCACCAAGGCTACATTTATTTAATCAAAAGTACAGTTAAAAAAAAAAAAAAAAAAAAAAAGTAATATGGTGAAATATTATTACAGCTACAAATAATTATATTGTTTGTTATATTTAAAATAGAAGGAAGATAAATGTATCTTTGATTGTTTGTTGTTTTACTCCACTTAAAAAAATAAGAAAAGAAAAAAAAAGTACTGGCTCTCAAAGCTTAAAGGGCATACTGCAGGTCAGAAGCCTAGTTGAGTCAATGTATTGAAAAATAATGTAGGAACTATATTTTAAAGGGGACCCATTATGCAAAATTCACTTTTACATGGTGTTTGGACATAAATGTTTGTTGGCAGTGTGTGTACACGACCACCCTATAATGATAAAAATCCAACCACTCCTTTTTTTTAATCCCCATAAATCATAAGCAGTGTCTCAGAACAAGCCGTTTGCAGGTTCCTGGAAATGTGACGTCACATTAGCCACAGGCCCCGACCACGAATGTTGACAGACACTGCCGTTTTAACATAGAACCACCCTGAGTGAGTTGTACACAGTCTGCCATTGCTGCACTGACGAGAACGTCTCCCAAGCGTTTTAGGTGTTCTGTAGCTGGATGGATTAATCCACATAGCTCTCCATTTACTCCCTAAATCTGAGCTGCTGAAGACGAGGTGGATTCATTTTGTTTTAGAAGAAAATGCGGTAACACTTTACTTGAAGGGGTGTGCATAAGACTGACATGACGCCTTCATAATCTTGACATGACACGTGTCATGAATATGAAGGAGGATTTATGCATGTTTATGACAACTGTCATTAAGTGTCATTCGCTCAATTATGTCATTTTTAATGCAAAGATGACATTGTTTGAGATGTCTTTGTTACGACAACTTGACATAAACCAACACATCATAACCTGTCAGTGTCTTTGTCATGACAATTTGACATTAGCAAAACATCATAACCTGTCATAAACATGACATAGCAGATTAATTATCAAACTTAAAAAACTACTTAGCTTTATGGGTTAACATTACATTACATTATTTTGGTAACACTTCAGTATAGGGAACACATATATAAACGATTAACTATGACTTTTCCCTCAATAAACTCTTAATTTACTGCTTATTATAGTTAATTGTTAGGTTTAGGTATTGGGTAGGATTAAGAATGTAGAATAAGATCATGCAGAATAAGGCATTAATATGTGCTTTATAAGTACTAATAAATAGCCAATATTTTAGCCATATGAATGCTAATAGTAATAAGCAACTAGTTAAAAGACCCTAAAATAAAGTGTTACCATTATTTTATAACAGTGTCATCTTTTTTACGAAATTTGAAATTGTCTATTATCTGACCTTCTGTTGGAGGAAACTTAAAAAAACAAAAAAAAAAAAAAACATGAAATGAAAAATAGTCATGACGCTGTTATAAAATTATTTGTCAGAGTATTGTCACTTAATGACATTTTAATGACAAGTTCAATTTGTACCACTGTACTTGAGCTCAAGATACATATTTATGACACTATTATAATGGCCTCATGACAGCCATTGTCAAAACCAACCTCATGACAGTTTAATGTAATGTTAACCCATTAAGCTAAATGATGTCAAGTTGTCATGACAAAGACACTGACAGGTTATGATGTATTGGTTTATGTCAAGTTGTCATAACTCGGACATCTCAAACAATGTCATCTTTGCATTAAAAATGACATAGTTGAGCGAATGACACTTAATGACAGTTGTCATAAACATTCATAAATCCTCCTTCATATTCATGACATGTGTCATGTCATGATTATGAAGGTGTCATGTCAGTCTTATGCACACCCCTTCAAGTAAAGGGTTACCGAAAATGCTCCCTCAACTTTACCGAAATTCGTTTATGTCTGCACGAATCATTTCACACCGGACTGCTTTGTGAACGAATGTCAATACAAAAGGGACAATATAAAACAGAGGTTGTGCTAAAAACGTGTTACTCAAGTATAGATCAGAACAAACTCTTCATGATCCAGCTTACAGTCTCCAGAGTGATACTGGATACGGCAGTAATGAAGATGAGAGCACTTTATTAAAGTTCATCTGAGTTGATTTACGGATATAAAATGTACCAGTTTATTAAGCACCACCCAAAAAGGCATAAGGTCTTTATATATTTGTTTACCGTTAGTTATAACGAGTGTTTCTGTGTACTTCGCTATGTATCTTGATAATGCAAGGGAAAGTTTATGGATAATATTTTAATGCACACTTGCAGTGTTTTATTAAGCTCTTACAGTGATTTTCTAGAGTGAAAACGGACGGAAGTACAATAAACGTCATAAAACTCATCTGTAAAGTTTTGGCCATCACTCGGATAGGGTCCGATACAACAGGGATGTACTAATATAGTGGATAAAAACAAGACGACAATATAAATTATAACCGTAATTAAACTAAACTATACCTGTTCTATCTCCACGTAGCATATATTCGCAGTTTCTGACATTATAGTGCGTCCTGACTGAATCCTGACAGGGGAGAACGAGCTCTTGAAGCTCCACCCTCTTAGGCCGAGTGCAGCAGCTCATTTGCATTTAAAGGGCACACCCTGAAACGTTTTTGAGCATTTTTGCTCAACCCCAAAAAGTGGCAAATTTACCATGCTATAAAAAAATTAGCTGTGGGGTATTTTGTGCTAAAACTTCACACACACTCTGGGGACATCAGAGACTTATTTTACATCTTGTAAAAAAATGGTGCATAATAGGTCCACTTTAAATTTACTAGATTTAAATTTTAAATTTTACTTCTGCATCTGAAAAATGCCAAACTGGAAGTGACGTAACAATAGGAAAACAATGGATTGCAATTATAGTTTGGACGCTGAGGAAATTGTACGAATATGTTTATTCATATTCTTATGATGGACCAGAGCCATACAATTAGTCTGCTATGCGTCCAAGAGAGCGGGGACAGGCGGGATTAGACAGAACAACAGTCAGAGGAAACAAACTGAGTTGTAGTGTGAGGAGAACCAGTGGCAGGAGGCAGGAGACCAGTGTTAGCTTATAGATATATACACAATAGCTAACGATATGTAACTGTGCTCAGATCACAATATTTTACAGATTATTATCATATATCAGACAACAGCAAAAGTAGTATTTGTCATCTAGGAGTATTGATACTTACCAATAACACAAACTAATAAGATTTGATCAGGCGTATGTCACACTTGAAAATATCGGTCCACACTAACGTTACGTGATATAGCGGTTTCTCATCACGATTGTTTTGTTAGTTAGCAAATTGTTTCAGTGTTGAAACTGATTCACGTAAAAACAACAGTGAAGAAGCATCGAGTGTGGATATTTATTCTTCATTTAATATAATAATTTACAGTAGTATTACAATGTTGAACTCTATCATATCGCCGGAATGATAATCCTCTGGTCTAAAGTGAACAAGTTTTTCAAAGCAGATGCAGAAGTTAAGTCCTGTCTCTTCACCTGCACAAAACGCACCCAGGCACGGAAGATAGCACCATCCTTTTTCTTGTTAGTAAACCTCTGGTCTCGATGTCCTGACAGGCTGGAGTTTGTGCAACATCCACAGACAAAATAATTTACCATGACGACGATAAATTGAAATAAAAAACGACTGAAAACACACTGACTCACGACCGCTCCTACTGAGTACAAACCTACTCTGCACTGAGTCAACACAGAGCCCAGCAAACAACTCCCTCTCGTGACGTGAAATGACGCAACGTTGAAAAAAATAAATGGTCACTTTATCTACTAAACTTGTGCCCTCATGTCCTGCAAAACATTTTTAAATCCTGCAGTACCTTTTCATATATTATTTTCGTACAAGGTTATATATTTATCTCAAAAATGTTTTCAACCTACAATATGCTCTTTAATATCAATCTGGAGAATATATATATAGATATTTTTTTATAGATTTTTACATGTAAGACATTACTATGATACAACAATCAGAAGAGCAAAAATGATTACTCATTTATATATATATATATATATATATATATATATATATATATATATATATATATATATATATAATTAATGCTTATAATACAAATGATGTTGTCAAAAGATTAATATCTGGTATATATGCACTTGTGTCCAAGATATTTAAGGTCACTCTACTAGGTATATTAAATAAAAGTGTGAAAAGGAAATGCAGATTTGCATCCCAGATGAAAAATGGCTAAATTTATGGCATTAACAGTGTGTAATTAATCATTCCAGGGCGTCAAGGGAATTTTGTTGGAAAAATACTATTTGTTTCTTTATCACACCTAAAGTGAAAGCCAAACAAAGAGGACTAACAAATCTCATCCTGCTGGGGGCAATGTGGCACACTATTATCTGATCATGTACACATTTTCTGGGCTTGCCCAGTTGTGAAACCGTTTTGGTTTCCGTTTTGAAATACATTTCAGTAAAAAGGAGATCTTAGAGATTAAGATTGGGGAAACAGGTTATATTTTATATCTTGGTAATATACCAGATTCAGTTAAAAATAGGAATAAATATTTACTGAGGATTCTACTAGAAGCAGCAAAAAATAAATAAAAAATCTTCCTCAATGAGAATTCAGTGTGAAAAAAAATTGTTACAGAAATGTATAAAAAGTAGAGACTGACATTCAAATTGAGACTACAAGAAGAATGAAAAACACTGGGGAAAACGGACAAGGCATATATCAAAACAGAGAGAAGGGAGTTAAATATGTAATAGCAATGTGTATAATGCTATATATAAATATTACTTTAGAGCAGCATAAAAGTATGGCTATAGAAATGAGTATTTCTATATGTTTGTATGTTTGTATGTATGTATGTATGTATGTATATATATATATATATATATATATATGTGTGTGTGTCAACATGTATGTATGTTTATTGTTTACTAGGGATGGGTACCGAGAACTGGTATTTTTTGGACCAGTAGGTAATTGGCGTAATACGCTACATAATAAGCTTCAGGACAAACTATACGGTTATTGATACTTGCATTGTTGTATCTCCATATATTTCCGTGTTAAGGGCGAATTAGAAGCTGCTGCTTGTCATTTATCAACAAAGTAGGCAACACTAGTAATATAATGATTCAGTGTTTCCCATACATTGACTAGACTGTGGCGGCCCGCCACATTCTAATTTGTCCCGCCACAGTCTCAAAATGAAACGGAAATTAGGCTTGTCGCGATATTTAAATAACCGTCTGATAATTGCGCTCTTTTATAGCAAAAGTGGGAGTCATAGAGCAAAATAAGTACGCGCACCAAGACTAGCACCAATTAGGGGTTTCGTGCACTATATTCAAAGTCATCTGAAGCCATTCCATAGCTTCATGTAAGGGAGTATACGTCGTTAAGTTCACGGTCAGAAACTCGTCTTCCCTCAGCTACAGCTGTCAATCAGCACTCAAAGAGCGTGTCGTGTTCGGTAACGACAGTCAGCACGGTAAAACTCTCCAATATGATGTTATTCCCATTATAATAATTGCTATGTAGACAAAGGGCTGTGGATTTGCTTAAAATGACTATATCTTGCAGGAGTTTATTGCCGTTTCTGAACTTTGTTATTATACTGGCTACATACAGGGTGTCTGTTAGATAGATCGCACAACACAAGGACTATGAATTGGCGTCACACGCACAATAACTGGAATTTAAAAGTGAGAAGAAACATATGATTAATAAACTGTTATATGCAGATATACACAGGGATTCTCTTTGTGCCGTGAACTTTTCAATGCGCAGCGCAACTGTGAGTTGTAACTCCATATTGCTTCAAGCACATCATTCTGCACCCGGGATGCGCATTAGCGGTTTTTTGCTGCTGTTTTGAAGCGTTTCATATCATGGTTTTGCACACTGAAATATTATTAATAACCTATTTTGTTCTGTCGTATCTATCATATCTTGTTGCCCCATTAAAAATCTGCACAATACATTTAAAATATCGTCTTTTAATCTTACATTAATATAAATACATATAATTCTTTACATATAAATCTAATATAAATCGTTTTTTTTTTTTTTTCATTTCATAAGAATACAAATAGTAATTTAAAATTTTTTATTAACATTTGGATTTATAAAATTACTGAGCAAAGTTGTTTTTTTTCTTTTTTTTTTCTTTCAAGAATTAGGCTAGCATACTTTTTGCTGCTGAATTATATAGGCTACTCACCTAGTTTACTATACATTTATTGGTCAGCTTATGATTATATATTTCTATTGTTATTTTTTCTCTATAATTAAGTGGTGTTTAGTGCATTCTGGATTGTTTAACAAATCAAAGAGTGACCATTAGTTCCACAAATACAGATGCATAGATACAGGCTCCCACTAATAACTTAATTCAACAAAAGTAACCTCTTTTGCTACATATTTTTAATGGTTTAAATTTATAATCTACATGTTTGACCACTTATGAACGATCATTTAGCCTACTGTATGTTGTGTACGTGACTATTGTGCCCTACCATCACCAATAAATAAGTTACTTTTAGAGCACAAAATTGTTTACAAGAGAACAAATTTCTTCATTGATCTAGTCACTTAATTTTGCTCTCAGAATGCACCAGATTTATCCATTTCAATTTAAAATGTACAAAATTGTCCTCCGGGGAGGCATGCCCCCGGACCCCCCTAGAGGAACAGATGTCCACCCACCACAGTCTCACAAAATCCTGTGGGAAACACTGAATGATTCATTTACAAACAAAACACGCCATCTACCTCAAGCAATGCGCTGTTTTTACTATGTCTCCGTTGTCTCCCAGCTCCCCTGCCTCAGGCGAACGTAACATTCATTATAAAATAAGAAATAAGTCTTTAGTTAGTACTAGTTAGGGTTGGGAATCGAATACTTGAGGTCAGGAATCAGATATTTGTTATAAAATTACAATTTCAAATTTCGATTCTCGTGCGCTGTTTTCTGTGCTGCACGCTTGTGTAACAGTGCAGATCCGTGCAGCTCAAGTGACAGCACTAATATTCCTGCTGCCGTCTCTATAACAACACTAATTAACAAAAGACAGAGAAAATTTGCTCGTTCTTGCCTGAGTAACTTTTGTAATTATATTTGTAATGTATATATGCAGTGTTATTTTACATTTGATTACAGTTTCTGTACCTGAATACCTGAACATCTTAAACACTGTTTATTTCAATCATATCGTTGTTCAGTTGTATTTATTTGTTGCAATTGCTAATTTTTGATTTGTCCTTATTTAATTACTGAGTGTTTTACTTGTCTTTAATAATGCTTGAAATTTACATTAGGCTAGTTGTTTTTGCTATAGTATTTTTAAACCATAGTCAAAGGTTCCTTGTGTAAGTTTTCTTTAGCATGTTGATTTTTGTTCATGACTTGCTCCCTGAGAGAATATGTTGATTTTCTTAAATAAAAACAGCTAGAGATGCCAGAATTCTCTATTCAGGGCTCCACGCTAACATTTTTCTTTAGGAGCACTTTTGCTCCTAATGAAAAACATTTAGGAGCACTTTCTGATCAATAAGACATTAACTTTCCCATTACAGGGTGATATTTTCCCCTTTAAATTCATTTCCAGGGGCATTTTTACCATTATAAGAATTTTTTTTTCTAAACATATTAAATGTATGCATCATATTTCGTCAATTTCTTAAATTAAAATAGAAAATTTGTTTTTAAATGTTAAACAATAAATTCAGTTAAAACAATAACACCCAATGAGGCTGTTACCAATCAAAAGAAATCATCCAAAAAAAATCCATCTTTGCACTGCAGAAGTGGCACAGTATTATTCAGGCACATTTACATAGACTGCTTCATGCAGCTCATTGGTAAATATAAATTTTTGATTTTAGAAATATGTAAAAAAAGGAAACTTTAAAAGTTGGCTTTTTAAGTAAATACAGTCTATGTAAAGTGTAAATATGAAAATAAAACTGCCAATAGGTGGCGGTAAATCTTAATGTCCGAGTCATTCATTCAGTCCTTCAAAATGCAAAGTCATTTTGATTTTTTTTTAATAGTAATAATAATCATCATTTAGTTCAGTTAGAGATTAGACACTACAGTTAAAACAGAACGTGTCTGCTCTGTTCAGTGAGCCGAACGAGAGTCGCAGCACAGATCAGCAGCAGGAGTCAGATTTCACCTCACTTCACCCATTTCGCCTCACTTTTCTGAATGACAAGACGACGGATGAAGATTTGTAAAGAAATGTAAGAAATGTAAACGTGCATATTTAAGCGAGTTTGTCATTGTACCGTTCTGTTTTGTTTTTCATTAAGAATAATAACAAACCCATCCACCATTCAAGCAATTGCCGCTACTTCAAAAGTGAAAGTATGCACAAAGGAATTCATAACGGTATGTTTTTTAAAAATTAGTCACTTGCACCGGTGCACCTAAATATTATTATAATATAATATTATTTTTAGTCGCAAATGCGACTGAAATGGTCGCACTGTACAGCCCTGTCTATTACGTTCTGTTGTGCTCCTATGCACAGGATATTCAAATATGTTGTGCTGTGGTATGCTGAGAAAATCTCTCTCTCTCTCTTTGAAGTGCATATATATATATATATATATATATATATATATATATATATATATATATATATATATGTGACCTGATCCAGCAAAATGAGTCACAGTGACCCAAAATTCAAAATTGAGATTTTGATATCAATGGGAAGATCAGACAATAAGCTTTAAAATGATATCCTAGTCAAAGTCATACCTTGCCCTCTTTTCCAATTGAAAACCTGAGAAAATTGCTTTTAAAGTTTTTTGCCCGTTTTTTTGTTGATATCTTTCAAAATCCATTGCATTTAAAGGGATAAACTATTTATTTTACAGCTTAATTTGACCAAAGACATTTTTATATATATATAAATGCTATTAAACCAGGCTGAAGCTCAAATTATTTTAAAGTATTTATTTGAATTAATTAATTAATTCATGGCCAAAGGAGTTTCTTTAAAAGGCTTTTGCAGGAAATGAAGTATACCTGGGCCTTAACCGCTCTGAAATGGGAACACGGGGGCACCGCGATGCGACCGCAAAGGGCACTTTCACTTTCACGATCAAAGTGCATGCCACTAATAAGCATTGTAAATGCAGTATTACAGTATACACATACCAATTAAACGCGCAGTTCTCCTCTCGTGCGTCCTGCTCACTGGACTTTCGTTTCGCTTTCATATATCTCTTTTATAGATGCCATCAATGCTTTTACCTTTCTAGATGTAATTACCGAAATCGAAACAGTCCATAAACTATAAATCCTCACGAAAACTTCAGTCTGAAGGACTGTCTGAAGCACTAGTCTGACAGGAGGATGGCTGGAACAATCGCGCGCCTGTCAGTCGAAACGGTAAAACCATGTCAAATTTAATAGCCATTTAAATACCTTTACTAATTTATCTGGACTATGAAACTTTGGGAGATTATTTTTGAAAGTCTGTTCTTTGAAATTAGCTTAAAAAAAAAAAAAAAAACGATTTTTTCATTGTTTTTCCACATTATCGGCTCATATCTTAAAATAGAACGTTGCGACTTCCGACTCATTTCGCCAGAGTGGGTCACACACACTCATATATATATATATATATATATATATATATATATATATATATATATATATATATATATATATATATATATATATATATATATATATATATATATATATATATATATATATATATATATATATATATATATATATATATATATATATATAAATGCTTTATGTGCATTTTCTATTTGCTTAGAGGCATTTGTAAACTGCAGTACTAAAGTTCAGCAGTAATAAAATAACTTGAAATTTTCAACATCTTTTCACATTATGTCTTTTTTGCACCAAATATCGATAAAATACAAATGATACCCATCCCTATTGTTTACACTGTAGCCTGTTGACTTCCTTCTACTCAATCGGTTAGTACCAGCACTACAGTAAAGAAATCTTTAAGGAAAGTTTTTTTCTGAAATGTTACATTTTCAAAGAACATCCATGTAAGTACCATGAAGCTATGCTGACCGCTTTTCACTGTTCGACAATGTCCTTTAAAGTAAAAAAGAAAAGAAAAGAGAAGTACTGGTTTAAAAGAAAGATTCATTCACAAACCACACTGATTTGGTTGTAGAGTTCGACTCACTGATTCAATGATCCAGTCGCAGTAGTTTTTAGGAGTTAACTCAGTGAGTGGAGAAGGCTAACAGTGATTAATTTAAATATTGGTCTGTTTATGTATAATTTGTTTGAAACTACTGATTTCAAAGTGGATGTTTGCTTTTAAGAGAATAACAATCTACATATATTTGTACTACATGATTATGTATATGTATGTTTTATGCGTGAAAATAAATGCAACATGAATTTGCATAAACTGAAATATCAACCGTTTCCCACCATCACACGCAAAACTTGCACATTGGGCTACATATGCAGTGGTTGACCTTTTTACTGACAACACTGACACAGACTAACCACAGCGCACAGACAAGCATTCTATTTGTGCGTACAGCCCCCAGACAAAATAACCTACACGTTCGTGTTAGCAACCTCAAAAGGACCCAGGAGTGTTTTTGGTTCCCTATTCTGTTTGTTAAACAAAAGGAAGCACGCCACTTGATTCTCACGGAAAGGTTTCCTGAAACTAGCTGGGAACTAGTACTGCAATACACTGAACTATGACTAATCTAACTTTATACAATAGCTGTTTCAACAACTAGCTCCTAGTGTAACTGTGACACTCCCTAACACCCTTCCTAACATCTCTTGAATAGTCAACTGTAATTTGTTCATAGTAATTAAAAGTTGTGTGGGTTCATTCCAAAACCATCACACCAGAAAAACACTAAATCAGTGTTTCTCAACTAGTGGGTCGCAACTCAAAAGTAGGTCATGGAGTGTCCAGTCAAAAAGGAAGAATGAAAGAAACAATCAATCAATCAATCAATCAATCAATCAATCAATCATATATAGATCATACCAATCATATAATAATTATATATATATATATATATATAGATAGTAAATGTGCAATTATGCAAGAATTTTATTTTGAAAGCTGTGCATGACAGCTGTCAGATTTTAAGTAAAGAGTGCCTAAAAAAATTTATTGTCATGATTCATTATCTGCTGTCAGAGATGTCAGGCTATATGTCAGTGTCTTCTAACGTTATTTTCGTAATGAAAACAAACATATACTATGCTCACGGCACACACTCTTCAGTTGAAGAGAAGTGACGTGTGGCCAAGTATGGTCCCATACTCGGAATTTGTGCTCTGCATTTCACTCATCCAAGTGCACACACACACTGTGAGTAGTGAAGACACACACTGTGAGCAGTGGGCAGCCACTTTTGCTGTGGTGCGAGGGGAGCGATTGAGGGTTAGGTGTCATATATATATATATATATATATATATATATATATATATATATATATATATATATATATATATATATATATACACACACACACACACACACACACACACACGTAGTTATATGTGTAGTTCATGCACTCACTGTGAATCAGACCAATCAGATCTTGGTGTTGCGTGTACCATGCACACTATTTTTTAACTACAGGTAGACCAATTAAAAATAATCCTTTTTAAATGCCCCAATAAAAAGTCAAATCACATGCAAAAATTTTGTAATTCAAGGAAATTTCAATCCTCTTTGGAGATGAATTTAGCTAAACCATTTGCTACTTAGAATAGAGATATTTTGTATGTAAAAAAAACGTTGATGGCAAGGTTCTAGTGTTTGAGCCTGACAAAAAAACAAAACCCAAAAAAAAAAAAAAAAAAAAAAAAAAAAATCCCAATTCAGTATGCCCTAAAAGTAGGTACTGTTTCTGTGAAGAAAAAGTACGTGTAGCAGAATAGTAGGAAAGCTTAGGGACATACTATTTTGTCAATTGCTTCTTTATCGGAACAGTCTGTCGTTTAGTTATGTGCATCCTGTCACCGTTCATAACGCATCAGAGAGAAATGCAGCAGCACATTGATCTGCCAGTCATGGATCTTTCATGCGGAGACTCTTCTCATGTGTTTGCATGATGATACATTTAAAGGTTAATAACCAAACGTATCTTTATAAAAGTTCACAGTGCTGTTGCAGATGAAATATAATGTGGATAACATTGAATAAATATCTTTTCGTCAGGTGAAGATACTGATTATTAATCACTCAAAGTCCTTTATCCAGTTAGCGTAACACTCGTGGTACACGTACCATTCAAAAGAGACCTTAGGAATGCTAAGGCATTAACTAAACTTCTCTACTTAACCGTCAGTCTCACATCCGTGATGTTTTAGTTTTTTAACACATTTTATTTGTGCTGGAAGTTCTAATTAAATCCTTGTCCACTGCACAATGGGTTGTGGGCAATATTAGCCTTTAGAGTGAGCAAGGATCTTCACTTTGGATTCTAACTGGAAAAAGTAGATCATCCGGGTATCTTTGGAATACTTATTTCAACATACTACAATTTGGGACACACTAATTCTACTTCTGAATACTATTTAGGACAGATAGTATGTGAATTGGGATGGAGCATTTAAACAGGTTGTGACTGGCTTAAAATGACAATCCCTAGTTTTGAGAGATGACTCACAGGTCAGCAGCGGTATGGTTGTGATGCAGGGGTTGGTTCAATGTTGCAGGGGGCTCTGCTTGTTCACCAGGTCCTTCCTCACAAGCCTGTCTGAGGAGGTCAAAGAGAGGAGAGTCCTGCAGAGAAGAACGAGACACTGAGTTACATCACTGATCTGAAACCGAGAATATCGCCGCCTCCGTGAGAAGGGAACTGATTAGAGGATATAATGAATATTCTTCTGAATGGGATTACTTGTACTCGTTTGTCATTTTATTTGAACACTACTTGATTAACAAATCCATTCATTTAATTAATCTGAAGTACTTCCTTATGTACACCCTCAACCTCATGATTGTGCAAATCAAGACAACGAACCGTAATGCATGTTCACTACAGGTAGTCATGTAACTATAAAAAATATAATTTAACTAATTAAATAAAGTAAATAAATTATGCATTTTAAAATAATGCTTACTAAGCTATACAAGAAATGTTTTTAGATGAAATCTATAAAATATTTTTTCCCTTAGTAATTTAATAATTTATGCAACAAAGTGTTTATCACTTAAAAAAAATTAAGAGGAAAATCGTTTACTCTTCTAAAACACCTGGAAATTGATAAATCGACAAACAGTAAATGAACTCTCAACACTCCCTTGATTTACAAGCTCGGAGTTCACACATTGTGTTGTATGCGTGATGTCACGTTAAGTTGAATGTGAACTTTGGACTGACAATCCCTCTTTGTATGTACCTAGGAATCAATGAGCAATGTACTGTTACACGCACGCACACGCACCTTCTAGTCAGAAAAAAAAAACCCAAGAGGAAGAAATTTAACAGGGAGATCTTATCTTTGGAGATTTTAACCTTAATATTACAGAAATTTAGCTAGACTGCAATATGCTTAAACATCATTCTGACAGTGGGTGTTCAAACCAATAACGTGTGAAACTCATTCTGAAACTGTGGTACGTGCACGAGGGAGTTACAAATGGACATTTTTAGAGAGGAGGTGCTTTAACTCCAGCCCCACCCACTAATCTGATTTCCAGTCCTCCACATTGATGCACATCTCATTGTGTTAACAAGAGACTGAACAGTAGGTTGGGTACTAAATAACTCACATGGCTACAACAAAATGACAAACTATGACTAAGAACTTCAAGAGACAAAAAAGAAGATCACGCCACAGGTCACAGTGAAGGGAAGCCGAGAAGAGGAACAAGAAACTGGGCTGATTCATGGAAATATCTTCTTGTTCTTCTTTGTGAAGGAAATCAACATGCCATGGAAAAACTATTCATCAAAGAGACAAGATTGAAGTCTTTTTAGAGCCACGAATCATGCAAGCACCTTGGAACTGTGGATATGAAGAGCAAACAAACTTCCTGTGATGAAAAGGCATACACACAAAGCATCCACCATATCTAACGTGGCTTGCTAATGCAAATGCTCGCGTGTGAACTTTCGTTTCACATTGACCGTAGGATTATGCAACATCTGAATGGTAAGAAGCTTCTTATGGCAGCTCTGTGAAATGTATACACCCTGGATTTGTATACTTTCACATCAATCTTCATGGAATTTCATGTTGTGGCTCTCCGACCTTTGAAAGCAACATAAGACATTGACTCCTTTTAAGCCAAATTCTAAAAGTTAACGATGACGGAGCAAAACAATTGCACCAATGATGAATTTAAATACGTGTTATACAGCTCTGTTTTCAGTATTGTCTTTGTTCTCGGGCTTCTCTTCAACATGGTGGCCATGTACATTTTTATATGGAGACTGAAAATGCGCAACGAGACCACAACGTACATGATGAACCTTGTGGCCTCAGATATCCTATTTGTCTTCAGCTTGCCTTTCAGAACGTTTTACTTCATTAACCGTGAGTGGCCTTTTGGCAAAGCTCTCTGCCAAATCTCAGTGGCCTTGTTCTACACCAACATGTACGGCAGCATCCTCTTTCTCACGTGCATTAGCGTGGATCGCTTCCTGGCAATCGTTTATCCCTTTGCATCTAGAACACTGAGGACCAAGCGCAATGCTAGAATAGCCTGCTGTGTGATCTGGGTGGTTCTCCTGTCGGGAAGCCTAACCGCAGTGTTTGTGATGGACACCACATCAGATCCGAACACCACAACAGATAACAACAAAACATACTGTTTTGAAAACTACTCAAATTCGCAGTGGAAGTCCAAGGTATCAAAAGTTGTGGTGTGTATGGAGACAGTGGGCTTCTTGATTCCGCTGATGATCAACGTTATCTGCTCCATGAGGGTCCTGCAGACTTTACGAGACCCAGAGAGCATCAGCCGTGGAGGGCAGCTGAACAAGGCCAAGATCTTGCGTATGATTGTGGTGCACTTGTTTATTTTCTGTTTTTGCTTCATCCCATACAATGTCAATCTGGTCATCTACACCCTGGTCCGAAGTAGGGTTATTATGAACTGCACTGTGGAGTCAGTGGTCCGGACAATTTATCCAATTGCATTCTGCATTGCTGTGACTAACTGTTGTTTTGACCCAGTGATCTATTACTTCACCTCTGAGACAATTCAGAACTCTATTAAACGAAAGTCTTATGCTAACCGCAAAAACACATTAAATACTACAAATGACAATGTTGATAACAGAAGCAATTCGATAAATAAAATCATATCTCTGAAAGCTAAATTCATCATTGAAGAGTCTACAATTTGACCAGGCAGCCAATTTGTTTGTATACCAATTTTATAGACCAAATTCTCATCTGACATATTCAACCAATGTTAGCAAGGATATATTTGACTGATATCTAATTGAAGACTGCTGAAAAATACAAAGTCCGAGTATATTCTTGGTGCTACAATGGATGTGTGTTTACAACCCAAACTCTACCATTTGCCTTAATGGGATATTTCACCCAAAAATAAAAATTGTCGTCATCATTTACTCGCCCTCAAGTTGTTCCAAAGTTGTTTCTTTCTTCTGTTGAGCACAAAAGAAGATATTTTAAAGAATGTTTGTAACCAGACAGTTGACAAACTGTTGACTTCCAAAGCAGGAAAAAACATTACCATGGAAGTCAATGGCTATTGTCAAACTGTTTGAAACAACTTGAGGGTGAGTAAATGATGCCATTTTTTTGGTTTTTTTGGTTGAACTATTCCTTTAATGGATTATTACCTTGATCTTGAAATTATAAAAGAAGTGTATTTGATTGTGAGCTAAAAAAAGAGAGAAAAAAAGTATTCTGAAAAGTGCTGATGTTCAAGACATAATACTGAACATTAATGGATTAAGTATTATCAGTTAATAATTAATAACTGCTTTATTTTACAGCATTCAATAATCCAGGTTAATGTTAGTTTATAAAGACAAATACTGTTGTTCACTGTTAATTAATGTTTGTTTAAAATACATTGTTAATTTATACAAAATGTATATATAGTCAAACCAAAATTTATTCAGACACCTTGAACATTTCATTCATTAGTACAGTTTATTCACTATAGTTTAAAAAAAAAAAAAAAAAAAAAAGGTAATAATATATGACAAGATCTCAGAGTTAAACTGTGTAAGAAAAAAAAATCATCATAATTATGTCAGATAACACTTAAGAAAAACATGGTCAGGTCAAAGTGTCTGAATAATTTTTTGATTCCAAATGTATCATCAATTTTACCGGTAGTCCACTGTATGAAGAATTTTTGGGTATAATATGTCAGAGTTTACTTTATTTTTGCTATCCTCACTTACATAAATGAACTATAGTACCCTGCACCCACTAGTAAAAAAAAATAATAATAATTTTGGTTTGACTGTATATATAAAATTAACATGAACCTAGATTAATAAATGCTGTAAAACAGGATTTGAGGCTGCTGTACTGTTCATTGTTATTTCATGTTAGCTCTTGCATTAACTGTTAACTAATTGAACCTTGTAAAGTGTTACAATCTAAGCATACTTCATCTGTTTTGTTTTACATTTAAATGTATTAATGACTATTTAATGGTTCATTAAACCTTTATGTTTAGTAATATTCTCCAAAACTGCCAGTCTCTTGTAACATAAATGACACTGGGGGTTAAAAAAAAATAAAAAATAAATAAAATAAAGTTCCCATAAAATGTTCTCACGTGTTTATTCCTGGGAAACTCAAACTCTTTCTATTGTTTTCCAAGCCAAGTCATAATTAAGATATACCAATTGTATTATTTCCGTTCAGTCTGAAGACAAACACCAAGAGGAAAAGGGAGTGTCTCACAGAGCATGATGACAGCAATTGTGCTTTGGTGTCCTGATTATATCAGTGTTTGTCATTGTAAGAAATTAAGCTTATGACAAACAGATCTGCAGGGTGTGTCAGCAGTAGCTCAAGCAGTGTTTATTTTTTAATCAAATTTCCCCCCCATTTTTTTATATGATGATTTCTGATTGTTATAATTTCTTATTTTATTTTTAAATATCCTTTTTTAAATACAGGATTTTAAAATATACCATGAAGGAACTGAATAACTCAAATCAAAAAGGAAAGCTGCATTTCAGGAGCGTTGGACAGGACTGAACGAGCCCTGCTGAATTACTCGCTCATTCCTTGCATAACAACATGCCTAGGGGCCACGCTCCTAAACACTCAAATCTAACTCTAAAGGGCATGAACTTGATGAACAGGCACGCTTGCATTTTCAATCATGTCCAATGCACAATATCTACAAAATTTGAGGGTGACCCATCAATAAAAGGTCATTAACTTAAGTAAACCAATAAAATTTAAACCATTTACTCTGATACCACCCATAAATGTTTTTAAACGTTTCATAAAAAGATTTTGTGTGAACTGAAAATGGAACTTAAATGTACTACTGCACTACTTGCTGCAGGGCTACTGAGGATTGAGTGCAAAAGTCAGAGACTTGAACAAGCTCGAGAGAAAATGCTTGCACATGTTTTCACATGTTTTACTAATTTCTTTTTTTTCGGTGGTGATGTCATAGGGAATGTTCATTTTATTCAACATTCATGCTTTTTGTTGTTCAATGAAAGAATAGATTAAAGTTCTACTCACAAATAAATCTAAGTCAGAATTTTCACTTTTTAAAAATTTGTATTTAGTTTGCATGCATGTCTAGTAGGAAAGGCTTGTTCCATCTTTGCTAAGATTACTAAGGTGTCGTAATACGTTTTAAAGTTTTCTTAAAAAAAAAGATTAATACTTTTCTTTACAAAAAGGAACAATTTGTAAAAAGCTGGAATTTAAACCACTATAATGCCACTCCATAAATTAATTTTGTTGGAAAATGATGGCAATGATGCAAAACATTACTAGTGCTTTCTCTGATGCTCACAAATCATTTTTGCAATTTCGACAAAACTTCATCTACGTAAACCAGTTAGATAACATCTTGATGACAAATCAGCAGAATTTGCAACAGCAATGCACAATGTCACAGAAAACCAAAAATGAATTTACAAGATTGATGTAAAATTTGTACATTTACAAACTGAATGTAAAAACCAATGGCAAATAAAGCTGCATAATTTTATTTTGTTTCAAAAATAAAAATTAAGTAATAGAAATAAAAAATGTGCTTACAGAATGAATTTTCTACTAGTCTACTAGTCTGCTGAACTACTATATTAATAATAAATCTACACAAACCCATCCAGATCTGAAGAGATATATGGCACATGCACGCACACACACAAGTTTATTGATTTAGTGTGACGATATATAAAGTCTTAATATCTGTTAGACACCGTCACTCAAGCATGACCGCGAACAGAGATTATTCAGCTAGCCAAGAGAGATCACAGAGAAGATTCAGATAGAAATGGATGAGATAAAGAAAAATGGTAAGTTTATTTATCTATGCTATCTAAAATTTAGATGCCATCTACAATTTGCCCATCAAGAATAGATTGTTATCAGTTTCTGTTAGAGTCTTTCCTTTACGCACTCAATTTAAAAATACAAAAACTACCCAAGACTACCACTATATGTACATTTCTGTTAATACATAACATGAGCTGTATACTGAGCCACATATCTACATTTAAAAAGGAGGCTCAAATTATATAAATCTACTCAGGTTTGGTTGATAAATTACAAATTAGTAATATTGAGTAATTTATGCTGCCTTTATATCTTATTTTTTATAATATTAAAAAACATTTTTGAAAATATTCTTTAGTAAATCAGACAAAATTAAGTTTATTCAATTAATTTAACAAGCATAAGACAAGTTTAAATGTGCACATTTACAGTGTGTGCAAATAACAGGCAGCTTAACATTAATAAAACTTCTACAGTCCTTTACTGGCAGCAGCGGCCGCTTTCTAAATTAAGCGCTCTTCTGTCATAATTCAATCACTTTACCCTTCCGTTTCATAAACCCAGGTCATATAGACACAGCCGTCCTAGCTGGTTATGACCAGGTGAGAGCAGGTGGTTCGCTTTATATGAAGAGGAAGTTGTAACTTTGCAAATTTCCTTCTACAGTTTCAGGTGGCTGTATGAAGAGGAGTGACTTGGACTTTAAATGATGTAGCCAAATTTAAAAAAGCCTACATGCGAGATCACCAAACCATGATGCCATTAACCTCTTTTTTGTAATCATAAAATAGTGGTATAACCGTAAAGCAATTGTCTCTCTCGCCAAAAGAAGGTTCCTGATTTGGTTCTGGACTGCAAGAGGCAGGTTTTGACTGATACAATCTAGGGTGTCTCAAGCCAAAAGTGATAATGGATCTCCGCAACACAACAAACATGTCTATTCAAGCCAACTGCACGGTAGACACCAGCTACCGTTTCACCTACTACAAGATCTCCTACAGCATGATCTTCATATTCGGTGTCGTCAGCAATGCCACAGCGCTGCGACGTTTCTGCCGCATGCCTCGAACGTTCACCAGCACGGCCGTCTACATGGCCAACCTGGCTGCTGCGGATATCTTCTTTGTTACCTCCCTCCCCCTGCGCATCTATTATTACCACAACAAAGCTGCCACCACCAACCACACCAGCGACTGGTCTCCAGGAACTGCTTTCTGTCAGCTGACCTTCACGTTGAAGTACATCAGTCTATATGGAGGAATCTTCTTCCTGGTTTGTATTGGAGTAGACCGCTACTTTGCTGTGGTTAACCCTCTACTTCAACACCTGAGGAAGGTCCGTACTGCCCGCATGCTCAGTGTCGGGATCTGGTGCCTAGTCCTAGCCCTCAGCCTCGCTCTACCCTTCCTGCATTCGGTAGCATCCCGACGGCACAAGTCGTGCCTTCTGGATCCTTCTTCCAAACGCCACCGTACTATTATTTTAGCTTCACTCGGACTGGTGCAAATCGCCTACCTGCTGCCCGCGCTGCTCCTGCTGTTCAGCTACTGCAGTATACTCCGCGTGCTCCGCAGGCTTCCGCACCGCAGGAAGGTCCGGCACCGACGCACACTCACCGTCATCTACTGGGTCCTGGTGGTCTTTTTCCTTTGCTTCACCCCTTACCACCTCAATCTACTGGGTTACACTCTCACACAGATGGGCCTTGTGCACAGCTGTGGACTTGCTCAAGTAACTAAAGCTCTCCATCCCATAGTGCTCTCGCTGGCCAGCACCAATTGCTGCTTAAACCCCCTCATTTACTACTTTTCCAGCAGCCTGGTGCACAAAGAGCCAATCGGCAGTAGAGGAAGCGCTAGTCAATGAGGTGTTTGCTCAGCAATGTAACTAGTTGCTAGAATAGGCTGAATTCTTGCTGAACAGTTGCTTCAGTGACTGACTGAACAAACGAAACAATCGACATAAATGGCAGCAGACAGTTACTCACCGCTCTCCATGCAAGGCTCTCCATGATAACATGTTCGCACTGTTCCAGGTGCTTCATCATGTCGTGCTTCAGGGTGGGCTCGGCTTTGATGAAGCTCTCTATCACCTTGTAGAAATCAAAAGCAGGCAGCTGGAAGACGTCCAAGATCCAGGGGAAGCACAGATCAGTTTCAACGGAATCGCTGGCCCCTGAGCTGCGGCCAAAACCTCCATTCTTTAAGGAGTTCCCTAGAAAAGGAAACATATACAAGCGTGTGGTTAACATGTACAAGCTAATTCTGTCTTAAATGCAATCTACAAATTGAAAAAAAAAGGGTGACTGTGGGTAACACTGAGGGTTTTTTTAAGAAGAAGAAAAAAAAAAAAAAAAGGTGTAAATACCAAGTATTCCAAAAATACTTACCAACATAAGTTGCCAAAACAACTTCAAGGGCGCAAGCAAGCAATGAGGTATGAAATGCTGCATTGTTGAGAAGTTTACTATAAAGGAAGTAACATGATTAATTATATATAAAAATAACAGATTTATGACCGTAATGATCTGATAATGATCGTTAATGATCTGTGAAGATGCTCATATTGTTCTTACCTGAAATTCTGCACTGATAATCTCTTCTCCTCCTAAACGTGACACAAATGTGGCCATCAGAAAAAAAATTACAACTAGCAATTTAAATTAAAGCATATAAAATGCATTTCAGGTTTCTATAAGGCTTACCGATTTAAGCATGGACTCCATGACTTTGTAGTAGAGCTGGGCACCAAGATTAAACCGCTGAAAACACACAAAAAAAATGGCCTCTTTGTTGTACAAAAGCTACACTACAGAGCAAAAGTTTGAGGTCTGTAAGATTTTTTTTGTTTGTTTTTGAAAAATCTCTTATGCTTCAGCATCACATAATCCTTCAGAAATCATTCTAATATGCTGATTTGATGCTCAAGAAACATTTCTTATTATTATCAATGTTGAAAATGGTTGTGCTGCATAAAATTTTTTGTGGAAACCATGATTGCAAAACAATCTTACTGACCCCAAAGTTTTGAACAGAAGTGATTTTTTGAAAGTTGCAACAAATAAAGCACTAGTCTAATCAATTACTATTATATAGGGTGTCATTTATGGATTCACAAACATTGAAACTGTATATACTTCCACCACTAACCAATATCAACCATATCAATCTAGAATTGTACATGCTTCAATTTAGGGCTGCAGGATATTGGAAAAAAACTGACATTGCAATATTTTGTTTTTCTGTGATATATATAGCGATATGAAAAAAAAAAAAAAAAAAAAAAAAAAAAAAAAAAAAAAAAAATCACCAGATGACTTGAATAGCTCTATTTGGAAAGAATTAATCATTCTAGAATCATTGGGGTGATTTTGTAGGTGAGGGAATATGCATATATAAAATAAACAAATTACAAGCATAGATAAATATAATAGAACAAAGATACAAATTAAATAAATAGTGCTTTATATTTTCCAGGTAAGTCTTTACAGAAATTGAATAATCAAATATAAAATAACACTGCATAGTCTTCACTGTATAAATTAAACATAATTAATCTGTGTTAAAACTACAAATGTGATTTTTCTGTCTTTTGTTGTCTGATTAACATTCATGACACAATAAGCAGCAGGGGCTTCTGTCGCTTTAAGAGCGAATGCGCGGATCCAAAATACTGTTACACATCCGGTTTCCTTTCTCAATTGTTTCGTTCAGCTAAGCCATAATCAATTTCGTTTACGAGGATACTCCACGTTTTACATGCATTTTGACAATTTTTTGCATGTATGTGTCCATTCAGGCACAAATCAGTCCCTCCAGGATTTCGTGATTCTGTGATCGCTGAATTTATCGCAAAATCAAGCAAACTCCGCAATATTCATAGGAGCTTGCATTTTCTCTTAATTGCTGCAGATTTTCCACAGATTTTGGGCTCAGACACGTCCCGTGACATCATCGCAACATTCATTTAATAAATGAACACCATCGTTTGAATTCACAGCAGAATTAATAACGTCGCTGTGAAATCTTGTGAGAAGCATTCACATTCGTCACAGAATTCTCTAACACCACAAGTCAAATCAAACAGTGCAGATGTGGAAACTGTTTGATCTGATATCTGTAGTTTAACAGAATTCTGCGGCGCTTTATTCCCAGTGCTGAGTAATCTGGAAACCATGAGAAACATTGTGCCATGAACACAAAGTGTAGGCTGTAACGTAAAGTGTAACAGAAATAACTTGTGGCAGAAATTGTCTAAAGTTTTGAGTGCTTTTAAGTGCTTCACACAACTTTTCCCAGCACTTCAAAGCTTTAAATATTGCCCAATTTGAATGTTATTTTTAATGTGATGTCCAAAACATTATTTGTTCATCCTTCATAATTTGTCCCCATTTGTAAAACTAAGAGTTTCACGATGTAGGAGAGCAAACACTTATTTAGAAATAAAAAAAGACTAGAGCTGCAGTAGATGCTGCAGAGAAGCACTTATTGGCTTATTAGCCATTTCCACACCCTAGTATATATTCTTATAGATTGTATTTATTAAATATAATAAAATAAAAGTTAATATTATTTGCATCTCAACTCAAGCTCAGTGCTTTTCAAGTCAGCCCTCACAGCGCTGCCAAATCAGGGGCTGGTGCCACCTTAGAACTTAATGGCACCAGTGGTACTGCCCTCAAAAGTTACTCCAGAGCGCTGCAATGGTTCTCGAGGTCAAAAAAGTAATAACAATGTTAAAAGAATGTTGTCTGTTGTATATTTTCACTGCAAAGCAACAAGAAATGCAATAAATATTGCCACAAATTTTGAGAAAAGCCTCCACAAATTTAGTAATTTTAGGCCACAAAAATCAGAAAAAGTCCCGCGAAATCCTGGAAGGACTGACAAATAGGGCTGGGCGATATATCGCATGAGATTGTCACGCGCATTTCATCAGTAAAGCCGGTTCCCTGATTACCGCTAAATCGCCATCACCTGCTTTCAAATGGAGCAGCATTTAATAGACAGAGCCGTAGTTCACTGATAAGCTACGCAATGTCGCGTTCATTATCGCAGATGAATCGCCTTCGATAATGAACGCGATATTGCGTAGCTTGTCAGTGAACTAATAGTAACAAATAGACGCAGAAGAGAACAGCATTCGGTGTTTACGTGCATCTGCGCAGCTCTGTATGTGTGTGTGTGTGTGCAAAAACAGCCACACATTCAGAAATGAGTTCTCTCTTCCACGTCTTTATGCGCTCAAATGCTTTAAAATCTCTTGAATATTTAAACTGACAGGACCTAAAACATGTTCAAATAAACTTCCATTGTATGATGGTCAAACTTTGCAATTAATCTGAGAATCATGTGCATTTTGAACGTGGGTTCTGGTCTGTACGGATTAACAATCCCTATACTAGACATTGCACATCCTGCAATGTGACTATCGCAGATGCGCACATCATGATTTCGATGCTAAAACGATATATCATGCAGCCCTACTTCAAATGAATCAGCTATTCGATGAATAGGAAAACAAAAAAGGCCTGACATTATCTGATTCCAATTGCTGTCAGTACCTTTCTGCCCAGCCCCTCGCAATGCTGGCCCACAGATTGTGCAAACCTCTGGATGAAGACCTGACCCAGCTCCTCAACCCTCTTTCTGATCTCTTCTGATGGGTCAACAGTGCAGTTCTGACAAACACATTCCAAATAAAGCATATATATTACATATTACTTTGTTTCTGTGTAATATAAGTCCAGCCATTCTGTCTGGGAAATAGAATGTTTTTGAAAGGAAATACCTTGTAATAGACTAGGAGATTGCTTGAGGGCTGGTCACTAGCTGAGGTGAGATCAACCCTGAGCTGCTGTATGGAGTTCATTGCAGCCCTGGAGAAACAAAACCGGGGGAACATGAGTGAAAAGTGCTTCCATTATTGTAAAATATTTTCAACTGAACTTCAAACAAGATTACTGGTTTGCATTCATAAAATCTCCCCAGTCAAATATCTATTAGAGTACTACGTGAGATTTCCCAGTATTAAAGCAAAACCCAGGAGAAGTTCAGAGCTTTAGGGGCCACGTGAAAAGACTAAAAACTCAGAGGGAATCCCATCATGTGAGCATTAGAGCATTATGAAACTGCTAGGTTTACATAATACCACACAAATGACTGATCTGAACTAGTGAGCAAATTCCCAAGCTGCTTTTCATCAAGCAAGGTTTGAAAGATGTGGGAACCTTCAGAAATCGTTCTAATATGCTGATTTGGTGCTCAAAATCATTTTTTATTATTAGCAACGTTGAAAACCATAGGGCAGCTTCAGATTTTTTGCTGAATAGAAAGTTCTGAAGAACAGCATTTATTTTAAATATGAATATTTTGTAACCGTTTCTTAAATTTTGTTCATGAAATTCATGTTCTGGGTACTGAAGGAGCACAATCGCACCTGATTGGGGTCTGTGGAACTGGAATTGCAACATCCTCTCCCGGAAAATTCTTTCTTGGAGTCACTTCCACCTTTGACCTACGAGGAATATTAACATTAAAAAAAAAAAAAAAAACATATGTAGCTGTCTGCAAAAATGTCTAACAGCATGATTTTAATTGAATGAAACTTCACACTTCAGTTTTGTTGGGGGAAAGCGTTTCATCATCAACCAAGAACAATCTGGCATCAAAGTCCTTGTTTTTGTGGTACAGTTCATCATATTGCTTGGAAAGTGTTTCCATCTATAATAAAAAGAAAACAGATGGCCACAAGGATTACTTTAATTCAGACCGAGGAAGGATATTGTATTGTATGTCCTTTTCATAGCCGTTACTTTATTGCTAATAATCAGAGCTGAACCTTCAATAACTTTCCTAATTATCACTATGCAAACAAAGAGTCCATAAAACACTGTACATAGTCCAACACATAAGCTATGAAATACAATACAATTCAAATTCATAGTCCAAGGTGGGAAGTGCCCGACGGGGATTTGATTGGTTATTTAAACACTATGTATGACTCTCAAAGCAGAAGTAGCTTTTTTTAACCATCTTCCATGGGATATTACTCACTGGAGGAAGCCCTTGGAGTCCTGACAGACCCATAGAGTCCAGAAATGCACAGAAAGTGGTCTGGTAAATGTTTTTCACCTGCAGACAATAATGTGACTTCTGGTTAGAAGAAGCAGCTTCACCATGCATATAAGCTACTTATCACACACTGACACCTTGTCCCCATGTTGAGAGAAATCAGGGGTTGTGTGCTCTGTGTAAACATGATGGTTATTGTAGTTCTAGACTAAATGTGAGCAGGCATTTACTCATCTCACTTGCACAAAAACAGATTTAGTATTGCTTAAAATTAATAATAACAGTAAAATGCAAACTCATAATAATTAAATGTTAAATTATACAAATATACTTTATTTAATCTAACTTTCCACCATTTTCACAGGTTTATAAACATTAAAAAAAAAATACATTTTACAAATGAATACATTTTAAATAAGTAAACCTTCAGTAAGGAATTTAAGTGTAAAGTGTAAGTGGGCTACAAACCTAGGTTTTAATTTTACATTGTTTACTTTCTCAAAACTAGATTAGTCTATTATTTCATTCCTCTTGGATCTTGATTGAAGCACACCAGGGTCTGAAATTAATGGTGGCTTGAACCAAAAATGCTAACAAAATTAAAAATGCCCCCAAAATTCAAGTTACAGTACAGTCCAAAAGTTTGGAGCCACTAAGATTTTTAATGTTTTTAAAAGAAGTTTCGTCTGCTCACCAAGGCTACATTTATTTAATTAAAAATACAGTAAAAAACAGTAATATTGTGAAATATTATTACAATTTAAAATAACTGTGTACTATTTAAATATATTTGACAAAGTAATTTATTCCTGTGATGCAAAGCTAAATTTTCAGCATCGTTACTGCAGTCTTCAGTGTCACATGATCCTTCAGAAATCATTCTAATATGCTGATTTGCTGCTCAATAAACATTTATGATTATTTTCAATGTTGAAAACAGTTGTGTACTTTTTTTTTTTTCAGGATTCCTTGATGAATAGAAAGTTCAAAAGAACAGCATTTATCTGAAATACAAAGCTTCTGTAGCATTATACCCTACCGTTCAAAAGTTTGGGGTCAGTAAGAATTTTTATTTTTATTTTTTTGAAAAGAAATTAAAGAAATTAATACTTTTATTCAGCAAGGATGCATTAAATCAATCAAAAGTGGCAGTAAAGACATTTATAATGTTACAAAAGATTAGATTTCAGATAAACACTGTTCTTTTGAACTTTCTATTCATCAAATAATCCTGAAAAAAAATATTGTACACAAATATTTTGTACAATTGTACACATTAAATGTTTCTTGAGCAGCAGATCAGCATATTAGAATGATTTCTGAAGTATCATGTGACACTGAAGACTGGAGTAATGATGCTGAAAATTCAGCTTTGCCATCACAGGAATAAATTACTTTGTGAAATATATTCAAATAGAAAACAGTTATTTTAAATTGTAATAATATTTCACAATATTACTGTTTTTTACTGTATTTTTAATTAAATAAATGTAGCCTTGGTGAGCAGACGAAACTTCTTTTAAAAACATTAAAAATCTTAGTGGTTCCAAACTTTTGGACTGTACTGTATGTTGGCAAAAAAAAAGCCCCAATAATGAGTTCCTGATTCGTTTTGTATTAATAACAATATAGTAAAGCAATATCACACAAACAAGAGTGCTGTTTTTCCTCAAATAGCAAACATTATAGAACAAATCAATAAACGAAGTTAATATAAAATAACTTGAACACATTTTGTCTGTTTTTGCTCCTTCAAAGAAAATATAGTTCCACATCAGAAATGTCTTGTGTCTCTGATTCAACATTTCTTTCCTGAATGAATCAGTGTTTCTGAATTAATTTGAATGAATGATTCCTTGTTCCATTATGATTGCAAGTATTATATGTATTCTGCCAACAATGTAATATTTATAGACAAACATAGCCACTGTATACTCCATCTATTTAAGCAAGCGTTCTCTGTGATTGTTTGTTCTGTTTCATGGCATTGACCAACTGCCCCCTTTTAGCTCCCACAACCCAAAACATCCTGTGCCCCTGGCAATGTCTTTGCTGCTGACCTAATAATAAGTAAAAATGACTTCAGATAAATTTTAAATAATGGTTAATTTCTTTGAAGTAAGAGTGTTGATCTTTCTTCTCCTGCTTCCTATTCTTCTGCGTTCCAGCAGCTGTACATGCATGAATTTGCATTTTCTTCAGCCTGAGGCTTATTCATTTCACTTTTGGTGTAAAAGAGTCTATAAATTTACCAAAAACAGAACCACCCAGCCCAGATGAGAAAAAGTAATGCAAAAGTAATGTAATGCATTATTTTTTTCATAAAAAGTAATTAACGCAATTAGTTCTTTTATAGGGAGTAATGCAATTTTGTAATGCATTACTTCTGAAAATAACTTTCCCCAACAAGCTGTATTTGAAAGCTTGCAATGACTGATGGGACTGTGTCTGAATGAAAGCCAACCTCATCCACACTGCAGTCGCCCTCCTTGCACAGTGTCTCCAGCAACTGCATGTCCATCTCTGGAGGACGGGGTTTGGTTTTGCCCTGATTACGTCGGGATGTCCTGGTCGGAGGACTCAAGGTGGATGAACTAACCGCTGACTCTGGAATTAAAATATGAGAACAATAAGATAATTTTGCCAAAATAGGGATGGTTAGCCTCAAAATCCAAGTAATACCAAGTAGATTTAAGTCACATTGAATTAACCACATTCAAATAGCCAAAAGTAAGACTAAAAATATTCTGTTTTAGTTCTAAATGCTCCAAAAAACAGCAAGAAAACATTGAGAACAATTATTATTTGTATATGATAAAGTTTGTAGGGGAAAAAGGTTGTTTACTGGTTTTTCTAGTGAGTTATTCATATTATTTTCTCTTGTTAAATTTCAAATGGCATTTAAATCATTTGACCCTGCCGCCTCCGAGCAGCGGAATGTGCGGAAAACTCACTGTAGGGTGACTGAAGGAGAGAAGGAGTGAAACGCTTGGTGAAGAACTCCAGAACACACAGCAGCAATTGAAAAGCTATCACAAGGTCATCCTCCATCTGCAGAAACGTTCCTGTACAGGGAACATGACACAAAAACAAGAAGTGACAATGTGGATACGCTATCCATGACGCATATAATCCTTAGAGAAGAAACTTCACTCGCTGTAAACAAGGCTCGTTATTTACATGGACGAACCCAACAGAATGTGACAAATATTTCCTGTGCAAATTTTCCGTAATGACTCACCCTTGGCCAAGAGGAACATGGTCCAACTGCTTTCCCAAAGCTCTTTTCTCCTTGAAGGAAACAGGCATGGGACAGTAAGATCTCTGATGTTTAATGGAACAACTCTAGAATATTATTGTGGAACTACAGCTGGGCAAACAGCTCAAACAAAGGATTTCTACTCACTTTGCAATGTCAGGCTCTGCAAATATTTTTTCACAAGTCCTGGAAGACAATTAAAGAATGACTTTATTAGACTCAGCATACTTAAACCTTTTCAAACAAAAAACATCTGAAAAGGGAATTAGACTGCAATATAATATAATTAATATAATTATTATTTTAAAAATCCACTTTCTGCATAAAGAGAAAATAGACAAAAAAAAACCTTCATGTTTAACAAATATGTTAATCTTTAATCTTTAACATCCAATAGCAGAATCTTTGATATGAAATAATGTAAAATGAACTGAAGGCAGAATAAATAAAAGCACTTAAAAACAACATTAATAATATTAATATTAAAATGTGTTTAAACAAATGCTATTGCTAATTTAGAGAGATCTTTTTTCAGCTCTGTATACCTAGACTTTCATCATTTTGACCATGAATTTTCATTTTGGTGCATCACATTAGCACTTACTGAACATTATTATAGACACACACACATATACATATATATATATATACACACATATATACACATATATATACATATATATATATTATGCTTGATATCAGCTTGAACACAGACATGTCTAGACTTTCTGTTCACCACCTGTGAAGCACCGCTTGTCAGTAACTGCAAAAGAACAAACTGAACTGAGGCCAGCTGGTTCTGAAACAAAGGCAGATAAACCAAAGAGCAGATCTCTCCCACACCGAGACGGCTGCTGCCACCTTCAGGTTTAGAAATGTTTCAAAGGTTTTAATGCAGATCATTCAACATAAAAGCTTGAGCAATTACTGAAGGAAAAACAGAACAATGTTTTAACGGAGTAATACACAACAGGTTTCATCACCCCAGGAGTGACGTGAGATGAGTCACACATTCTTTAAATGAGATGCAATGCAAGCATTATCTAAATAAAGTGACATGCTGAGGGAAGGGCGAGCACACCCAGAGGCATGCCCAAGCATCACGCCATTAGTAGCTGTTCAGTCCCAATGAGCTTGTAAAACTATATATATATATATCATTTCATTCGGTATACATTCAGGAATAGTTCCCGTTTCCCTTTTAAATCTTTATTTTGATGGTCCACTTTAGAAATTTTACTAACTAGAAGTAGCTTTGCAACTACATCAACTACCAGTCATTAGAGTATTAATAGACTGTCTGCTTAATATCTGCTAGCACTTTATTTTGATGCTCCCCAAAAGACATTCTACTGACTATAAGTAACTTAGCAACTACATTAACTTATTGACGTATTAAAACCTAATCTTAACCTAACAGTGTACTAATACTCCAATGAGAGTTAGTTGACATGTAGTTGCAAAGTTAAAGTGTTAATGACTGAATTTTCATTTTTGGGTGAACTAAGTACCCACCCTCATGTCGTTCCACACCTGTAAGACCCTCGTTCATCTTCGGAACACAAATTATGGTATTTTTGATGAAATCCGAGAGGTATACGACTCGTCTATAGACAGCAATATACCAATCACTTCCAAGGTCCAGAAAGGTACTAAAGACATCATTAAAACAGTCGACGTGACTGCAGTGGTTCAACCTTAATTTTATGAAGCGATGAGAATACTTTTTGTGCGCAAAAACAAAACAAAAATAATGACTTTATTCAACAATATCTTCTCTTTTGTGTCATTCTCATACATTGTTTACATTCAGAGCTTCCAGAATCTACATCTAAACGCAGACTCATTATTGGCCAACTCCTGCTTCAGCATCACACACGTGTCGTGATGCTCATGTGTGCAGCTTTAGCCAATACTGAGCCGGCATTTGGACATAAACACGGAAGTCTTCACTGTGCTTACTGCGGCAACTGTGTAAGGATAATGACAGGGAAGAGAAGAGATTGTTGAATAAAGTCATTATTTTTGTTTTGTTTTTGCACACAAAAAGTATTCTCTTCACTTCATAACATTAGGGCTGAACCACTGTAGTCACGTTGACTGTTTTAACCATGTCTTTAGTACCTTTCTGGACCTTGAAAGTGGTGATTATATTGCCGTCTATGGACGAGTCATATACCTCTCTGATTTCATCAAAAATATCTTAATTTGTGTTTCGAAGATGAACGAAGGTCTTACGGGTGTGGAACAACATGAGGGTGAGTAATTTCCATTTTTGGGTGAAGTAACCCTTTAATAGTGTGTCAAAAGTGGACCATCAAAGTGTAACCAAAAAGTAATACTTTTCTTCAGCGAGGACACATTAAACTGACCAAAAGTGACAGTAAAGACACTTTGTTACAAAAAAAAAAAAAAAATACTGTTTTACATAAATGCTAGGGCAGGGACAATACATCGATGCATCGCAAATCGAGAAATGATTCTGGATCAATTCCGTATGTATCTGGATATTTTCCACACGTATCGCAATTCTCTCTCGAATCGATTCTGAGCGAACAGCAGACGGCATTACGTGCATTAGAAACAGCCGTACTCCACTTCCTTTCAATTCTTTACACACCCCACTTGAACCTTCTATAAAATAATCATTCATAAAGTTGGTGAGCATAAAATACCTCTTACCCCAAACTTTTACATTTTTTATTTACTGACAAAATGATTAGTAGATCTTGGAACTGAATTGAGGAACTGTCAGTTAGATCACAATGCTGATCAATCAGCAAAATGTCAACACATTGTCAAATGAATCATATGATATAATCATATCAATACATAACTACTGCAAATTCAGAACAATACTGTACAACACTTACTTCACAAATCTTTGGTAGAGGAGCAAGGTCACATCATATTTCTTCTCCAATCGTGTAACAGCAGTGTTCACTTTGGGGCTTATTGTGTCCACATTTACATCCATCTTCCTCACAAGGCTGACGAACTGCTTCACACTACAAAAGAACGGCTTATTCAGGCACATGATCAGCTAAAGACAAAAAAATAAGGAATACCTGACCCACAACCCCCCTACCCACCTGCTTGATTATTATTATTAAAAAATACTGTAAAAATAAAAAAAACTTAGTATTCAATAATAATAATACATTGTAATACAATGTGATAATAAATAAACAATTGTTATTATTAATAACAACAATAATTATTATTAATTATTATCATTATTATTCTATTTTTATTTCATCTAAATATCTAAATTTAACATTTATGTTTGCTTTGAATTCTTTGCTTTGAAACGTTAAACCAGAAAACCGCAGGCTTTACTCTAAAACATGTAACACGTCAGACTATATATTAATATAAATACATCACAACCATTGCAACGTAAGCCATATCACATTCTCACAACCATGCATTGTCAAAATTCATAAATAAGTTACCGGGCAACTGGTGAGTAACAGTTTCAATGCCGATATTTACCCGCATTTGAAGCTTTGAACCCTGACTAACGTGGTGATTTTAATCATCATACAACCCCCCACAACCCAAACATTTTTCCTCAGATTTACGCAATTCATGTGAGTCATACTTTTAAAGTCGGAAAATATGGAAATCTGTATAAATACAGAAAAATCACATCCCTGCATATTAAAGTGTAGTACATATGTTATTATCACTTAACATCAGGCATAAAACTTATTAAAGGCATAACCACACTTTGACAGAACAACTTGCTGATCTTAGAAGGGAAGAATCAGGACTTCTCCATGACATCATGTTATTTTGCCACACCTACCTCAGTCCAACCACTTTTAGGAATTGTGTAAAGGTGAGGCTGATGCCTTCAAGCTCCATGCCTGCAATAAACAGACAAGCTCCCCACTGCTGTCTGTTCGAATATGGCATCTAACATGGAAGACACAGACATGATTGTGTATTGCACATTTATAAACCAATAAACTAGAATGGTAGTGCAGATATCCAAGGAAATCATGCCTTGTCCATCGGCCTGATCTCCCTCTCCCAAATTTTCCACGCATGATCACAGATGGGATTTGTGGCCTGCAGCTCCTCACTGAGAGACACAAACTCAGATTCCTTGTCCTTGTGTCTGGTAAAACAGTTGACAGTTAACAGACATGAGTAAACACATTGCAAGGAGATTTTAACACTATAGGATATACGTCAAACGTCACTTGACCAAACCGGAAAACTGGTCTGATTGCATCTGCTTGTCAGAGAAAGTGGTAACAGCAGTATGGACTTTTAAAGGGTTAGTTCAACCAAAAATGAAAATTCTGTCATTTATTATTCACATGTCGTTCCACATCCGTAAGACCTTCGTTCACCTTCGGAACACAAATTAAGATATTTTTGATAAAATCTGATGGCTCAGTGAGGCCTCCATAGACAACAATAACACTCCCTTTTTCAATGCCCAGAAAGCTACTAAAAACATATTTAAAACAGTTCATGTGACTACAGTGTTTCAACCTTGATATTATAAAGCAACGAGAATACTTTGTTTATGCCAAAAATAACAAAATAGCGAGTTTATTCCACAATATCAAGTGATGGGAGATTTCAAAACGATGCTTCATGAAGCTTCGAAGCTTTACGAATCTTTTGTCTCGAATCAGTGGTTCAAAGCGCCAAAATCACATGATTTCAGTAAACAAGGCTTCGTTACATCATAAGTGTTTTGAAACTTCAATAATTCACGTGACTATTGAATTGAATCACTGATTCAAAACAAATGATTCATAAAGATTTGAAGCTTCATGAAGCAGTGTTTTGAAATCGCCCTTCACTAGATATTGTTGAATAAAGTCATTATTTTGTTATTTTTGGCACACAAAAAGTATTCTCGTCGCTTTATAATATTAAGGTTGAAACACTGTAGTCACATGATCTGTTTTAAATATGTTTTTAGTAGCTTTCTGGCCAATGAAAAAGGGAGTGTTATTGCCGTCTATGGAGGCCTCGCTGAGCCAACGGATTTGATCAAAATATCTTAATATGTGTTACGAAGATGAACGAAGGTCTTACGGGTGTGGAACGGCATAAGGGTAATTAATGACAGATTTTTCATTTTTGGGTGAACTAAACCTTTAAGGTAATCAGCGAAACTACCTAGTTGACATTGTTATAGGTGTATTATTCTATTAAAGGTCCCGTTTTTCGTGGTTTTTTGAAGCTTTGATTGTGTTTATAGTGTGCAATATAACATGTGTTCATGTTTTGCGTGTAAAAAAACACAGTATTTTTCACATAATTTACTTATCTGTATACCGCTGTTTCCACTGTCATAAAAACGGGCTGATGACTTCCTTGTTCTATGAAGTCCCTCCTTCAGAAATACGTAACGAGTTCTGATTGTGCCAGCGGTTCCTGTGTTGTGATTCGACAGCAGCTTCTGCTCCATCTTTCAAGAATAATCTTTGTGCGAATCCGGCATTAAACTGATTGAGATTGAGGAAGCTGTCCTCAGCAAAATGTGCTGTACATAGTTTTACATGTGGATTATAATTTTCGGGAACCGAGTTAAACATAAATTGTAACCATTGATCTCTAAGTACAGCGTCGCTGGGAAGGCCAAACAAAGGTGATTGGACTGCGGGATGAAAATAACAGCGTTTCGACGACATGGCGACAAACACACTCTACAAATGCAACTCTTGCTCTTCTCCGTGGGAGCGCAACAAGACCACGCCCCCTTTTTTGTGTATTCCTGTGGGCGGAGGTTAGTCAAAAAACTGTTTTAGTGACGTCATTAAAGAAGGAAGTAGAGGGATGTAGTCCAAACTGGCCGTTCGATGTAGGCGACTTCTGTTAAATAAAATATCTCGCTTGACATTGAACTTTGAGCTTTAAAATTTTACAGATTTTATTTATACTCTAACAACAACATTACACACTAACTAAAGTTTGAAACATGGGATCACGAAGAACGGGACCTTTAAATATCTAAACATTAGTGTGAAGAAGAAAAATGAAAAAGCTTTTAAATATCAATCTGCACGCGTGTTATCAGTTATGCTCATCTTTGCCCGCTCCTTTTAAGTAATCTTGAATAAAATAGCAAATTTTTTCATGAAGCACATACAAAAGACCTAAACCTGAAGCAATCCGATCTGTTTTACAGAATACGGAAGTTAGATTGTGCATAACCCCTATTGTGGGATGGTCACTGTACTGGCACTGCTGGTCACACAACATTGCTTAAACACATAACTAACGCTTGTCAGCTGTTTAGGCAGCACTTGAACCCTTGTTTTCAGTAAAAAAAAAATGCTTTACTAGTTGGGTATGTTCACCAGATATAGTGATAACAGTCTATTACACTATACTACTATATAATATACAATATGTGTGTGAGTATATCTATGGTGTACACATAACTGCTGACAGAAATTAACATTTAATTTACACAATATTTACTGAAATTTCTTTTAAAAAACGAAATCATGTATCCCAAATGGCCATATAAAGGCAGATAAACTGATTTATGACAAATCACCATAATTCTTTTATAGTACCAACAGCTTAACTGTGGTATTTGTAATAATACCATAGTAGGCACAGTGAATATTGGGTGCGTAGTAGTAATTACCATGGTATGACAAAGTAATTGAACTTTTAAAACTGTCAACAGTCGCATAAACACATTTTTAAAACTGTCATTCATAACAGTGATACTTACAGTTACTATAATACAAACAGGGTACATTCTCATAAGTCTGACTAGTTTTCTGAAGATGTTTTAACGTTACTAGTTTGATTCTTTTAGGCATCTTTATCAAATACTGCTGGCTTCTCAGTCACCACCATACTCTACAACTAAACTAAAGTCTGTACAAATAATTCATTACAGTCTATTGTGTTTATTTCACAGTCAGTCGCGCGGTATGACCTCACCGTTCGGGGCTCAGAACCGCGTTCTCGCTACTGTCCGGAGACTCGCTCTTCGTGTTCCCCTTCAGCTCCTTCTTTTGCGGAGTCCCGCTACTGCGCTTCTTTGGCGGCATGTCGATGGTCTCGTGATGAAGAACGCGTTCACTCACAAGCACAGCGAGCGATCATGAGCGGCGGGTTTCTGTTGTTGATGTTGTTGTGGTTAGCGGTTGGATGTCGGAGCCTGAGATCGCTTATTGGCGTCCGCAACTCTGCACTGCTATTTCCTCAACTACCCGAAACGCGGGAAAATTGATTGACGCAACGTCCGCCGCTGTTGCGTCACGTCCGGTTATTGGGCATACTAAACAGTAATAACCCCGGTAATGACATAACACATCTTTATTTTTGTAAAACACATGGTTTAAACCATTTTTATATTTCAGAATGAGTGAAGTTGTTCGTAGTAAGTTAAAAATACTAAAATGCACTTGAAACAATTTGAAAAGCAAGTTACATTCGACTGAAGCTTCATTGCCTAATTTTCCCATTAGTTTTTACACAAACATGATGAGACCATAAAACGTTTTTGTTTTACATTACAACAGACATATAACAGATTTTGAAGCAATTATACCACAATATTTTTAAATAAATTATCAATATTACTTCTAATATTATCCATTTATCCGTCCGTCATTAAACATAACTTCTTTTCAGTTAAGAAAACAATAGTGGTCACCATCAGAACACAACACAAGACACGTCAGTGAAACTTTATGGAATATTGTATTCTCTCTATCAAATTAAGTGATTATTCCTTATAGAAATGTAAAGAAAAATGGGTCGCATATCATATTTGAGTTTCTATTTTGTTTATTCTCTCATTTTTGTCAAATTAAATATTGATATAATATTGGTCATATTTTTATCCCTTATGAAAACCAAATGTTTGACTCCCTATTGTCCAAATGGCACTGAATGCATGCCAAAAAAGCTTGAATGAACCATTCTATGTATATCCAGTCTAGTGTTTTATTCCATTTAGGAACATTTCTTTTGTTTCTCCATAGGTTTATTTATAACAGCAGTTCACCCCATGATTTGTGCGTTATTCATTAAAGAATGACTTGAAAATATTGCCACCGTTTAAAAGGAAAACCTAGGCGCTATAAACAGAAGCAAAGGCACTAATGTGCTTTGTCTGGAGTGAGAGATGTAATAAATAAAATTTCCTATAAGAAGACCCTGCCCCCATACCAAGACCACCACACAGTCTCAGGAAAGAAATGATCATGTATATGCCAGATATTTAACTCAGGGAGTGACAGAACAAATGTATGTCTACTATGCAATAATACAGAAAATGAACATTTGCACTGAATAATTTATCATAAATTCCAATTGTAGGTAATATTTGGCACACACATCTCCAGATTTCATCACATATTTTCTTATACAGAAAGTAAACTCGTATTGTGCCAATGAATGTGTCATTAATACATGGAAACAAGTGAAAGCTTACAGGTACAGACCATGAGACTTGGCCATTGACACAGACATTATTCTTTGATCTAGAGGCAAACAGACTTACGGTGCTTGTAACAACATCCTGAAGGAAAATGGAAACCCTTGTTCAGCAATATCTTCTGAAACTCCAGAAAATGACCTTAACAATGACTTGGGTTGAGAGGTTACTTCAGGCTTTAGGAAGCAATGTGATGTACATGACAGGGAGTATGTGAGTGAGAAGGAAAAAAAAATGACGAAAAAGAACAACCTGTTATATTTCCCATGGAGACCATTTAACCAATGAGAGAGACCTCTCCAAATCTTAAAGTCCACTGTTTTTTTTTGGGCCAGGACCCTTTAAACTGCTTGCTCACAGGAGCATGGTGAACGGTTTCTCCAGGAACTTGCGGAACTCAGCCAGCCACTGTGCGCCGACAGCACCATCTACCACCCGGTGGTCACAGCTCAGAGTCACAGACATCATGCTAGCCACATCAAACCTACGAGAGACACAGAAAAAAAGCGCTCAGTGACTGGAGTAACAATTTTAAGATCTTCTATATTTCTATAGCTTCTATATTTCATCTATATTTGTGAGGATGTGGAGTGATAGCAAATTGATGTCCTTTCTCACCCTTTTTCATTATCTGCAGGCAGAAGTCTCTTTTCTGAGCCACCCACAGCCAGAATGCAGGCTTGAGGAGGGTTAATGATAGCTGAAAAATTCTTGATGCCATACATGCCCAGATTCGAAATAGTGAAGGTGCCACCCTAGAAAACCAAGAATGTTTATGTAATGCATTTTTATATATACAATCCATTGTTTATATTATATATATATAAAAAAAAAAATAAATAAATAAAAAATATATATATATATATATATATATATATATATATATATATATATATATTACAATCCATTGTATATATATATATATATATATATATATATATATATATATATATATATATATATATATATATATATATATATCTCACATATGGGGTGAGTTAGATTAAAAAAAAATAATACTTTAAATCAGAAAAAATGCATTCAATTGATCAAAAGTGACAGTGAAGACAATTACAAACAATTGTAACTTTCAATTCAAAGAATCCTGAAAAAAGTTGAAATTGTTCTTGAGCACAAAATTAGCAAATTAGAATGGTTTATGAAGAATCATGTGACACTGAAGACTGTAATGATGCTGAAAATTCAGCTTTGCCATCACAGGAATAAATTAAGTTTTAAAATACATTAAAATAATAATAAAAAAATGTTATTTTAATTTGAAATATTATTTCACAATATTACTTTATTTATTTTTGATCATATAAATGCAGCCTTGGTGAGCATCAGAGACTTATTTCAAAAACATTTTAAAAATTCTTACAGACCCTAAACCTTATATGACCCTAAACCACACATATGGATATGAATAAACCATATATAGATAGATAAACAGATAGATGTACATAAAAATATATAGAATATAAAAAAAAAATAATAAAATATATTCTTAAACTTAAAAAATAAATTAATCAAATAGTATTTAGGAAATAATACATATTAATGATGCTCTTATAAAACAACAGAATAAATAGTTTCTGATATCCACATTGAGCACCTAAATTACTCACCTGGAATTCATGAGGTTGTAGTTTACCCTCTCGTGCTTTAGCAGCTAATGTGCCTACATCTTTGCTGATATTCGCAAGTCCCTTAATATGAGCATTAAATACAATGGGAGTGATTAGACCCGCAGGTGTACTGACTGCGACACTAACATCCACCACGTGATTTCTGTCCAGAGAGAGAAAGTGCATGATTAATTCAGATTTACTGTCATTTAAATGTCACAACAGTTACTTTGGATTTTCTGACATGTGAGAATTATGTGAGAAGTAATGCTGCCCTCAAATGGTTAAGATCAGAAGTGCACTGTGGGAGTCCACTTACTGCCTAATAACTGTGTCCATCCAAGAGGAGTTGGCCTCTGGGACCTTTACACAGGCTAGAGCCGAGGCCTTGATGATGAAGTCATTGACCGAGAGTTTGATGTTATCAGCTTTCACCTCCTGATCATGAGGAAAAGATACAGTTTAAATCAGGACTACTGTAATATGGAGCTTATTATCATGTTACAGCCACGAGAACTGAGTTTACTCACAGCATTGAGCTCTTTCCTGAGTTCAAGAACTTGGTCCATGTTAACATCAATAGACAAGTAATAGTGAGGAATAGTCTGTTTTGACTGCATCAACCTCTGGGCGATCACCTAGATAGAGACAGGCAGGGAAACAAAGCATTATGGGTTACGTAAAAGTCTTCATGTATTCCTAGAGAATTTAAGGTCAGTGGACTCACTTTGCGGATGTTGCTGATGGGGATGTCTGTGAAGGTTCCTGTAGGTACAGCAGCAAAAGCAGGGGCGGCTGGAGGGCTGGGTGTGGGTGCAGCAGGGGTAGGTGCAGCGGCTGGTGCCTGGTGGTATGAAACAGAATGTATATATATTTAGGTTTAATTCATTTTATTTCTGTTTTAGTTTTTATTTATTTCCAGTAATTTTAGTTCTTCAACTTATTTCAGTTAATTGTAAATAATATTTCTAATTTTCATTTAAAACAAATTTAAAAAAACAAATTGTATTAGTTCTAGATTTGGTTGATTATACCCTGGTCAAAGGTTTTAAGAACTTCGGTATGACTTGAATTCTGTGGAAATTTTTGCAGCATTATGGCACATATTCCATCTGGGCTTTCTTAAAGGGATAGTTCACCCCAAAATGAAAATGTTGTCATTTTCTCACCCTGAAGTTGTTCAAAACCTGTATGAGTTTTTTCTTCTATTGAACAAACACAAAAGAAGATATGAAGAGTTTGGTTCCAAAACGCGATAAACGGCATTTTCAAAAAAATTGAGTTTCCGCCCAAATATTGTATCTGGTCGGTACTGAAAAGTAATTTATTAATTTTGCGCAAAATGCGATATCCGTCGTGTTATTATGTCATGTTTTCTCCCCTTTTTTCCAAAATGCGACAAACGCCAGTCTCCTTTTTCTGCAGAACACGATATATCCACGCAACCAATCACAGCGCTCCATTCCACTCACTGTAAACATTGAAGGCTTTTTTAAAAAGCCGTTTTTAATACCAATGTACTCGGCAAATGTGTTTATTTAACCGTGCGGTGGCACCAGATACTAATCGGTAATGACAAATAATTTATAACATTAACAAGATGACCCGTGGAATTCATTTTGGGAGCGACGGCTGAATGTATTTTTAGTAAAATGCCTGTATATAAGATAAATATCGGCAAAGTTTAGACTCTGTCATATATGTGAATCAACTTACTTTGTTGTGTAAATTCAATTTATAAAATAACTTTTATATTGATGGATTAATTGCATTAAAAAAAAAAGTGTCATAGATTTATTGCATTTTGGGGAAAAAATAATAAGTTTTTATAATAAACTTTTTAAAATCAAAATGTAGATTTGAATTTTTAATGTTTTTTTATAACCAAAAGATGCTATGTGAAAGTTTCAAACAGAAAATAGTGGTTTTCATCTAGCCACTTTCTTGGTAAAGAAAACACCTTTTTACTCAAATTAATCAAATTGGAGTTATTGTTTTGAAACCAAACTCTTCATATATTGAAGAATGGTGGTAACCAGGCAGCTGAAGGTAGCCACGGACTTCCATAGTATTTTTACTATGGAAGTCAATGACAACCGTCAACTGTTTGATTACCAACATTCTTTAAAATATCTTATTTTGTGGTCAACAGAAGAAAGAAACTCATACAGGTTTGGAACAACTTCAGGGTGAGAAAATGACAACATTTTCATTTTTGGGTGAACTCTCTCTTTAAAAGCCTTTTTATGTCTGCCCATGTTAGAAAAAGTCAAAACAACGTTTGGTTGCTTCAAAATGAAATGACTTACAGGCGTGGGCTTAGGTGGAACGAAACTGTCAATATCTTTCCTGGTGACTCTGCCGTCTGGTCCAGTTCCTATTGACAAAGCAGTAGTATATTCCTAAATTCAGTAGCATATTACCAATTTATTATGACATCTCCCATGAAAATGAAATGAAGTAACCCTCTTGTTAACCCTGAGACACCCTCAAAGTCAAAGCACTCCTACCTGTGACTTGGGCAATGTCAATTCCCTTCTCTGCAGCCAGTTTTTTGGCTAGAGGGCTGGCAAACACCCTACCCTTCCTAGGAGCAGCAGGGGTGGCTGAAACAGCGGCAGGTGCTGGGGAGGGAGCTGGTGCTGGTGGTGGGGTGGCCACCTGAAAAGTGAGGTACAAATAAAAGTCATACACAATACACATATTAAAATAATTTCTTTTTAGTTAGGTTAAAAGGTGCAATGTGGATCTATAGACAGAAATGCAATATAATATACATAACTATGTTTTAAGTGGTACATAAAGACCTTACATAATGAACCGTTATGTTTTTATTACTTTAGAATGAACCAGTTCTATCTACATACACCGCGGGTCCCCTTACATGTCAAGTCGCCATTATGCGCCGGCATCTTTCTACAGCAGCCCTAAATGGACAAACACTCTACATAGCGCGTTTCGTCACTATGTTGTTGTTCTTCTAAATCGTTCGTGTTTTTACACACTGCACCTTTAAAGATTCAAGTCATTAACTTCTTCAAATATGGATTACAACATGTTATGCCACCAATGGTCTCTGCGATCAACTTAGCTCACAATGCTTTTGAGAAACTTGTTGGAGCCGTGGCTTAGCAATTAACGCATTTGCCAATGTGTATACATACATAATTTTTTAACAAAATAAAATATCTCAATATCTTGCCAGAACACATCATGTGCACCACAACTGACAGCAATGTGTTGTAGTCTATTCTTGGTAGCCACACCAACAAAATTGGCATGGCGTGATTGCAGTATTGCAAAACACTACAAATATTGCAAAGTGACCTTTCACTTTTAGTCTTGGCATGAAACTGTTGATATTAAAATGGCAGTAAAAACATGACCTTGATTTATCACATTGGCTTTTAGGTGGCCACATAAAAAATATATTACATCACATCATGACATGTTGCTCATGTCAATTGAAGTGCTGTTGCAACTCAATGAGGTTAATAAATGACTGCTGTTAAGTGTGCATAATCAGTCATAATCAGTGTTAGGGAAAGTTACTTTTAAAAGTTAATGCATTATGATATTGCGATACTCCCTAAAAAAAAGTAACTAATTAGGTTCGTTATTTTTTATGGAAAGTTAGGAGTTACATTACTTTTGCATTACTTTTTCTCGCCTGGGCTGGGTTTGCTTGTTTGTTTAATAACAAAAAAAGTTCTATTTTTGGCAAATGTAAAGGTCCTTTCACACCAAAAGAGAAATGAATAAGCCTCAGGCTGAACGAAATGCAAATTCATGCCTCATTTGGATCATCAAAGGTCTGCAGCAAAGACACTGGTTAATAAAGTGAGAATAAATACATAAAATATATTTGTTCAATTTAATATATTTAATTATTGTAGGTTTGTGCAATATTCTGAGAGTGCATTTCACTTTTTTCTTTCCATTTTGAGGAATTGATTTTGTGCAAGTGAGATGAGTAAATGCATGCTCACATTTAGTTTAGAACTACAATACCCATCATGTTCACTCACAACGCCTCTGCACTTACTCATGATTTCTCTCAACATGGTGAGCTGTCAGTCAATACATGGGAAAACAAAGTAACTTGCGTTACTTATTTGAAAAAGTAACTTAGATATTGTTGTAAATTTAAAAGTAATGCGTTATTTTACTAGTTACTTGAAAAAAAGTAATTTGTAAAAATAAGCTACTTGTAATGCATTACCCCCAACACTGATCAAAATCACTTTAAAACAGCAGACACAAATAAACAACAGAGGTCTTGTAGAAATGACAGAGATCTTTACCGGTGTGGGAGCAGGAGGTGGGCTTGCAGCCACTCCAGTCTCTACATAGTCTGCAAACGCGCTAATGTCAGATTCCTTTTCCACAATGATGCAAAGAGGAGTGCCAAGAGGAACGTCTCTGGTGCCCTCAGGAACCATTATCTTGGCCAGATAGCCCTCCTCCTGTACCTCAAAACCTGAAAACCACAAGAAGGACACGTGTTATCGCTGGTCATAATATCTCAACATACACAAAGTTCTTAAAATCTGGTTTATGCTTATACATTTGTGTGTGTATATGTCCAATCATACATTTACAAAAACAAAACTGGACAAGTGTAAATGCATCTGGTTGTTGAAACAACATATGTACATTTTACTTACCCCCAAAATGGTAAAAAAATAAACATGTGAGAGCATGTTTTAGGTTATATGATATGTTATAGCCAGATATGACAGACTCGTACAAGCAAACTGACGTAAATGAAACTGAAAGCACTGACCAGTTCTTCCCCTCATAAGAAATTATGTTTTCATTTTGTTTAAGGTGTTTATGTGGACAGGTAACTATTACTGTTGAATTATCATAATTAAAGCCAAAATAGTTGGCAATTTACCGATTGTTGCCTTATCAGTCTCGATTTCAGCCAGCAGGTCTCCCTCACTCAGCTTCTCACCCACCTTTTTCTCCCAGCGTTGCACTGTGCCCATAGTCATGGTGGGGGAGAGAGCTGGGAGCTGAACCTAAAGACAGCAAGACAGCAAGTTTATGATGGCATGCAATAATATGCTTGCTTATGCTTAGACTGGCCAATATCCCAAATGTTTTTACTTTACTGAATTTGTTTGTAGTCACTTTAATATTTGGTCAACATCTCATACCTTCATGTGAGGTGGGTAGGAGCTTCCAGGAACTTGTGGCGCTGCAGGAGCAGCAGTGGGTGCTGCTGGAGGGGGAGGGGCAGCTGCAGGAGCAGGGGCGGAGCTAGCATTTTTATCCAATGTATAGTCCTTAAATGCAGGGATGAGGTCAGGACTAAAGGTCAAAAAACAGATGATGTATATTAAGAGGGAAATACAAGTACACATCGATATTATACATACCGTACCTACTATACGTACTGTCAACACACAGAAATCAAACATGCAAATTCATGCTTTCATTAAAAGCCAAGATCAAGACACAGTATAATTTAGTATGCCGTTCTTATGATGCACCATTTATCTGTGCAAAGACAGAACTCACAAAATTTAATTTATTTCACCAACATTTAAAGACAAAGTTTATTATGTAATATGTACACAACAAACAGCAAATCTTATGATGCTCTGGATCTTGGCACTGCAGATAAACACAGTGCTTACTTGTCAACGGTAATACAAATGACAGCTCCAATGGGCACATCTCTTGTACCCTCAGAAACCAAGATCTTGGCTATGTAGCACTCCTCCAGCAGTTCAAATCCAACTGTAGCCTTGTCTGTTTCAACCTGACCAAATCAAAGCAGAAGAATTAAAATTAGATCAGAATTACACCATGGGGCTGTTGACTGCTTGGTTCAGACTGGTTGACAAACTGTCCTAAGGAACTATCTAGTTTACTATTTTATCTACAACAATATTAAACAATCAGGTGGCTTCTTCTAGGTAAAACCCTGAATGTGCCTCACCTCAGCAATCAGATCTCCCTCATTAATTTTGTCTCCTTCCTTCTTTTCCCAGCGTGCAATAGTGCCCATCTGCATAGTGGGGGACAAAGCAGGCAGTTCCACCTGTAATGGAATGAATTAGGTTAAATAAACAGGAAGTTGAACACATTTGGCATAAATTACCATAAATTCTTCTCAGCATAATAATATGATCTACTGAAATGGCAGTTAAATGATTTTGTTGTTGTTTACTTTGACAAGATTATGATACTCAGGACCTTCTGACTAATGAATTTCCATGACTTCTGCCTACCCCCTTTTTTTTCTTTTCTTTTTTTTTATGGATTTTCACCTATTATACTTATTATTTAATAGAGATTGGACTCATAAATTGCGATTTCAAGCTGATGGAATGGTTTAAAACTAGTAATGTATATTCAGTCACTATAGAAATGTGCTAGACTTTCTGACAACGTCTTATAATTTAATTAGTTCTAATGTGTTTTCTAGGCCTGGAAAAGCAGGATAAGTTCATGACTGTGGGCAGTTTTAGGTTCTGAGGCTCAATATTTAGATTGTGTCAAGCAATATGATTAAATGTTATGAGGTATCATGAGAGTATGTTTCGTATAAGTATGTAAACATGGAAGGATGGAGGAAGCTCTGGCAGCTAACTGTTTTAACATCTTGAAGGTGACACCAACAGAAGAAACGCAGTGTTGCAATATACCAATACTTAAAGAGACAGTTCCTCCATATATGTACATATATTTTATTGTCAACTTTTACTCTCTCTCATGTTGTTGTTCCAAAACCATATGAGTTTTATTCTTGTGCGCAACACAAAAAGAGATGACAGATGGCATATGACAACCTCAGTCACCGCTCACTTTCATTATGTAGAAAAAGATGCAATGAAAGAGACCGGTCCTAAAATCTCCTTTTGTATTCCACAAAAAAAAAAGCAAGTCAAACGTGATTGGAAGCACATAATAACATTAGTTAGCTTAGCTCACCTTCTGATGGGGCGGCAGACTGTAGACTCGCATGCTTTGACTGAAACAAGCCGTTTGGGTTTGCAAGACCCATGATCTGTTACTGAGGATGCTGTTGTACACACGCCGACCATGACACAAGCTCCGGATCCGGGTCGGGCCGTTGGAGTGGTATCGTTTGAGATGATGGCATGATACCGGTCCAGATCGAGGACTGGCGGCAGAAGCAGCAGGGCCCGAGAGGACACTGGGCCGGGTAAGCCTGGCAGATGGGCGCACTCGCAGCGCTAAACGCAACATTTTGAACGTGATGACCCCTGTAACACTACGCTGGATTTGAGTAAGGCTACTGTGGTATCAGAATATCTGACACCTGTGGTAGCAGCGGCAGTCTGTTCCCCCCAAAATGTTCCGAACAACCTCACTTTCCAATGACCTCCCCACTCCAAAACATCCCACTTTACGACACTCTCCTTCGCTTCGTCCTCCGGGCGACGCACAAGGGTTGCCAGATAAGTAACTACAATATAAAATCCCCTTTTCAAAAATTAAAATTTTTGTTATGTAGGCTTACTATATATATATATATATATATATATATATATATATATATATATATATATACGCGGACATACTTCACTTCTATATTAATGAGAATATAGAAATTATGGTAACACTTTACAGTAAGGTTCATTAGTTAAAGGCAGGGTAGGCAAAAAAATGTATAAAAAACTTTTTTTCAAAATTTGTTTAAACTTTATTTATATATCAATACATAATTAAAATGTAAGTACTCTGAAAAAGAAAGTATAAAAATCGAGTGTCTGTAGACCTCTCACGACTGTTTTAAAGACAGCTCATTATTTCCATTCACTCCACCCCCTCCCTTCTGGGCTCCTTCCAAAGCCACGCCCCCAAAACGCATGAACGTGTGACTCCGACCACTGAGCTGGAAGACGCATTATTTACCTGAGACGAGCGGAGAGGAAGGAGCACGGCATGTAGTGACATCATGTCAGAATCACATGTAATAAAAATAACTTTATAATTATGAAGATAAACAAACAAGATGTATTTTAGTACTCACTATCAAGCTAGCATATTGATATTGGTAAAGTTTAAAATATATATTTTTTGATTCGCTAACGAGCTATCTATAAGGCAAAGCTAAAAACAGGTTGCATGATACACGTTTTTCCATTACCATCATTTACACTGTGATGAAGATGAATTTCGTGTAAGATTCATAACATATACGTTGTTCTACAGATCAACAGAGTAACATACACTCAAATATCAACTCACAACTGCATTGCAGACACAAAATAATAACACACACATACAACAAAGTGTGTACGACACACACAGATACAAGATAAAGACATCAGTAAACATAGGTAGAGAATATAAAAACAAAACAAAGGCGAAAAAAAACGTGCAGGTAAACTTACAGGTGAACATGGTAAAAGAGTTAGACAGAGGGTAAAATTATGCACAATTCAACACTATAGCTATCATTATTTATCGTCTCTACTACGGCTCGCTAAGTAATGTTATGTTAGCTATATTACGCAGCTACGTGTGCTAATGACACATGCTTCATGAAAAAATAAACAAAAAAATATGTATGATCAAAATACAAAAAGAAAGATTTACCTGTCCAGCAGAAATAAAGCCATCAAGGAGTCACTTTTCAGCCCCTTGAGTTCCCTCAGTTCTCGCCATCGCTGGAAAGCCACGCCGATATTAACTCGCGTTTTATTTCTTTGTTTATCCAAAGACTTTTTGTTCATTGCCTTTTCTTGTACTGTTACTGTCTTCCTTTTTTTGCCTGGTTTGCCTTCACTAACTGCATAGGCCGATACTGTGAATTTAGCTTGCTGTTTCTCTGCCATTGTTTTGGTATTCCTAGGATCCATGCCTCTTGGATTCCCCAAATCAAACGTGCGCGCGCAAGTGGGCAGGTCATGTGTGGCAAAAGGGTGGTTGCCATGGTTGCGAGAGAGTGACAGCCGCCTAAGCCAATCCTATGTTTCGTCCCGGATGGAAATAATGAGCTGTGTTTAATACAGATTAAACGGTCTAGAGTCACTCGATTTTTATACTCTTTTTATCAGAGTTCTTACATTTTAATTATGCATGTATATATATAGAAAGTTTAAACAAATTTGGAACAAAATTTCTTACCTACCCTGCCTTTAACTACATTAGTTAACATGAACTAATATTGAACTGCACTTGTACAGCATTTATTAGTTGTTAATTTCAACATTTACAAATACATTATTAAAATCTTTATAACATTAGTTAATGCACTGTGAACATGAACAACTATATTTTCATTAACTAATGTTAACGAAGATTAGTAAATATAGTAACAAATATATTGCTCATGGTTAATTCATGTTAGTTAATACATGTGTTACCGAAATTACAAGGTTATTATTATATTTTCTCTCTCTCTCTCTCTCTCTCTCTATATATATATATATACACACACATACACTTTTTGCAAAATTTTAGTTGTACATACGTACTGTTTCAAAGGGTGGATTATGATTATAAATACATGGCAACCTTCAAGCTGTCAAAGCCGGTGTCGTAAACTGTCAAGCGCTGACGTAAAAGCGCCGTCAAGTAAAAGTTTAACCATCCACAGCTTCTATCCAGAAGTTGTCTGGACCTCTTCCACAGATAAAGTATTGAGACTCAAAAGTTTGATTTACCCATAAATAAAATGTACTCTCGCTCATGTCGTTCCAACCACGCATGACTTTCTATCTTGAGTGGAATATGAGGCAGAATGAAAGCCTCAGTCGGAATCCACTTTTATTGTATGGAAAAGCAATACAATTTAAGTTTATGGTAACTGAGGTTGTCAGTTGACACCATTTTGCCTATTCTGTCATTCGTGTTCCCCTGATTTAAGTCGTACAGGTTTGGAACAACATGAGTTTTCTTTTTTTTTTTTTGGGTGAATTGTAAAGTGAAAAACTTTAGACAGCCTAAAACAAGATTATGTGCCATTGCTGCAGTTTATTGAGGTGTTTTTCAAGTATTAATTTGTTTACTGATGACAAGGTAAGAGAACAGGCATGTGCTTAGAACAGCATTTATTGTAATGCATTTTTCAGCAAAATAGAAAAATAGAGAATACAATATATGTAAGGAAAAGCTCCATGTAGCGTTATGCGTTGGAAGTGCATTGGTTTTTTGGGATTGTCTATTTGACGATTTTAGCGAGGGCCGCTGCTCGCCTCTCTGTGTTCTTGAACAGTGCACGAATGAGACTCTTCATCTCATTACAGGAGAACTCCACTGCCAGAGGTCCTTTGCCCTCGGCCCACCTTAAAAAAAAAGAAGAAAAAAAAGTGAGCTTCAATTAAATCTATAAACGAGATACAAAATGAGATAAATAATTTCAAAGTTCCCAATGACAAAAAACTGTAACCAGAGTTACAGACTGATGAATCAATGAATCAAATATAGAAGATTAAGTAAGTGTATGACCTGTCCACTATCTCCTGTAGATTAGCATTTAGCACCATGGAGATCTCTTTTAAGGTCATCCATTTCTTTACATAGACTGGAACCTCTTCTTGATATTTTTTGTTCTTGTTTTCATCTGGCAATGGATTGAAAACCAGTGGCCCTTCCTCTATAATGGTTTGACACAGTGTTCGCAGTCTCTCACCGTCCACGTTGGATATGTCCTGGAATGAGAGCACTTGATCTACACCTCAAATAGTATGATGGTGTCATCAAAAACAATAACAGCATTATGTATTGCCTTACCTCCAACATCATAATCTTATTAATCAGCTCTGATATTGCAGTATTGAGGAGAGTCCCAATGGCTTTGCAATATATGTTCACAGGCAAGACATCTTGCCAAACTTTTCCCAACCTCCTCAGCTGATGAATTACCTAAAATACACAACAGCAATAAAACCTCAGTGGCAAGTACATTAGGTGGACAAATGTGCTTCTACGGTCTATTCAGAAATTAATTTGTGTTGTTTGATCATACTTGTCTAATAGCCTTGCTGGCTACAGAGTAATTGTCTTCATCATCCAAGTTGGAGAAGTTACGTGCAGTGGACAGTCTCTCCAACATCTCAGCTTTTTGAACGTTCATTTGTGCCACAAAGCACCGAGCACCTAGTTTACAAAAAAAAAAAAAAAATTAAAATAGTCATCTCATCTTAAACATTGGTCTCTACGCTACCATTTCATGTTAGCATGAAAGGAAAGTTGCAATAATTTTTTCTTCCCTACTGTGACATATCCAAGTGAAAAGGTCTCTGGAATGAGGGGAAAAAAATAAAAAATAAATCAATAAATAAAAATTTGCAGATAAATCAACAATGTTTCCGCTACTTTAATGCTGCCGTAGCGGGCAGCCACACCAAAAATTATCCCTGCCACAGCTGCAGCTTCTCAGTGACGTCCGATATTGTGCGTACTATTCTTGTTAAGCCACAATAAAGGCATAAAAAAAACATTGCGAAGCACCATAAAGTTTTCGTGCACTATATTCCAAGACTTCTGAAGCCTTTTTATAGATTATTGTGAGGTACAATGAATATTTAAGTCCATAAGGTCAATGGTTTTGCTTAAATTGACTATCGTGCTGCCGTTTATTACCGTTTCTAAATAATGTCATCTTTCTACTAGGTGTCTGTCACAGCACTGGAGAAGAAAGCACTGAATTGTGCTTCATGCGCACAGTAACTGAAATTTAAAACTTAAAAGAAAAGGCTCAAACTGTTGCATAGATAACACACTAAGCATCAATATCTCTTCCCTTGTGCTTTGAACATTTCGCTGTGACATTCTGGCAATGGGATGCACTTAAGTGCTTTGTGCCGCTATATATATGGCTTGTGTATGCGAGTATGCATGATTCTTGGGTGGGGAGGTTTAGCCACCAGGGGGAAGGGGCGTGGTCACCCATGGGCAACGCCCCCTCCCCTGTGGAAATAGGCCTGCCACCACAGCTGGAAAACAAAAAAAAACCTAGAGGATTTAATAATAAACACTGCAACATTTTGTACACAGCATTTAGTTGAAATAGAAATCTTTTGTATCATCATTGTCACTTTTGATTATCTGTAATGCATTCTTACTAAATAAAAGTATAAAACAAAAACAAAAATAATAAAAAATTCTTACGGACCCCAAATATTTGAACAGTATCAAAGTATGTCAGAGTGCCCTTACCTAGTCTTCTAAAACCTGGGACCAAGTCTACAAAATAAGCAACTCCGTCTTTCAAAGGAAGGTGAGGTTTAAACTGGAAACCCAAGGTTAAAAGGTGGTGGGCGATGAACATGCAGTTATTGTGTTGGATGGCAGCCAAGTGAGGCAACTTCAGGAAGTTGTCCCTAAGTTATAAAAACAGCATCACATTAAAAACAAAACCCAATATACCAAGAATATTGCTATAAAAATTAGGGATGCGCTGAAACTTTGGCTACTGAAAATTTTCAGCCGAAATAGCTATTTTCAGTTTCGGGCTGAAATGGTTTTGGAGGGCCAAAATCAGTGACTGAAACAGACGTTTAATTAGCGTTTCTCTGATGGCACAATTCGACTGTGTGCATTTCCTGCACACAATGTAGATAAGCTAAAACAGTTAAACGTCAGCTATGTGGACACTAGCTCTGGATGGACAATATTAATTTCTAGATTTTAAATCAGTTTTTTTTTTTTCCTCCGGTTTTCGGCCAATTGCATCCTGAATTTTGGTTTCAGCCCAGAATTTTCATTTCAGTGCATCCCTAATAAAAATAGACCAACTTACTTGTGATATGTAGGCACAACATCATAGAAGAGGTGAAAAATGTTTCGAACTGTGTAGAAAAGCTGGACTGCACTGAAAGAAAAAGACCAAATATATGTAGCTTCACAATTACAACTTTCACATGGACCCAAAAACAAATATGTGCTTAATTGTAGTGGCTGCCTGCTACGTACCACTGGGGGGAGCTGCCCACTGCCTCGGACAGAGTTTGTATGGCCAAGTCCATTAGCTGCTGCACTGACTCACTAATGCGACACACAGGCAGGCACAGAGTGCTGGGACTCAACTGCTTCTCGTTTTCCAGGCTCCGCTGATCATAATGGGCACTTTTCTTACCTGACTCCTTCCTCTCCTTCTCTCCTCCACTGGGACTTGGTAGTTTAGGGATAGAGAGCTTATACTCTGGAGTGATCTGGACACAAAGAGCACACAAAACACTAGCCACTAAAAAGCTATTATAGCTTAATTAAAATTAGACAATTTAAAGAGGACTTACTTTCACTGTGTTGTGCATCTCAGAAGTCATCAGTTTCCGTGCAGCCACAATCACATCTTGGCATTTTTTGCTTGCAAAGTGGCAGTTGACATTCCTGGCATATTTCAAGAGGTCAGCTGAGTCCCCAGTGAGGTACCCCATCTCTTTCAGACTGCTCTCAAAATCCTCTGTCTGTTTAATCACCTGAGAACACAATTGAATATTGTATTACAAAGAATGCTGTGCAGTTGTCATATGCCGACAGATCCTTGCAGCCTTACCTCGCTATACTCAGCTAGCTGACTACTGTTAGTTGGAATGGAATGAACCAAGCATTCATGAATGATGCACTCCGACATCTCCTCCCAAATCAGGTCTCCTAAAATCTCAGACACTTTCTTTTGGTCAATAGAAACATCTGAAGAAAACAAAAGAAACCCCATCATCAGCCTACTACAAGCAATGTAATGTCTAGTGCAGGGGTCTTCAAACTTTTTTCAAGACCCCTTGTTGGATAAAGTGATGGACTAGGGACCCCATTTTATATTGTATAAAATCAAGTGTTGCATTTTATGCCCTACTTATTTAAGTATATAATTATATATTAAGTTAAATAATTATATTAATTAAAAATATACAGCAAGCACTTAATAAAGAAAGTCCAAAACAGACTTATAGAAATAACTTATGACGTCCCAGGAAATCCCTGGACAAAGGCATCCAGCAATCGCTGTAGCAGAAAAAGCAGAAACATTTTGTTTCTGTTTTATCGTTTGTGTTTTTCCAGCCATCTTGTGGTATTTTCATAAAAATATGATACTGCAGTGCTTATTGACATAGCCTTTATTACAGTATAAAAACTATAAAATATATATATATATATATATATATATTTTTTACAAATTATTGGTTATTGTTCAGCACTGTATTTGATTACTTAGCCAATTAAAAGCAAGAGATAAGAAAAAAATAAATCTGTTAGACAATCAGTCCAAACTGGCATTATACTTGACATTTCTGCCCCCCTTACTTCTGAAATGATGGCTACGCCCCAGTGTATGCATTGTAAGTAGTGATGACTACAATGTCTGGGGGGGGGCTTAGACATACCAAAAAGGTGTTCATGTAGCGTCTTAAGCACGGTAAGCACTTTGGTGTAAACCTGGCTGGGATCTGGATGCTCTGCTTTGGTTTCTGTACACTGCAGGGTCAGGACTGCACCCTGCTCAGGCTGACTGCTCACTTCCACCATCAGCGAGGGGTATATGATTAGAGGCTTCAGCATGTACTTTAACAACACTTGCCCTAAAGGATTGAGAAAGAGTCATGCAGTCAACTAACAGACCTAAATATAAACAAAGCAATGTGGAGGTACTAATGGGCTGTAACACTAAAACTTATTCTTACCAAACAGTTTAATCTTTTTATGAAGCTCTCCTTGAATGGAGAGGGCCTGGAGAATGCTGGGAAGTAGAGCATGTGGGATAGACTCATCCACCTTAGATCCTCCTCTGTTCAAATGAAGCGATGTCTTCAGGAAAGATTTTGCGCAAGTGAGCTCGGCTAAAATATGGAGATCAAAACAAATCAGACCAGCAAACTAAGGCAGAATGATTTCAAAGAAATCACTTTTCTCTACTCAGATACCACCAACATGTATCTGAGACAGAAATGTAGATGAAAGTTGTGATGAAACAGAGTGAAACAGATTGAAAAAGGGGGAAAAAAATTGTAGGACGGGGACTTGGTTCTGTACTTGGTTCTATCTAGGGCTGCAACAACTAACTGATAAAATCGATTATTATCATTAATGAAAATAATCGACGAATGAAAACGAATTTGAATATAGATTAGTCGCATTTGTGCTGTGCCCAGGAAACCATTAACCAGGCACATACACGTCAAACAGACAGAGCGCAGTAGAATAGGAGCGCATTGTTTACAAGCTGTTTTATTTTATTGACGTCTTTCCGAGGTTGAAACACTGATTGAGCTATTACACGAGACATGATACGGATTTCAGTAAGTTGTACTGTATATTTTAACATACCTCCAGATGTTTATTCATGTTTATTTTGCGCTGTAACTGGTATTAAAGCGGAGGAGAGGATGTTCATATGCGCTCGTGCTGCTGCTTCTCTTTACCTGAGGCGCTACAGCGATCTGTCATGTCACATTAAAACAGCGCCAAAACGGTATTTATTTTTTGAATCCCATAATAAGATGGACGTCATTTGAAATCTGAGACTTTGCTTCATATCAAAAGTAACAAAACACAAAGATTATTGCGTTCATTCACCAACTGAAAACAGACTAGACTATTTCTTGGGATAAGAATCGATATCATTTCGTAAAAATGAGAATCAATTAAAATCGAGAAATTGATATTAGTTATGACATTTTAATTAAAAATTATGATGTCAAAATAGGCTTAAAATTAAGCATGAGCATGGACGAATCGTTCACATTATTAAGATCAATAACATAGGTTTAGAAAATAGAGAGGGTGAATTTTCATTCTATGCTGACTTTAATGTATTAAAAAAAAAAAAAAAAAAAAAAAAAAAAATTACTTTTATTGGAAGGAAGTTTCCAGTCTGCCAGTTTCTGCCACTCTTGTCCAAGGTGGTGGATGAGATTCTCTCTCTGTATTGTGATCTCTGAGCTGAGGGCCCGAACTAAAGGCAACTCTGTGTCTTTCCAAGCTTTCAGGGCATCAATACTTGCTCGTGCCTGTATAATGCAAGTAGGAATATGTAATTAAGACACTTAGCACACAAGTTTTTGTGGCTGTCAATCGACTAAAATGTTAATCATATTAGTAACATGATATGCCAATAAACTAATCAAATTATTCAGAGAAACGTAAAACTGGATGGCAAAAATCCCTCAAATTTTGTTCATAATTAAATAACCTGTTAAATTCACAGACTGGTAATATGAATGTATTGTTGAATGTGACTTACTGTTCCATGCTGCTTGGCCGCAACCACATAATTCTTTTCCTGCAAGGCCCTGTGATACTCCTCCACTGCAGTGTCAAACTTAAACAACATATTAAAATATTGAAAGAATGTTCTTTTTACACAAAACATGTGCCTGAACTTAAGTAAACAAGCAAATTACTGTGAGCTTTTTCACATAATCATTTACATCACAAGACACACATGCACATTCTTTAAGACATAAATAGCTTTATGGTTAGAAAATCCTCTAAGCATATACAAAATCCCAGAGGCATTACCTCTTGGAGATGCTGGAGCAGTTTTATTATTGTAGTGTTTTTCTCTAGCTGCTGTTTAAGCTTGGCATACTCGGTTACGGCATCATGGAGGTTCTGCTGAACCTGTAAAGGCAAACACTTAGTTGACATGTTTAATCACTCTTTTTATTAGAAACTGAACCTTAATTGTTTATTAATAGTGAAATACAGTACCTCATTCTCAATGCAGCTTTTTAATAAATCAATGTCTTTGGAAACTGATTCAACCTGGTCCAAAAGCTCCTCTGCTCCCTCCATACTGGGTATAAACTCAATATATTTTTTATTTATCATGTCTGTAACCTCTTCCTGTATGGAAAAAAGAAGAGGGTTAAACTCTGACACCGAAACACAAAATGGTAATAAATAAAAAAAATATAAAATGCATAACAGGTTTTTGATGTGGAGACTAGTGTTACACTTCTTCACTAATACATAGAAAAACAAATTGATCTCTCCAATTCACATGACAAATATGAATCATAAGGCATTTATTTGCTTATCAATTATATTACAGGAAAATGCAATTACATTAACTTACATGGCAAATCCTGAAACATAAACAAGAACGAAACATAAAAAAAGCACGTTTTCTTGCTAAAATTCAGAATCCAGAAAGATATTATCAGCCAATATTGTCCCAAGACCATGAAAGAACACAATGTGGCGTCAAACCGGGTTAATAACATTTAATCTGTTTGTCTGAAGTCAGAGAGCTCAGACTGGCACTGACAGGCAATGATATCAGCGGCATGACACGTCAGCCTGCTAAAGTCACATCAGTACTCCTCTGTTCACTATTAAAACACCAATTAACACGGCGTTCATTGTACAACGAATCTTATTAAATGTTTATTATTCTTAAATGACTTCATATGTCAGGAGAAACGCGTTAGTCGCGCTTTTGTTAACGGTCAATGTATGCTAACATGAGTACCAAAGTGATGTAAATAAACAGAATAATCACCTTTGAACACTTTATTTTATTCTACTTTTTGAAAGTAAGGAATTTAACATTGCTTCCTTTTATCGACAAGTTAACTCGGGTTACATTTTAACTGTTATACGTTATATTCGTGTAATACAGCTGGTTAGCCGACTTCACTGTTTACCTTAGTTTCCTCCACTTTCCGTGACAGTTTGGAGATTTTGCAGGCGAGGTCATCCTTCTCCAGTTTACCTGAGCTAGCGAGCACTTCTGTCACAAACGACGACATGTCGGTAACGGGCAGTCGGTGAACGCACAGGACAGTTTACCACTTCATGCCACTACCCGCCATTCCGCGCGCAAGGGACGCTGGGAGTCTGTTGGATGAAAAAAAAGCTGTGGTTGATTTAAAAAGAGGCGGCTAAGAAATGCTCGCTTGCTATCGAAGACTTTTTTTATTCAGTGAGGCGCTTTTTAAACTATAAAATTAGGCCATTTTAATAGGGCAGCTTTTAGATGAGGTTGAAAAACGTAATTTTAACGTAGCTAGTTACCCAGGTGAACAAAATACTATAGTAATTTATAGTAAATACTATAGTATTTTTGAACCATACTATAGTAAATTGTAGAATACTTTATATATTATAGTATTTACAACACTTTGTTAATGAATGCTACAGCATACTGTAATATTAATTATAGTAAACTGATCAACTGTAATAAATACTGTAGTATACTTTAGTTTTTACTACAGTAAACTGTAGTGTATTGTAGTATAATAGATTAAAGAAAACTTAGTACAGTATTGGGTAACGTAATTTGTTTATATTACTATAGTTATTGTATTACCACAGCAACTAATTACCACAACAAATTAATTCAAGTATTTTACTATAGTATGGTTCAAAAACACTATAGTATTTACTATAAATTACTATATTATTTTTTCACCTGGGTTTTATTGTTTTATATTAGTTTTATCACTCCATTTTCAATTCAAGTCAGTTTACAGCCTGAAAGTGAAAAACAATCATGCTGAACGATACATGGTAAAAAGTTTAATTTAAAATTTAACAACCAAAATCGCAACGTGCGCACACACACACACACACACACATGCACACTAACACAAACTAACACACACTAACACACTCAAAGACACACTAACACAAACTAACACACATACACACACACACACACACACACACACACTCACGCACACTAACACAAACTAACACACACACACTAACACACTCGAAGACACACTAACACAAACTAACACACATATACACACACACACACACACTCACGCACACTAACACAAACTAACACACACACACTAACACACTCAAAGACACACTAACACAAACTAACACACATACACACACACTCACACACACTAACACAAACTAACACACACACACTAACACACTCGAAGACACACTAACACAAACTAACACACATACACACACACTCACACACACTAACACAAACTAACACACATACACTAACACACTCGAAGACACACTAACACACATACACACACACTCACACACACTAACACAAACTAACACACACACACTAACACACTCGAAGACACACTAACACAAACTAACACACATACACACACACACACACACTAACACACTAACACACACACACTAACACACTCGAAGACACACTAACACAAACTAACACACATACACACACACTCACACACACTAACACAAACTAACACACATACACTAACACACTCGAAGACACACTAACACAAACACACACACTCACGCACACTAACACAAACTAACACACACACACTAACACACTCAAAGACACACTAACACAAACTAACACACATACACACACACTCACACACACTAACACAAACTAACACACACACACTAACACACTCGAAGACACACTAACACAAACTACACACACACACACACACTACACACTAACACACACACACTAACACACTCGAAGACACACTAACACAAACTAACACACATACACACACACTCACACACACTAACACAAACTAACACACATACACTAACACACTCGAAGACACACTAACACAAACACACACACTCACGCACACTAACACAAACTAACACACACACACTAACACACTCAAAGACACACTAACACAAACTAACACACATACACACACACTCACACACACTAACACAAACTAACACACACACACTAACACACTCGAAGACACACTAACACAAACTAACACACATACACACACACACACACACACACACTAACACACTCACACTAACACACTCGAAGACACACTAACACAAACTAACACACATACACACACACACACACACACTCACACACACTAACACAAACTAACACAAACTAACACACACACACACACACACGCACACTAACACAAACTAACACACACACACTAACACACTCGAAGACACACTAACACAAACTAACACACATACACACACACTCACGCACACTAACACACACACACACACACACACGCACACTAACACACACACACACAATACAATACAATGAAGTTTAGGTATCACCAGATAGAGGAAGCTACAGATTTTGGTAACCTGTAATGCTGTCTTGCTGGATTTGGTGACACTAGGCTATGTTTGCAGCAGCTGTTCACATCAGACCAAATGTCTTCTGGGATAGGCCTATAACATGTTTAGACATCACCAGAGTGAATTTGGGTAACATTTGAGTGAAATAGAAGGAGGTAACGGATTTCTGTAAGCTCTAATACTGCCTTGGAGGATTTGGTGACCCTTATAACTATTTGCTACACCTGCCAATGGCCAGTGACTTAAGATATTTACCAGCCATGAAACATAGATTAATCCTTATTAAAGTTACAAAAAAGTTATTCATTAAAGAGCAACGAGTGATCGTGTTTTGTCTTTTCTTATTTGATTAACCATAATGCCCCCATGAAATCAAGTTTTTTTTGGCTTTTAGTATGAATATGTTAGCCTTAAGGTTATCTGTAAGCTCATGTGCTCCAAAACAATGACAAAATTCGTATTTATAAGATATAAGCGTTCAAAACTTAGTCTCTCACTTGTTCCAATATGGATCAACGATTTTGATGACAATCAAATGCTCCAATCAAATGCTCTCTACAATCTAAAGAGTCCTGCCCCCTACACCATAAGTAGACGCTGAAGCTGTGGCTGAAATCGGTCACTTGTTCACACAATTACTATTTTCTATATGGTGAACATAGACAGTCTGCTCCGACCACAAAACGCATCAGATCCATTTGAATTCTACACATAATGCTAAATTTTAAAGTGGAGATTAGGAAGAGAAACTGTTAGATAGACTCTGTTAGATGGGTAAAAATGTAAAATTGTTATTTTCACCCCCCTCTACAAAACAGTGTATTACTCAATAAATATACATCCATGACATTTAATATTTTGGCTTTCATCACTATGTATGTTTGTCTTTCTTCTTCAAAAAAAAAATATGAACAAAATCAAAAGTTTGAGCTGGGAAAGTTTCTGAAATTTGGTTGATTTGACACAGAATAACCCTTTAGTCAATTACCTTCTTTAGGTGTGTGAGTTAATTCCAGGGATTAAGGAGAAGTAGGTGCTTTGCTGTTAGACACTGTGGTGGACAGATGGAGTTTCTGTGAAGTTTCAGTCTTTTTTTTCATCATTGCACCTGTAAAGCTATTCTGTTACAGATGGAGGTGTAGACGATCATAGACAGCGATCACAGTGCCTTCTTCCTGGGGACAGAAGATAGTTTTCAGATGTTCAAATGACCCACAGAAGCATTATACTCAAAGATTTTTAAAACTGAATTCTTATTCGAGGAGTAAAACAGCCTTTATAAAACAGATAGTTCCGGTCCTAGTTGAGCTGCACTCGAAGCTGTTGTAAAATACTGAACAAATATACACCTGTGACCTCATTAAATCAGTATTACTGCACCACTGCATCTGTGTGAAGAAAATAAATATTTTTACAGACTAATCATTTTATAAAAGCATTAAGCCTTGTGAAGCCGTGGTTTACAGTGAATTAAGAACAGCTAAGGGGGTTTTAAACAACGGCTTCACGGGGCTTAATCAACTGCTTTTAGTTATTAATTCACTATGATGCAAACATAAACAGCCTATAGTTTGATGAAGAATTAGTATTATAAATCAATATAATTATTTTCTTTTATATTGCCATATAAAAAACCTCTTCATTTTCTGTTCTTAATGTTTTGTATAGGGTAACAGAAGAGTCTAATCCTGATAAGACTGTAAAATGACATGCTTAATCAGATGGCTCCAATGCATCTTATCTTTCTTATACTCCTCCCATGTAGCCATAGAAAACCACAATCCACTGTGCAGTGCAGCATTTTGTTGTATCAACACAATCATGGCCGCGTTTGAAGTCTAATTAAACTCAGGAGATTATGTCTGATTCTCTAAATTAATCCAGGGAGAAGGCAAGAATAAATGTTGTGATGTACTTCAGAAGACTGGAGGATTTTATGCAGATTGTACAAAAACAATTGTCTTCATTAACTCTTATATTGTCACTCTTTCTCTATTTACTAACACAGCATGTTCAATTTTGGATGGATAAACAGTCAGGTCAGGTCACAAATTTGATTTTACAAAAAAGAATAAAAGAAAGAGCTGAGAACAAATGCAAGGTTTTTTTTTTCTGTTGATAATGAATATAATAGTAATTTGACCTTGTGCCATAGAAAATGTCTCACTAATTTTGTTTAAATTACTCAGTTTTTATATATTGTACAGACAAGTCCACACCGCTCAAGGGAATCAATCAAAGAGACGCAATTAACAAAAAACAATATGACTACCTCACTGTAGATGAATAATTCTAATAAACGCATAAAACTGTAGCTGCCCTTTGTATTTGGTTATTTTTAATAACAGCTTCGTTCTGAAACGTAAAGTCTAAAAGAGTAAGGTAAATTATTAATATTAATAATTAATATTCATTAACAGCAAAGATTACTGCCTGTGCTTAGAGTTATACTCTTCATTTGGGAATATATTTTATAAACAGCACAGCTAATAAAAATGTACTTAAAATACATTTTAAGTAAATGCAAAGTGTGTGTTTTTTTATATACATTTTGTATAATATAAAAATATTTTATTTAAATATGGTCATACTAAAATGGCCAATAAATATGAGAATATAAGTAAATAATGTACTTATGTAAATATATCTTAAAATCTAATCTATATTAAAAAATTTTTTTGTTGCAATTTTTGTATATTTTGTAATATTTTTAAAAATACATCTGAAAATATATTTTTGCCATAAGGGGTAAGTCTGCAAATAATGAAACAAGTAAAAATAAGAGACTTCACAGAGACTTACTAATAAACAGACATGCCCATGTTCTCCTACATAATAATGGGATATTCTTAGTGGAGCTGCAGTAAATGTACAGTATTAATGGCACCACTTATATATGTGGTGAGAAGACTTAGAAGAAACTTAGAAGAAATGGAAAATAAGAACAGAAGGTGGAAAAACAAAAGAACTCAGGACAGAGCAACAAAGTGAGAAATCAAAATTTTATTTAAAGGTAACAGACAGGTAGGACAAAGGAGTGGAAAATTGGACAGCTTTACTGTACAAAGAAAGAATACATAGAGGATGTTCAGCTAAGTGTAGACAAATAAAGTGGCTTCAGCAAATCTCTATAAAAAACTATTTTCACGCTATGTCTACAGTTCACGTGAAAAGAAGAACAGGGTAAAACGTACACTGCCTTCACTGCCCTCTCATCAAACCTTGCTTTACAAAATATCATCTATTTGATCTTTCCTGAGATCAAACGTCTACAACAGCCAAGAGCAGCTGATCAATCACCCTTCAAGGAATTCAGAACACAGTGAACATGTGTGCCGTGTGTAACAGAAAGCGTCATTGTGCAGCAAAAACGAAATCCAGCTCAGCCTAAGGCAGAGGTTAGATCACCTTGTGACTGTACTGTGGTATTTTTTTTTTCAACCTTGCCTCGCATAATGTCATGTCCAGCTTTACTTCACGATGACGACTGAGGTGTTGTGAATGGACTCCATGACGGCGGTCAGGCGGCTACACAGATCGTGGGGGGAGTTCCTCACTTTCGGGGGCTCCTTTAGCACCACCATTTCTGCAGAACAGTCCAGGACTCTGGGCAGGAATTCGCTGAGCTTTTCCTGAAGAGAATCTGAATAACAGACAAATATGAACAATGAGCTAAGAATGTAATTCAAATGGTTTATATACAAAATCTGGGGGAAAAAGCCCACCATCCATGTCCTGCCCCAGGTAGGAGCACCAGCAATTCCTGATCAGCTCTATGACATCCAAGTCCTCTTGGCTGACACTGTCTCTGACCATGAGGTGCATGCAAGGGATGACACACTCGTTCATGATGGTCACTCCCTCTGCCACGTCATTTTCATCTTGACTTTTAAAGAGTGTGGCTGCGTTCTCATTCAGCTCCTGCAGGGTGTAACGCATCCACAGAAGTTTCATATGAGATGAAATGTACAGTTCAAGTCACAAGTTTGTCATCATGAGCCTAAAGAACCTTTTAAAAGGTTTGTGCTTAAATACTTGAAATTAGTTATGAAAACAGATATAAATTGTGCCTATATATGAATGTCTTTACAAAACTACATACAGTACCATTTAAACATTTGGGATCATTTTAAGATCATTTTTTTAAAAAGAATTGAATATTTTTATTCAGAAAATGTGCAATAAATTGATCAAAAGTGAGAGTAAAGACTGTTTTCAACATTGATAATAATCAGAAATGTTTCTTGAGCAGCAAATCAGCATATTAGAATGATTTCATCATGTGACACTGAAGACTGGAGTAATTCAGCTTTGCCTTTACATAAATAAATTAAAATATACTAAAAAAAAAAGTTATTTTAAATTGTAATAATATTTCACAATATTGCAGTTTTTACTGTAATTTTGATCAAATAATTGCAGCCTTAGAGATTATAAAAGACTTCTTCCAAAAAACATTAAAAAATCTAAAACAAATCTTGCTGACCCCAAACTTTTGAACGGTAGTGTATGTTTTGGATTATTAAAGCGGACATACTTTCAGACATTTTCTCCTGTAAAGTGCTATAAGTGACTGGTCCACTCCTTTCTTCTCCCCTTTCCTAAGCAGGGCTGAGTTGTCCTGGTGTGCATGTGCGAGATAATTCAGAGCTTCTCTTATCCTGCAACGGAAAAGATCAATGCTGTAGTCTTACAGACTCTTTAATACAATGCAAAGGCCCTTTCTGTTGTCCATGAGTCTACATACTTTCCATTCTGATACTGCTCGAGACCTGTCAACAGGTAGGCAAACACTGTCTTGAACATGCTGTATTCATCATGCCATTGCTGGGAGAAGAGAGAGAAGAAAATACAGTGTGAAATGATCAAATACACGCATTGCTTTTCAAAAGTTTGGGTCGGTAAGATTTTCTAATGTCTTTAAAAGAAGTCCCACCAAGGCTTCTTTATTTGAAAACATTGTGAGACATTATTACAATTGAAAATAACTGTTTTTTTAATGTTTCAATAAATGTTTTAAAATGTAATTTTAAAATTCCTGTGATGGCAAAGCTGAATTTTCAGCATCATTACTCCAGTCTTCAGTGTCACATGACCCTTCAGAAATCATTCTAATATGCTCATTTGCTGCTCAAAAAACATTTCTTATTATTATCAATGTTAAAAAACGTTTCTCAATTATCAATACTTTTGTAGAATCTGTAATACATATTTTCAGTTCAGTTCATTAGAAAAGCATTAAATCTTTAATGTCTTTACGGTCACTTTTGATCAATTTAATGCATCCTTACTGAATATTAATTTGTTTAAAAAATTAAAATCTTACTGACCCCAACCTTTTAAACAGCAGTATACATTTTAAATTAAAGAATTAAAAAGAGAAGTGAGCCTTATTAGTCTTACCAAGTACTCATCCATGTCCATATCTTCTGGTTTAATGAGACGTAGTTTAGATCTGGCCTCTCTCATGATACTGATGGCCCTACAAGGGGACAGTACCAGTTTAGTCCAATTAGTCAATATTAACTTATTCCAATTAAAAATCTACTGCATTAAGTGATAAATTTAAAGGAAATGTGTACCGCTCATCAAAACTCAGGTTGCGATCCGCAAACTGCTCCAGTAATGTCCTCTCAATGACGCGGTTAGGTGCCTGGTTTTGGAAAAAGTACACCAGCACGTGCTGGAGTCGAGGGTCTTGCTGGGGTGTGGTCTCTTCCTGGGACAGCTCATACAATCTGGAAAATTCCTCATGGAACGCCTGATGGAGAGATCAATGGGTGCAATGCATTAGTTGATTTCCAAATAAATACACAGGGTGAGCTTACTAAATCAAATGGTAAGTCTAATCTAATCTAATATCATCTATGATGATGCTGTGATGATGAGATATATATATATTATATATTGAGTAATTTTAATATGTATACCTTGATGAGTCCTGCTTCAGGCCCTTCTTTGTCAAAGACTTGTCTTGCCTTGGCAATGGCAAAAATGACGCCCTGCATGGCTGGTGTTAGCATCATCTATTAAATTACAGATAAGCAGAGGAAAAATATGTCAAAATGTAATGTTAAATTAATTTATGAGTAGCCTCATTTTACAGTTCATGGAACCGGAAGGGATGTGGTGAACCTTTACCTCTTCATTGTAGCCATCGGCATCAGAGCGCACCAGAATCTTGCCTACATTGGGTATCTCGACCTCAGAAACTTCATTCTCAGGCTGCCTGCGCGTGGTCATGGCTGGGTTCTCCTCTGCGGACGAGGCCTCTGGCTCTGTCTGGGTGTCTGGTTCTGCCTCTGGTCCTCCCTCATCACTGATGACCTGCTCCTCCACCTCAACCTCTGAATCTGCTCTGTCTGTAGAGGCTGAATCTGCCCCAGGCTGCTGAAAAACACAGAGAAAGAGGATGTTGAATGACTGACAATGATCTTATTCACTTATCATAGTCTATGTGGATCTTCACTCATAACATCAATTTGTAGGCAAACCAGGAAGTGTAATTTACCACAGTCTCCCTCAAGAATCTCTAACTAGTTTTTCAAACAGCGGAAATTTATAGTAGTTTTCTCTCATCAAAAATTTTTTTGGTGTCTTTGAGAAATCTAGCGGAGATGGCGATGAGTTGGACATGGAAATTTATTCTTATTAATTCTTAATTTATGTTTCCTCATTTATTCCTTTTCATTCTTGAATACATGGACTAGTGTGAATGTTTCATAACAGCACTTTCTGTATGCACAACCAGATGTGGGTTTATGTGCTTGATTTATTACCATTAACAAAAACCATAAAAAATGTATCACTTGAAATAAAATAAACATTTACTAAAATTAAAAAAATGAACTTATTTTATTTTCAGCTAGTTGCCAATGCAACATTTCTCATTTTCGTTTAGTTTGAAGTTAAAGTACTAAAATAACTAAAACTAAAAAATAAACGTAATAAAAATAGACATATTACAGAAAACAAAAACTGATAAAAATGACAAAAACACAAAACTTAAAATAAAAACAGAAAATATAAAAGTAAAATCTAATTCAAAATATTAACAAAAACTATATTAGTAAATCAATGATACTAAAATAAAGCTAGTGCTTGATGAAAAACATGCAATTCGTCTGATAACAGTTGTAGTCATTATGTAGCAACTTGCTGCAGTGTACGTTTTATTTTTAAACATTCAAAATTCATGAAAAACAAAACATATTCATAATTCATTTGTGGTATGACAACATGTAATGTATGTTGTAGAAAAATCTCTTCATGTTTTGCTCATAAATACCATTAAATGCAATATGATATACTGACCACTAGAGGTCCCATCACTACCATTTATGACAAGGCCCAGGAAAACAGCTCATGCAGTGACAGCACAGTTGTAAATCAGGAGTGCCAATAAAATCAGTGAGTCAAAGAGAGAAACAGCAGTCGTAAGTACACAATCGACTTTCTGATTCAAACTCCATATACAGAGTCAATAATTTCCAAGATTGCTCTCTCTAAAGACTAGACACTATAACGCTTAAGCAATTGCCTGTTTTTGATTGAAGCATCAGGAACATGTTCTCCAAAATCATTTAATGACTGTGGAAAGGTAGGAATCCAGTTAATCTTGATGGTTCATGCAGGAAACACAGAGCTCAGGCTCTATTTAAAGCTCTTCTCTGACACACTGTCCCCAGCAACCCCGCATGGGACTTTAACCAAAAGACTGAGACATGTTGGACGGCTCTCAGCTGTCCAATGAACCTTACCCCCATATCCCTTTCCAAAACGTATCCTCTTACAAAATACCAGAGCTTCACGACACAACAGACAAAACATTAAACATTAAGCAAGTACAAGCAAACAAGTTTAACCACTAATGTAAATCTAGAACTTTCTGTCCCATATAATTGGACCATACATATTTGGCAAAAATACGTCCAAAATATATGTTTTTTTTTTTTTAAGTAAAACTAAAAGCATTAATTGCAATTTAATTTATGTATAATATCTTTATTATAATATAACATTAATAATATCTTTATTATATTGATATTATATTGATATTGAAGTTATTGAAAACAATAAAATGTATAAAAAACATTTTCTGTATTGAAATTCTTAACAAAAACTCTAATATATGTGTATATATATATATATATATATATATATATAATGCATATAATATTTTATACATTTTGGAAGTACTTTTTATTTTACGTCCAAAATATATGTTTTTTTTTAAAGTAAAGTATTAATTGCAATTTAATTTACTGTAAAAAGGTGCATTGCGTTCAACAAGATATGTACTTAAAATGAATAAATATTGTTTATTAAAATATTGTTGAAATTATTTGTAAATACATTATTGTTACAGTGAAAAATCACAAAAGTTCCCTGATTATATTTTATTTAAATAGTTTTATTAATATTTAATTTAAATGTTTATAGAATTATTTTTGTTAAATATATTATTTTAAGTGTTTTTACAGTTTTATTGCAGATTATGTAGAAGAGGAGGATCGTGACCCATATGTACTGTACATAAAACCTCCATTGCTGTATATGTGACCTATTTTTTGCACATCTCAAATAACACTTTAACGCCCTCACCTGACTCTGATCTGGCTTCTGTTCTTCTGGCTGGCCATGTGTCTGGCTACTGCTGATATGTTCCTCACCTCCCTCTCCCACATTCTCACTCGTCTCTGATGATATCGAGCTGAGAGCTGCTGAATTGGCCATGGGCTCTGGAAAGGGAAAGGACATTGAAAATATTCCTGCAATAGATACATGGAAAACATATGACCTTTTAAAGAAAAAGGACCTGACCTTCACTGCCTTGGGCAGGCGCTGGTGTTGAATCTGGAGGTGGTACTTCAGACACTTCATTTGTTTTTTGTTGATCAGGTTCTTGCACTAGGTTCTGTGGCTCTTCTGGGACGGGTTCCTCTGTGTTGGTGGAAGTTTGTGTTTGAACTTTTGCTTCTTCACGTTGGGCTTGGCAGAATTGCTCTTCCCATTCTCTCAGCTCCTGCTGGAACCAGCGGTTATCCTCCCGAACATATCGCCTTAGGATAGATGGGAGGGAGTCCATTCCTTTTAGAGCCTGCCCTGTCTCATCGTCCGTATCTTCTGTCAGTCATAAGAAAAAAATAATAATGTTCAATGACATTAAATTATTGTAGCAGAGAGATAGATATTGTGGCAAAACGTTTCCTGATGATAGGACTGGTTAGAATTGGTCAGAGTGCATAATTAAAGTCAACCATGAAATCAAAATTGACTTTTTTTTTTATGGAATATTGCAGTATTTATTATAAACAAGTTATTTGTGCGAGGGCGGGACAACCTGTCACTCACATGACATCACAGCAATAGCAAACCGCAATGATTCAATAGTCCAATCAATTCCTGTTGGACAAAATCAAATCCCGATCCTACATTTTTTCTTTTTCCGAGAAGTCGTTTCACCCAGATATACATCACAATAGGGAGGGAAAGACTACTGCAACTTACATTTTATGCTGACTTTAAATGTTTTTTTATTGCATTTTTATATAAATAACTGTACATAATTAATGCATTAAATGTCCACCCCTTCGTAATATACATAGCAATTTATCACAGAAAACATCAGGAAAATGAATCAAAATAAAAGCCATTAGGAAGAGTTTTTGATGTCCACAGCTTGGCAGACACTCACTTATGCCCCAAAAATAATGTAAGCCTGCCAGCAAAGCTATCAACATTAATTTATGAAAGAAATCGGAGCTAATGCCAATGCCTTAAATCAAACAAGTGATTTGCTTCAGCAAAATCTGAGCGCAGCTGCGTAATCTGAGAGGCACATGGGGAAAGTACCTGCTATGAGGTGTGGCAGCTTGTCATTGATGTACATGAGGCAGTAGGCACTAGCGTTGGTCATGCCACCGTACGAGTCTCGAACCAGCTCTTCCCAGGTGGACTCTGTCACCATTACATCGTTGTACTTCAGCCAGCGTTTGTGAGCATGATCATAGATATACGCCCAGTAATGGCCAGCGGAGGCCTGTCCCTCATGGACGAGCACAGCGTGTAGCCTGTAGGGCACCTGGAATCATCAAATAAGAAGTCAGGGTTCATTGAGGTGTCATGCAAAATTCTTGAAAGGGCTCAGTCAATATAAAAGTACCAACGAGTGTACAGGATATAGACTTTACCTGACACAGACTGTTATCTGAGTACATGCCCTCCAGGGCCTGGCTGACCTTGTCAATGCTGGCTTTCAGCTCTGCACACAGAGAGAGAACACAGATCAATACGCTACGCCTGAGGCCAGGATCCTGATACAGTCACACAAGCATTAGGATAACTGCTTGTGAATAACGAAGGCCTTCAGAACAGAAAAATTAAAATGCACATTACAGCTCAGGTCCAAAAACCTAGTGAGCCGCCACACTTGCTACATAGGCAGCTTTCTTCTTTGGCAACTGGAAACAAGAGCTGTTTGTGTCTAACAAATAGCGCTCAGCACGCAAAGTACATGGGAGACATGACTAAATTGATTTCAATACAGGTGACACAATATAAAGAAAGCACAAATATACCAAGCACACATTTCTTAATTTTGGGCAAAAGGGTCAGATTTGAAATATTTAAAAACATTTATATCACTAGAGTACTCAATGAATTTTCAGTTAATTATTTAACATTTTTATCAAACTATCTGCCATCTTGGATTTAAATTTTCACAGATTTGATTTGCATTCGATTAAGCATTTCTCAACTGTTAAAGGCACAATATGTAATTTTTCACTGCTAGAGGGCGCTTATTCAAAACAAAGCCGTAACTTGATGACACCTTGATTTTGCGGAATCATGTGAGGTGTTGTCTTCATGTCTACAGCCGGTGGAAAAGAATCAGGATAGGACTCGGGCAGGAATCATGTTCTTGGATGAGATTATTAAGGGGTTAGTTCACCCAAAAATGAAAACTATGTCATTAATGAATCACCCTCATGTCGTTCCAAACCTGTAAGACCTTCGTTCATCTTCGGAACACAGTTTAAGATATTTTAGATTTAGTCCGAGAGCTTTCTGTCCCTCCATTGAAAATGTAGGTACGGTATACTGTCCATGTCCAGAAAGGTAATAAAAACATCATCAAAGTAGTCCACTGTGACATCAGTGGGTTAGTTAGAAGTTTTTGAAGCATCGAAAATACATTTATTTTGATCATTATACTTCATATTCAGCATTGTATTCTCTTCCGGAATCCTTTCCATTGAATTGATTCCATGGAATTGATTCCATTGAATCCTTTCATCTGTCGGCGTTGGTAATGCACTTTTACGTCGCCGTGGTTGTTTTTGGCGCTTAGGACATCCGCGACATGCACACCTACGCACCATTTTAAAAAATATAGCGATACCAAAATACAATCAATGTAGAATAGCTTGAATACAGCGTGCGTCTCCCTCAGACTGTAAACGAAGCTCTGGCGCAACAGATAACACGTCAGCAGCGTCTTACATCAGCAGCTTCACTGCGGAGTCGTGAACCACACTCCGGAGCAGAAGGGGGCGGTAATGCACCAATAAGCTGGATGCCAACCGCCGTAAAACAGGAAAGAAGAAGAAGCGGAGTCGTGAACGCGGATTGACAAAAGACCCGGAAGAGAAGACAATGCTGAATAAAGTCGTAGTTTTTCTTATTTTTGGATCAAAATGTATTTTTGATGCTTCAAAATGTCGCAGATGTCCTAATCGCCAAAAACAACAATGGCGACGTAAAAGTGCATTACCAACGCCGACAGATGAAAGGATTCAATGGAATCGATTCAATGGAATCAATTCAATGGAATCAATTCAATGGAAAGGATTCTGGAAGAGAAGACAATGCTGAATAAAGTCGTAGTTTTTGTTATTTTTGGACCAAAATGTATTTTCGATGCTTCAACAAATTCTAACTGACCCTCTGATGTCACATGGACTACTTTGATGATGTTTTTATTACCTTTCTGGACATGGACAGTCTACCGTACATACATTTTCAATGGAGGGACAGACAGCTCTCGGACTAAATCTAAAATATCTTAAACTGTGTTCCGAAGATGAACGAAGGTCTTATGGGTTTGGAACGACATGAGGGTGAGTCATTAATGACATAATATTCATTTTTGGGTGAACTAACCCTTTAACGTTACTATACTATGAAGCAGAGCAGGGTCGAGTGCTGTGCGAGCAGAAATGAGGCCACTGAAGCGATTGCTAATGAGAGACGAGCGCGACACACGTCTTGACAGCAGCAAAACTTTTATTATGCTGCAGTTGCCGCTTCCGCTTCTTCCAGTTAAGCGTATGTGGGGTATGTGTCATATTGGATACATTTGAGTGTGTTGAAATTTGTAGTAGTGCTACTCTGCATTTGCTTGGTGGCTACTATGAGACACTTAATACACACTGCAGTAAGCTAGATCAATATTAGTCATAGTAAAACATGGTACTTGCGGTAAATCAAGAAAATGAGATTTAAATAATAAGACTTACTGTGTTGAGCTATATAACATGATTAGTTTTCTGTCGATGAATGTATGCAAACATTTGCACACCTGTCTAATAAAACACATAGTATATTGAAGCGATTTTAGTGTTTCCATGGGTTCTACAAAATAAAACCGGAAATTTAAACATTCTTGGAAACATTTGGGATAATGTAGGCACATAAGTCAACAAAATATATAACATTGTTCTAGTGGTTTTTGTATATTTTAATTAAAAATTTTTACATATTGTGCCTTTAAAAAAGCACACTCTGTTATGTGTGTAGTACAATCCAGACATACGACATCTGCCATGTTGTCATCCGTGTCACTGTTCCACACCATTTATGAACAGCATGACTTCTCTAGCTTCATGGGATAGTTAAATAAATGTCCATCAGATGTCCACTTTAAAATCTCAAAGGAATCCAGTTATTTTTCATGTACTGTTTTTAATGAATAATGTACATAGTTTGACTGACTCCGCATATGACATTTTACTTTTTTTATTGCATGCTATATACACTACAGTTCAAAACTTTGGAGTCGTTAAGATATTTTAGTGTTTTTGGAAAAAAAGTGCTTGGAAAAGCTGAAATTATTTGATTAAAAATACAGTAAAAACAGCAATATTTTGAAATATTATTAAAGTTTTAGAACTGTTTTCTAAGTTAATATATTTTAAAATGTAATTTATTTTTGGGATGGCAAAACCAAATTTTCAGCATCATTACTCCAGTCTTCAGTGTCACATGATCCTTCAGAAATCATTCTAATATGCTGACTTAGTGCTCAAGAAACATTTCTTACTCTTATCAATGTTGAAAACAGTGCTGGAAATTGTGATACTTTTTTTTTTTTACTTTTGTTTCTTTGATGAATAGGAGAGCATTTAATTGAAATAAAAATCTTTATGTAACATTTTAATTGTCTTTAAAGGTGCCCTAGAATTAAATATTGAATTTACCTTGGCATAGTTAAATAACAAGAGTTCAGTACATGGAAAAGACATACACTGAGTTTCAAACTCCATTGTTCTTCCTTCTTATATAAATCTCATTTTTTTAAAAGACCTCCGAAGAACAGGCGAATCTCAACATAACACCGACTGTTACGTAACAGTCGGGATCATTAATATGTACGCCCCCAATATTTGCATATGCCAGCTCATGTTCAAGCCATTAGACAAGGGCAGGACGTCTGGATCTGTGCACAGCAGAATCATAAGACTAGGTAAACAAGCAAGAACAATAGCGAAAAATGGCAGATGGAGCGATAATAACTGACATGATCCATGATATCATGATATTTTTAGTGATATTTGTAAATTGTCTTTCTAAATCTTTCATTAGCATGTTGCTAATGTACTGTTAAATGTGGTTAAAGTTACCATCGTTTCTTACTGTATTCACGGAGACAAGAACCGTCGCTATTTTCATTTTTAAACACTTGGAGTCTGTATAATTCATAAACACAACTTCATTCTTTGTAAATCTCTCCAACAGTGTGTAATGTTAGCTTTAGCCACAAAGCACTATCAAACTCATTCAGAATCAAATGTAAACATCCAAATAAATACAATACTTACGCGATTAGACATGCTGCATGACGAACACTTTGTAAAGATCCATTTTGAGGGTTATATTAGCTGTGTGAACTGTGTTTATGCTGTTCAAGGCAAGCGTGAGCTCCGGGGGAGGGGGAGCACGAAAATTAAAGGGGCCACAACCTATATATCGGTGCATAGTTAATGATGCCCCAAAATAGGCAGTTAAAAAAAATAATAAAAAAAATCTATGGGGTATTTTGAGCTGAAACTTCACAGACACATTCAGGGGACACCTTAGACTTATATTACATCTTTTAAAAAGACGTTCTAGGGCACCTTTAATATCACTTTTGATCAATTTAATGCTTAGCTGAATAGAAGTTTGAATTTATTTTTAATAAATCTTACTGACTATACTGATTTTGAATGGCAAGTCAGCATATCGATAATTACACTGTGTTGCCTTTTAAGGCAGTCTATGCATCTAGAGGGCACCTATGACATCTTAAAAAGTTAAAACAAGGCAGCTCAGTAGGCTTTAAAAAACATTGATTGAAGCTTATGGGAAAAAACAACATCCACTAAGTGAAGGATCTACCGATTATGGTGTTCTCAACTTCTGCTCTCCAGCGCTGTAAGCAGCCCCTGACGAAGTACAGCTCCTCCTCGGTCACGCTGTGAGGGGCTGGTTGCAGTGGCACCTCCATGGGGGGTCTGCACTGAGTAAAAGGCTTGTGTATGGGAGTTCTCTGTGTAGCTGTCTGCAGGCAGCCCGAACCATCTGACGAGCCAGCATCATCTGGTTCTGTTTGACTACAACAAGAAATTAAACATTTAGAGGGTGACAAACACAGAAGAGAAAACAAACAATGGGTGTGATCTCTCACACAGCTGATGAATAAGAACAAAGGAAAGCGGGCCTTGCCTGCTGTCACCTGAGCTGGGTTCTGTGTGTACGGTAGGGTTTGTAGGTACTGGCGAGGCAGGAGACACATTTGTGGGTTTCGTGGTGGCAAACTCCAGCACATACTGCAACATGTCTGCCAGGGGGTATTTGGTTGGCCCTGAGCCATAGTTTTTATATCTTTGAAAAAGAAAGTCATAGTTTTTATAGTTAAAATTGAGAAATAAACCACAAAGAACAATATTACAGTTTTTCCTCAATCGTTTTGTCTCAATACTTGAATGAGACTTTTTTTTTCTCTCAAAACAATAAGTTCAGGTCTCTGAACAATTAGTTTCTTGTTCACATCAGATTTGGATTTCTTATTGATTTAAGCAATTTGCATGTGTGTTGGCACATGTGTGCAAAAGAGTAAGTTGTCTACAATTGTCTACAATTTGCACAATATCTAAATGCACATGGCTTGTTGATCAAAACTTATGTGTTGATTCTCAGTGAAACCGTCAACCGTCACAACTTCTAAACATTCTTTCATCGTGTGAGCCTCCACATGCAAAATGATCCAGTCAGTTATCAATATTCCATAAACACCTGTGACATGGAATGTTTGTAATGTCTGCTGAATTGGCAAATGGTCTGCGATTATAATAAAATAGGAATAACAATCTTACCAATCATCCAATCAAGTTTGGAAGCATACAGTAGGCTATATGGAGCTTTCCCAGCACAATCACTGCCATTTTGGAACATGGAGGATTGTCTAAATCCCTAAACAGCAACAGCAGTTTATTTTTTGTAGAAATGTGTTACATATAAACTTAAAAATCACAGTTGCTTGTTGTGGAAGAGCAAGATATGTAAGAATGTGTGGTGTTAGGGGAAGACATAATAGAATATGTAAAAATGAACAAGCAACAGTGAATTTTCAGTTTACATGTAACACGTCTCTACAAATATGTGCTGTATAAAAAATGTTCAGTCTCACTTTAGATTAGGTGTCTTTAACTACTATGTACTAACATTAAAATGAATAATTTGATACAATGCACTTATTGTGTGCATGTTTTTACATTGAACTTATATTTTAAAGCTGCAGTCTGCAACTTTAAATGAACCAAAATCAACTTTTGAACAAGTACATAACCAGCCAGTGTTCAAAACTATCTAATTATCTTGTCTCGATTCACAACAGTAAGCTTTTAATAATGTTTTATAATAAGAGCGACATGGTAGCCTGACTTCGTCATACTCATATTCTAGGCAGAATGTGAGTCTGATACTGCTCCATTGCACTTGAATTATGGGGCGTGTCTTAACCGAACCAGTAAAAAAAAAAACTCTGCACTCAATTGGATAGACCTACAACCAATCAGAGCAACGCAGTAAGTGACGTATGTTGAACTTGTACTTAAACTTTTGCCGAATCCCGTTGGAAGGACGGCAAACACATCTTTCCCATCGGCAAATGCCTTGATTGCGGTTCTTTGTTCGTCTTTTAAAATTAATGCGCTGTCGATTTCTTTTATTACAGACGTGATAGCGGAATCTAAACATCTTACTTCTCCAGCTGCAGTCAACCAATTCAACCCAAGCGCTCTTTGATGACGTGGGTGGTTACGTAACCGCAGATAGCCTGTCCATCATCGATTAAAGCCCGCCCTGGCAATTTGATTGGCTCGGCCTTCTGGGAGCCGAGCATAATTACTCCACAATGGATCGAGTCCAGACCGAACTTCCCGTCCAAAAAATGTTGTGGGCGGGGTTCGGGCTGGCACCCAGGCTAGCGACATGGTGGATTTCCGCGGGAAATTCGAGCATGCAGCAATTCGTCTGTGTGTCATTACATCACGTCCATAAACAAAGGAAGGAGTCCAGGCTAGTCGGTTCATGTGAGGATGCTGCCGGTAGCGGCACATTTATAGCCTTTTCTCACAGCAGCTGAAATAATTAAACTAATAATTTTGATGGCGGATTGTAATCCAGAAAGATCCAAATGACAATCATCAATGACAACTGGAGATTCAGCCGTGGTCAAAAAGCAAAAGACTTGGACTGTGGAGTGACTACAGAAATTGAAATCTACAGGTAACGCTAATACACACTAAATACACAGTTACGCAATACTGATGTTGTTAACAATAACAATTTGAGAACAATATAACAGTAATAATAATTTGCACAGTTTGGCATGATCCGAGCTAAGCGATCGTTAGATTTAATCACTATTGGCAGCGCGATTTATTGTAGGCCTAATGCTTTTTGCCTCAGCTGGTCAAAACAAAAGTGGCAAAAATGTTACTTACTTGTTCAGATGATATTTTCCAGTGAAAATTCTTATATTGGTCATACTTTCGAGATGTAGAATCTGTGATTCTGAAGTGCAGTATCCACACCGGTGCGGTGACTGACAGCAAGCATTAGATTCATCCGCGCTGACGAGCCGTGCCGAGTCACAATGCACGTACAGATAACTGTTCCGCATATGAGTGCAATCGCATGTTTCAAACAGAGATGGCGACAAAGAGGAAAAATTGCGGACAGCAGCTTTAAAAAAACCCTGCATGTAATTACAGCTAACTAAATCTAGAATTACACTGTTGACTATTCCAGTACCCCTCAACCCACCTTTAAACCTACCCATACCACCAAACCTGTCCCTATCCTTACCCGTATCCCACTTCAATAACAGCACAAGTGTTCTGCAATATGAATACAATAATTACACTGTACTTATTTTTTATATAGGTAGATAGTAGTTATGTACACCTAATATAAAGTGACCAAATGTTTCTTTTTGAGTACTACAGTTTTGCCTTTTCCTAGTAAATTTTTACTTACTGCTGAAATCTGTATCTAAAAAGCTCAGTGTGAGACACAAGAGCATTCAGCTAGACAAAACTGACATTATTGTATAGTATAGAAAACAGATAGTGTCAACTAAAAAGTAGAAAGCACATGAAATTTGTATTTTTAAAAATATTTCCATGGTGAAAAAACATCTAAACATTTTGACCAGTGTGGCTCACACAATGACAAAAAGGCTTTTTATTTTGGTGGCATTGGCCAACTTACTGACACAATAACTAGGTTTTGAAGCATGAATGAAATGTTTTGGGTGAGTAACTACATATTGCAGACATGCAATAGAGTTCTGATGTTCTTTTAGCGAACAGTTGTGACAATTGAACTTACAGTTTAGAGAATGTTAAGACTGTTTCAAGAAATGTCAAAACGATTGAAAAAAACTGTAAAAGACTACTTGCAATGTTGAACATGATATAACCTCTATCTGGCTTTTAAACATACCCCTCAAGTTTCTGTTGCAGAGCTGTTAACTGGTCCTTGAGTCTCTTGACCTCTCCTCTTCTACCATGGGTCTGATCAACATTTTTATGGAGGTATCTGCACACAAAAAATAGTAAATTGGCATTTACCATTGATTTGATTGTTCTTGAACCAAAATAAATCTATAGAATAGAATAGAATAGGATGGATGGATGGATGGATGGATAGATAGATAGATAGATAGATAGATAGATAGATAGATAGATAGATAGATAGATAGATAGATAGATAGATAGATAGATAGATAGATAGATAGATAGACAGACAGACAGACAGACAGACAGACAGACAGACAGACCTGTCCATATATATCACTTGGGGAAACTCCAGTTTTTTGTGTATTTTTTCTGGTCGCCCTAAAGACTGATTGAACTCAAATCTGGACAGTTCAAATGTCAACACTGGTGGCAGCTTGGAGAACCACCTCTGGAAAAAAAAAAGAGACATACTTGAATTCATAATAGCAGCACGTGCATACTTTAGTCCATATATTTGCATGTAGAGAAACTGACCTCCTGGCCAGAGGAGATCGTCTGATCTGAATGAAGAGACTCAATCTCTCCTTCAACCATGGCGCCCTCCAAACATTCGTCTAAATTGTTGAAGCCGTTCACTTGGAGAGGGTATTGTCCAAATTGCTCAATGTTGGACACAATCTTTCCTGCGCACAATTACACAACTATCATCAATGAGAGTGATAAACATAGAATAATTACAGAAGAAATATCATTCTCTTACCTTCATGAAGTCTCTCAGCCACAAATGTGCCATAAAACAGCTGGACCATGGGGTTGTTTTGTTTATCCTCTGGGTTACTGAAAAAAAAAAAAAGCTGCCATGTTTTATTTTTGGGGATAAAAAAATTCCTGGCAAGTACATTAGCAACCAAATATGCTATAGGGTAATTATTCATCATTCTTTAACAAATGCTACACTCATTACCATTCATTAATTAACCCTCCACAGCAAGATGTTGCCTCAGGGTAACAAACACATTTTCTTCATGTTGCAAACACATGATGCATATAAGATGGCAATAAAATAATTTTAAATAAACCATTAAAAAGCTTTTTTCTTTGTCACACTATTATTTAAATACATTTAAATATTACAAATATGATTCACATTTCTTAGTGAGTAGTTAATTTTAAAAATGAAACTGTGGAATGGATTTAAGAATTTTTATTTTATTTTAATAATGATGTCCATTTTTGTAAGAAAACAAAATCATTTAACATTTAAAAATGCTTTCATGATCTGTGATATAAAGGGTTAAATAAATCCTTCCAAGCATCAAAATTTAGTCATGCTCACTTCATCAAATACTATTATTATTTATAATTTATGAACTTACGCTCCGTTAGCAGCCAGCTGGAATGCGTCCTCTAGCCAGTCAAGCAACTTGTGTGTGAATTCACTGACATCCTAGAATAAGCAATCTTAAAATAAACACTGTTTTCCAAGAATACAGCACAGTCTCTATTTAGAAGAAGCTCTGATAGCTTTATAAACTGCATGTGAATGGTAAACATTTGAAGATACCTTTTATTAGTGCATCATTTGCAACTGTTTCATTTTAAAATTAGCCCCTGACAGAACAGCTGTGAATCAAATCATTCAAATGATGTACCTGTTGGGCCTCACTGGTTCTAAACGCATCCCTGAGAAGCTCGACTGCTGCAGAGGGGTCTACAAACCTACGGTTCGAGCCCACCATCAGAGCAAACAGGCAACGCAACTCCTGCATGAAGGCAATGTTCCTTTTCTCCTGCAACAGAAATCTAGTCAGCTCACATATTCAATTAGATCTGATCTAATATTTCAATATTAGCATCAATGCTGACAAGAAGAGAATAATAACTTACATTAAATTTTAATTATATATCAACAACATTCAATACAACAGTCGGTCACACTTCAATGGTCCACTTTACACACTTTACTTAAGTAATTTAGCAACTACATTTCAACTAACTCTCATTAGAGTGTTAGTAGACTATACTAGATTGTTAGGTTAAGGTTATGTGTTAGGGTTCAGGTTAGTAGAATAAGTTGACCTGAAGTTGCAAAGTTACACTCTAAAAAATGCTGGACTAAAAATAACCCAAGTTGGGTTAAATATGGACAAACCCATCAACTGGGTTGTTTTGACCCAACCTGCTAGATAATTTTATTTAACTCAACTATTGTTTAAAGGTGCCCAAGAATGCTTTTTCACAAGATGTAATATAAGTCTAAGGTGTCTCCTGAATCTGTCTGTGAAGTTTCAGCTCAAAATACCCCATAGATTTTTTTTAATACATTTTTTTAACTGCCTATTTTGGGGCATCATTAACTATACACTGATTTTGGCAGCGCGCCGCCCCTTTAATTCGCCTGCTCCCTGCCACACGAGCTCTCGACTATATTACAGTGTTACAAAGTTCACACAGCTAATATAACCCTCAAATGGATCTTTACAAGATGTTCGTCATGCATGCTGTATGCATGCTGTATGCATGCTTCGAATTATGTGAGTAAAGTGTTTATTTTGATGTTTACGTTTGATTCTGTATGGGTTTGAGGCTATGCTCTGTGGCTAACGGCTAATGCTACACTGTTGGAGAGATTTATAAAGAATGAAGTTGTGTTTATTAATTATACAGACTGCACGTTTAAAAATGAAAATAGCGACGGCTCTTGTCTCCGTGAATACAGTAAGAAACGATGGTAACTTTAACCACATTTAACAGTACATTAGCAACATGCTAATGAAACATTTAGAAAGACAATTTACAAATATCACTAAAAATATCATGTTATCATGGATCAGTTATATCAGTTATTATTGCTCCATCTGCCATTTTTCGCTGTTGTTCTTGCTGGCTTACCTAGTCTGTGCACAGATCCAGATGTTAATACTGCCTTTCCTTGTCTAATGGCTTGAACATGGGCTGGTATATATGCAAATATTGGGGTCATACATATTAATGATCCCGACTGTTACGTAACAGTCGGTGTTATGTTGAGATCCGCGTGTTTTCCGGAAGTCTTTTAAACAAATGAGATTTATATAAGAAGGAGGAAACAATGGTGTTTGAAACTCAATGTATGTCTTTTCCATGTACTGAACTCTTGTTATTCAACTGTGCTGACGTAAATTCAAATTTTGATTCTAGAGCACCTTTAAAAATTACTATATGGCTGTCTTAAAATTAACCTAAAATAGGTTGGAAATGAACATTTATTAATATGTTTAATAAATGAACATGTATTAATAAGTTTAATAAATAATAATTAAATAATACACATGTATTAAATTGCTTATTATTATTACTGTTGCCTCTAGTAATTATGTGTCTGATTTTTAATTTCCAACCTATTTTGGGTTCATTTTAAGCCATCCATATAGTAATTTTTAATCAAAAGTTGAGTTAAATAAAACTACCCAGCATGTTGGTCAAACATTTAACCCAACTGCGGGGTCAAAACAACCCAGTCGCTGGGTTTGTTCATATTTAACCCAACTTGGGTTGTTTTTAACGCAGCATTTTTAGAGTGCACTTATAGCCAGCTGGGGAGCATCAAAATAAAGCATTAGCAGATATTAAGAAGACAGTCTACTAATACTGTAATGACTGGGAGCTGACAATACAGTTGCAAATTTACTTACAGTTAGTAGAATGTCTAAAATGGACCATCAAAATAAAGTGTTACCCAACATTCTTCACAAAGACTAAATGGTACTCGATTACTCACTGAATGACTCTTGCATTTCTCCAGCACATGCTCAGAGAGGCAGTAGTTGAGCACCAGTCTACGGAAGACCGGCAGGTGGAACAAAGACTAAAAACAAGAGAATTTCATTTTTTTTAGTCCCATTCACCCTCTTTCCATCACACACTAGGTCATGAACAATTATAGTTAAATTATTTGACCATTTGTCAGTTTTATTTACACAGTTGTTGCTGATTTTGTTGTTGTGTGTGGTAACATCTTGTTTGTGATGTCAAGGTGCATCTGTTCCTCATAAAAAGAAATGATTCTTATTATTATCAATGTTTAAACAGTTGTTCTGCTTAATATTTCTTAATCGTCAGGATTCTTTGATGAATGGAAAGTCGAAAACAGCATTTTTTTTTAAATAGAAAGGTTTTATAACAATATAAAAGTCACTTTTTATCAATTTAACACAATCTTACTGCCCTCAAACTTTTGAACTATAATGTATTTGTACTAGGGATATTAATATCCATGCTGGGACTGTTTTCAAATGACATCATTGAACTGCATTACGTATCAACAAAAGATTGTTTGTTACTTATCTATAGGCCATAACTCACTCCATGAGTTCATGCCTCTCTTTATCATCAAAACAATGCTCTATTTAATTAGCTCAGACATCTATCAATATCAGTGAAGGCTTATATTTCAACACAGACATCTGAGAAGCCTCGCTAAATTCAGTCTGGTAATGGATGTAATAAAATTACAGCTCTGAGACACTTCTGCAGTCAAGGGAGGAAAAAAAAATACAGACACTCCACCTGATCTTCTCTATTCTCCAGTCATTAGCAATACCACTAATTTAATTTGCACAATATGGCCAGATCATATAGTAACAGGTTAGATGAGAACACTTACAGTAGTGCTTTTGTTTTAGAATTTCATTTCTCAAAGAATCTGATAAAAATGTATATCACTGACAATTACCTATTATAACTCAGTTTATATGCAATGTGAAACTCATCCTAAAAGTGAAGCTTACATATATGCAAACAAGCATAACAATGTAATTTTACTGAAAATACTGACTTTTTTATCATCTCAAAGCAAAAGTGGTGATTAAAAACACGCACCTGAATGACAGCACTGAACCAGCAGGTATTTCCGACATTACGGATGCCCACAGGACAGTCCTCCTGTCGGATCCAGTCAGCGGGGCTGCAGCTCTCTCCGGATGCCTCACACCTCTTCCTTTTCATGCGGGCCGCATTCTCTTCTGCACTAACCTCAAGAGCCCTAGAGTAGAAACAGGAGTGGGTGAGACAGTCAAGGCCAGAGTCTGATAGTTACTGCTGCCCTTAAATTCACACAAAAGCACTGTAGTAGGAGAGAAGGGGGAAATTGTAAAGCTCTAAATTGGTTCATTCACACTCAAGTTTGAGTGAAAACACTTGTATATGGTTAAGGTTTAAACTTAGTCTTTAAATTATTTTGAGAAATAATTTTTGGGCATGTCCAAAAATGTTCTTCTGTTTCGATGCATTTTAGTTTAAACATTCTTCAGGCTGTTGGTTAAAAGTTAACATAAATTATTTTGGAGGTAACACTAACATTAATTGTAGCATGACATTAAAGGATTAGTCCACTTTTAAATACACTTTTCCTGATAAATGTACTCACCCCCAAGATGTTCATGTCTTTCTTTCGTCAGTCGAAAAGAAATGAAGGTTTTTGAGGAAAACATTCCAGGATTATTCTCCTTACAGTGGATTTCAAGGGCTACCAACAGGTTGAAGGTCAAAATTACAGTTTCAGTGCAGCTTCAAGGGCTTTAAACGATACCAGATGAGTAATAAGGGTCTTATCTAGCGAATCGATCGGTCATTTTCGAAAAAAATACAACCGTTTATGCTTTATAAACAAAATATCGCCTTGAACGTACTTTCCGCTTCCGCATTCTTCATAACACTTACGCTGAATATCCTACGCCTTCCCTATTCAAGTTACGGAAAAAAACTAAACTGGCGCCGCGTTCGTTCCATAAGTAGAATAGGGAAGGCGTAGAACATTCAGCGTAAGCGTTATGAAGAATGCGGAAGCGGAAAGTACGTTCAAGGCGATATTTTGTTTATAAAGCATAAACGGTTGTATTTTTTTCGAAAATGACCGATCGATTCGCTAGATAAGACCTTTATTCCTCATCTGGTATCGTTTAAAGCCCTTGAAGCTGCACTGAAACTGTAATTTTGACCTTCAACGTGTTGGTAGCCCTTGAAATCCACTGTAAGGAGAAAAATCCTGGAATGTTTTTCTCAAAAACCTTCATTTCTTTTCGACTGACGAAAGAAAGACATGAACATCTTGGATGACATAGGGGTGAGTAAATTTATCAGGAAAAGTGTATTTAAAAGTGGACTAATCCTTTAAAACTGAATTTATTAATGAACAGATAAAAAAAAACTGTAAACCTTTTAAATACATAATGAATATTATTTCATCAAAATGTCGAGCTGAAGGAATTTTTTTGACTTGATCAATATATTTTAGAAAAGATATATATATTTTAGTAGAGATTTGATTTTATTAGATACTTAATGTATTTTTTAAACATTATTTTTTACAGTTAAAAAAAGTACTATATAATATAATAGTGAAAACCATTCACTGCTATTAAAAAGTAAAAAAACAATGATAAAATTTTAAGACGTGCTCTTATTTGAGATTAAGCATGTTAATATAATTTGTTTTTCAACTATTACAATTGCCCCCAACCACTGTTACAATTAACTATTTTCTAGTATTAGACTCAATACTATAATATGATCTAGTCCTTTTAATTATAAGTTGATTAAATACACAGTAACTTTTGGCACAAATCAGAGACACATACACTACGTTTCAAAAGTTTGGGGTCGGTAAGTTTTTATAAAAAAAAAAAAAAGTTTTAGAAAGTCTCTTATGTTCACCAAACTGCATTTATTTGATCAAAAATATAGTAACAACAGTAACACTGTGAAATATTATTAGAAAGAATTATTTTATTAATTATATTATTATATTAATATAAGTAAAATATCCAGCTTCCGCCAGCCCGTGTAAAACTCCTTCAAAAAGCTTACACTATTACATCCTACATTTTCCCTATTCAACTTACAGAAAGTGTAACTGACGCAATTTATTTTTTTACACAAACGCATTGTTTTGCTTTTGAAGGCTTAAGGATTAGTCCAATTTTAAATAAACTTTTCCTGATAATTTACTCACCCCCATGTCATCCAAGATGTCCATGTCTTTCTTTCTTCAGTCGAAAAGAAATTAAAGTTTTTGATGAAAACTTTCCAGGATTTTTCTCCTTATAGTGGACTTCAATGGGCACCAAACAGTTGAAGGTCACAATTTGTTTCACTGCAGCTTCAAATTGTTCAACATGATCCCAGATGAGAGATAAGGGTCTTATCTAGTGAAACCATTGCTCATTTTCTGAAAAAAGAAATGCTCATCTTGAACTATCTCTCTTCTTCTTCTCCTCTATTAGAATTCCAGCAGTGTAGATGCTGCTAAGCGTAATACTGCCCTCCACAGGAGAGGAGAAGAAGAAGAGAGCTAGTTCAAGATGAGCATTTAAAGGTCCCATTCTTCGTGATCCCATGTTTCAAACTTTAGTTAGTGTGTAATGTTGTTGTTAGAGTATAAATAAAATCTGTAAAATTTTAAAGCTCAAAGTTCAATGCCAAGCGAGATATTTTATTTAACAGACGTCGCCTACATCGAACGGCCAGTTTGGACTACATCCCTCTACTTCCTTCTTTAATGACGTCACTAAAACAGTTTTTTGACTAACCTCCGCCCACAGGAATACACAAAAAAGGGGGCGTGGTCTTGTTGCGCTCCCACTGAGAAGAGCAAGAGTTGCGTTTGTAGAGTGTGTTTGTCGCCATGTCGTCGAAACGCTGTTATTTTCATCCCGCAGTCCAATCACCTTTGTTTGGCCTTCCCAGGGACGCTGTACTTAGAGATCAATGGTTACAATTTATGTTTAACTCGGTTCCCGAAAATTATAATCCACATGTAAAACTATGTGCAGCACTTTCCGGGCAAGGCGCGCTAAGCTGCTGTCGAATCACAACACAGGAACCGCTGGCACAATCAGAACTCGTTACGTATTTCTGAAGGAGGGACTTCATAGAACAAGGAAGTCATCAGCCCGTTTTTATGACAGTGGAAACAGCGGTATACAGATAAGTAAATTATGTGAAAAATACTGTGTTTTTTTACACGCGACACATGAACACATGTTGTATTGCACACTATAAACACAATCAAAGCTTCAAAAAAACCACGAAAAACGGGACCTTTAAGGTTAAAACTTATATAATTTTCAATGAGCTGTGGTTTCACTAGATAAGACCCTTATTTCTCGTCTGGGATCGTGTTGAACAATTTGAAGCTGCAGTGAAACTAATTATGACCTTCAACTGTTTGGTGCCCATTGAAGTCCACTATAAGGAGAATAATCCTGGAATGTTTTCATTAAAAACTTTCATTTCTTTTCGACTGAAGAAAGAAAGACATGGACATCTTGGATGACATGGGGGTGAGTAAATTATCAGGAAATTTTTATTTAAAAGTGGACTAATCCTTTAACCCCCGGATCTGTGTGGTGTACACGTTTATGATGGATGGATGTAGATGGATGCACTTTCTTCAGCTCATACTAGTGACCCCCATTCACTGCCATTATAAAGCTCAGGATATTTATTAATATTCCTACGATTGTTTTCATCAGAAAGAAGAGAGTCATATCCACCAAGGATGGCTTGAGGGTGAGTAAATCTTGAGCTAAGTTTAATTTGAAAGTGAACTAATCCTTTAATACCTATAAATAAAAAATCTTACTGACAGCATACTTTTGAAAGATAGAGTACTTTTGGCACATATAAATATTTCTTATGTCAAAAGGAGATGACTTGTACATTTGTACTAGTCTATGAGTTTAAAAAGTGTAAAAATGTAACAATTGCCCCAGTCTACCCTATCAGGAATGAACCTGTGCAGCTCTCTGCGCTCTGCTTCGGCCTGCTGTGACTCCTGAAGACTAAGCTCAATGGCGGTCTGCAGGTCGTCTTTAGCAGAACCTGAGAACAATTCCAGTTACATGAGGACGGGTGAACTTCATGGGTATAAAATAAACATCATGACATTATTTGTGACACACTGCTATATAAATACTTTAATCTTTGGAAAATGCGATGACATTAAAGTCATTTGATATTAATAATGTCTTTTCAGCCCACCGTTCTGTGTGTTGGAGGTGTTCCTCTCATTATTGGCTTTAGTGGGCTCTTCGGGCATGTGCTCCTCCTCTGGGGGCTGGGTGGTCAGTAGCCCAATGGCATGGCTGATGTCACCCTGACTAGCCTAGGTAAAGAGTTTTCCCACAATTAGTCATCACTAGTTCGGGCACTAAATGTTTTGCTTTAAGGTTATCAGACATACATGCTTTTTTTAGTACCACAACTAGGTTTCCCAACCCTCACAGATGAATGTAAGAGAAACTCTTGCACATGGTATGATTTACATATTTACAAACATTTGTCTGGCTTATTTTCTATTAATAGCCGTGTCAGTAACATTACATCTGCTGCTTGTGTTATAAACACACGGATAAGTGCTGCTGTACTGAACATACGTTCAGGGCGCTCTGGAGAACCTGCAGATCCTGAATGCCAGTAATCTCTCTGAGCTGGTTAAGCAGCATTTGGCTCTGAAAAAGACAAGCAAACATGCTGTTTTTAATTTCTGTGGATCAAAAATTCAAATGCTTTGCCACAGGCATACTGAGAATGCTTCTGTTTGTGATAACAAGACTCACTTGAGCAATTAACTACAACGTACTCAATAACAGGATCCGTTCCAGAAAAAAAAGAGCAGGTGTGAACTGATAAGTTAAAAACAAGAATATGATATGAGACCCAATTTGCACTTGGATTTAACACCCAGCACAACCGCATTTCTGACTCAGGTGTCAAATGAGCGTGGGCTGAGGAGTCTATAGCTGGCCTAATCAACATTTATGAAAGCCTTCTGCATGAAAATGTCTACATCGTACAATAAATCCATATCAGATTTTTTTTTTTCCGAGTATGCCTGAAAATAGGCTTTAGCATATGTTTTTTTTAAACATTTAAAAAAAGTCTTTGGCCCAGATAATAGATGCAGGAGCTACAGAACTAAATAAAGAAACTCTGACAGCAGGTGGGAATGTTAGCATGGCTGCGGAGGCAGCCAGTCACCCTAGACTGGGAGCAGGAGACATATATGGTGAGCTGGAGGCCTGTGAGCAAGCACTCAGAGCTCTATTTTGGGCCTTAGACACAGATAGCGCCTGTGTTTATCAGAAATGAGCTTGAGTGGCACAAGCAAACATACAAGAATTCCTAGATTTCATTCAGAGGATAACATTAAAGATACTTGATTTTCTTTTTAAGGGAAAGAAACCAATTTGAAACATTTCAAATTAAGCCCTTCAAAACAGATTCCCAATCTAAACAAGATTCATATTGGAGTTTCTATCATAATTTGGAAACAATTCAAATGGGATCAAATAAAGCTAATTTAAGAATCAAACAAGTGGATAAACTGAAAGTTGTATATACTGGATTTTGTGTAATGCTTGTCAGAAGGCTGTTTTGGAATGTTTTTTCATTAGGAAAATTCCAATTCAGATCCTTCTAGATTGGTTCCAAAGTAGGATAAAAATTGGATTTGTTTAGGGTTTAAAAAAAAACATATGCTACTTTAAGTGAAATTAAAATTACATTTCTACCACTAAAAACTGTTTAAAGCAAAAAAGACAGTGACAGTCACTGCTGTCTAGATCTCATTAACACAAGCACTGTCACAATTAGGCTATGTTAATTTGACTACATGTTCTTTAAAACAACACACTCACCGAGTTTTCAGACGTTTCCCCATGTTCAAAATCCTGTTCAACTCTCATGGCAATAACTTTTATATAAATATATATATTTCTCCAGATTGCTTCGCCCTGACTCCAGAGTGTGACCTACTCCATATGCCCCCCACACACACACCCACACAAGCGCCGCGCGGGACAAACGATCACTCAAGCGCGCGCTGGGAATCGTCGTGCGCGCGCTTGGTAAACAGTCAAGAAACGAGTCCTGTACTATGTGAACTTTTTTAACCCCGACCCTATTAATAAAGAAAGAATCGTCCAAACAGAGGTAATGTGGATTAAACGTAAATAAATGCCAATTTTTGTTGCCCAAAAATATAGTCTAACAATTTACTAATGGATTTTCCTCAGAAAGTGAGACGCTTTCAGTCATTTTGTTTAATTTCGTTAATGAAACCGTAGCCCAGTAAATAGGTAAACATTTTTTGGCGGAAAATATTGTTACTTTAGTTAGTGTAAGTAAGTAAGTCTTCCATGTTTTTTAAACCTACATAATTTCTGATATTTTCAATAAGTATAGCTATGCGTATGGTGATATGTTACTCAAAATGTCTTACAATATCAAAATGACTTGTATAGCTACGGTGATAAATTTTCAACACACATCCTAATTGCTGTTGTCCCTAACTACTCTGAAAAAAAAAAAAAAAAAAAAAAAAATTAGGACCAATAACTAATAATAAAAAGCAAGAAAAATGCTCTTTAAAGTAGAAATCTAGTCTAGCTTGCTGCTGTTTGACAGAATAGTCTATATGTGGCACTAATTTAGTGATGACTTTTAGAACACCTGTTGAAAACATAAGAAAAACTTGCTTACAATTTGCATCATGCTATTTGCTACACTATATCACACGATTTATTGTGTATTTGATTACTGTTAAAGACTACATGATAAAGAATGTCATTACCAAAGTACATAAAACATTATGATTTTGTCATTAAGAAACATTAAGAATTACAATATCATGAAATTATTTTTAGATGATTTTAACGATAATTGATGATTATAATTATGATTATGTATGTTGTATGACCCATTATGCTCTAGTATAGTAGAGGGTCCATGAATTGAGCAGTCAGAGTACACATCCTATTCACTAAACCCAGATCTTCTTACCGTCATAATGGAAAATCAATTTGCTAGAGTGGTGAGCAAGTTGCTGCTGTGCATTTGTTGCAGTCATGTGTACAGCGACCATTCTGATGCTCCATGGCATTCTGCTGGAATAAAAGGCACTTTGAAATAGGGTAAAATTTTAAAAGCTGGGACAAAAGCTGTGGAAAGTGATTTGAATAAGTTTGCATTTTCCTTCCTCTGAAGATCCTGGAATTGAATTGCCAGGATGAGTCCTGTCCTCTTGCTATCTTTGTTACTGACAGGTAAGTGCTGCTTCTTGTTTTTACTGTATTAAGTATACAATCGTTCAGTTATACATGATTGCATTAACATTTAATATTCAAAGGATGCAACACAACTAGAAACCTTTTAAGACTGTTTAAAAAGCCACCTAACCTTTCAGTGAACTTTTTACTTACTGTGAATGTATTTGAATTCTGTATGCTGCCAAACCATACTGATAATTACCATAACCAAGGTCTGCACTGAGTAACATTTCTGGGCAGTTATTCCACAGGCTGAGGTTGTCCCAGAGAAACCAAAAAGATCTGCTCTCAACCAACTCACCAGGTTACTTCTTCGCAAATACAACTGTGGAGTTCGGCCTGTCCAGAACTGGACCAAACCAACTACCATTTACATTGACCTTATAATCCAATCTGTACTGGATGTGGTAAGTACATTATAACCTTTAAAGAGATTAAGTGTATTATTTGCTCATCGTATGATCAGTATTGTAAATACATCTTTCACGTTAAGCTTTTTATTATATGCAATGCATAGGACTGTTAGAAGATGTTGACTAAATAAATGTACTCCACAGGTGTTAAAGTCTGTTTGCTTTCCATGTCAATATAATAAAGTAATTTTGCACCTGTCTTTTCACAGGATGGACAGACTCAGAAAGTTACCACCAGCATTTGGTATCGCCAAGTTAGTATCAATTAATTTGTCTAATTAGTGGTTCATAAAATACTATTTGTATTAGTCTGATGTGGATTGATTACGGTAGCTTTTTTAAAAAAAAAATGTTTAAGCACTGTAACCTCTTGAAATCTAGCCATCTGACTTTAACCTGAACATATATTGTCCACATAAATGCCATGTCATACAAACAGTAATTTTTATAAAAAGAATGCAATGAATGACAAGGTTTCATAAAAGACATTTAATTTTATCTTTCTGAGACATTTCCAGCAAATAAACACATACACAAATGCATGAAATCTGAACTTTTTAGAGATCTGAATCTTTCTTATGGGACCTGCTACAGTAGGTGGTAACAGTAAATCGCATTACTCTAATGTTTCAGATATGGAACGATGAGTTTCTTGTTTGGGATCCTGAAGAGTTTGATGGAATCACTGAAATATCGCTGTCCTCGGATGCCATCTGGGTGCCTGATGTCATTATAAGTGAATTGTATGTGCATGATAGATGTATCTCTCCTGGCCACATCACAAGCTCCTTTTGTTTTCTGGAAATGAATTTTGTCGAGTTATACGCTCATTGCATCATATGTCTTCCTCTCCCTCTCCAGCGTCGATGTTGGCAAATCCCCAGTCATCCCATATGTTTATGTCAACTGCTCAGGAACAGTAAAAAACTACAAACCCATCCAGGTGGTCTCAGCCTGTCACCTGGAGATTTATGCCTTTCCCTTTGACAAGCAGAACTGCACTCTGACCTTTCGCAGCTGGCTCCACTCAGGTAAATGACTCACTCATACACAGCTTGTGCTTTCACTCCTTTGCAAACAAGCTGGTCTCCGTATAATGAGAGTTGTTGTGATTACTGAGTGTTTTTGATCAGCCCTGGTTAGAATCTTTTAAAAGGTGCCACATTAAATAAGCTTCTCACGAACCTGCCAACATAAACACTTAATTCTGCAATAACACAATAAGTTCCTGATGTGTTTCTCCAACAGTGAGTGAAGTGGATTTAGCTCTGTGGAGGCCTGCTGAGGAAATCGCCAATGACACAAGAGAGTTCATGAATGATGGGGAATGGGAGCTGCTGTCTGTCCCTTCTCGCTACTGGACATTGAATCTAGAGGGAAGAGACTACGCGCAGATTCAGTTTAATGTGAGGATTAATATTAAATAAGTAAAAATGACATTCAATGGCAGCTTTAGATTTCAATTTTTCAGTTTCAATTACAACATTGTTTCAAAGCAGCAGAAAATCTGAAAAATGTTTGTAATATATTAATATCTCAAAGCATTTAGATTAGAGCTGGGCAATAATAAAGTTAACATTCTGCAATGATATAAACAATCCAGCAGTTGAGATTTGCTATATAGCGTATTTTGCTTTACATGAGTGCGACTATGAGGATACTGTAGATTAATTTAATACAATTAATTAGTATAAAATTTAAATCACACAGCCAGGATATATATATATATGTGTGTGTGTGTGTGTTTTACATGAGTGTACTGTATGTACGCACTATATATATCCAAATTTAAAGGGTTAGTTCACCCAAAAATGAAATTTCTGTGATTACTTACTCACCCTCATGCCATTCAACACCCGTAAGTGGTTCAACCTTAATGTTATGAAGTGACAAGAATTCTTTTTGTGTGCAAAAACAAAAAAATAATGGCTTTATTCAACAAATTCGTCTCTTCCCTGTCATTGTCATATGCTATTTACGTTCAGTGCTTCCAGGTTCTACGTCAGAACGTTTTAATTGTGTGTTCTGAAGATGTTTTGGTCTTACGGGTTTGGAACGACATGAGAGTGAGTAATTAATGACAGAAATTTCATTTTTGGGTGAACTAACCCTTTAAATATGTTGCTGTCCGATAATATAGTTTACTTTTTGGAACGATATAAGTAACCAAGCAGTTGAGATTTTTATGTCGCTTTACATGAGTGTACTGAATGTATGTGGGTAAAATTAAATGTAGTATTTGTAGTTTTGGAGTTATTATTATTAGACATCTCCAATCATTTTGTCTGCTTAAATCCTGGCCCTTTATTCCAGTCGACTGCAAGTTCACATTCAGTCAACAACCATGGATAAAAACTAAGTCTCTGCCTGGCATTTTTTTCTTTTACAACAATCGTTTCACTCAGATGCACGTCAAAAAAGAAAAGATCTGTCACTACTTTCAGCACATTGGACAACTTTAAAATGATTTAATTTAAAAATATATAATATTGTTTTTAAATTTAAATTGAATTACATTTTATTTAAAATGTTTAATTTCAATATAAATGTTTTAATTTCAAAATACATTTTTATTTACTCATCACTGCCAAATTTGACTGGTGTTTGACAGATGTTAATTTTGGAGGCTGACGGAGAGATTAGGCACGTAACAGCCTGCCAGACACGCTAGAGTATTGACAGCAGTCTGACGTGTCACAACCTTTCTCCAACCTTTGCATGGCTGTTAGTGGAGTCACACTAATGCTATAATACTAATAGATGAGGCTTAGCAGCAGACAACACACAGCAAGGATGATGATAATGAGACTGTCTTTCTGGCATTTGATCAATGAGCATCGTGTTCAGTGGGAGGAATGGGCCAATAGCTCAAAGCTCATGGGCAATCCACCCTGTTCCACTAAGATGCGCACACCATGGAAACGGCGGTGTTCTTTGATTACCTTTGCTCTGCGGCTCATTGCCGAAAGCCATTTAGAGATCCATATTTGTGTTTTTACTCATTGGCCAAATGGGTGGGGAACATGTTTAAGTCAGTATGAAATTGCTCTTTGTTGTACTGTGAAAGCTTAAGCAAACTTAAATAAGGAAAGTGAAATGGATGGTCCTGATCCAGATGAGGGGCAGCGAGAGGAAATAGCTCAATGGCAGTGAGGTTGAGTTCTCAGGGGGAGCTGAGGTGTGGGAAAACAATTTCACTTCTAGAATGAGAAATTGGACCGATTTAGCAAATCCAGGAAATGGGGAGAAGGCTTAAGCTTGTTATGTAATTCCCCTTCAGACACAGCCATTTTAGACTGCTTCGAGAGCACATTTTTCTGATAGCAAGTGATGAAATAAATATCACCCAGAGAGCGCTCAATCCCAGCCACTCTGTTTCTCTCTGAAGGTGCTGATCCGCAGGCGCCCCCTGCTGTACGTGGTAAGTCTGCTCATCCCGAGCATCTTCTTCATGGTGGTGGATGTCACCAGTTTCTATCTGCCTCCAAACAGTGGAACTCGCATCACTTTCAAGACCAGCATTCTCCTGGGCTTCACTGTAATCAGAGTCAATCTGATGGATGAAATCCCTGCCACAGCCATTAAAACACCCCTCATTGGTAGAGTACAGCCAGAGCTCTTCCTAATTACAATGTTCCCCCATTAACAACAGCAACCTAACCTTACTGACAAGAATGTCTGCTCTTTTTGCCACAGGGGTCTTCTTTGCTGTTTGCATGGCGCTGCTGGTGCTTAGTTTGTCATTGTCCATTTTTGTAGTGAAGCTTTTGCATTACAGTGAGAACGAAGTCAAGGAGATGTCCATGTCTGCTTGCTTGCTAGACAAATATGGCTCAATGGACCAGAGCTTTATCGAGAGCGCTTTCACTTCGATGAAGACACTGGATGATATGGACCAGTCTGGGGGTAGGAGAGAAAATATTATCCATTTATCATGTTGTTTACAGGTTCTATACGTTAACATTAGTTATTCATTTATTTTTCACAGCATTCATTTGTTAATGTTAACAGTACTAATACTGCATTGTTAACATTAAAGTAATACTGAATAAACTAATACATTTCAAAACACAGAAATAAAAAATGATTAATATATTATATATATTTAATATATATATTATAACTAACAACCAAAAGTTTATTCATAAATTAACATCATCTAGATAAAAAACAACAACTGTAAAGTATTGTTAATTTCATATTATCATTAAACTGTATTATTATTGCTGCAAAGCACTCAATCTTATAGAACATATAATAACATTAGGGTATGCGAACAAGAAAAAATGTAGGGTGGGACATGATTTTGTGCGTTGGGAATTGATTGTATCATTAAAGGTGCTAAAGAGGATCTTTTCGTCGACTGAGAAACCAAAGACTGTTACTGAGTTTTTGAAATGAGCGCATGCGTAAGAACAACCCCCCTCCTTCACAGCTCATTTCGAGGGAACGCCTCACAAAACTTGTGCACAAGTATTGGAACACGAGTGTTTACCACCGGCATTCGCTGTGTTGTGTTAGTGGATTCATTATGTCAGACTCACCGCAGGTAATTCATAATCTGCAGTTGTTATTCCTGTCTCCTGACAAAAACATTGCATGCGGCGCCTGTGGAGTGTGGAAAGTTACTGGAGCGCGCAGCCGTGCTCGTCTCTCACAAGGAACATCACGGCAGTGATTGACAAGCCAGAGGGCCAATCGTTTACGCGATGATCGTGCCAGTAAACACATTTCTAACACAACATCTGAAGGAGTGATGACAAATTTGACATCTCTCTCTTCTGACCAACATAAACAATCTCTCTATATTTTTCCCTCTTTTGGAAAGTCATAAAAACTCTATCACAGATTTTTTATTTTGCTATTGGAGCAAATGAACATACAAAAATTCTATTTTTATATAAAAATTATAATTATATCTTCCATTCACCACCATAGAAGTTTACGTAACTACGACGACTTCTGCTTCTGAGAACCTCGGAAATGCAAAAAGGGTCCATACTCATCATTGTCCATAGCAATGCTGTATATTAGACCGCTCAGTGCTACTTTCATGCAAAAGTATTGACACATTGCAAATTCACACACTCTTTTTTTCTGTTGAAGCAAGATAGGATATATGACCTCAGAGGACTTCAGTAGGCTATCAATATCACTGTAATATTGTTGCAATGTTCATCTTGTTGCCTTTTTTGAAGCTTTATGGTAATATACCTATACCTTATTAAATTATATTTAATTTATTGTACCTATAACAAACACAGCCATATACTATATCACATGCTTCTAAATGGCTTAAAGGGGACCTATTATGCCCCTTTTCACAAGACGTAATATAAGTCTCTGGTGTCCCCAGAATGAGTCTGTAAACATCAGCTCAAAATACCCCACAGATCATTTATTATAGCTTGTCAAATTTGCCCCTATTTGGGTGTGAGCAAAAACACGCCGTTTTTGTGTGTCCCTTTACATGCAAATAAGCTGCTGCTCCCGGACGCTTTCCAAAAGAGGGCGGAGCTTTAATAGCTCGCGCCACGGTTGCTCAACAACAACAAAGCTGGAGAATCTCACGCAGCCAAAATGACGATTGTCAGTAACAGTGTTCAGCCTTATATTGTTCAAACCAGAGTCAGACACTGATGGAGAGACTCAGGAAGAAGTTACAACTTTTCTGAGTGGTTAGTGGATAAATTTGCTGTGGAGTTGATTCAACTCATCCACTAGCTTCTGCCGTCATGTTAATCTTTTGTGCAAATCCAGCCTTGAATTGTCCCTCGTTTGTGAGGCAGTCCAGCGTAAAAATGACGGTATGGCAACAACACTCTACTACAACAACTCTTCCTCTTCTCTAAAGCAGCCCAACATGGCCTTGAGCTTCGTAACTTTGCAGATGTTGTTTATGCTCAAACAGCAACATTACACACTAACTAAAGTTAAAAAAGTGAAATCATAATCAAGGACCCATTTAACATTTGTGTTCTCTTTGATTCAGGCTACGAGTCTGATCTGTCTCCAGAGCCAGACCTATTCTCCCTGACAGATGTCTCAAACAGTAACTCTCCACTGGAGAAAATCCTGCAGGAGGTGGTGTCTCTCAGACTGTACCTTCAGGAGGAGGACAGTGAGGGCAGTTCACAGTCCTACTGGGTGGAACTGTGCCTGAAAGTGGACAGGCTTCTCTTCTGCATGTACCTGGTACTTATGTTCATCTATGTTATGACTCTACTGCTGCTCTGGGGTACCTGGAGCTCTGCCTGAAAGTCTGAACGAGGTGGTAGGGCGGGAAAAAAAAAGAGAACGAAAAAAAAACAGCGAAGGAGCGGTTGGAGAAAGTTAAAACAAAGTGATAGATTCCACAACTGTAGTTTCAGTTAAAGTATCAAATAATTAATTGCAATTGATGCCTACTGTTAACATTAATTCAAATGTGACAAAAAATGAACGGACAGTTTCCTAAGGAGATTACTGTAAATCATGTGAACTTTCTTTCAGATGTAAAAATCGTAATGACTAGCTGCAAGCAAGTATTCTTTATGTTGTATGTATTTGTATTGAATAGAATAAAGGAAAACAAATTATTGTGCTAATTTGTATTTGTATATTGTCTTTCTCTTCCACGCTTCTAAATGTTTTCTTTTGATTGTAGCACATTTCTCTGACATAAATCTACACTCATAAACATTATGTATGTTAATACTTTTTATGTTAATGATATCTATAGTTTTGAATGGAATATGTTTAAATGGAGATTCAAAAAATTAAAGCTGAAATGTAGGATCTTAAGATGGTTTGATTACATAATGTAAACACATTTTACTATAACTGCTTTGCTAAAGTTTTTTAATGTTGCAAAACATAAACATGCTTGCAAAAATAAATAGTGCGTAAATAATTTGTATTGTCGTTCTGCTATTTATTTATTGTGTAAAAACACGAATTTTTACACAAATGTATAAATTTCAGACATTTTCAGACAATTTTAAACCTAAATATAATTTCAGACATTTTCACATTTTTTGTAAAAACTATATATATATATATATATATATATATATATATATATATATATATATATATATATGTTTTTTAATGTTGCAAAACATAAACATGCTTGCAAAAATAAATAGTGCGTAAATAATTTGTATTGTCGTTCTGCTAAAACTCCAAATAAATAATTTTTTTTTTTTATAAAATATATAAAATTTGTGTAAAAACACAAAAAATATATATATATATATATATATATATATATATATATATATATATATATATATATATATATATATATATATATATATATATTGTTTTTACATTTTGTTTTAAAATAACTGTTTTCTATATGAATATATTTCACAAAGTAATTTATTCCTGTGATGCAAAGCTGAATTTTCAGCATCGTTACTCCAGTCTTCAGTAAAGACATTTATAATGTTACAAAAGATTAGATTTCAGATAAACACTGTTCTTTTGAACTTTCTATTCATCAAATAATCCTGAAAAAAATATTGTACACAAATATTTTGTACAATTGTACACATTAAATGTTTCTTGAGCAGCAGATCAGCATATTAGAATGATTTCTGAAGTATCATGTGACACTGAAGACTGGAGTAATGATGCTGAAAATTCAGCTTTGCCATCACAGGAATAAATTACTTTGTGAAATATATTCAAATAGAAAACAGTTATTTTAAATTGTAATAATATTTCACAATATTACAGTTTTTTACTGTATTTTTAATTAAATAAATGTAGCCTTAGTGAGCAGATGAAACTTCTTTTAAAAACATTAAAAATCTTAGTGGTTCCAAACTTTTGGACTGTACTGTATATATATATATATATATATATATATATATATATATATATATATATATATATAAAATTTGTGTAAAAACTATTTATTTATTTATTGTGTAAAAACACAAATTTATAAATTTCAGACATTTTCAGACAATTTTAAACCTAAATATAATTTCAGACATTTTCACCATTTATGTCCTGAATGATCCAAAAAATCATACTAATGAAAATACAGTGGAAAACTGTTTAAGGAAGTAATCGAAATCCTCTTGTAATTTTAACTGATTTTTATTAAATTCAAACAATATTTGAATACATTTGACGACATATAAACTTATATAAACAAATGTAATTTTTAAGGGCCAGATCAGGTAGCAGTACATCCTAAAAAATACATAAGAAGAGATTAAAGAGCATTCTTTGAAATATCACACATAACATATAATGAGAGTGAAGAACCCCTCCCTGCACTGTAACATTATCACATAATCAAGCTCCAGTTTCCTTACTGAAAAATAAACCACAATCACCTTCACGTCTCTATCACTACAGTACATTTTCATTACAGAGCTTCTCGGAGCTGCCTGTCCAGTCAGAAAAAAAACCCAAAAAACACATAATTCAATTCCTCATCAAAATTCTGATAATATTTTCCTGACGTAAATCTAATCACCCGCCTATTGCCTGGCTAATTAAGTCTCATCATGGCTGGGCGAAGTATTAGATAACAGTTTAATGCAGCAGTCTAAGTGCTCATGGAAATTGACTTGAACTTGGTGGTGAAATATGAGCCATGAAATGTCAAAAGTAGCTGTAATTCATATACGCCCTCCGCTGTTGAGTTAGTGTGAGGGGAAAAAACACTAAAATTATTAGTTTAGAAAACATTTGGCATTGTTTATGCTATTTAATCTGTTATAATTTAAAATGTTTAACATGTAAATACACCACAGCCTCAATGCTCTATTCTTAAGGTGAGGCCTAATCAAAGATGGTGCTCACAAAATAATTGTGACTAAATAGTTAATCATAACTATACCAACTGTATAATATTAATACAGTTAAGAAATAGTATACATGTATAAGAAATAGTATCTCTTATTTTTTTCAGTTCAAGATTACACTATGCTCGGCATGCTTATACAGTTAATTCTCTCCGATATGACTCTTGGGACAAGCTGAAGTGCTTTTGACCTGCCTTAACTGTGAGATGATGATGCAGAGAAGGGAGGGTGGACTAAGTGCTGTAATGACAGCCCGAGCGCTTCTGGAAAGCTCAAAGATAACTAATGGAGCTCAGGAAGCATCACTGGAAGGAAGCAGCACCAGGCTAGAAGCCTGCGAGAAGAACCCAGGGCAACGCCAAACAGCTCGGCACAATGAAATGTTCAGCACTCTGGACAGCTCTCTGCGTTTGCATGTATGGGGCGATGGTGACTTGCTCAGGTATAACTTTTCTTAAATTTTTTACTTTGGTTATACGAACGCGTTTGAGCCTTAAAACCTCTTTAAAACCAAAATCTAGTTAGCTGCTTTCTGATGCATCAAAATGCTGTCTTTGTGGGCAGTTCGGCATGTTTTGAAACACTATTATTATATTCCAATTAATCAGTATGATTTCGCGTGTGTATGTCTTTAAACTTTTGAATGCTGAAGCTAAAGGTGTATAACTTTGGTTATACGAATGCGTTTGAGCCTTAAAACCTCTTTAAAACCATTTCAAAATCTAGTTAGCTGCTTTCTGATGCATCAAAATGCTGTCTTTGTGGGCAGTTCGGCAGGTTTTGAAACACTATTATTATATTCCAATTAATCAGTATGATTTCGCGTGTGTATGTCTTTAAACTTTTGAATGCTGAAGCTAAAGGTGAATAAAGTAAAAGAGATGTGTGACTATTCTCTTATCTGGGTGTAGTGAAGAAGCTGGGCAATAACACTGGGCGTTTTGCCAACGCCACTCTGGTGAGATTAAATGAGTTTTTAAGTGCCGGATATAAGAAAGGAGTTCGACCAGTGCGTGACTGGAGACAGTCAACGACGGTAGCCATTGACCTAATGGTTTATGCGATTCTCAATGTGGTGAGTAGAATTCTCAATTGTCTATTAAATATGTAGGGTAAACTAATTATTTATTGATTGTTTTGTAGTTGTTGTTTTGCATTCATCCTTTTGTATGTATTTTTGTGCCACACAGGATGAGAAGAACCAGGTCTTGACAACATATGTGTGGTACAGACAGGTATGATCATTTTTATAATGTCTCAAAAACATACAACACGATCAGTGAAGTGCGATTCCGACTTATACAAGCCGGTTCTTTTTTGTGCATCAACAATGTACGAAAACCAGTGTTGACTCACAAAAACAAATGATTTTTTTCTTGTTAGTGAATCGTTAACGTAATAAGCAAACAGTGTCGTTTGCTTCCCGAATTAATGATTGAATGGTTCTTTTCATAAAAAAAAAAACAAAAAAAACAAAACAAAAAAAAACTTACAGCGTGACAAGTGTAGTCCGATTCCTGATCTGAGTTATTTATGAACAGTTACTTATGTTGTACCTAATTGAGGATTATGAGCAGTGTTGGGAGAAAGTTACTTTTACGCATTACTCCCTAAAAAGTAACTTGCATGACTTAGTTACTTTTAATGGAAAGTAATGCATTATGTTACTTTTCCGTTACATTTAATGGTCATTTTTGCTTATTCACATGGTTGAATTGGATCATCAAAGGTCAACAGCAAAGACATTGGTTAATAAAGTACAGTGGCATGAAAAAGTATGTGAACCCCTTGCAGAATCTGTGAAAATGAGAATTATTTTAATAAAATAAGAGGGATAATAAAAAATGCATGTTATTTTTTGTATAAAATATACACTGTAAGAGAAAATATCAATTCTCATAATCAGTATTGGGGGTGACGCATTACAAGTAACGTGAGTTACGTAATCTGATTACTTTTTCTAAGTAACTAGTAAAGTAACGCATTACTTTTAAATTTACAACAAAATATCTAAGTTACTTAAAATAAGTAACATGCTCTATGTAAACATGAAAGGTATTGTAGTTCTAGACTTAATGTGAACATGCATTTACTCATCTGAAATATTATCCAAACCTGCAATAATTAAATATGTTAAATAACATAAATATACAGTGGCATGAAAAAGTATGTGAACCCCTTGCAGAATCTGTGAAAATGAGAATTATTTTAATAAAGTAAGAGGGATAATAAAAAATGCATGTTATTTTTTGTTAAGTACTGTCCTGAGTAAGATATTTTACATAAAAGATGTTTGCATTTAGTTCACAAGACAAAACAATAGCTGAATTTATTGAAATAACCCCATTCATAAGTTTGTGAACCATTAGAGAAACCATTAAGAGCCGAGGGGTGAAAACTTTTGAATTCAAATATCAAGGTAAATTGTACTTAATTTTTCTGCCGGGAAACATGCAAGTATCTTCTGTTGGTTCAGGAAAAGGGTAGTACTAAATGAAAAACAATGACATTTAAACAAAATAAGAAAAATTGTGACATCTTCATCCTGTTCAAAAGTTTTCACCCCCCGACTCTCAATGCATCGTGTTTCCTTCTGGAGCATCAGTGAATGTTTGAACCTTTTTTAATAGTTGTGTTTGAGTCCCTCAGTTGTCCTCAGTATGAAAACACAGATCTCAAAATCCTACAGTCACTGCTGGAAAGGGTTCAAATATGCAAAAATACTTGAAAACTGATGAATCTGCAGGAGCTGGAAGATTTTTCTGAAGAACAGAGCTCAGTTTAACTGCTCAGGACAAACAAGAGACTCATGAACAACCATCACAAAACATAAAAACAGTCGTGGATCATCAGGTAACCACACACAGTATTGAGAATCAATGGTTCACATACTTATGAATGGGGTTATTTTAATAAATTCAGCTATTGTTTTGTCTTGTGAACTAAATGCAAACATCTTTTATGTAAAATATCTTACTCAGGACAGTACTAAACAAAAAATAACATGCATTTTCTATTATCCCTCTTATTTTATTAAAATAATTCTCATTTCCACAGATTCTGCAAGGGGTTCACATACTTTTTCATGCCACTGTATATTTATGTTATTTAACATATTTAATTATTGCAGGTTTGGATAATATTTCAGATGAGTAAATGCATGTACACATTAAGTCTAGAACTACAATACCTTTCATGTTTACATAGAGCATGTTACTTATTTTAAGTAACTTAGATATTTTGTTGTAAATTTAAAAGTAATGCATTACTTTACTAGTTACTTAGGAAAGTAATCTGATTACGTAACTCACATTACTTGTAATGCGTCGCCCCCAATACTGATTATGAGAATTGATATTTTCTCTTACAGTGTATATTTTTTGTACTTGACATTTCTCTCACTTCAAAAGCAATGGACAGATGAGTTCCTTGCGTGGGATCCTGAAGAATTTGATGAAGTCAAACAGATTTCCATTCCCACTGCCAACATCTGGGTTCCAGATATTCTCATCAATGAATTGTGAGTAAACCTGACATAATGAGATAATTGAGACGTTAATGACACACCTGTTTTGAACTATTTCAGTCTGCTCTTCACAGCAGTCCTTTATAATCACTCTCTTTGTTCTCTGCAGTGTGGATGTAGGAAAGTCTCCTGACATTCCTTACGTCTATGTAGGTCATAACGGGCTTGTTCGCAACTATAAGCCTATCCAGGTGGTGACTGCCTGCTCCCTCAACATCTACAACTTTCCTTATGATGTCCAAAAATGTAGCCTGACGTTCCAGAGCTGGCTGCACACAAGTAAGTAAACATGTTTCAGTACAATCATTTGGGAAAGCTCGAGAGAGATATAATTCAGACTCAACACTGACAAAATATATCTCGTACACACAGAATCCAAGACTAAAGGGATTTTGAAAGATCTGATCATCAATCATTCAAGTTATTTTTTTCCCAAAACACCATATTTATATTAGAAATAAGAATGCTCTGGAAATGTAGTTTTGCAGAAATGATTCAAGCACAATAAAAAGAAACAACATGCCTTTTCCTAAAAGCCGAATGAACTGACCTTTAACCTTATCTCATCCCAAAGCTAAAGACATCAACATCACTCTAATGAGAACCCCCGAGGAAGTAATGAACGACAAGAGTGTGTTCATGAACCAGGGAGAATGGGAGCTGCTTCACGTCCTCTCCACATACAAAGACTTCAGCATAGATAATGATGATTACTATGCTGAAATGAAGTTTCATGTGAGTAACATAATAATACCAAATTAAGCCACGACACACATTAGCATTTGCATTTGAAAAATGGGTAACACTTTAGAATACTGTTCCATCGTTAATGAATAACTACAAAGGAACAAATGAGTAAGGCAATATTAACATTCTTGAAAGTACTATTAACTAACAAGAAACTCTGACTAACTAATAAGTAATTTCACTCAGTTAAATGAGGTAGTTCACTTTTAGCTAATCAGAAACCATTTTTTTCATACCTCCCAGAGAACTACTTAGAAGTACTATATACAGGTTCATAATTAATGTGAACAATGCATAATGTATAATTAATTAAAAAAGTGAAGATCATGATAACTCAAAACCTTCAGAAGGGATTACTAATTATTTGGAACAGTACTCTAAAGTGTAAAGCATGACTCCCTAGTAATGATTGAAGTCATTTTAAACTTTTGAGGTTTTTGCAGAGATACGTAAAAGGTCAGGACAGATAGAAGTCCTATTGACTGCATTAAAAAAAACTGCATTCTTTGTATTATTGTTTAGAGGAGAGCAGAGCGTGTTGTAACAGAGTGAGCTTTAATATCATTAGTTTAACCAATTAAAAAATGAGCTATAGATGAATACGTATCAGCATATAAATACAGCAACATTTGCACAAAAAACATTTGCATTTTAAAATTACATTTAAAAGTAATGCATTATAATTACAGACTGTAAAAAACAAAAAAACAAAATGGACAACACGCCTCTGCTTCCTTCCACTAGAAAAATGAAGCCAAAATATTACAGTAACTGTCATTGTCAATTACGTCATTCAGAGCCTGAGTCTGCGCAGAAGTGATTCTGAGGTGGAGCCGCGGGAATCAAGGTCCTGTCCAAACTCCCTCTTCTGCAGACTCAATCGCAACTAAAACCAAGCCTATTGGGAAAACGAACATTTGAACTGTGTGTCTGTGTGTTGAGAACTACCTAAAATGACAGAAACCATCTTTGGAAAATAAATATGTTTGAAATGTAATTGGATTTTTTAGTTTTTAGTGGCTCGCGTCCTATTCGATTACATGGAGAGAGCAGGGTTTAAGACCTATACTGCAGCCAGCCACCAGGGGGCAATCAAAATGCTTTGGCTACACTTTTCAGACTTGGTTTGGCTTCACTTTTCTGCGGGACATTTAATTACAATATTGTGTTACTTTCTTTTTATGGAAAGTAATGCATTACATTACTTTTGCGTTACCTTTTCTCACCTGGGCGGGGCTTGCTTGTTTGTTTTTAATAACAAAAGAAGTTATATTTGGCAAATATAAAGGCCCTTTCACACCAAGGTGAAGCTGAAATGAAATGCAAATTCAAGCCTGTACAGTAGAGGGCGCAGCTCAAACAAACCTTTAGATGTGCTGCCATTTTGGACGCAGAAGAACAAAGTTCAACACCCATACTTGAGCAGTGGTTGAATTGGACCATCAAAGGTCAGCAGCAATGACTTTGGTTAATAAAATGAGATTAATTACATAAAGTATATTTGTGTTATTTAACTTATTTAAATATTGCAGGTTTACGTAATATTCTGAGTTTGCATTTCACCGTTTTCATTCATTTTGGGGAATACACAGCGCACACAACGCCTCTGCACCTCACTTTCAATTTCTCTCAACATGGAGACAAGGCGTCAGTCTATAAATAAAAAAACAAAGTAACTTGCATTACTTATTTGAAAAAGTAACTCAGATATTTTATTGTAAATTTAAAAGTAATGCATTACTTTACTAGTTACTTGAAAAAAGTATTCTGATTACGCAACTCACAATGGGTTACCTCCAACACTGTCCAACACTCCCTGATCTTCAAATTGGTGTAATGTATTGTTCAAAAGTCTGGGGTCAGTAAGTTTTGTAAGATATTAATACTATAATAATAACTCTGCAAGAATGCATCAAAACTAAATGCATTTATAATGTTACAATAAATTTCTATTTCTACTGAACTTTCTATTGATCAAAGAATCCTGAATAAAAGTGTCTCAATCTTTCCACAAAAATATTAAGCAGCAAAACTGTTTTCAACATTGATGATAATAAGAAATGATTCTTGAGCACCAAACCAGCATATTAGAATGATTTCTGAAGGATCATTCAGTTTTTCCATCACAGGAATAAATTACATTTTAAAATATTATTATTATAAAATAGAAAACATTTATTTTAAATTGTAATACTATTTCACAATAATACAGTTTTGCCTGTATATTTGATTTAAAAAATACAGCCTTGGTGAGATTAAAAGACTTCTTTCAAAAACATTAAAAAAAATCTAACAACCCCAAACTTTTGAATACTTGTGTACCACTAAATGCACATGCTCCAAATGTCAGGTCACATTTCTTTTGAAAAGTAGTTAGTGCCAAAGTGAATGAAAAACAAAGTGAGAAAGATGAACACATTATTGCCACAAGGAAAGATGTCTCTTTCTTTAATCACCAGGTTGTGATCCGACGCAGACCTCTGTTCTACACAGTCAACCTTCTTTTGCCCAGTGTATTCCTGATGGTGATGGACATTGTTGGATTCTACCTGCCCCCAGACAGCGGAGAGAGAGTATCCTTCAAGATCACTCTGCTCTTGGGCTATTCTGTCTTTCTCATCATCGTCTCAGACACTCTGCCAGCGACTGCCATAGGGACCCCTCTCATTGGTAATGAGGTCTTTCTGTTTCATAGAACATGACCTGATGCATTTCAAAAAGATCACTCATTCTTTATTTCCTGATTCCTTAATTATGTGTGAGAGGTGACCTCCTGAATTAAGTCTACCGCATCTAGACCTTATTTAATGTCCTTAGTTAAATTTTTTTGTGGTATGATACAGTACAGATCTCACTCAGCTGGCCGGTCTTGTGATATTGCTCCTGTGCAGATAGAAAACGAGATGTCTTGAGTGTTTCAACTGAAGTCAATCCGCATGTCCATTGATTTTCATGGAATTGCAGCTTGTGCGGAAATACACTGATTAATTTGAGAGATATGGAGAGCTGCCTACAACACTACAGAGGTTTCAAGTTCAAATGCAATTGAAAAACTAGTGCTTTCAAACACACCAAAGCCCACAGAGGGCATACAATTTGTGAAATTGATCATGTGACTATATATTGTATACATGGTCAGCATTCACTTCTATCTATCATTAGGTGTATCACAAGATTGTACACAAACTTGAGGAGTTCATGCAGCTCAAGTGATATACTTAAAGGGTTAGTTCACCCAAAAATGAAAATTCTGTCATTTTTTACTCACCCTCATGCCGTTTCACACCCGTAAGACCTTCCTTAATCTTCGGAACGCAAATTAAGATATTTTAGTTGAAATCCGATGGCTCCGTGAGGCCTGCATAGGGAGCAATGACATTTCCTCTCTCAAGATCCATTAAAGTACTAAAAACATATTTAAATCAGTTCATGTGAGTACAGTAGTTCAATATTAATATTATAAAGCGACGATCTTGAGAGAGGAAATGTCATTGCTCCCTATGGATGCCTCACTGAGCCATCGGATTTCAACTAAAATATCTTAATTTGTGTTCCGAAGATTAACGAAGGTCTTACGGGTGTGGAATAGCATGAGGGTGAGTAATAAATTACAATATTATTTTTGGGTGAACTAACCCTTTAACCTTCAAGAAATAGTTCACAGTTTTACCCTTCTGACTGTATGTTTGTTCAAATAAATGCATAAGAGACTTCTTTCAAAAACATTAAAAAAATCTTAACAACCCCAAACTTTTGAATAGTAGTGTATAATAAGTACATTTTTAATTCTTAAAGTCTTTCATCACAAATAATGGCACATTGAACACTGCAAGGATATGATACATGCTGTGTTGCTGCCCATTAATAGTATGAACATTGCATGTAAGTGTCTGTTATGTGTGTGTGTTTGAGTGTAGGTGTGTACTTTGTGGTATGCATGGCGCTGCTGGTCATCAGTCTTACCGAGTCTGTTTTGATCGTGAGGCTGGTGCACAAGCAGGATCTTCAGTCTCGTGTGCCGCAGTGGGTCAAACACCTGGTGCTGGAGAAGGCCACAGTCCTGCTCTGCATTCGCAACAAGAAGGTCTGCTCGCTCCTCTCGCAGGGATCTGACCTGCCGCTCTACAAAGAGAACAACATGAACACAGGTAACTGACCCTTTGCTAAGCCCCTCCTGACCAGTCCTACCTTAGCAACTGTTTCCACTCACTAAATAAGGGTTTACCAAATAGGGTTTGTGAGGTAACTGCAGGGCAGTGTTGACAACTTTTTCAATGGAAAGTAGCTAAAGCCTGCTCAAAAAGTAGCTAAATGTCCCTAGATGACGTAATGCAGCAACTGTCGGCACTTAACATCCGTTTTCTATCCTAATCTGTGCTCACATACTGTATTTTAATATAATATAGAGCCGAATGTACAAGAAAGCTATTCTTATTTATACATTTTCTGTCAGACAGCAGAAAAACTGAGATAATGACTGACTACAGGTTAACCAGCAGTCCAAAAAGTTTCTAGATTTGTCGCTAGCTGGTTTTTTGAAAAAAGTCGCTAGAGGAGTCTAAAAAGTGACTAAATTGGCAACACTGTGCAAGGAATTCATGAGTTGATAAAAAAGTTAATAATTAAATTGAATGTAATATAAATAAATGTGGCTGCACAGTTAATCAAAATGAAACTGAAATTGCGATATAGCCTCGTGTGATTATCGAAATCAAAAGTAGTGATTTAATTAAATAATTGCGCTGCGAGTTTCAGTGTGAAGCGACAGCTTACAGTGTCGCTTCTCATTAACTCCATTTTGGAAATGCAATTTGCACCTTATTTACTCATTTGCATAATTAACATTTCTGTAGATCGAAATTTACAGCCTTCACCAGTATTCCACCAAAATAAAATCTTATGGATGTGACTCTTTGAAAGTGAAGAATTTCAGACATAAATATTAGCATTGTAACTTGCAGTGTATAATAAAATAAGTATATTTTTTTAAATTATAAAGGACAACTTACAATTTAATTTACAACAGTAAAATGTTTATAATTTATTATTGTAATGTACAACAATAATATATTTATCTTAATTTTTTATTTTTTAAAACAATATAATAATAATAAGCCATTCAGCACTATATATAAATAATTTTAAAAATAATCAAAATAAAACACTTACTAAAAAATAATTAAAGTTTTTTTTTTTTTTTTTCATGTGATCATTAACCAACATTAGGGAACCATAAACGTGTGAATGTGTCATTAAATTATGAAAATATTTACCAAAAATCCCAGGGCATACTTCAGGTAAATATTTTATGTCTAAGGGATTCAGCTGACAAAAAAGTTTGGGAACTCCTGCACTAAATGACCAGGCAAGGATTTGCTTTTTTCATAATGCAACACCAGTATTTGCGCAATTGTTTCAAGTGTATACAGAAATTATTCAACAAATATTCATCCCTATAGGACGTTCTGTAAAGGCCAGTTCACATTGCACCGACAGAAGCAGACCAACTCTGACAGTCACCTGATTACACCACATCACTTTTTAGACATTCTAATTCTGATTCATCATGTCTAATCGGCAAAAACAAGCTCCAACAGATGGCAACACACAGGGGACACACAATGATCCAACAAAATTTTAATGTTTCAAATTAATGATGTTTGTGTGTACATGACAATTAATTTATTACAAATGTATTATAGTATTATTATATACTATACCACATTGCCAGTATTGTGTAAAAGTAATATTAAATTACTTTTACAGAACATAGTGTGTTGCAACAGTCCTTATCCTTATAAAAAAAAAACAAAAAAACATTTTTAGGCATGGTTGTGTTTCCAGTTTGTTTTATTATGCAAAACACAGGCATTCATATTTATATTTCAAGCATGTTGTTTGTGCACTTAATGTAATAAACATCATACAATATAATTAAATAGGTTATAATTAGTCAAGACATTGCATTAACAACTTTTGATCAGGCATTACCACTTGGGTCCTAAAGGAGACCCGATTCCTGGGGGAACTCAATTTCTCATGACACTGGGGGCCACTAAGGCAGCTCAACAAACTACCAAGGGGGCCTCAAGTTTACTTAAAATGATTTAAAATAGGGCAAAACAAGCATTACAATAAGCTGAAACAACTAAAGATCAAGATATTTCTAAGTATCTGGTTATTTTTTCTAATGAATATACATCTTATGCCAAGCTCTAAAGTATTTTATTGTGTAGAAATTGAGAGTGTGGGGGGATTGGGTTCAAATGTTGTTGTGGACTATGGGTGGGCCTTGAAGTCAAAAAGCTTGAGATCCACTGCTCTAGGTGGTCTGATTTTGCAGATTAAACAAGCTCTGAAACTCACCTCTGATTTTTTAAGCGGTTCACTGCAACCATCACAGCTGCGAGGGATCCAGAGACTCCGGGAGAAACCTGGGCTTGGGGCTGTCCACGCGGGACGCCGGGCCTCCCGTCATGGAAGGCATCCTACGTGAGATCACCACCATCCGTCAGTTCATGGAGAAGAAGAACGAGAGCAGGGAGATTGCTAAGGAGTGGCTGCAGGTGGGGTACGTGTTGGACGTCCTGCTGTTTCGCGTCTACCTGCTCACCGTGTTGGCCTACAGCATTACTTTAGGCACACTGTGGTCCGTCTGGCAGAACGTCTGACCACAGATGTGTATCACAGAGGGAAGGCGCCAATTCTGTCTCACTGCTTAAAGTAAACGCAGTGTTTGACGTAGGTTAAGTGCTGGTAATGCGATTGTTATCTTACAAGAGAATAACTTGAGGACCATAGAGGAGAAATGTGCTTTCAAACCAAGAGTTATTACTTGTAGACTGCTGTTCTTACTAAATGAAAGCTCTTCAAACTGCTCTCTGAAAAAAAGCATACAGAATACATGTATGATTGTTATATCTGCTTATATTCAGTACAACAGAACAATTGCAAGTATGATATTCTTTTCATACAACAGTAAAACATAAAGAAGTTAAAAGTGAACAACTCACATTTTGGATACATTATGGGAAGCTATTTTGGTTATTTTTTTCTCCGCCAATGGAGAAAGAGTTCCAAAAGAAGCCAAAGAAAGAAGCAGCAAAGCTTTAAAACATATGAAATGCATAAATAACTCATTGTTGAACAGTATATCAAAACTTTTAGCGGTGTTTTGTCGTTTTTTAGTATTTCAAAACTAAGAAAAAATATCTTTCTGCATTAGATTAATCACACTGAGGTCAAACATACACTACCATTCAAAGTTTGGGGTCAGATTTGTTTTAAAATCAAATGAATACTTTTCTTCAACACAGATGCATTAAAGGGATAGTTCCACCAAAAATGAAAATTATTCCATGATTTACTCACCCTCAAGCCATCCTAGGTGTATATGACTATCTTCTTTCAGATGAACACAATTAGAGATACATTTACAATTATCCTTAGTCCTCCAAGCTTTATAATAGTTGTGAATGGTTCCCCAAATTCTGAAGACAAAAAAAAATTATCCATCCATGAAAAAATTAATCCATATGACTCCAGGGGGTTAATAAAGGCCTTCTGAATCGAATCGATGCGTTTGTGTAAGACAAGTATCCTTATTTAAAACTTGATAAAGTAAAATAACGTGCTTCCGGAGTGATAGCCATACGCATTCGGCATACGTCCAAAAAGCGTTAACTTCCGATGAGTTGACGTATAACGTGTACTACGTCGCGGAAGTTAACAGCTGTTTCTCATTTCATTTAATTTCAAAGGCTGCATCCTCAAGAGGACGAATCCTGTGAAGGATGGCGTATATGGAGTGTCCTTAGCCAGAATTAAACAAGACGTCCTTCGTAGGACACACAGGCAGGAAAGGAAACAGGAAGTATATCGTTGCTATGCCAACGCGTTCACGGCAGCCTCGTTGCACTCTCAGCAAATGAATGAAAATGATTAATAAATTTGTATGTAATTTGAAAATAAAATGTATTTACTTGTTTTATTTTGGTTAATGCTTGAGGAGCTGGCATATGTACAACATATCTGTTACAGAGACAAAAGAGGAGGATATTAGGAAGAACAAAGTTTAAAACAAAAACAAGCATGAAGCTACTCATTTTTTTTCAAATAAATGACGCTACGCAAAGAATTGTGGGCTATCTGCAGCAGCGAAGGATACACCTCATGCATCCTCCGGATTCCTGTGAAAGAAGGACGCATTCCAAGGTCGCGCTCGGAGAGTCCTACTTACTTTTCTGAAATGATACAGCCTCAATGACGTATGAAACCTTCGAATGCGAACTCCGGAGGATGCACCCTTCGACATGAGACACAGCTAACGCTTTTTGGACGTATGTCGAATGCGTATGGTTGTCGCGCCGGAAGCTCGTTATTTTAATTTATAAAGTTTTAAATAAGGATACTTATTCCAAAAGTATTCCTTGCTTAACATTCGTAACCATTATAAAGCTTGGAGGACTAAGGATATTTTTAAATATATCTCTGATTGTTTTCATCTGAAAGAAGATGGGCATATACCTAGGATGGCTTGAGGGTGAGTAAAACATGGAATAATTTTCATTTTTGGGTGAACAATCGCTTTAAATTAATCAAAAGTGATGGTTGAGACATTTATTCTATTTCAAATAAATTTACCAAAGAATCCTGAGAAAAAATATTAAGCAGCACAACTTAACATTGATTATAATAAGAAATGCAGCAAATCAGCATATTAGAATGATTTCTAAAGGATCATGTGACATTGAAAACTGGAGTAATGATGCTGAAAATTCAGGTTTTCCATCACAGCAATAAATGGCATTCTAAAGTTGTAATAATATTTCACAATATTATTGTTTTAAAGGATTAGTTCACTTTCAAAAATTTTTTTCCTGATAATTTACTCACCCCCATGTCATCCAAGATGTTCATGTCTTTCTTTCTTCAGTCGAAAAGAAATTAACTTTTCACTTATAGTGGACTTCAATGGCCTCCAGACGGTTGAAGGCCAAAATTACAGTTTCATTGCAGCTTCAAAGGGCTTTAAAAGATACCAGACGAGGAATAAGAGTCTTATCTAGCGAAACGATCGGCCATTTTCGAAAATGTATATGCTTTATATAAACAAATGATCACCTTGCATGTGTTTCTGCCAAAACCGCACTTTCGTATTCTTCAAAACGCTTACGCTGTATGTCCTACGCCTTCCCTATTCTACTTACGGAACGAACGCAGTGCCAGTTCCATTTTTCCTAAGTAGAATAGGGAAGGCGTAGGATATACAGCGTAAGCTTTTTGAAGAATACGAAAGTGCAGTTTTGGCGGAAGCACTTGCAAGGCGATCATTTGTTTATAAAGCATATACAGTTGTATTTTTTTCAAAAATGACCGATCATTTTGCTAGATAAGACTCTTATTCCTCGTCTGGTATTGTTTAAAGCCCTTTGAAGCTGCCCTAAAACTGTAATTTTGACCTTCAACCGTTTGGAGGACATTGAAGTCCACTATAAGGAGAATAATCCTGGACTGTTTTCATCAAAAACCTTAATTTCTTTTCAACTCAAGAAAGAAAGACATGAACATCTTGGATGAAATTTTATTTGAAAGTGAACTAATACTTTAATGTAGTTTTGATCAAATAAAGCATAAGGGACTTCTTTAAAAAGCATTAAAAAATCATACCGAAACCTTTGAACGGTAGTGTATGCTAGTCCATGCTTAATTCAACTCTATTTGTAAATGTTGTAACCCAAATAATTTTGGCTTTATCTTGACATAAAAACAACAATTTATTATTTACAGCAGGTTTCCTTCATTCCATTTCACTTCTGTTTTTCTGATAAAGTCTGTAGTACTGTGAAAAAAAATGCTATCCTGTTATTGAAACGAAAACATCCTGTAAAGTGTCTATATTGTATGTCTTGAGAAGATGTTTGACTGTGTCTGTATTGTGTTCCCTCTCTTCCAGCCCAAGGGCGGTTGAGTATTAGTCGTTCCCTGTGACACTAAATGTACTAATTGTAAAGATTTTCACCTCACTGGGAATGCACTCAGCAGGCCTGGGGTGATTGGATAAATGCCATCGACACCCTACATAATTAAAGAAGAAAAAAATCATTTAGACAGTAAATGGGAGCATTGATCCCAATACAATCAATGTGGCTACATCTCTCCATCCTGCTTTCTGCTCACCACAGTCCTGAATTTACAGAGGTGTGTCTTAGTAAATGCCATTCTTGATGTAAATTAAATAAATATGTCATTATGATTGATATGTTCATAATTACCTTTCAACAATAACACAACCATACACTCTTGATGTATGCACTCAACTTTGACCAGCAGAGGGCTACTAAGGCCATGTAATGCATTTAAGAGACTGCTGATGTTAGGGACATCATTACACATACATTACATAGTTTCACTGGTATCTGTAATATTAATACAGTCTGCATTTGAAGTGCACACAAAAGGATTCCAGTGCCGGACGGATTTCATTATCAGCCAAGAACGGAATGTTGGCAGGGTGAGGTTGGCAGTGTAATTCCTGAAAGCCATACACAGTCATAACAAATGGCTTCAAGTGGCATTTGTAGGCTGTTACTTGTTTTGCAAATTCATCTGCTGGAGGTCGTCCACTGGGCCCGCTTGCACCCGCAGGCACGGCTTAGCTGGGAACACAACTGAAGGGATTTGGGAAGACCACGTCCACCATTCAGTCCTTTGCTGTCTAAACTTCCCTTGTCCATTAGATCATATCTGGGTCAAAGAGCAACCAAAGATAGGACGCCCTGCTCGTCGCACAAAAGCTATTCACGCAGAGAAGGTCACGTGACCTTTACCGAAAAGTGGCGGTCTTGGGTGCCAGCAGCACCCGCGTCGCTCTTAACGAAGCTTAACTTCCAAAGGCCCTGCAAAGCGAACAGACAATCTGAACCCTGCTGTCTTTCTCAGACGATCATTAAAAAAAAATCTGTTTCATCTTAAGAGATAGACCTAATTAAAAGTCTCATTAGCTCAGCACACTGAGGTAGCATTGTGTGCTATATATAAGGCACATGATTTCCAAAGATAGTTAGGATAAGGGATAGCAGCTTTTCAATAGACACTCTCAGTGTGCAGTTACACAAACCGTTGTTTGGCAAATTCTCACAGGCGAAATCCACATGCATTTCGATTTTGCAAGAAAATGAAGTTTTTCACAGATTTGCCACATATACCAACAGAAAGCTGCTTGTTTTGAAAGTAACCTCTGTGTGAGCTGTGCTTTGTGGATTGCTGCACTATAGACAATCAGTCAATCTGGATTACGTAATCAGATTCTTGTATTTGTAATTAGATTACATTACATTTTAAAATACTTGTAATCAGACAGACTACAGCTACTATTTTATTGATTACATTATTATCATTCTTTAATTTTTAATTTTAATTGATAAATGATAAAAGTTCACAGTTCTCTGATGTCAGTTAATGGTCACATGACATGCAGGTAAACAAATATTTTTTTAGTTGTGTTTAGTGTTTTATTTTTATTTTATTTTAAATTATTTTGTTTAATTTGACATTTTTATGATTTAATTACTTAATAGCTTTTCTTTAAAGATACACTATGTAAGATTTTTGAAGTAAAATATCCAAAAACCACTAGGCCAGTGTTATATACACTGCTCAAAAAAATTAAAGGAACACTTTGAAAACACATCAGATCTCAGTGGGGAAAAATATCATGCTGGATATCTATACTGACCTGGACCTGGTAATGTGTTAGGAACGAAAGGATACCACATCATTTGAAAGAAATGAAAATTATCAACCTACAGAGGACTGAATTCAAAGACACCCTGAAAATCAAAGTGAAAAAATGATGCAGCAGGCTAGTCCATTTTGCTGAACTTTCATTGCAGCAACTCAAAATGGTACTCAGTAGTTTGTATGGTCCCCACGTGCTTGTATGCATGCTGACAATGTCTCCTAGTGAGACGACGGATGGTGTCCTTGGGTATTTCCTCCCAGATCTGGACCAGGGCATCACTGAGCTCCTGGACAGTCTGAGGTGCAACCTGGCAGTGTTAGATGGACTGAAACATAAATGTCCCAGAGGTGTTCTATTGGATTTAGTCAGGCGAGCGTGGGGGCCATTCAGTGGCATCAATTCCTTCATCCTCCAGGAACTGCCTGCATACTCTCGCCACATGAGGCAGAGCATTGTTGTTCACCAGGAGGAATCCAGGACCCACTGCACCAGTGTAGGGTCTGACAATGGGTCCAAGGATTTCATCCCGATACCTAATGGCAGTCAGGGTGCCATTGTCTAAGATGTAGAGGTCTGTGCGTCCCTCCATGGATATGCCTTCCCAGACCATCACTGACCCACCACCAAACTGGTCATGCTGAACGATGTTACATGCAGCATAACGTTGCCTACGGCTTCTCCAGACCCTTTTTACGTCTGTCACATGTGCTCAGGGTGAACCTGCTCTCATCTGTGAAAAGCACAGGGCGCCAGTGGCGGACCTGCCAATTCTAGTGTTCAATGGCAATTGCCAATCGAGCTCCACGGTGCCGGGCAGTGAGCACAGGCCCACTAGAGGACATCGGGCCCTCAGGCCACCCTCATGAAGTCTGTTTCTGATTGTTTGGTCAGAGACATTCACACCAGTGGCCTGCCGGAGGTCATTTTGTAGGGCTCTGGCAGTGCTCATCCTGTTCCTCCTTGCACAAAGCAGCAGATACCGGTCCTGCTGATGGGTTAAGAACCTTCTACGGCCCTGTCCAGCTCTCCTAGAGTAATTGCCTGTCTCCTGGAATCTCCTCCATGCTCTTGAGACTGTGCTGGGAGACACAGCAAACCTTCTGGCAATGGCACGTATTGATGTGCCATCCTGGAGGAGTTGGACTGCCTGTGCAACCTCTGTAGGGTCCAGATATCACCTCATGCTACCAGTAGTGACACTGACCCTAGCTAAATGCAAAACTAGTGAAAAATAGTCAGAAAAGATGAGTAGGGAAAAAAATGTCAGTGGCCTCCACCTGTAAAACCATTCCTGTTTTGGGGGTTATTCTAACATATAATAATTTTATTAACACCAAAGCTGCTGAAACTGATTAACAACCCCCTCTGCTACTTAACTGACCAGATTAATATCCCAGAAATTTAACTGACTTGATGCTATTCTCAGATTAAAAAGTGTTCCTTTAATTTTTTTGAGCAGTGTATTTTGTTCAGTTGAGTACTTACAATATCCCAAATGTTTCCAACTATTTGTAAATCTTGCCACCCAGCATTTATTAATATGATATTCTAATATCGATCTATCTTACTGCAGTATGCAACAGCAGCCGCCGAGCGAACGCTCAGAGTAATGTTATAACATTTTCAGCAGTCAAATTTATCTAATATGATAAAAAGCACTGTGTTGTGCTATAATAAAAGTAATAATAAAAGAATAATAAAAAATAAAAAATAATAAAAGTTCAGCTTGAGAAGTGTGTTATGGAAGGTTTTTCCTAACAAAATTAAATTAAAAATTCAAATTGAGGTAAGAATTACATTATAGGAAAGTTATAATAATGTTAGGGAATGTTAGAATAACGTTAGGGTAACGTTAAAATAACATTAGAATTACGTTCTACAAACTGCAGGTCATGTGACAAGAACCAACAGATCAGCTTCGGCCTTTCCGAAGTCGAAATCTCGAAATCTCAGTTGAACAGATGATCATAGCTGTACAGGGAGGGTGTTTATTTCTCATATCCATAAATATATCTAGTAGTAAAGCTAATGCAAGGGCTAGAAATCAATTAATTCTTTGCTCATACTTCCTCGTCATCGCGGAGAGCGCAGTTCATGGTTGCATAGCAATGACAGACGCCACCGGAGCGCAATCGCTTGTGGAAAGGAGGAGAAAGCGGCGCAGCTGCGGTTTCCACACGTTTTTAGATGCGATATGTGAATGGCCTCATAGAACTTTTATTATAACGTTGATGATAAGCCTCCATACATCCAATTTCCATATTGCTTATACTATACTGGGTTGCAGGTGTGCTGGATGATTACTGATGTACAGCATTACTGACATTGGAATATTAGAATGTCATTAGGGAAACGTTAGTATAACGTTATAAGAATGTTAGAATAACGTTAGGGGTACGTTAGAATAATGTTAAGGGAACAATAGAATAACGTTATGATAACGTTACAAATACATTATAGGAATGTTAGAATATAATAATAACGTTAGGGGAACGTTAGAATCACATTAGAATAACGTTAAGGGAATGTTAAAATAACATTAGGGGAACGTTAGAATAAAATCACATTAGGGCAATGTTAAAATAACGTTAGAATAATTTTAGAATAATGTTAAGGGAATGTTAAAATAAAATTAGGGGAATGTTAGAATAAAATCACATTAGGGCAACGTTAAAATAATGCTAGAATAATGTTAGAATAATGTTAAGGGAATGTTAAAATAAAATAAGGGGAACGTTAGAATAATGTTAGATTAACATTAGGGTAATGTTAGAATAACGTTAGAATAATGTTAGAATAACGTTAGAATAATGTTAAGGGATGGTTAAAATACCATTAGGGGAACATTAGAATAATGTTAGAAAAACATTAGAATAATGTTAAGGGAACGTTAAAATACCATTAGAGGAATGTTAAAATAACGTTAGAATAATGTTAAGGGAACGTTAAAATACCATTAGGGGAACGTTAAAATAACGTTAGAATAATGTTAGAATAACATTAGTATAATGTTAAGGGAACGTTCAAATACCATTAGAGGAACGTTAAAATAACGTTAGAATAATGTTAAGGGAACGTTAAAATACCATTAGGGGAACGTTAAAATAACGTTAGAATAATGTTAGAATAACATTAGTATAATGTTAAGGGAACGTTCAAATACCATTAGAGGAACGTTAAAATAACGTTAGAATAATGTTAAGGGAATGTTTAAATACCATTAGGGGAACGCTAAAATAACGTTAGAATAATGTTAGAATAATGTTAAGGGAACGTTAAAATACCATTAGAGGAACGTTAAAATAACGTTAGAATAATGTTAGAATAATGTTAGAATAACGTTAGAATAATGTTAAGGGATGTTAAAATACCATTAGGGGAACGTTAGAACAACGTTAGAATAATGTTAGGTGAACGTTAGAACAATGTCAAGGGAACGTTAAAATAATATTAGGGGAACATTAGAATAATGTTAGAATAACATTAGGGGAACGTTAGAATCATATTAGAATAATGTTAGAATAACATTAGAATAAGAATGTTTGGTGAACATTAGAATAACATTAAGGGAACGTTAAAATAACATTAGGGGAATGTTAGAATAACATTAGAATAACGTTAAGGGAACATTAGAATCACATTAGAATAATGTTAGAATAACATTAATCCGCCGGTTTAAAAATAACGTTAGAATAACGTTAGGGGAACGTTAGAATAACGTTAAGGAAATGTTAGAATAAAGTTAGGGAAATGTTAGAATAACGTTAGGAGAACGTTAGAATTACTTTATAGGAATGTTAGAATAACATTAAGGGAATGTTATAATAACGTTAGGGGAACGTTAGAATAACAATAAGGGAACGTTAAAATAACATTAGGGGATCGTTTAAATAACGTTAGAACATTATTAGTTTATTATAACGTTGATGATAAGTCTGCATACATCCAATTTCCATATTGCTTATACTATACTGGGTTGCGGGTGAGCTGGATGATTACTGATGTACAGCATTACTGACATTGGAACATTAGAATATCATTAGGGAAATAACAAACACTAACAAGACACGGCTGGCAACAGATCGCAATCAGACCATATTGGGTGACGCCCACATAATCATTCACTCACACACATACACCCACAACAAACACACGAGGGCGAGTAAGTGAATCCATGAACCGTGACAGTACCCCCTCTCCTACGAGCACCTCCTGGTGCTCCCAGGAGAGCTTACCTGTCGATTGTAATCATCGATAAGAGAGTGATCCAGGATGTCCCTGGCAGGAACCCAACTCCTCTCCTCCGGATCGTAACCTTCGCAGTGCACCAAGTACTGGAATCCGCATCCCCTTCGCCTAGCGTCCAAGATACGACGAACCGAATAAGCGGGTTCCCCATCTATGAGACGCGGCGGGGGGACCGTTACCGGCGGATTAATGTTAGAGTGAAAAACAGGTTTGATTTTAGACACATGAAACATGGGATGAATTCTTCGGTACACTGGAAGGAATTTGAGGCGGACTGTCACCGGACTAAGAATCTTGGTGACAGTAAACGGGCCAATGAATTTGGGTACTAACTTATTACCCCTTTTTGACCAACGACGTATACGGGAGGCTTCAGCCGGTGGCGATCGGCCTGGGCCTTGGTGCGTGCTCCCACCTGAAGAAGAGTCTCTCAGGCGTGAGCGGAGGGGACCGCGACCACGAGCCCAGACAGAGCAAGCCAAAACAAAATTGCGAACGTCGCGAGCCATGCAGGGCCACCAGAATCGTTGCTTAACCAAAAAATTGGTACGACTAACCCCTGGATGGCAAGCCAGATTGGAATCATGGCCCCATCGGATAACATCTGAACGTAACCTCTCTGGCACCCGGGCGGAGGCGTTACCCCTTCTAAGGCCATGCAGACCTTCGACTCGACCTCCCATGTGAGTGAAGAGACAATGAGTCTCTCAGGTAGAATACACTCGGGAGTGGACGGGCGCTCGGGACGATCAAAAACACATGATAAAGCATCGTTCTTGATGCTTTTAGACCCGGGACGATAAGATAGCGAAAAATCAAAACGACTGAAAAACAGAGCCCACCGAGCCTGCCTAGAGTTTAGTCGTTTAGCGGATCTGATGTACTCTAAGTTCTTATGATCAGTCCAGACGATGAAAGGTACCCCCAAACCCTCCAACCAGTGATGCCACTCTTCCAAGCTAGTTTGACTGCCAGCAGCTCCCTGTTACCAATGTCGTAATTACGTTTGACAGCGGATAAACGATGGGAGAAACACGCGCAAGGATGCATCTTATCGTCCGTGGCGGCACGCTGGGATAGAACTGCACCTACCCCCACATCTGACGCGTCAACCTCCACCACAAACTGACGTGACAGATCGGGGCGACAAGATTGGGAGCCGAAACAAAGCGGCTTTTGAGGTTGGAGAATGCAGCCTCGGCTGCATCAGACCACCTGAACGCTGTTGCGGGGGAGGTCAAGGCAGTCAGGGGAGTGGCTAGTTGGCTGAAATTGCTAATAAAACGCCAGTAAAAATGGGCAAATCCCAAAAACCTCTGCAGGGCCTTGCGGGAATCTGGGATTGGACAATCCACCACAGCCTTAACCTTGTCAGGATCCATGCGCACCCCATCGGACGACATGATATAACCCAAAAATGGAACTGACTGTGCATGAAAAACGCACTTCTCCGCCTTGACAAAAAGCCCATTCTCTAACAGCCTCTGGAGCACTCGTCTGACGCGTTGCACGTTCCTGGAGAGAAGAAGAAAATATCAATATGTCATCCAGGTAGACATAAATGAACTGATCGACCATGTCTCTCAACACGTCATTAACGAGTGCTTGGAACACGGTGGGCGAGTTGGAAAGGCCGAAGGGCATAACCAAGTATTCAAAGTGCCCTCTAGGGGTGTTAAAAGCTGTCTTCCACTCATCCACCTCCCTAATGCGGACCAAATGATAAGCGTTGCGCAGGTCCAATTTCGTGAAAAGAGATGCGCCCTGCAGCCGTTCAAAGGCAGAAGACATCAACGGCAAAGGATAGGTATTCTTTACCGTGATGTTGTTCAGTCCTCTGTAATCAATGCACGGCCGCAGCGACCCGTCCTTCTTACTCACGAAAAAAAAACCTGCCCCCGTGGGAGATGAGGAGGGGCGGGTGATCCCAGCTGCCAGAGAATCAGAAATATATTTCTCCATGACCTCCCTTTCTGGATTAGAAAGTGAATATAACTTGCCTTTAGGCGGAGAACACCCTGGCTTTAAGTCTACGGCACAGTCGTAGGGACGATGCGGAGGAAGAGAAGCAGCCCGGGACTTACTGAACACTTCCTTCAGGTCAGGTACTCCTCAGGCACGTTTGACAGATTTAACTCCTCCTGTAACACAGAACGAGACACAGAAGAACAAGCAGACAACAAACAAGACGCATGCCAATGCTGGCTCCACCCCGCCACGGAACCCTGGCCCCACTCGATCCTGGGCTTGTGTTTCACCAACCACGGATGTCCCAGGACAATAAGATGCAGTACAGATCTGGAAATGTAGAATGACAACTGTTCAGAATGGTTACCGGATATAATAACGGTTAACAGCTCAGTGGCGTGTGTTGAGAGTGGTGGGCAAATCCAACGGGTAGATCTCCTGTTGAACACGGTCGGCCAACCCATGCAGAAGCATATCCCACTGCGCCTCCTCGTTCCACTTACATTCTGCCGCCAGGGTGTGGAACTCGATGACGTAGTCCGAAACTGGTCGAATTCCCTGCCGCAGGTCCGCGAGCTTGTGAACGGCCTCCCGTCCCGCCACCGAACGGTCGAACACCCGCCTCATCTCCTGTGACAGGGTCTGGAACGAGGAGCAGCACGGATGGTTGTTTTCCCACACCGCTGTTCCCCATAACGCCGCACGTCCAGTCAAAAGCGTCATGACCAACGCTACTTTAGTCCTCTCAGAAGAAAATGTATTAGGTTGCAGAGAGAAATAAATAGAGCACTTCGTTAAAAAAGCTCTACAAGCATCTGGTTCTCCAGCATACCTCTCTGGTGCAGGAATACGTGGTTCTTGTAGACTGTTGATGTTGGCGAATGGTTGGGAAACAGATGGCGGAGCTGGCGCAGTGGGAGATGAGAGATGTAAAACCTGGGTCGAGAGCTCAGCCACCTGTGCCACCAACGCTTGAACGGCACGAGCAGTGGCCTGCTTGTCCTGCTGATCCATCCGTTAAGCGCTCTTGCTCAAATACTCCTGAGAATCCGACGATCTTGCTCAATCCATTTTAGTCAGTTCGTTCTGTCAGGAAATAAACACAGACAGATGCTCCAAGTGCAAGTATAACAATCTTTATTGACAGAATTCGCTGTACAATAACTTCTCTCCAAATGGACAGGCGTTGCAGAGACTGAGGCGTGCAGAATCAGCGGCGTGCAGAGTGGTGATGAGATGGGTGACGCAGGGCTACAACGGGTATCAGAGACCAAGGATAATCCAGTCCAGAAAGCAGGGCACACAACGACATAACAGTAATCCAGGAACCAGGGAAAGACAGACAGAGAGCACTACACTAGGACAGCCTGCAACGAACTGACAAAGACCACATAAAGACATGCACAAAATATAACAAACACTAACAAGACACGGCTGGCAACAGATCACAATCAGACCATATTGGGTGACGCCCACATAATCATTCACTCAGACACATACACCCACAACAAACACACAAGGGCGAGTAAGTGAATCCATGAACCGTGACAGTTAGAATAATGTTAGAATAACGTTAGAATAAGAATGTTAGGTGAACATTAGAATAACATTTAGGGAACGTTAAAATAACATTAGGGGAACGTTAAAATAATGTTAGGGGAATGTTAGAATAACCTTAGAATAACGTTAAGGGAACGTTAAAACAACATTAGGGGAATGTTAGAATAATGTTAGAATAACATTAGGGGAATGTAAGAATAACGTTAGAATATCATTAAGGGAACGTTAGAATCACATTAGACTAATGTTAGAATAACGTTAGAATAATGTTAGAATAACGCTAGACTAACGTTAAGGGAACATTAAAATAACATTAGGGGAATGTCAGAATAACGTTATGGGAACGTTAAAATAACATTAGGGGAATGTTAAAATAACGTTAGAATAATGTTAGAATAACGTTATGGGAACATTAAAACAACATTAGGGGAACGTCAAAATAACGTTAGGGGAACGTTAGAATAACGTTAAGGGAATGTTAGAATAAAGGTAGGGGAATGTTAGAATAACGTTAGGAGAATGTTAGAATTACTTTATAGGAACGTTAGAATAACATTAAGGGAATGTTATAAGAACATTCCCCTAATGTTAGTATTTGTTTTTTTTCGACTCAAATTATAACGTTCTGAGAACATTCTTTTTAGGTTTTCTTTTTGCAACCTAAAAATAACTTCTTAAGGGGTCGTTCACATATTGCGTCTTTTTCACACGCAAGTCAGTTATTTCAAATGGAGCCGCGTAGCAGGCGCGTCCATAATGGAAGTGACGTGGTCGTGACGCGCATGCAATGCATTTTCCAAGCACATTGAGATGAAAATTTCTCAACTTTTCAGAATGCCGCAACTGCACCGCAGGTCATGTGACAAGAACCAACCAATCAGCTTCGGCCTTTCTGTAACATCGAAATCTCAGCCGACCAGATGATCATAGCTGTACAGGGAGGGTTTTTATTTCTCATCTCCATAAATATATCTAGTAGTAAAGCTAATGCAAGGGCTAGAAATCAATTAATTCTTTGCTAATACTTCCTCGTCATCGCAGAGAGCACAGTTCATGGTTGCATAGCAACGACAGATGCCACGGGAGCGCAAGCGCTTGTGGAAAGGAGGAGAAAGCGGCGTAGCTGCGCTTTCCACACGTTTTTTAGACGCGATATGTGAACGACCCCATAGAACTTTTTTTATAACGTTGATGATAAGTCTCCATACATCCAATTTCCATATTGCTTATACTATACTGGGTTGTGGGTGAGCTGGATGATTACTGATGTACAGCATTACTGACATTGGAACATTCCAATGTCAGTAATGAGAATATCGTTAGGGGAACGTTAGTATAATGTTATAGGAATGTTAGAATAATGTTAGGGGGACGCTAGAATAATGTTAAGGGAAAGTTAGAATAACATTAGAATTACTTCATAGGAATGTTAGAATAACATTAAGGGAATGTTATAATAACGTTTGGGGAATGTTAAAATAACATAAGGGGAACGTTGAGTTCGTTAGGGTTTTTGAATGTTAAAATAGGGGTCTCCTGGAAAAAAGGTTGGGATCCACTGACTTAACCCATTAAAAATCTCAAAGTGTTTGCTCTATTACAAATAATTTATATTTATAAAAATACCCAAAACAGTGGCATTACAAGATGGAAATACAAACTAGAAAAGATATTTAAGCTTTTTCTGCCCTTACTGTACGTCATGACACTAACTCACCGCTGAGTTGCCAGTTTTGGCAGTCTTTCCAGCTCTTAACACCGAATGCATGCCTGATCTAATTTGGCGTGCTATTTATACGCAGAAAAAAAACTTTGGCATACTTATGATATGCGTGTGTTTGATGTGCATATAATACACAGTTTTGACATGCATATGATACTCAATTTTTGGCGTCCATATATGATATGCATTTTGGCGTACATGTAATATGCCCCTACCCCACACCACTAATCCTACCTATTGCGTATCATCAGGGGCACTGCTAGCAATTTTGGGCCCTATGAAAGAATATGAGGTTAGGCCCCCTACCGCAGCCATTCCGCAGTAAACATATAAGCCAAACTAGCTATCCAAAATCTTATAAATCAAATCAAATATTGCTTTTGACCACTAGGTAGCCAATCAGTATTTAGTTAGAGACCAACCATGGCTGTAGCTAGCAGATGATTAGGCAAATGTAAATGAAATAGATACAGTACAGTAATCAAATATTCATAGAAAATGCACCATTCTTATTTGCAACATTCTGAATTGACTATCAGGTAGTGGTTACTAGGGTTGGTCGATGTCTACAGTCAAACATCACGATGGACGATGACATCGGGTGGGGGGGATTTTATTCATTGGATGTGTGTCTGGAGCATGGGTCTGGAGAAAGAAGGCTTGTTTGAGATGCGCCTAGTCTCACCTGAAAAGGAGGCGAGAGTAGGCGGCTGCAGTTAGGGGAGGAGTGAAAAAAGTGCAGTTCTTCTCGTATACCTACTGATCATTTAACATTAATGATATTTATTGATAGATAGATTATAGATTACACTTTGTATATTACACTGACTTTAACGAAACTACTGTTTTGCAGAACGTGCCATGCCTACTGTGTTCACGCCTTTTACATGGTTTTGACCAGCGGATTTCGCTAGCGTTCCACTCCTTTCTGGTCCACATGCTTTGAAGTAATGCAAGAAAATTTGTAATTATTATGAGAAACTAAGTCATTATTATGAGAAAAGGTCATAATTATGAGAAAGTTTCTCATTATTATGATTTACAGAATCATATTTTTACTCAATTACCCAAATGATTTATCATTTGCGGTGTCAGTTTGAGCATTTGTTTTATCATTTGCAAGGTCTGTTTGAGCATTTCATTTATCATTTGCGACATCCATTTGAGCATTTGATTGGCCATTTTCGATGTTGGTTTGAGCATTTGATTTATAATTTGAGCATTTGATTTATGATTTGAGCATTGAATTATAGATTTAATTATGACAGGTTTATACTGGGTTGATAATGAAAATTAAAAATCAAATAGAAATTAGTTTTAATTTGATTTTTGATACAGTTCATGCTTCCCCGAATGAGGAAATTAAATTGCATTTGAGCATTTGATTTATCATTTGAGCAGCTGCTTTGAAACTTTGATTTATTATTTGATCTTTTTGTATTCTCATTTTAATTTTGTTAGGAAAAAACATCCATAGTGTGTCGCGCTCATCTCTGATTAGCAATCGCTCCAGCGGCCTCGTTTCTGCTCTCACAGCACTCGGCCCCACTCTGCTTCATACTACAGTAACGTTAATAATTTCATCCATGAAAATGATTTCTGTCCGAGTCCCTTCAGATTCTTTTCCGCCAGCTGTGAGGTGTAGACGACATCTCCCAAGATTCCGCGCTCAATCTCGGTGTCATCAAGCTACGCCTTTGTTTTGAATAGGCGACCTCTAGCGGTGAAAAATCTACATATTGTAGCTTTAAACTCACGAACCCCAGTCTTGGAAATGCTGACATAATGTAATATTTAATGCACCTCATGTTGTTAATGACAAAGACTAGACTATATTTTCTTTCACTTTGTATTTTTATATCAATATGGTACAAGATTATCCTGTTCAAATCAATGTGAAAACAAGTTAGGTCAAAAGTAATCTAAAGTAATCCAAAAGTAGTCTTTAAATATATTAAATATATTACAAATTATTATATTACTTTAAATGTGTAATGTACTGGATTATTTTACTAACCACAATTGTTCATGTAATTTGGAATCAGTAACTGACTACAATTGTAAGTAATCTACCCAGCACTGTTGACAATACACAATAGACCTTTTTGCTAATATGACCGCACCTTAACTCAAAGAAAGCAGGGACCAACCAACAGTGAGATAATGGTGTCCAGTGATGGAGTACCTTTCTTCCTCAGTGTTGGGTATAATGTATTACCAAGCAATTAATTACTGTAATTTAATTACAGTTACTTCTGATGTAATTGCGTTAAAGGGTCAGTTCACCCAAAAATGAAAATTCTGTCATTTATTACTTACCCTCATGCCGTTCTACACCCGTAAGACCTTTGTTGATCTTTGGAACACAAATTAAGATATTTTAGTTGAAATCCGATGGCTCCGTGAGGCCTCCATAGGGAGCAATGACATTTCCTCTCTCAAGATCCATAAAGGTACTAAAAACATATTTAAATCGGTTCATGTGAGTACAGTGGTTCAATATTAATTTTAAAAAGCAACGAGAATATTTTTGGTGCGGCAAAAAAACAAAATAACGACTTATTTAGTGATGGCCGATTTCAAAACGCTGCTTCAGGAAGCATCGGATCATAAATGAATCAGTGTATCGAATCTGCTGTTCGGAGCGCCAAAGTCCCGTGATTTCAGCCGTTTGACGCACGATCCCAATCATGATTCGACACACTGATTCATTTGTGATCCGATGCTTTCTGAAGCAGTGTTTTGAAATCGGCCATCACTAAATAAGTCGTTATTTTGTTTTTTTGCCGCACCAAAAATATTCTCGTCGCTTTATAATATTAATATTGAACCACTTTACTCACATGAACCGATTTAAATATGTTTTTAGTACCTTTATGGATCTTGAGAGAGGAAATGTCATTGCTCCCTATGGAGGCCTCACGGAGCCATCGGATTTCAACTAAAATATCTTAATTTGTGTTCCAAAGATCAACAAAGGTCTCACGGGTGTAGAACGGCATGAGAGTAAGTAATAAATGACAGAATTTCATTTTTGGGTGAACTAACCCTTTAAATACTGTATAGACTTTATTTGAAAAAATTAAGAGCAGTTTTATGTCTATCGCTATATTGTTCAACTAGTTGAGGTTGATATGGGATTTATAAAGTAATTAGTACGGTAATGTAATGCATATTAAGTACAGTAATCTAATTACACTGTTGAAGATGTAATTAGTAGCTAGTAATTTTAAGCAATTACTTTTGTAGAAATTACCCAACAGCCTATTTTTTTATGTGGAATGTATTCAGTACATGAATAAATATGTTCATAATTTGTGATAAAATCTTTTCTGTTTTCAATTATATAATACAACTGTATATACTGTAGCTATGAATAAACATGCTAAAATTTTGGCACTCACACAAGATGGCAGCAGTTAGGCTGAGCTTTCGCTGTGTGTGTCTAGCCTTAACACTGGCAGATGTTTACAATAATTCAACAGGATCATAACTCAAACACACACACAGAGTGCTAGACAGATACAATACCAGAGGGAGCATTTGCATAGCAGCGAATTGCCATTATTTGCTCAGATGGTTACTGGTATTAACACAGAGCTCTATGTAATGAACACAGGCAGACTCACTAAAGCACTGAGGTTTGTATTCTCAGCTTGTCTCCCCCCAGAATAAAAGAGAAGCAGAGACTGCTTTTGTTTCAGTCTATTTCCCTCCGAATGATAATGAGAGCAGGCAGTGAAGGCACAGGACCTGTTCTCTTAATGATACACTACCTGTGACTTCACGTTGCTATCTTAAAGATTTATCGGATAATGTATTCGCATCGAATTCAGTCTCGCGGTCTTGTTTTGTCCCCCCTACTCTCTTTAACTGTAATATTAAACTTTGTAGGATATTTATCTCAGCTGCAGGTGGTGCTAACTGCAAATTTATCAGTCATTAGCTTTTATTTAGTAAAATGGCTTTAAAATGGCTTTTCCGACTCACATTCTTTTTTTACAAAAGAAGTTACATTTAAAAGTTATGCATTACAAAATTAAAAAAAAAATGTTATTTCATAAAAAAAAGTAACTGAGTTACTTTTTCTGTAAAGTAATGTTACATTACTTTTTCTTACCTAGGCTGGGCTTATTTTTCAATAATAAAAAAGTATGTTTTTGGCAAATATAAAGACTCTTTCAAACCAAAAGTGAAATTAATAAGCCTCAGGCTTAAGGAAATGCAAATTTATACCTGCAGTAGAGGGCGCAGGCTTTCAGCTGTGCTGCCATTCTAGATTGCAGAAGAATAGGATGCAGGAGAAGTTAGTTATTCACCAATAAAAACAAAAAATTAAACACAAATGTGATGTTTATCTGAAGTCATTTTTGCTTAGTATGCTTGAATTGGAGCACCGAAGGTTCAGCAGCAAAGACAATTGGTTAAGTAAGATATTTGTATTATTTATCTAATTAATTACTGCAGGTCTATGTAATAATAAATTGCTCACATTTAGTCTGGAACTACAACCAGCATTTGTACACAGCGCACACAACACCTCTGCACCTTACGCACGATTTCTCTCAACATGGGGACAAGGTGTCAGTCTATAAATGGGAAAACAAAGTTACTTGCGTTACGTTTTTGCAAAGCAACTTGGATATTTTGTAAATTTAAAAGTAATGCATTACTGTAGTTACTTGAAAAAAGTAATTGTAACTAGTGTCGGGGAAAGTTACTTTTAAAAGTATTTCATTACAATATTGCATTACTACTAAAAAAGTAACTAATTGCCTTTGTTACTTTTTATGGAAAGTAATGCATTACATTACTTTTGTGTTACTTTTTTTCACCTAGGCTGGCTTGCTTGTTTTTAAAAAAAAAAAAAAAAAAAAAAAGTTATATTTTTGGCAAATGTAAAGACCCTTTCACACCAAAAGTGAAATGAATAAGCCTCAGGCTGAAGGAAATGCAAATTCATGCCTCAGTTGGATCATCAAAGTTCAGCAGCAAAGACACTGGTTACTAAAATAAGACTTAATACATTAAATATATTTGTTGAATTTAACATACTTAATTATCGCAGGTTTGTGCAATATTCTGAGATTGCATTTCACTTTTATTTATATATTGAAGAATACTGACCGTTTTTGTGTGAGTGAGATGAGTAAACTGCTCACATTTAGTCTAGAACGACAATACCCATTATGTTCACAAAGCACACACAAAATTTGTTTGTAAACTTAAGTTACTTTACTAGTTACTTGAAAAAAAGTAATCTGATTACGTAACTCACATTATTAGTAATGCGTTACCCCTGCACTGCTAGCCAGTAATGTTTAATGAAACTGTCTAAACTTGTTTTACAGGCTTCAAGAGGCCTATAATAAACAACAAAAAATAAGCTCTGCAATAGAAATGAAAGAAATTTGCAATAGACATTTTCAGAGAAAACTTGAAAATTCTGTCATTTACTCCCTCACGTCATTCCAAGCCTATACTGTACAATGTTCACGCTCCTCTCCTCTATACAATAGAAGTGGATGGTGACCAGGAGCTTGCAAACTCCAAAAAGAGCATCATAGCAGTAGTCCATGTTATTTCTGCTTTATTTGAGAACAGACTGTAAACGTAAGTTATGTAATCTTACAGCTGTGGTCACCGTTCACTTTTTATTTTATGAAAAAAAGAGCATAACATTTCCTTTAGTGTTCTACAGAAGAAAGTCCATCATATGAGTTTGAAACTACACGAGGGTTAAAAAATATTTAAATTGTTAGAAAAAGGATCAAATAACTCTTGTGAGTTGAACACATGAAAAAGCCAGACAAACTTAAGTCCATTTTTTATTTTTTTTTTCTAACTGCAGATTTAAGGAATACAACGGAACATTGTTATTTTGAGACTCATAAATAAAAAAAAAAAATACAAAAAAAAAAAGAAACACTACAAAAACAATCTACTGTTAGTAGGATGTAAAAAATATCTTTCACTATTAAAGGCACAAAATTTACTTAGTGACAACACTGAGAAGAAAACCTGCAGCATTCAATCTCTTTAAATTCTTTATTTTTTCACACTCCATCAGAGAACACTGAAATGTTACAAAGAGATGTGTCTGATCCTACACCGAAAGAAAGACTACATCAGGAAACTGATGCCAATATCTGTAGCACAACAGTAGTGCTACAAAAAATAGCATTTTGCTGGAAAAGACAAAGGACCGCTGCAAAGCTCTAATGCAAATAAAAATTTGTACAATTGACAAAAGAAAAAAAAAAAAAAAATTGGGCACCTTCTAAGATTAGGCTAAGATTAGGTGCTGAGGTAGACGTAACTAACAATTCAAATAATAATAATAGAACAAACAAAAAATAAAAACCCCAGAAACAAACCACTATATTTTTTAAAGAGCAACAGGACTGGCACTTGTGCTGTCACAAGGGAGAAAAAAAAAAAAAAATCCAGACAAGCCAGGGAAGGAAGAGGGGGATACAGTAGAGAGAGAGAGAGGGGGAAGAGAGAAACTGCTTTGATACATAAAAAGCTTTGTTATGCTTGGTCCGACAGGGCAATTGGTCCTCAGTGCTAATATATAAAAAAAAAAAAAAGACAACGTCTTGGTGCTTTGTTACTCAAACAGTTTAGTTTTGACCTCAATGGCACATGCATGGCAACACAGCATGAAATGGCTACTCTTTCTAGAACACCACACTGGAACACAGTGAGCCAACTCCAGGGATGCGATGATGACATGTGGCTAACCGTTTCTTTAACATAAGTACTTTAAACAACAAATAGACATGTCTAGCATAGGGCAGTACAAATGCATCCATCAACAATTCGCCGAATGTTAAAGGGACGTTGTTGAAAGGTTTAATCAGCAAACCTGTTGCTGAAAAAAAAAAAAAACAAAAAAAAAAAAACTCCACAAGGAAATGAGAGCAAGTTTGATTCTCAAACATTAAGTTTCCCCCTCAAAGCAGGATATTCATTGTGAAAAACGCACATATTCCCATCCAAGGAATGTTCGGCTTGTCTTCTCGAACTGTGTATAAAACACTACAATACTGTTGCATTTGATCGGTCGCCAGTGGAACCACTGAAAAAAGACCAAATGATCATTATTAAAACAGCAACAAAAACTGGCTCAAGTGAATCGATCCGAGATCATCATGGCACCCCTGGAGCCCTGAAGACACCAATAATTTTCTTGAAAATACAGAAACTAAGCAGATATATGTGGACAATTTGTTGAACAATTTCATTTAGGCACAAAGATATTACAGAAACATCAGAAGAACATTGAGGGAAGAACTATATCAATGCCAATATTTTTTTTTTTTAAACATGGTGAGAGGAAAAGTGGCATAGAACATGATTTTCAGATTAGTGCATTTGACACTAACACACGCACACACTCTTTCAGTCTCAAACACACTGTGTGAAAACACTCAAAGCAAAGTACAAAATCAAAAAGTTACACTAGCATGTGACTTAATATCTCGTATTGTTGCCACATATTGCAAAACTCTGTTTTACCCATTTAACATCAGTCGACATTATCCATTTACAGAACAAAATATATATTTCTGCCTTATTTCATGGAGCTACTAGTTTTTAAAATTCTCACAGGGGGCAAAAGATGCCCGAACTCACAGTGTTTTCCAGAAAACAATGGCAAGACACACGACAATTACATTTCCTTTGACGCATCTTCCCATCCCTTCTTTTTTTTTTTTTAGTCACTTCAAGTAAAAAACAAAACGTTGGCAACATTGATTGTTTTGTTTGAGAGATCGTGTGCAATGGAATTGATCATTGGCATCACCTCATTTTTTTTGTTTGTTTGTTGTTATTTTCACAAAGGAGAATGTGGCTGATTTAGTCCTTCACCTGCAATGTATTGACATCCAGAAAGCAACATTTACCACTATAGGATCACGCACTGTCCAACATTACAAGGAGGAGCAAGGCAAACGATTCAAACCAGAGAATAATGATATAAAAAAAGAACTACAAAGTTTTGCCCCGCTGCAACCTCAACAAATGGAAAAAGGGACTGACACTTAATACAAAAATATCACAATTTTATATATCAAATGGCCTCTGTTGGCTCTTGCTCAGGACTACACTCATACAAAGAAACATGTCAACTGACAGGATTTTAGTTTTTTTTTTTTCTTCCTTTCATCTTTGATTACCACTTGCAGTCCCAATTGTCCAACGCACAATGCACTGCTGCATATGACCTGTTCTTGGCGGCTCACGCTCAGTGAACCTTCTTTTTTCACATTACAAAACTACAATTCTATTCACATATTTTCAAGTTTAACATTTTTTTTTTTTTCAGACTTTAAAGTACTACACTTCACTTGTTCCATATGCACCTCCCAGATCAACTCCGACCCCGAACTTAAGGCTTCAGAAATCTCTTTTCTGCTCTTAAGGTAACATTTACAGGGGTGGGGGGACTGATAGGGAAAGTTGTGATTATTTTTTTTTAAATCCACTTTTCCTATAAGCAAATCTTACCCTTTCATATTCGTCGCTTTCGACATACAACACTTGAAAGCGTGAGATGAAGTTGCAATAATGCAAAACACAACGTGATTTTGCAAACGAAACAACGAAAAGAAACAAAACTTAGAGGTAGCTTACAAAAACAACCAAACCCACAAGCTCTTCAACAAGCAGGGTTAGTAAAACAAAACAAAAAAACATAATACCAAGTTTGGTAATATTAATGCAAAGAAAATAACGTCAAACAAAAGACAAATAATCTCTCTTCACCATGGCACTTAAGTTCTTAAGTACTCAAAAGCAAACGCCACTTCAAATCTGCCCTGCTCGAAAGACAAACGCGAAGCGAATGATCAAATATACAAAGGAAAAATTAAAACACTAGCACATGAGGTCACAAAAAACAAAAACAAACAAACAAACAAAAAAAAAAACACACGAGGTAATTCAAGTACGATGTGCTGAAGTAAATCAAGGTATAATAGGAAACACAGACGAAGCGAAAGGAACCAAACCAAAAGAGTTCTTTCATCCCAGCGTTCCCGGCTGGACAGGCCGAGCCTTGTGACCACCTGCGAACACACGGATATGTGCGGACGAGCCCTGTACGTCACAGTGCCGCTCTGTCTACAAGCCACTGACAAAAGCAGCTTTAGTCATCATTTTGGTCTCTATAACAACAGCATAAACAGTTGATTAGATGTCTAGTGTGTAATGGATGTTCTGTATGTATTGCCAAGTTACTCGTTTTGAATAGTTAACTGATTTTCAGAAGAAGCAGGAGATAAGCGAAGGAAGAGCTGTACAGTGTGCGTGTTACTTTGCTCAAAATGTGGAGCTTGAGAAATCAACATCAAACAAAAACTGTCGTCGTGAAGTTGGCTTGTAATACGCGGTACAAAGCTATGCCGAGAGGGGAAAAAAGTGAAATGTAATTGATGAGCAGAGTACTGAGAGCTTAGCTGATTTGTACACTGGTTAAACCAATAAGCCCTTAATGAATGTGAATCATATGGGAGGGATCTATGCAACGACTGTCAGCTGGGCATCGTGAACATGTTTTACAGGAAGCTTACGCCCCAGTTTGCTGTAATGACCCTGATGAACATGACGGTTCATGTTTGCTGTGGAGTACCTGACTGGCACATCACCACTGACGGATCTAAGTGCTTCGTGCACCGACATCTCTGCTGCGATCAGTCAGAGATAAACACTGTGTCTCGTTCACACTACTATCGTGTACCAGGAGAGGGCATCCTTACGAAGAGGAGGGATCATTGTTGAAGTGTGTGTCGTTTGACTGATATAAGACATATTTATAGTCTGGGACATAAGCTGACATGTAGAGAATCAACTTCCCACATAATCCGTGTTGTGAACGGACAAACGGCTACAACGTGATGCATTTTTTTTTTTTTTTTTTTTGATACTGATGGGTAAGATTTCTGTCTTTCTAGTTCCCGTTCCCACTCTGCCTTGCACAGCTCATCCGACAAATCCGTCCATTTCCTGACTGTGTTTCCAGGTGCTTTAACCCCTCGCCCTCCCACGCCCCTCCCTTCCCACCATTTCCCCCCCCCCCTTTTCAGACGTAGCAGAGGTACAGGTAAGTCTTCTCTATCCTCCAGTCCGGGGGGATGTCTTCGGGCTTGTGGCCCTTCATGTGCTTCTGCATGGCGGAGAGGCTGGGGCAGTATTCCAGGCAGATGGTGCACTGGTACGGAGAGGCTCCGTTGTGGGTGCGCAGGTGTTTGATCATGGCAGAGTAGTCCCTGGAGCGTTGGTGGCAGAGCTTGCACTCAAACGGCTTCTCACCTGCACAGAGAAAAGAAAATGTCAGGATTTTGCAAGACACGTCAAGAACGGTTGCTTTTATATTTGTGAACAGACAGGAATATTCGCCTGCATGCAAAGTAAACATTCCAACATTGCTAATAATCAGCACCAAAATCTGCATATTAGAATGACTCCTGAAGGGTCATGTGATACTGAAGACTGGAGCAATTGCTGCTGAAAATTCAGAATTACCAGAGAATTTAATTACCTGAATCAAATTAATTACAAAACACATTTTAAAATATATTTATATATTTTAATTGTAATAATATTTCATAACATTACTCTTTTTGTTGTATTTCTGATCAAATAGATTCAGTCTTGGTGCACATGAGAGACATATATTATATAATAATATAATAAATGCATGGTTTCAAGTTAAAAATTCTAATTTACTGTTTTAATTAAACCTTTTAAGTTGCAAACATTATTTTGAGTTCTTTTGACATAATGCATGAATACGTCAACTTAATATTGTCTAATTTAAACTCAAATTTCTGCATTAATTGACTTTTTAAAAAAATTAAGTTTTAACGTAATGAAATTGTCTTAACTTTGGAAGTTAGGCAGTGGATTTCTAGTTCCCAGCATGCTTTGCATAGGACTGGATAAAAGTGTTTCTGTAATGTTCAAGTTTTCGTGGTTACCATTGTGCTGAAGAGTAGATTCATGTAGGTAAACATTGACTCTATAAGCAATAGCTGCGCTAATGCCAGTGACAAGTAATATCTTACTTGTTCATTAAATATACATGTTAAATAAGTTATGCTAGCATGTGCAATGATATCTGTTGAACTGAAATAGATAAGAGTAAAGGGTTAGTTCACCCAAAAATGAAAATAATGTCATTTATTACTCACTTCGTTCATCTTCAGAACACAAATTAAGATTTTTTGATAAAATCCAATGGCTCAGTGAGGCCTCTATTGCCAGCAAGATAATTAACACTTTCAGATGGCCAGAAAGCTACTAAAAACATATTTAAAACAGTTCATGTGACTACAGTAGTTCAACCTTCATGTTATGAAGCGACGAGAATACTTTTTGCACACTAAAAAAACTAAATAACGACTTTTCAACAATAACTAGTGATGGGCGATTTCAAAACACTGCTTCATGAAGCTTCAAAGCTTTAGGAATCTTTTGTTTTGAATCAGTGGTTCGGAGCGCGTATCAAACTGCCAAAGTCACGAGAACTATTGAAATTGCGAAACACTTATGACTTAAAGCCTCACGTGACTTTGGCGCTCCGAACCACTGATTTGAAACAAAAGATTTGTGAAGCTTCGAAGCAGTGTTTTGAAATCGGCCATCACTAGATATAGTTGAAAAGTCATTATTTTGTTTTTTGGTGCACAAAAAGTATTTTCGTCGCTTCATAACATTAAGGTTGAACCACTGTAGTCACATGAACTGTTTTAAATACGTTTTTAGTAGCTTTCTGGCCATCTGAAAGTGTTAATTATCTTGCTGGCAATAGAGGCCTCTCTGAGCCATCAGATTTTATCAAAAATATCTTAATTTGTGTTTTGAAGATGAACAAAGGTCTTATGGGTGTCGAACGACATGAGATATTAATGACAGAATTTTCATTTTTGAACTAACCCTTTAATTGGTTCCAGGGCAACAACTGAGGTAGTTGGAGCAACTTAATTTTGTGTTTATGCTGCAAATGAAGTTCCTCTAACTCAACAGATTGTTGGTTGAACGTAATTTCACTCAAAGTTGTCATAACTCAAAAAAATTGATGCAAACTTACTTTTTTTGTAGAGCCAACATTATTTTTTTAGTGTATAGCACTGAAAATGATAAACTGAAAAACGATTCTCCCTTAAAACCCTAAAGTTTTAAAGTAATTAACAAACGCAAAGAAAATTGTTTATACAAATAGTTTTTCCTCTATTGTCTCAAAACAGAATAAGTGTATGACAATTTTGCAGCATTCAGTAACTAAAAAAAAAAAAAAAAATCCACAGGGAACTGCATAAGACAAATTAACCACATAGTTAAATAGCAAATTTGTCCTTAGTTCAGAAAGTTGTCGGAAACCTTTTGAAGACACTGTAACGCAAAGCGCAGCTCATTTGCCCTGACAGTGAAAATAAGTCATCTAAACGTTGACCTTTAAAAATGTCACTAGGGAAAGCATTGATAAGTTGAGGATTGAAGAATGCTTGTGTTGGGTAAAGGCATCCTGGGAATGCAAAGTCTTTGCGTTGTTTGCTCAGGTCTTCTGTTTAACCGAGGGATTGAGGAACCTTGACCTCGGAGGTTCGAGCAATGTCACGTCTGTCTGCGTTTGCAGATGCAGAGGCCCTAATGAGATGGTCATTAAACCGTCGGGACTCCAAGTGATACATGCACATGTGGTCAGTGTACTTTAACTGCACTGTAAACAGGGCAGCCTCAGATAACCAGGCAATAATGAATTGCAAATGGAGCCGAGTTATTGATTGGCAATCGACAGCAGCGGTGCTGCCAATGTCGATGCTTCATCAAGCGGCTCCCTTTTTGCATGCGGTGGCCTTTGACTGTGAGCTTGTCGTTGTTCTTGTTATCCTGGGATCTATGTGCTCGCCGCTGAAGCTTTGCTCCATCCCCACCTAAAGAAGCCAATTACTTGACAGGCTTTCTTGATAGTTTGGCTTAACGGTATCGTTTTTTGAGTGGCAGAGAGGAGGGGACGGTTTGGTGCCCGTCATGTGACCTGGTCTCTCCAGTACCGCACTAATCCCCTTGTCAAAGAGTGAGCTGACAGCACTGGAAATGGCCTGCCCTTTGGTATGGGCTATACAGAGCACCAAGACGTGAGAATCAATCAGATATCACCTTAACAAGAGGAAAGGGGGCTCTTTACACAGGTCTGAAGCCAAACAGAGCCATGGCCTACACTGGCATCGGCCACAGCTGTGATCTAAAGATTTGATATGATGCTCACCTGCTGACAAGGATAACAGAAAGCTGCTACATACCACCGTAGAGCTTAACACGATTTAAGTAGGGCATGTTACTGGATCAAAATCCTCACTGGTGCTGGAAAAGTGTTACTGTAAACCAGGGAGGTCTATAATGCCTAAAGAATCTATCTGTTCCCATTTATCTTGGCTTGATGAGTAGGAAGAAGTGCACAGTACCTGTATGGACACGGTAGTGGGTCTCTAGCTGGTGTTTGAGGCTGAACTTCTTGCCGCAGCCGTTACATTCATAGGGCTTCTCTCCGGTGTGGATGCGCTTATGTCCCTTCAGCGTGCTCTCGTCTCGGAAGCAGCTGCCGCAGAACTCGCACTCGAACGGGTGGTCACCTGCTGGACAGAGGTCATGTCAGTATGGTGCATGTTAAAAACAGTCACCCATCCATTACACTTGAAGGTGTAATTTCTGCACCTCTAGTGACAACAGATGACAATGTTGCAGTGTTGTGCGGGTCGTGATACTTGAATTTTTTTTGATAGGGTCAAATAAGGAAATAGTGTTTACACTGACTTTATACACTGTTTTACACTGATACACATTGGATATCAATCCTCCAATTAATTATTTGCACAAAAACAACTAAGAATTTAATTTCCAATGTGTATCAGTGTAAAACAGATATGAGAAAGTATTTTAGTTTTAATTATTATTCATTTTAATAAGGTAAAAACACAAAAGGCTGTAAAATGAAAATTGGTCACAAAAACAAATAATTAAAGAAAAAACTGCATTCAAATAAAAAGACAAAAATGTCAATAAAAGACACATTCAAGAAGAAAACAAAAAAAGACCTATACAGTAGCCCAAAGTGATATACAGCTGGTCAATAATATTTATTTTAAATTGAGCCATTACAAGCTCTCAGTACAATATCACCAATTGTCTGTTATAGGTCATCTCGCCTATGTCTTCCTGTCTTCCTGCACTGTAATGGATATTCAGAGGTCAGTAATCAGTGATATTATGATATGCGGGGGTGTTTCTTTTTCTGCTCTCTGCACTAATTGCATTTCTGTGTCTCACTATCAGCTAACCATATATCACTCTCTCTCCGTACAGATGCGCGACTCTGCCAGGCGTGTAATGTTCCCCATATTTAATGCATTTCACTTCTGTGCGGAGGGTTTAAGTCATCGTCTATGACCTACGCGTTTCATTATCTGGCTGTCCGAGCGGCACCGTGCCTGAGAATAAATTGCATTTCTCGTTATGTACTGTCATGCTCAGACTCTCGCCGCCTCCCGTTACCAGACAATGTCAATTTCCTCAGGCACGTTTTGTAGCGAGACGCAGCTAAACGCCTCACATTTACACGGCTGCTCGGGCTCCACAGTCTTTGCTTCGGCAGTAATGGGAGAGAAAAAAAAAAGTCACATAACAGTACCCCCCCCCCCCCCAATACATTTTAGAAATCAATAAAAGTGACAGTATTTATTTGTGTGCATGAAGTTATCAGTCGCTGTACAAAATTTGGCGCTTCAAAATGCCTCCTCCGCAGAAGAGATCACAATCCATCACGCTCCCCGGCTTCTCTCCGGCACGCGACGAGAATAGCAATCACGCCAAATTCACCTGACTTTAATTGTGCCTAAGCTGGCGCTTCAATCGAAGACATCTGCGCTAGCCTCCAGAAAACTGTCCACGGGTTAAATCCGGAGGCTTGTTTCTACCCTTTGGTAAAAACATCTTTAATCTTTATTTGACGAAATAATTTGTGACAGCTCTCTCTTGATACCACAAGGCACAAATTCATATCCTAATACTCGCCTGGTATTTTTTTAGGCTACCTGTTATGTAAATGTAGCATGTCACTGCTATAAACAGAAGGCAATTTGCTTATCAAATTCTGTTTGGCGGCTTTGCTTTGTTTGGAATACATTAAGCTTTGAGGCAGTAAAGATACAAGGTGATAGATCAAGATGCTGTCACCGACTGCGTGTTCATCGGTTCCTTTCTGTGTCTGTCTGTAAGTCTGGTGGCTGCGAGGCACAAAGAGGGCGGAAAAGACATTTGGGAAGCTTGGGGGCTGCCACCTGCGTCCCCCTGCCCCGGGGGACTGCTGCGGTGGCGTACCTGGCCGGGGTCTGCGGGCACCGCCAGCCGCCTGGCAGGGCCAAGGCTTACGTTAAGGCAGGGGCCGAGTTCATTATGCGCTAAGCAGCGTAAATCAAGGATCCATCACTGCCAGGGTCTCGACTGGGCTGCACTATCAAACACAGCTGCGAACACAAAACACCCGCCGCAGATGGAAAATGGGCTCCGAATAAAACACAAGCGCAGAACAACAACGGAATATTAACGAGGCACGGCCGGCAGCGTGCGCAATGGAGGGGGGGAGCGAGGGGGCTGCCATGATTATCAGCCCTAATGGATGCCAGCGTTCGCTCACACTGTGTGCGCCTGTAAACGTACATGAGCAAGTACGTTCAAGAACAGAAATTCCTCTCTAAAATCAGCGGAAATGTGTGCAATCATTCTCTGAAATCCTGTTAAAATTGGTTCTGCATCAGCATTTAGGCCGAGGTATGACTGAAATCAAATTTAAGCTTGGGTTTGAATTACTGAGTAATGACTGTGTGGGCCATAATCACTCATTTAAGTTATTCTTGAGTGGGCACCACACACATGGAGAAAAACAGGGATATGTCAAGCTATCACTACATTGTTTCTACAAAGTGGAGATTTATCCCAGAAAATTGCTTACTTAACCTATACAATAGAAACGAAGACTTAAAAGATAAGGGTTGTCAAATTATTATATAGCATTATACAATTTTATGTATTTAATGCACCAAGACTGCATTTATTTGATCAAAAATACAGTGAAAACAGTAATCTATTAAAAGAACTGTTTTCTATTTTAATACATTTTAAAATGTCATTCATTCCTGTGATGGTAAAGTTGACATATAAAGACATCGTATGGAAGACATTTAAAAAACAATAGAACTATATTTTCACCCCTTCATGTCATAAAGCACAGAAACCAATATCAAATGCAGAAGTACAAATTTATATTTCCCAAACTGAACTGGAATATTTAAACAGTACAAAATTACCTATATTTTATGATCTTGACTTCACATGTGCAAAATGAAAAGTTTTTGATAAAGTCTTTTGAGAAAGTTTGTGGTTTTATAAAGGCCACTTGGTGAGTAACACACAGTAGTGATTGTTTTTATAATAAATCAATGTAATAATGGGGACCTTAATTATTATATTAACGTTATTGCTAAGTGACAAGTTTAACATTTCTGTGTGGTATTAATGGAACGGTACTTGAGCCCTATTGATGGTGCTGTGGGAATAAAAATAAGATGAAAATTGTTGGGAAACACGGCTCTGGAAGAATATCCAGTGCTTATCATATCTGCGACTCAGTTTCCAACATAAAAAAATACACTGTGAATGAGATTAAGAAGATCAAAGGAGAATTAAACGCGAGCAGTGAATCTTCTTTTTTGTCCTCTTAAAAAAAAAAGAAGAGAAAAATCAGAGACTTATTTTCGGTGGTTTTTGCAAGTGCCAATAGCAGTTTTTCCCTTTCAGCTCCTTGACAAAAGCCCCCACATCACATTAAACGGGTGCTTGCTAGCGCTCATTGTAATTTAATACACGCCCACAGAGAATTGGGTTCAAACTAGTGCGACGCTGCGTCACAGCCTCTCTCTCTCTCTCCCTCCGCTGCGTCTGCGGCAAAGCAGACCATTGACATTTATGCGTGCAGGCGGGAGCGTCGGCTCTGATGTGCGGTCCAGCGAGGACAAGTGAGTACAGTAAGCACTTGGTCGTCTTGTACCGTCAGCTGCCTGATAACGTCTGGGCGGCCTGTAAACAGGCGGGCTTTGCTCATCTCCTGCTTTCGCTTCAAATCTTCATCCCTGCTGCCGCCAAGTAAAGCAACTCTGACACGTCAGGCTGTTATTTAAGGTCAGAGACGAAGGGGGGAAAAGGCTTTCTGGAGAAAATGGGATTCATTTCCAGCGTCTCATATTCGAAGACAGTAATGGAGACCGTTCTCCGAGTCGCCGCATCTGCTAAGCCGCGTGCCTGGCCACATGGGGATGAAAACGCCGTATAGCAGGGCCAGCCCGACTGGGGAGGGTGATATCTGCGCTGTCACAAGCCATCACAGCGCTGTGGCCTTTCACTAAATGACATGTCACTTCAGCCTGCTATCTTCATTCCATCCACCTCCATCCAGAAGGTGATGGGTTGACAGGCAGGGAAAAAAAGCCAACACAATGACTGTACCAGGATCCCGATTTAAACACTCTACAGGGTGAATCACATCTCAGCATGTATAATCATTTAGCTTGACGGATGTGCATAAAACATCAAAGCATCAAATTAGTATTACTGATTCATTCCAAAAATGTGGCTCCTGAGGCTGCCAGTTTATGCACAAACGTGTGACATTAAGACACAGAAACTCAAGTAGTATAGAGCTGATGTGAGACCTGTATGCGAACGGAGATGGCGCTTGAGTGCGGTGTGGCTGGGAAATGTGCGGTTGCACTCGCTGCAGATGTAGCTGCGCACGCCTGCGTGGACCTCCATGTGCTGCTGCAGAGCCGTCTGCGTCTGGAATCGCTTCCCGCACAGCAAACAGAAGATGGCCATATCTGATCCTGAGAACAGAGAGAAAGATGTTAGCATGCATATACAACGTCATTTAGTTTACGATATCTATGTTAAAGTGTCCTGACAAGCTAAACGCAGCAATACTGGCCCAAACATTCATTATTTTCACAATTTAGATGGCAGAAATTCCGGTTCTTTTGAATCACATGATTACTGAAAAAACTGGACAATCAAGCTGAAAAAGACAATGATTAATTTAGAAAATACACTCAGTCTCAGTGGATCAATAGCAGAATCTATTTCAGTACCACAGGGTGAGATGCACATATAATACAGTGCCACAAGGGGTCAGTGGACAGATAAACTGAAATAACAAAAGACTAGAGCAGTTGGATAGCTGGAATTAATATTATCAAATCATTAAAATCTCAGCTTAAAAAAAAAAAAGAGACACACCTGGGTGTTTAAAGAGATAAAGGTGCAAAGTGAACTATTTTTTCCTCTCTTTTGCTTAACTCTAAAACACAGACTAACACTTCACACTTTTTTCAATTATCAGGCTCTAGAAAACTCTGGGGAAAGTGGGAGTGTTTTAAGCTCTGCTTCTATTTCATGAGTCGATAACACATCTTTGGGGCAAAGCTGCCACTAATTTAAAAATCTATGAGGAGCCCCAGTCTCATGTTCATAAAGCTCGATCAATCAGCATTTGCTGGAGAAAAAAACGGGAGCGATTGAGAGGATGAGAGGAGGAGTTTGAGGTGAGCGAGAGAAACGACTATTCCTGTTCTTAAATCTCGGACAGTGCAGCTAAATTGCTGCTTCTCTGCAAATAAATACTGACAAGCCTTCCTTCTGGCTTTCTCTCAGCCCAGCCATCTCCCTCCCCCTCTCGCTGTCTCCATCTTTAATGACTCCTTACGTCTCTCAGTTTATCGATGAAAAGGAAAGGGGTATTGATTATGGAAGGAAATCCCAAAGAAGTTTGGGGCTGTGAAATGTAAGTTTGCTTCAGAAAGGTAAAAAGGCAAATCTAAAGGCTGTAACAAAAACATAAAAAGTACATTTTCAAGGGGGTGGGTGGAGGGAGATGAAAGACAGGGTGACAGGAGGAAAAAGGGCAGGGGGTAGGGAGGAAAGGCTCTGAGGAATGCGAGAGGTTAGGTGGACTCTGACCCAGGGAGCTCAAGGGTCTGGATGGGGCGGAGGGAAAGACTAAGCCACATCACCAGTGCTGCTCCGTGATTGCTCTTAAAATCCCACATTATTGGTGACTGAAAGATTTAATGATGATAATTCACCCACTTTTCATTTCAAGTATTTCCCTCTCAGAAAAGCTCAATCAGTGACCATGTACTATGGGCCTTACTGACCCTAAACATTTGAATGGTAATGTAACTTACAATACTACAATTTTTTAATGATATAATTTGATCAAAACAATCCCAAAGGTGAATTATGTTTCCGTTACCAGTCAAAAAACACAGTTCACACCTTAATGCATCATATTTCTCAAGTCGTAAGAACACTTCCACTCAAGAAAGAACACTATTTTGGGAACAGAAGAAGGGCAGGGGGGAGAGTTGATAAAGCGGCAGCCATGAAGGGAAGTGCAGTGTCCATGTGATTGGTGTTAGCTGGAATTAAGTGTTCCTCGGTGTGAAGTAAAGAGCATCACAAGTAAATGGCCTAGCTGGGAGAAACTCTTCTGTGAGGTACTGAAGGGTAAGGCAGAGAAAAAAACACTAAAGAGAGAGAGAAGTGGCTGACCCACTCGCCTCTATTACAGTGCAAAATTGAGTTGGACAAAGTGACACCTGGATAGAGGACTGGCTTTGGCTGCTGCTTCCTGCTGCCTGAATTTTGGCATAATTTACCTCCAATCCTGTGTCTATTTATAAGGGCCTCTTGGCTCCATTGCAGTGTTAAGTTAATGGCCCTGAAGAAGCATTGGCCGTTACTTAACAGCGGTGTGCGCCACAGCATTTAGGAGTTGGGGGTATTTTGCTTGTGTTCACCACTCAAACACCTCCAAACTTAAGGATGGTTGTGAGAATGCGTGCCTGCATCATCCCTGACTCAGAGGAAAACCATGTCTGGCATAGTATGCCACATAACACTTAGAACAGAAAAATGCTTTTGTCAAATGGTTTCAATGGGTCTCTAGGTGATTGTGATTTATGTCTGTGTTTATTCATTTTCTGTTGCAACAGGGAGTCTGGGCAGGACATACTGTAATATAGGGCTTTGGTTACATTATAGCCATGAACAATTATATGCTACTTGCTAATTGGTTGCAAGAGGAGTTACATTCTCATTCTAGGGTACATCTGATTTGAAAAAAATCTGTAGTTCAGGATGTCAAAATTTTTCATTCATCAAAATTCATTTTCCCAGAAGACAAAGACTGTATATATTTAAATGCATAAATGTGCTCAATTCTGTCAATTCTTAAAATAGATGGCTTTAAAGTTCATATACATACAACTATTTCAACCTATTTCATTTAAGAATTCAGTACAGAATGAATGCAATTCTGTTTTTTTTTACACAAACAAACTGAACAGGGCTGTGATTAAAACTTAATGTGAAGTTTGATGATGTAACTGTGTTTCCCACAGGGCTGATGCCAGCTCTGAGAAACCCCACATGGTGAACGAGTGCCATTCTAAGCTGGTGAGACCAAGTCAATTATCTTGCGTTTCAATTCGTTGTTGCTGGTGGAATACAAATTCCTGCTGCTCTATCTGTTGACAATGCAGTGAGGTGTGATGTCACCTGTTGCTCAGCGAAGTGGCTGGCATTACGACACACCTGTCCTGCAGCTCTGCTTAGTATGCACTACCTAGATGAGCATGCAGTATGCAGGATGTTGATGTTGGATCTGATGAATATCTGATGTGATGTGAATCTTTTGTTGCTGCGTGATGGCTGTGGTGCAATGGGCATTTGCTGGGAGATTATTGGATTTTGGTTTTATATTATTGCACACTCTTATACAATTAAGTAAGGAATAAATGTACAGTCACCAGAGGGGTCTTTTATCACCCTGAAGCAGTTTATTTCGCAGCAATGATTCACTGGCTGTACATCACCTCATGTGTTACATGACCATTTATAAAATAAATGAACAATAAACTTGGATTTGAGTTGTAATAAAAGCGTGATTCCATTTGAACAAAAGTTACTACTGAGCAACTTAGATTTTAGGCACAATATCGACAGTTACTTTGTCAATTTTTTTCCACTAAAGAAAATGGTGCCAAATGAAGTCAAACCACGATCAACAACAGTGTTGAATGAATCAGTATGTTTGAAAGAATCATTTGAGTGAATGATGTATTGCCGTATTCAAAGACAGTAATGCATCCCATTCCTGAATGAATAAGTGTTTGAACAAATTGGTTGAGTGAACAATTCAATGACTCACTGAAAGACATTCAGTTATTCAATGACTCAATTGTTGTGTTTCTGAACAAATCAGTGTTTTTGAATGGATTGTCTGAATTAATGAATGAGTCACTGAAAAATGCCCACAACTCATTCACATTAATATTTCAAATAATATTAATAAGAAAAAAATGGCAGCAAATAACCAGAATCGAGCATTCCAGAGTCATTAGCCACTTTTCCACTGTCAGCCCTAACCGTTCTCATTGCGTAACAGTTCAATTTCGTGCCGATCTGGGCCAGCTGGTACGGTTACAGTTTCATTTTCCACTGTGGGGCTGATAACGGTCGCTCTTTGGAATGTAATATAAAAGTGTCAGTCATTGCCTTGGTAACGCAACGGTTTACTGATGATATGAGATGTAAATAAGGACCGCGTTATGGAGGATGATTAGATATTTCTTTTAATTTTATTATTAATTTGTGTTTACGTCTCTCAAATATAGTGCTTAGCCAGCTACGGAGAAACTGGTAGCCAGGCAACAGACAAGTGACCAATCCTGTTTGGCAACATCACTTCACGGATTCTACCAGTTAGACAACGGTGCTGAGAATTTCAGGCCGAGAACGATTTGTAATTGTGCCGTGCCGTGCCGTAACAGGCTCCAGTGGAAACAACTGGAAACGTTCCTTACCATTCTAAGAACCGTTCGGCCCGACGGTGGAAAAGCGGCTATAGTGTAATAAATATAGGCCTATGCATTTAACTGCACCTCCAATTACTATTAGGTGCTCAATTCAAATTGTTTTAAAAAAGAACCATGTACGAAGAAGATATCCAGACAGAAAGGAAGACAGACAGACTGTGTCATATATGAGTGCCGGGAAAGCCAGTGTCATGGAGTGTATGTACACTAAGACTGTATGGTATGTGTGAAACTTGTGAGAGAAGTTCAAGTCTGACAGCAGGAGGGGAGCAGGGGTCATGGGGGTAGCTGTTTAGGCCAGGTGGGGGGTGGGGCTGCCTGGGTGCTTCGGGGCAGAGGGGGCATTGGCAGCCCCGCTGAGCCTGGGGACAATGGGTGCTAGCAGGGGTTCAGAAGGGTGTGACAATATGGTCAGACTGGTGCCAAAACTATACAAGCCCTTTAAACGTACCAAGGGGGTGGCACATAGCCTCAAAAGAAAGCCCAAATATTTAGTCCCACAATTAGTATAATGTGCAAAACACAGAACTTTGGCTCAGTGTGAAATGGGGCTATCAAGAGAAATTTACCATTTCCAACTGCGCTTGCAAGCAAGCATATCTGTGTATAGCATGGCGTACTGAGAACATTAGTCACGAGAACCCCTTCGAGCAGTGTAATGATTTTCATGGAGACTGCATCTTAATTATAATTGGGATGTATAAATGTGAGCATTATAGGGAGCACATTACCAAAGGGCTCCAGGTCTGAAGGGTAAAGCCACATCTAAAGGCTTTCTGACCCATTCATTTCCACGGTAACATGATGCTTAATGAAAACCAAACAACAAGGGGTCCTGCACTCAGAGCAATAGAAGAGAAATGTTTCTCCCTTGTCTGGCTTCATATCTCTCCTGTCTTTTTTTCTGCTTGAATCTGGTTTTGAGGCCGAAGAGAGAGAGACCGATAGATAAAGAGATGTTACATGAGTGTTTTTTATGACGGGGTGCTACATGCTGCTGGGAAGTCAACAGGTACAAGCTGTTCCAGCGTCCGTGTGTGCGCGTGATGCGATATGTCTGCAGCATCTCTCCGGCCAGGGTATTCACTCACTCCCTCGCTCACTCCGGTTGACACCTAATGAGCCCAGACTACAGGAGGACTGCACATCCATGTAATCCGGGAGAGTGGCTGGGCATAATGTGGCATTAGAGGAGCCTGAGGCTTTCAGAGGGGGCTGGTGAGGAAGGGAGGGCAACGACTGACAGCTTTGGTCTGGAATACAGAGCGTGTGACAGCACAGAGCGCTGCCTTAATGCATTCAAAACGCCTCTGTGCCTCTGACAAGAAAAGCAAAGAAAAGAGCTTCAATGAATTGTTTATTGATCTAACAGGAGGAGAGATGGTGAGACGGGAGACGGCGAGAGAGGGAGAGACAGGGAGAAACAAAATAACATTTTGTGTGTTACTATCAAAGTGTCATTGGTCTCCGAAGGTCTGCCTTACAAATACATGACACCCGACAGGGGGACGTGTAAAATACGCTATTTGATTTAACAGGTTTTCATCTCAAGTGGTGGCTTTTTAAAACAAGAATTACAATGGCAGACTGCATTTAAAAGCCTTAAACTGATGCTTCGATGGGAAAGAATGAGGACGGTGCAACCTGCATTAAACCTCCGAAAAGATTACTCCTCATTCAGGGGCTGGTACCTTTCCAGACTTTGCACCAATAATAGTTACAGATAATTCACTTTCGTGTCGGGCGGCTGCGGCGATATGCCACATTCTCAGATAGATTAATGCCACCAGATGTCATTGTAGAAGCCATATTAATTACTTCAAGATAATGTCATGGAACCATATGGTTTCTCCAGTGTCCATTTAGACAGAGAAAATGTCTTCATCACTCACAACCCACATGGAAGAAATTGGCCCTATTGACTTTGACAGGTGTTGGAGGCAGATTCTTCATAATTAAGTAAGCTTTCAACACTAACTCAACGTGCCTGCAAAGAGGATCGGTAAAAGAGAGCATGGTTCTGCGGTGCCGATGAATTGCTTTTGACGACTACATGAAAGTTCCGGGTTCGAGATAAGCTTCCTCAACAGCATTCGCAGCATAATATTACTAATCATCAATTATACTGAATCATCCTCAAGTTTTAAATGTTTAACAAAACAAAAATCATGGTTACATTAAGATACTTACAATGGTTGTTAGGGCTATCAAGACATCGTTGGATATTTCTCCAATATATACACACACATTTTGAAAAAAAAAGTCAGCAATGCCATCAGTCAAATTTACCTTTAACTTCTTTTTTGGCCAATGAATCAAACTCAGAATCTGGTGTCTAACACCATTTTAACAGAATCCAAAAACTTTTTTTGGGGTGTCTCGCTTTCATCTGTCAATTACTCCAACGCGATTTTGTGTGGCAGTGGTAGCTACACTCTGCATGGCTTCTTTTTTTTAATTTTATGAAAGGTGGCAACCAGTTTTAAGGTAAAATGCTGCCTACCTACTATGTTGGAGTGTCAATCAAATAGTTACTGCCACTGAATTGTTCGTTTACGATATAATTCTATGTGCAGTACTAAATGGATAGTTCATCCCAAAATAAAAATTCTGTCATTAATTACTCACCTTCATGTCGCTCCGAAGTCGTAAGACTTTCATTCATCTTCGGAACACAAATGAAGATCTTTTTGATGAAATCTGTCCCTCCATTGACAGTCTATGCAACTACCACTTTGACGCTTTAAAACGTTGATAAAGAAACCACAAAACTAAATCATATGAATTGAGCGGTTTAGTCCAAATTTTCTCAAGAGACACAATCGATTTAGATGATGAACAGATTGAATTTAGGCTTATATTCACCTATAAACATTCATCAACTCACACATCAGTTGTGGTAAACAGAAGCTCAAGCATGTTTTTCTTGACGTGCGAGAACTAATGAGGTTCATTCTAGTGTGTTACGCAGCACGTTTGACCTTCCTGAAGAGGTTTGTTCTCGCGTCTAAAGCAGGTTCAGTTGAGCTTCTGTTCATGTTCACTGATCAATATTTATATGTGAATAAAAGCCTAAATTAAATCTGATCATCATATAATGCGGTCAAGTCTCATCAGAAAATTTGGACTAAACCGCTCAATTCATATGGATTATTTTTACAAACTCTATATTAACTTTTTTGCAGCATCAAAGTGTCAGTTGTGTAGCCGTTTATGGAGGGACAGAAAGCTCTCAGATTTCATCAAAAATATCTTCATTTGTGTTTCGAAGATGAACGAAAGTCTTACAGGTTTGGAATGACATGACGGTGAGTACTTGATGACAATTTTCATTTTTGGGAGAACATTCCTTTTACATATCATCAATATTTTATTTTTTTTACATATCACGGACCTGTTATCATCAATACAGGTATATTGTGGCCTCGAAAAATGCACAGTTTTAAAATTATAGCCACAAGACTTAAACATTATTCATTAAACAAGACAAAGGTGATAAAAATCGCTTATTAACATTATCTGTGTAAAGTACATTGTACATCCAATCTTTTATCATTGTTATGACAACAATGTAACTTCTGTATGATGTGCAATAATTCAATAAATGGATGTGACTTAACTATTTTTGTCATAAATTGTTAAGAAAAAAAGAAAGAAAATGAAGTCAAAATTAAATATTATAAATTAATGTAAAAAATGCTGAATGCTACTATAAGATATGAGAAGCTGCCACTAAATCAGCAACCTGTATAGCTTATACATCATGGTCCGTGCTCGGAGAGCCGCTATTTGAATCATCCTGCTGCCCTGATGGATGAAGTAATAAAAGATCATAAACACTGTAACGGGGAGGAATTTACAAGTGGACCCACCCCTGCGTTAGGTCTACAAAAGACACAGTGTCCCTTTAAGAGAGCAGAATTTACAGTGCATGGCTGGCCCTTGCCTTGCATGAGGATCGTTTACAAAGCAGAGGACCGTGCTTGCTTTTCCCCCCTATCCCACAAATCCGATTTAATCAGACAACCCTTGCAGTGCGGCTCCCAGTAAGAAAAAGGATAATTAGTAAACAGGCAGCCTCTCCTCTGCTTCATTGGCATTCGTGCGGGGTGAGTGTCGCATTTAAAATGCAGTCTGATGAAGTCTACAAAATCAAACCATTTGTTACTCCTATTGAGGAGGCTTCAGGCCACTGGCAATTAAATTGGAATTAGTGCAGGGAATGAGATACGGACGATTCATACCAAGGAGGCGAGAGTGTCTGGAGGATGTCTGGAGCTCTCTCAAGTTTACAGTGCTGATGAGTCCCATAATAACTAAAGCTCATCTGCTCTCTAAAGCCGACGACACGCGTGCAGAAATTTGTCAGACTCTCGCGTGCTCTCGTGCACATAAATCCGATTCGTATTTCTTTAGCGTCCGCGCTGTCATAGTGCAAGAGATGAAATCAGAGGTGTTTGTTCAGACAGTGTAGTCAATATCTGCTATATCCACATGGGTTGCCATAGTAATGACTTAAGCATCAGCAGGACACTGACAGAACTAGTAGCTATCAAACAGGACTGAAAACTGGAAATCATGCCTCTGCTGATGTCCATCATGACATCTGTGCGCTCAACTCCTCAACACATCTGACAGGATAAACATTACTGTATTTACACATTTATGAATACGTCATGTCCAAAACGGCTCGCTCATTCGTCCATTTACCACTCTAACTAGCACTGCGAATGACACTAATGTCTGGCTGAAATGCACTTCTAAAAATCTCAGTTTTGGATTTCAAACTACATATGGATTTATAAAAAATTGATTTCATGTGCTTTTTTTGCTGTTCAGATTATAAACGTTTTCACATGACCTTAACATTTTAAATGTAAATACATCTGCTTAAATACTTCAGTTTGAAATTAGATTTACAGACAAATAGAAATTGGGCCTATGGAAGAATGTCTTTACGAACTGTAGATATAAATTTTAAAAATTGTTCTGATGACAAATATACTGTATATTGTGCCTATATGAGATTTTTATATTTAAAAAAAATATATTTTTACATATAATATATACTGACTCGACGTCGAGTCAGGTGCAACAACAACAAAATCTGTTGCTGTCTGTCTGAACAAAGCTTTTGTCTTGGAGGCTCTTACGTTTATTTCCTAAATGCTTCACCAAATGATTCTGATAAGCTGACACACAAGTGTTTCCCTTACACATACGTTCATCAAACACAGATGTTGAATTTAAAAATAACAATCGATACGTAACAGTCACCACGTGTACGGGAAGCGACGGTCGTACACAGCTTTAGTAACGCATGTAATTTACTCACTGCAGGCTACATTTCACAATACTTTATTGACATGAGCTTCAGAGGCAATTCCTATTGTATGCGTGTATATGAGCTCGTGTCTCTACATCTGTGTTTTGTATGAAGGACGGCCGCGGCTATGCTGTGTGCATGTGCGAGTTATTTTGAATGAATAAAAGGGGGAGAGAGATGCCATTTACTTTCCACAGTTGATTGGGCACAATGGAGATGAGGTTACCAGTGGGAGTTTGTGTGTGTGTGTGTGTGTGTGCGCTGGCGAGGCTTGCGGAGATCGGAGATAAATGAACTGCAAATGAGAAGGAACAGCTCCTGCAGTACAGCTGGCTTCCGAATTGCTTGCTTGCTTGGCCGTGGCAACCAGGCGAGTGGTTGCCAAGGGTGTCAGTTCAGTGTCCCTCATACACCACACATGAGCCCTGCACAGGACTGCGATACTGCACACTGGCCAGTAGGTGTCATTCTGTGCTACCAACCCAAAACGGTTGCCTTTACCCAAAACTGTGTTCGTATGATGAACATTTGAATAATCTTAACACATACACAAATTCATCTAATGTATAAAATGCACAAGATGCAGGATAAATATATCTAGCACAAAACTATTGAATTTTAATGACATTCTCAGTGCTTGGCAACTAATTTGTACTCTGGATATTAGATGCATGCAAATGATGAATGCACTGAATAAGGCTTGATGTTTACATGTTCCAGATTTGAAAATCAGGCTGTGTGCTGTTATTCGATGTGAGGGGGGAAGAACAGTAAGAGAGAGAGAGAGAGAGAGAGAGAGAGAGAGAGAGAGAGAGAGAGAGAGTGTTTGTACGTTTATGCATGTGTGTGAGCTTTTCCCCTCTGGGCGTATGCAGAAACGGTCTTTATGCAAAGCCATTACTGGGAAACACATCAGGAGGATGAAAATAAATTATACTGTTCCACCAAATGACAAACTGCCACTATAAAGAAGATCTGTACCGGGAAGGTAATTCGAGGGTCCTGTTTGTTCCCCCTTCCTTAAAACGGTAAAATGTTTGTTTACTGTTGTCAATTCCCTTTGATCCCTATCTATTTTTGCTCATAATGGAACGCCTGCTAATCTTTTAAGACGGTTTAACACGATTTATTTAATCAATGTCAAAGCTAAGACAAATTACTAATCTGTTCAACATATCAGACATACAAGCTTATTTGAATCAGCATGTATGAATAGAATACGGAATATTCAGTAATTGCTAAACAAGCTTTTGGGTGATCGATAAAATTTGCACTTTGGTCTATCAAATGTGATATATCTGTATGATTCTTCACACCTAGCACTTGTATAACGCGTCCAGGTTTTTGCAGTGAATGCAGTAAGCCGCAGGTGATGGATTTACATCAAGCAGTGGCCAGCTGCAAGCGTGTGGATAAACAGACTCCAACGCTATTTTCCCTGAGATCTACCAGGGTGCCGTACTGTCCTGAAGCTCAGCAGTACCAGGCTCAGTCATCCTGTCTGCAAATCTTCCTGCCTCCTGACATCTCACACCCTCCAGTGATCAAAGAGATGACAACAATAAAGAGCGATTCGACACTTTCCATGCACCATTCGGTGTTCAAGTGTCAAGTTTATTGAACAAAAGTCTGGACACACGACTGAATTTATGTTTCTCATGATCTTAAAACCTTTGATCTAAAGATCTAAAGGTCCAAATGCTTGAAATTACTTTTGAACAGTAGTGTATTTACAGTTTATATTTGTCTGCAAAATTATTATTTTTTTCAAGAAAGGGATTAGTTCACCCCAAAATGAAAATTCTGTCATTAATTACTCATGTCATTCCAAGACCTTTGCTCATCTTCGGAACACAAGATATTTTTGATGAAATCCTAGAATTTTTTTTTTAATCTCCGATATAAAGCAACAAAATTACCACATTCAAGGTCCAGAAAAGTAGTAAAGACAACATTAAAAAAGTCCATATGACCACAGTTGTTCAACCTTAATGTTATGAAGTGACAAGAATACTTAAAATAACGACTTTATTCAACAATTTCTTCTCGACCCTGTCAGTTTTCTACACAGTTGATGCAGTGCAGCGCTTCAGAGTTTACGTCTGAAAAAAATCTCTTGGATTTCATCAAAAATATCTTAATTTTTGTTCTGAAGATGAACAAAGGTCTTAAGAGTTGGGAATGACATGAGGGTGAGTAATTAATGACAGAAATTTCATTTTTGGGTGAACTAACCCTTTAATAATTTAATCAGTGTATAATATTACATATATTATAATATTACAAAAATTTTCTATTTCAAATAATTGCTGTTCTTTTGAACTTTCTATTCAACAACAACAAAAAAAAAGTATTATGGTTTCCAAAAAAATATTAAGCCACACAACTGTTTTTAACATTGATAATACGAAATGTTTCATGAGCACCAATGACCAATGATTTCTGAAGGATCATGTGATGATGAAAATTCAGCTTTAAAATTACATTTTAAAATATATTAAAACTTTTTTTTTTTTAAATTTGTAATAATATTTTATAAATATGATTTAATATTTATAAATTGTAATATAATAATTTTACAATATTACTGTTTTTACTGTATTTTTTATCAAATAAGTGCAGCCATGGAGAGCATAAATTCAAAAATATCTAAAAATTCTTACTGAAATGCTGATCTAAAGAAGGTGTGAAAACTAAAAGGCAAGTGACTTTCCTCACTACACGATAATCTGACAGGAAGTCAAGCCTAGCAATCCACTGAGCTCCCTCTCTATTCCCAGTGACCATCTGGACAGTGGACAAACAATGTGGCAAGAGCTGTGAATGACCAGCCACATTAGTCATAGGCTTTTACCTCGACCCCTTACGTCCCTAATCTTTACACTTTTGGTCTTTTACTGTGGCCAAATGACCGGAGCCCCTTTTCTCACTGGCCGCTGACACGGTCTTTCCCACTGGACAAAAGGCTTTTAGCTGCTGCACCCCCACCACCCTTCACTGTTGCCCCCCAACCCACCGCTGCCCCTATCTCCGACCCAACTGACAGGAACAGGAGTTTGTTTTGTTTTCTGAGACGACAGGAATGAGAATGGAACTCTAAAGCCGTGCGGCTACAAAAACATTACGGGGGGGGCGGTGGGCCATGATCCGCTTGTGAAAAAAGAGGGGGGAAAAAAAATGAAGCAGCGCCAATGCTAATCATATTTAAATGCATTTGGAGAAGCATGGCCAAATAACATATATAGATAAAGGTATTAAGAATAATAGGACTGGCATGCCTCTTTCCAGCTTAATGTAGGCTTTTGTGTAGCTCTTAGAGGAAATGAGGAACGATGAACAAGCCCGGTGCCCAGCAAAATCACCTTCCCGATGGCGCGCACAAGTTCGCTTTGTTGGACTCCTTTACTGGGTTGCGTGGTTTAAATTCAGCATTAAGAATGAATGCTTAGCCAAGCGATCGTGAAGGCTCTCTCTGTCATAGGCAGACTCAAATGAGAAAATGGAAGGCAATCAACATGCTCCATAAATTGGAGGCCAGTGGCGTTATAGTGCAACAGTGTCTTCTCCAACTCTCGGGCACCGTAAACAAAACAACAGAATGAAATGGGAAACGATGTTGTGACTAAACGTCTCAAGATCGCTCGGGAAAACAAGCGTATCAAGGTCATGTGGCGCTCGCCGAGAGCACGAGCATTTCAGTTATCGGAGGAACTCGCCTACTGTACCATACTTTTTATCTGTTCACAAAAATATGTACTGACAGTTTAATTGAAGCAGGTGCTAAAGCCTTTATTCCCAACATGCTTTTGTTTATCTTTTAGCAAGTCACTGCAAATGAGAATGAATAAAGAGACGGCAAGGGAAATCAGTGCAGGTAAAAGGGAAATTTGAAGACGCTTTCCAAAAACAGCTGACAGAAGGTGCCCGTCTCAATTAGGACCAGGTTATTTTCCTAATGATCACTGGAACTTGTCTTTTCAGAACAGCCTGACCCTGACCTTGAGGACAAACAGTAAACCGCAAAGTCTTTGTGAAGAAAGAAAAGACTTTATTTATAGATCAGCTGAGTGTCGATCAAGCGGCATCAGTGCTCAGGGAGGAAAGAAAAAAGAGGGGCCAGGGGGAAACGCTTTTGAAGCAACTAATATAGAGGTCTGCCTCGATCACTTCAACCCTCTTTTTAATTCCATTAGAAAGCCAATTGATTTGGCTTTGCGGCCAAAGAGCGTGGCAGATGTGCGCTTTATACTCCCAGGTAAAAATCCTTGGTGAAATCGGAGGGTTTAAAAAAAAAAAAGCAATAAACGAAAAGATGTTTTCATTTTGAGAGCGCATTAGAGGATGCATTAGACAACTGGAGATACTTAAAGGGTCCGTGGGAAAAGAATCAGGGGCTTGGCGCTTCAAACGGCAAAAAAGAAAAAAGAAAAAAGAAACATTATCAGTTCGTAAAACTCAAGCCCACCAAATGTTCAAAAAGGCCCCGTCGCCCCATGATGATTTCGTGGCGTGTTTAATTTAGATAGAATCTAATTAATTTACATTTGATACTGGAGGAGATGCTTTCATCAGCCTGTCATTTATCCTGTGTGTTAACACCTGTTAATTCACTATCTCCCCAGTAATGAGCTTTTAAAAAGGAAAGAAGGCTTTGCATGCCCAAACACATTCGCAAAACACACACAAACAACATCTTGCACAGATGTGAGGAACTAGTCTGACAGATAGATTCGCCAACCACGGGTCACTCCCAATGAGATCCTGGCTGACCTCCAGTCCTGTCGCCTGATTATCATCAAAGCATTTGTCATGGGACAGAAGTGCAGAGTGCCCGTCAAATAAGATCTTAAGGTGATATCTTATTATTCCAACCACATACAAGCAAAACAGCAGCCCACCGCTGCAGCAAAATATGAGCTTCCTGGCATTTCCAAACAAGAAACGAAGCAGTTATATACGGTCTCTCCTTTTCAATCATGTAGAGATCGAGCTCTGTGTTTTTCTTTTACATTGACTTCTTATATTCGAGGGATATGCTTTGGAATCATATTAACAGCCCGGCAGGTACTAGAACGGTGATATTTTCAAAGAGCCCATGGTCACAAATGTCATTCTGTGAATTCACAATGCGCTGCATCCATGTGCCGCTGCCGACCTGAGAATGAATCCGTGAGGAGAGAGAGACAAGAGATCCAGAGAAACACAACAAGAGTGACAAAATCAAATAAAATCGATGGTGCCGCACAACATATCTAGTGCGCACCCTGTATCTGTCATATTTCAAGGTTGGACACTTGGTTTCGATTTTGTTTGCTTTATTTGAAGCCGCATGGGGAACAATATCAATGGATGCGGTTCATAACCAAACGTAGGATTAACATGGTGGTTTAAAAAAGTATCCGAATAACTATGTAGTCTTTATACTAACATACTGTATTGAAATACAGAAGTAACTTTTAGCTGGTCTCTGTCTTTTGTACATATTCAGTGTACAAAATTATGAAAGTCTGTGGATTAGATCTAAGGGAAAAAGTGAGTGAACGATAAAGGAGGAAATAAGAAGGCTTGAGTATGATAGGTGCACTACCTGTGAGATGTCCAGCAGGGGGGGCTCTACCTGCCCCTGATAAGCAGCAGCCACACAAGCTTCGAGTTAAGACACAGACAGACCTCAGATGACCTCTCAGCGTATGGATAACATAGGAGCATGTGTTATTCTACACATGAAAACTGCTTGGTAAACGGCACATTTTTCACTCGTTTCACATGAATTGACCTTTTATTTTCATTCGGATGCTGGAACATGGCTTACTTTGTGGAAAATGAAAAGAAAAAGAAAATGCTATTATTGGTTTAATATGAACAGGATGTACTTTATATAAAGCATAACACAGAGAGTACATTAAATAAATACATATCCGCTAGACTACAGACATTTTTTACTCTCAATGTTTGTACCCAAGTGCCTTCCCTTCGCCTGCCACAAATCAGGCATGCTTTGGGAGTCTCTGGCCTCTCTCAGGGCCATATATCTCATAGACCTTGAGCCCTGCAAATTACAGCAAACACAGGATAAGACTCTTGTATCTAAAACCAGACTGGCCTGTTCTTCTGAAGGGTTAGTCGGAGTCCATTATGTCCTTTGGGAGACCTACATACACGTCGCACACACCTCTAAACATCTCAGAGGGAGCGTCGCCTCCTGCGAGAGAGGCTAGAAACGTCATCTGTATGAGGAGTGCGTGCCGCAATCTGTTTGTTACGACAGAGAGACATCTCAAACAAGACCTTGAGCCCAGGGTGTGACTTCTGAGGGTCTCAGGTGAATGTTTATCAGTGCTAAAATCCCTAACTGAGCTTACTGGGTGAGAAGATGCTGCATTCCTGAGGAGAGAGAGCGAGAGGACTTTCTTTTTTCCCTCCAAACGAGGGCACTGGCCTTTCACCTCACCTAGAGACCTTCCCTGGGGTTAAAGTGTAATCCAGGGCGTATGACCACAAAGACCTGAGCTTAAAAGCCAAGGACTGGCATATTTTCTAAATTACACTGTCCTCTTGAACTCTGACTGACCACATATCCTTTGATATGGCAGGGTGCACAATGGCAGCGTTCTCACTCTCCGTTGCTCAAGATTTAGAGTTGGGTGTAATGCAACCTAGATTTAGGATAATAGAAATTGATTGCAAAAATCTGACAAAAGGTCTCCTTAAACTGTGTGAAATCTGTCACTGATGAGGAATTAGTTAAACCAGATCAAAATACATTCAAAAATCATTTACACATTAGAGCATAATTTTCTTATCTAGCTTCCTGTTACTGCCAGCTCTGTGAATGTGAGCACACATATCTGAAGGTATCTATTAAAATGCTTTTAAAGTCATTATTCCTCTTGCACAGCCAAAATTTCTTCAACTTTGTCAGTGCTTTAAAGAAAGCCGTCATGTGAATTTCTGGACCGAGTCCTTTAAAGAAAGCCACAAGTGGAAAGAGACAGAGTTGTTTAATTGACATTCCCACCCCCCATTTTCCCAGGGTAAAGAAAAGGTTTTTGTGTGTCTCACTGTACAAAAGGAAGCAGATTTGCAGATGAGATGACCCCATGACCCCTGAAGCCGTTGAAAGGTTCTCAATGGCATAAACCCTACATAATCAATCACATTCTGGGACTGTGGTCAGCACCGGACCGCAAAGCCAGTCCTCTGAGCCGGACTGTAAACAGACACCCACTCCTACAGGGTGACGGGGGGGGGGTGAAAAGACCCTAACGGCATTCCTTTATTCTTCTCTTTGCATGTATGTGTAAAAAAAGAAAAGAAAAAAACTCCCAAGTAAACAGAAACATTCAAACATCTTATTATATCAGCAGGACGCCTAAAAAATGAATGAAATGCATTTTTCTCCCCACAGATATAAAGGAAAATAAAGGACAATTCCATTCATTTTCGACACAAATGCACCAAACTGAGGGTCTCACGCCTGCATCTGAACCCAATGCTGCTCTGGGTTCTGTGTCTTAAGAACAGGAGGAAAGATTAACTTGGACTGCTGCACACCCACCCTTTATGACTGAGCAATCAATGGTTGAGTATTTTCAGTGATATCTTATCTAGCCTAGCATTTCATTTCTTCTGCTTTGTGTGACTTGTGAGTGAGTGACCAGGTGTCATCTATCAAAACAATCCTAGTCTCTGGAAACCTGCTATTAACTGATAAGGGCAAGCCTCCATGGCATAATGGCTCCCACCTGAGCTCACAACTCAACTCCGTTAGGGGATCAGGCAGTAGACGAGGACGGAAACAGGAGAAAAAGAGAAACTGAGTGTGAAAACTTGCATATAATTATTGCTTATACTTAGGTTAGTGATTTTGACAAAACCCTAAAACCTTTATTATACTGTAGGAGCGCAGGGCCTGAATTTCATTTTGGAAAATGGGGGGGGGGGGGGGGGGTTCCCCCTTAGGTCACACTCTTATGGGGGGGATTATTATATTGGGCATTTTTAGACATTCTTTAAAAGACAGCAACACAATTATTACACCTAAATGTATTTGTGTTTGTACAATGGGCTAATTTGGTTGTGCAAAAGCTTATAACACAAGGAATCTTTAAACTGAATTTACACAAAAAAGAAGTCAAGACAAGTAAACAGCCAATAATAAAATGCAAATAAAAAATTACAAGCAGTATCACAAATAAATACAGTAGAATAAATATACAAATTAAATAATCTGCTTTAATCAAATGCAAAATAATACTGGATAGTCGCAATTGTATAAATTAAATGCACATTAATCCTTAAAATTAAAGTTGCAAAAGTTATTCAGTCAAGTGCAGTGAGTGATCTTCTCTTTTTCTTTTGTTGTTTGATTAACATTAATGACACAGACAGCAGCAGAAATATTAGGCTGCTGTCACTTTAAGGGCGTTTACCGACCTGTACATTGTTTTCTTTGTTCCGAAACAGATCTTAATTTGTTACAATGTTGCATTTTCTTCTTGATTCGGTTTGCTTTCACAAGTCATTTCAAAGCATACCAAAATGTGTTTATGCAAGTCACATGTGAGTAAAACTGTCCTCTTATTGGTCAGAGTTAATTTATAATGCAGTTAGAGTGGGAATCATGGCTTCGTCAGGACAGCATTTTTGCAATGGATGGAGAAGAGCATTTACACATTTTAAGACCAACATTTTTATGAGGATACCTGCCAAGATGGGGAATTTGAGATAATTTTCGGTGTAATTTTATTTTTAAGCGCAATAGGCCACAAAAAAGAACTGTTTGAGAGGAGGCTTCCTTTTTGCGTGCGCACAGAAAATCGTCTCAGAGACCGCGCGGATACCGAATGGATTAAAATTGCTTGCATGTTTAAATTGGCAACAGTTATTTACACATTAAACATGCAATGATAAACTTCAGTGATGATGCAACACAGGCCAAATTTCATATCGCAGCGTGCAGCTCGCTTGTAGTGCAGACGAGGTATGGTGATATGACACTATTTGAGCATTTGAGAGAGAGAGAGAGAGAGAGAGAGAGAGAGAGAGAGAGAGAGAGAGAGAGAGAGAGAGAGAGAGAGAGAGAGAGAGAGAGAGAGAGAGAGAGAGAGAGAGAGAGAGAGAGAGAGAGAGAAAAGAGAAGACAAGGCACAGCTGAATCACTCACAGGTGTTTGTGAAATTATGTCTCAGAAAGTTTTCAAATTACTGATCAGATAATCTGTGTGGATGAAATTACTCATTCAACCTTTTCCCTCCGGACCACGAGACATAACTGTAACACACTTTACTGTTTCTATTTAAAGTGAGCAGCGACCACACCACAAGTGCTCAGGATCGTTTATGGTAAACCTGATGATTTTCCTTCTATAGTAAAATTATGCCCAACACCAGAAATCCCGCACCGAAATTTAGGCCCTGGGTGCGTGAACTTGATCATGTGTGGTATGGACATGAGTGATACCTTAAGTTTGGCTGTTATTTTATAAGCAATCATACTAATTAATTTCATGTGGCTACCAATTTAACATGCAAAATAAATAAATAATTTAGAAAATAATTTTAAATACTTCTGAATAAAAGAAAAAGACCATATCCAAGAACCAAAATATCAGTGTCTTTTGTGTGGGCTCTGACTCAGGCAACAGTTCACCTAGCAACCACCCAGAACACCTTAGAAACCACCAAGCATAATCGCACTAAAAAAATCCTATTTTTTTCTGGCTGATAGAGATGAAGTTAAAATGTTGAAAACTACAAACCAATCAAAAAAAAAAAAAAAAAAAAAAAGAATTATATGCCTCTTCATACAAATTTTTCATTTTTTTTCATACAAAAAATGTAAAGAAAAAAACATTTTATAATTTTTTTTTTAAAACTTATGTATTATATGATATTCTACTTAATTATATAATATACAATATACAACATATAAAAATACATTGCTAAAAATAAATAATTGCAGTGGAGCCAGTGAAAATGTGTGCAAATTCTGGCAGCAGAAAATAAACTTTGCTGTTGAGCATTTGCATGTCAATATTATGTGAATGTTTTTATGCAATTCAAAATCTAAAATAAATACCATGATGTAGAAGAATGGAGCTTTTAATCTATAGAAAACTCTCTATAAATAAAATTGTCATAACAGCAGAGATGTGAAGGTTATTACTCCAGCCAAGAATATGAAGGTATTTGTACATGGAGGCATTTGTGGCCCAGAAATGAAGACGAAGAGCAAACACTGTTATGGAATCATTCACTCGCTGCTCCATCAATTGCAACAGGCACAGGTAGCATACAGCTCACTGGTTAAATTGGCCAGTGTGAAGACCGTGTCACTAGGCAACAAGACCTGATCGCTCCTTTGTTTGGGGTGAAAGGTTGGAAGTGTTCACACTAATCTCAGAGTTCACAATTAAGTAACAGAAGAGTGTCTTCCACCTCCATTCACTCCCTCTCTCCTTTCAGAGGAACAAACACCACCAAATCCCCCATTGCTAATGGAAAAGTATTTGCACTGTAAATTAAAGGGTACACTTTTTTATGCTTTGTACAGATCACTTTTGGGATGTCTGCAAACAGCTCAAATCTAATTACAGGGTTGGGGGGTGGGAGGGGGGTTGGATTTACTCGAAAAGCTGAAGGAACAAAAGAAGACTGGCCCATTGTGGAGTAGCTCTGTTGCGTCTCCAGTGAATCCTTGTCTATTCAGGCCACTCGTGGGATGGGGGTTAATCCATTACAGGGATACTTAAAGGTGGGACACTTAATCACAAAGGGTCTGTGTGTGTGTACTTTTTTTTTTTTATCATAGCTGAAGATTCCTGTACATCACTTTGTTTTCCAACCACCCTTTCATATCCTACCTCCCCCTCAGCATTTAATTACCTATGGTTATTAGCACCGAGATACAATGCATTCAGAACCGAGGCGGGTAATGCTTGTTCAACACAGGATGAGTCTTATTGTAGTGGCCAGGGGCGTCCCATCTCAGGCGAGTTTGGCGGACAAGATCGGGAGATTCCTGCTGGCTTCTTTTACAGCACGTGAATCACTGGGCCTACAGGAGTCCGTAATCTCCCCACAAAACTTTTATTTTCCTTTGGACATGTGCTGCTGTCTCTCCTCACAATGTGTATCAAAGCCTCTCTCTCGTCGAGATTCTTCACCAAAGCCATGCCAGACGGATTTAGACATCACTATTTTCTGTCAAATCTCCACCGAGAAACAATGAACGCTGTGGCCGTCACGCAGAGATGCTACAAATCCCCGTTTCCCCCCACTGTACCCTACTAAGCTGGAACGGTGACCCTCAGAGCAGCCCGTCGACTGCGGTGGGTCCTCGCAGAAGGGCCACCGTCCTACGTTCCCAAGTGGATCGCTCATGCCGACTCCACACAGAGTCAGTTGATAAAAGTGGAGCTCATTGTGAGAATTTATACTTCGCCTAATGGCTAAACATTCTTGCCAACAGATGATTACTTCTGGGTGTTGGCTGCACGTCTGCACATGGTATCTATCAGCCAACTGAGCATCTCACCCACTGGAAAACTCATTTAGATCCTATCTAGGGAAAAAATTAGTTGTGAAAAAAGAGAGGCCAGGCCGGTCTGCGCTTGATTTAATTTGGTCACTGATACAGAGTCCAAGCACTTGTGCCCTCTGTATTTTGAGAGAGGAGGGGAAAAAAATAAAAAAAATAAAAAGCTTGTGTTCAATAGATCTGGCGTAAGGACACACGCACACACACCACTTCAAAGGATTTAAGCGTCAAACAGGGTCTAAGCCGATGCCTCTGCTGGACCGGCAAAATCCCACATATAACACATTCAGATAATCATTTTCAGTCTTTTCGTTTGAATCGTACAGCGCCCTGAATAGAGCTTGAAAAGCTAAATTGACATAGTCAAATTATTTTGCGTCACCTGTTATTCACCCTGTGACCTAAAAACAGAAAGGGCAGTGCCTCACACAGAACAACAGATTTGTGAAAACAGTTATTAGGATATCTTCATGGGAATCTGATACTCATGAGGAAATCACGATTACAACATAAGTACAATTACAGTGCATTTTTGTACTAACGCAACAAAAATTAAGAATAAAGAAGGTGCTTTGTGTGTCAAATCATTCTCATGCTGTCACTAAAAAAAGATGGGAAATTAAGTTTGTTCGCACACCATTCAGGCATGACTCGAATGCAAATAATAGCAAGTGTACGGCCAACCTGCAATGAGGATAATGAAGGCCTACAGTAACCAAGCTGGGTGCAGGCGGTCAGTGGGGCTCGGACAGATGGGTCCTCCGCTTGAGAGTGGGACAGCTTGCTCAGTAATGGATGTAGAATGAGATATGGGGATAGAGTCTGGCACAGCTAATAGTCATTTAATCAGCTGCAGCTGACCGGCACATGGACACCATTTCTGATGCCATGCTGTCTCAGAGCGGTCCAAACCCATCAGCCTTCACCTACAAACACTGCCACAGCACAGGCTAAGGGCTCACTTTCCTGTACAAAAAAAATAAAAATATCGCATTTGGATCACAGCAATGCTCTTGAGAGTATTTCTTGTAAGCGTCCCGTCCTGAATGTGACTTTCAGAGGCATTATGCACTCATTTGTCTAAGGTGTATATATACACACATATATACAGTATTGTGCAAAAGTCTTAGGCCACCACCAGCTTTGTTGTTTTATAAATGTATTAAATGGTTAGTTCACCCAAAAATGAAAATTATGTCATTTATTACTCACCCTCATGTCGTTCTACACCCGTAAGACCTTCGTTCATCTTCGGAACAAATTAAGATATTTAAGAAATCCGATGGCTCAGTGAGGCCTCTATTGCCAGCAATGTCACTGAACTTCTCAAGATCCAGAAAGGTACTCAAAACATATTTAAACAGTTCATGTGAGTAGTGGTTCTACCTTAATATTATAAAGTGATGAGAATACTTTTTGTGTGGCAAAAAAACAAAATAACGACTTTTCAACAATATCTAGTGATGGCCTTAACGCTTAACGAATCATTTGTTTCGAATCAGTTGTTCGGAGCACCAAAGTCACGTGATTTCTGCAGTTTGATAAGCAATCCGAATCACTTGTGTTTTTTTGCCGCACAAAAAGTATTCTAGTCTCTTTAATATTAATAATATTAAAGTTAGAACCACCGTACTCACATTAGGGATGGGCGATACTACTTATTTTGTTTTCGATACGATACCGATACTTTCAAGGCCAATATCGCCGATATCGATACCGATAATATGAACTCAAAGATTGTAACATTTATTCATTTATTGAATTACTAAGAGTAAAATGGGTTATGATACCCACTTAACATTATATTGAAGATTATACTTAACACCTAACATTATATTAGATTATATTTTTGTTTACACATGGTTAAAATGTTTACTTGGTTTGGAAAATCTACAAATAAGCCTACTATATGCCTAGCTGAACTATGGTCACTGTAGTAATGGTTCATTTTCATAAGGGACTGCCATTGACGGGATGTTGCACCCATTAAATGAAACATTTGTATTCTGACAGAACATCAATATGAACTTTTAACGTTCATTTTAAATAAATGTAGGCTAATTGCACAAACTATGTAGGCTAAACTCTGTTAAGCATTGTTCTGGGCTGTGTTTCCCAAAAGCATCAATGGTTTCTTACGATACTAAACGCAGCCCTACAGCTGTTTGAATGTAGTGTCGGCAGTGAGCGAACGCTCTGTGATCGATTGGTTCTGACTTGCAGCATTTGCGTGTTCAGATGAGCAGGAAAATACTTTTACTACAAATTATTTACAATCATACATAGGTTATTTGTCCAATCCAATGCATATTTTATGCTTTAAATTTATTGTTAAATAAACAAAATCACTGGTTAACAAAAAAACACCCCTTAGTATCGATATTTTAATTTGAGTATCGATACTTTTAATACTCTACGTCAGTATCGATATATCGATACTTCATATCGATCTGCCCATCCCTAACTCACATGAACTGTTTTAAATATGTTTTGAGTACCTTTCTGGATCCTGAGAGGTTCGGTGGCATTGCTGGCAACAGAGGCCTCACTGAGCCATTGGATTTCATCAAAAATATCTTAATTTGTGTTCTGAAGATGAACAAAGGTCTTACGGGTATGGAACGACATGAGGCTGAGTCATTAATGACAGAATTTTCATTTTTGGGTGAACTAACCCTTTAACGACCATCCATATTTATTTTTCTGTCTCTTTGAGATACAAACAGAAAATACAGGAAATATGTACAAAGTAAAAACAAACAAGAACAAAATGGCTTCTTAAAACAAAAATCAGTATTTAGTGTGATCTCCTGGACTTCTTCCAGTTTCTAAAAGAAGAAACTCTGACAAACTTCTCATCAGATTTTGAAAGTTTTCTTGGCCTTCTAGTCCTTTTTGATCCCACTAAGAGAGCCAGTTCCTGCTATGTGTAAGGGGAAGTCACTAAATACTTGCCACTTTAGCCTATAGAACCCATTTTCCCCCCGTTTTTTTTTTTAAATACTGCATACAAATTTCTTGTATTTTCTGGTTATATTCTAATAAAGAGACTGAGAAATAATTATACATGGTCATTATACCATTGCTAAAACAACATCTAATGGTGGCCTAACACTTTTGCACAGTAATGTATATAAAAATAGTTTTAGAGTCTGTTTACACCTGGTCACTTCATGCATTTTTATTGATAAAACGGTTCATTTACACTTGGCCACATAAATGAGTCTCCACAAAATGAATATAAAATCTGATCTTCAATTCCCATGCTATATGCAAATTTAACAGAGTTTACGTCAACAAAAGCAACAGCACTTTCTTCATAATCAGCTAATTTCGAAATCAAAGACCGCAATAGGAGAGAGCGCCGCATCAGCACTGGTAAGATCATTTAGTCTCACTACTGTTCATGAAGATTATTGTGTTTTAACTGTTAACGACTGACTTTCAGTTTCATTTGTGGTAGTTTGCACGTCGGCTAGCTGAAGAGATACTCATCTGCAATGACGCGTGTGTCATTGTAATGCGGTCATATCAGGGTATAACTTAACAGCCTATAACACGCTCTCAACACTTTAATTTATTAACATTTTGGGAGGAGTAAAATTTACATATGTGGTTTCAACAACTAGATTAAGTATAAGAAAGTATAAGAAAGAAAACCAGCAGCACTTGTGGCACGGAGGGGTCAAAAATAAAAAACTGTGAGGCTGGAGCTACGTATCAACTTTATTTTGCCAAAGTGTTTCGGCACACAGGCCTTCGTCAGGGCTAAACGGTTTCAGGTGTGTATAGGTTCCTTTAAATACAAACAGAAACAGAATTCAAACTTGCAATGAACCAATGAAAAAATTGCATAAAATAACATCCACCAATCACAAAGCTTATAATAAATAATCATGTATCAACCAACGATCATCAAGGAAAAAAAAAAAAAGACCAGATTAAGAAAAGACTCAAAAGGCGGATGTCCCCTCATGGTCACTTCTGGAGCACTACAGCAAACAAAACTGCCTTTGTGGAAATTGAACAGGATGCCCAAACCAGCCCATATTCATATGAATTGGCTTGTGCAACTTTAATGCACACTGACAGGTTAATTACGTCACAATTAACTAAATGCCTAACAGCCGTTACTAGTAGCGGTGTGATTGAGTTAATAGAGGGGTATGGCATGACCTGTGTTTACCAGTGGCACCGACCCCATTTGCGAGAGTGACAAGCTTGTGGAGGGGTTGAGAAGTGGAAGCCTTTGGGCACATTATTCAGGGATATTTTCAGATGTGGGAGAGAAAGTGTTGGGGGGGGGGGGGCGAGGGAACCCAAAAAAAGCTCTCTTTTCTCTTTCTCACTGTGCCAAAACACAGCCGTGTTGCTCTATTCCTTTCTCTCACTCTGTCAAAACTATTTCTGGCTTCAGAGAAGAAAGTGTTTACTCTGTGGCCTGGTTCACTGGAGTCACGCCGTGTTCCCACCGAGCAAATCCGCCGTTCTCTCTCCAAAATGGTTTGCATATTTTCCCTGTAACACAAGACTTAAAAAGGATGAGAGGAAATCAAGAGGGAAGGGGGAGCCGTTGCTATTATATATGGATTCACATGCAGTCAGCTGCTCGGACAGTTTAAAGGCGGCTGTGTGACAACTACGCCACCGTCTATAACAGCTTCTGTGAATGGCAAACTAATAATGGATGTGATGTTTTGAGGTGGATCACTGAGCTGGGGAGTCCTGGAAGCCAAACTGACTCATCAATAAAGATGTGATTGAGGAGACCCAGGAGCTTCATGGTCATTTTCCTCATAATAGTTTTGTCAAAACACAATTCTGAGTTTCACAGCTTCTGCAGAAATGCTGGAACTTCCCCCCTCATCTCAAATCTTCCATCCAAACTGTCACGGCAAATAAAGCACCACTGTGTGTGGTAAAGCACATCTCTCGGCTAGACATCATATCAGTGCTTCAGATTGAAAAGGGACATGCCGCTTCACACTCAGTAAAAGTCAATACCCCTTATTTAAAATGCACAAAAACACACAAAGGCCCCTTCGGCAGGATTCATGAGTGAATTTTTCATTGCAGTCCCTTGAGATAAGTGATCGTGGAGTTGAAGTCTCTTCAAATTGGGCTGCCCTTTAAAGTAGGTCAGAACTGAGACTCCAGTAGCACTGGGGTTGTGCGTCAACAACAGCACATGATGTTGTTTTTCTCTCCGAGTCTTGGCACCAAACACGACCGGCCATTTATGTGCCTTAACCAACCTCTCCAACTGTCTAAAAGCCCCTGACGTCACAGGCAGCAAACACCTCACCAAAGAATGCCATCAACACAGATCCAAGTCATTCGAGGAGCCATACTGTAAAGTTCAGGAATATAATGAGCCATTTTGATACTTTCAGTTAACTCAAATGCTATCTTATCTATGTTCTTTGCTGCACAGAGAATGATTAAATGTTAAATAAATAGAACATGTCAATAATTAGGCGAAACAAACTCAATTTATCAGTCTGAAAACCTACAGGCTGTATACAAGGGCCCCTTTTTCTTCCAATCAACATATCACAGCAGCTGATTTCTCTGACATCAACAGAAATGAGACGAGCCTACAAAGGGATCCATTGAAGCGGCGGTGTTAGTCTGGAATGAGGCAGGAATCGTGCCGACCATCTAAAACTCAAACAAGTTAACAAAAGGTCTTTCAACTAAGATTTTAACTAGATTTTAGATACTTTAGTACTCAAGTTAAACATTTGAATCTACTTGCCAACAATGGCCTTTACACACGCATACATTATATGTATTTGTGTGAAAAGTCTCCAAGCCTGCATTTATTTAATCAAAAATAGGGAAAAAACGGTAATATTGTGAAATAACATTACATTATAACCATTTTGCATTATAATAATGTAATTTGTTCTAGTGGTGGCTAAGCTGAAATTTTTTTTTTACGGAAATCGTGATACATTTTCTCAGGATTCTTTGATGAATATTTTGATGAAGTTCAAAAGAACAGCTTTTATTTGAAATAGAACTCTTTTGTAACTTTATAAATATCATTACCAATTATCAATTTGATGCACCCTTGCTAAATAAAAGTATTGGTTAAAACAAAAAAAAATGCTGACCCTAAACTTTTGAACGGTAGAGCTTTTATACACTCATACATACTGTACATACACATACTACTCATACTGTATGTATGTGAAGTGTCTGAGCCGCTTTAGAGAGAAGTAGAAAATAATCTGACATCCACACACTGTATGCAGGTGGGGGAGGAAAAAAAAAAAAAAAAAAACTTTCTCTCTTTAATAGGCAAAATTAAACAGATTCAATATTCCATCGTGACTAATTTTGTTGCCGTTTTGTTATTGCCGTGTTATTCAATCATTGCGGCATCTGATTTTCCATGAATGGCTATTGTTTCATCATTCAACCATGCAGGTTGACTTAATCGGCAGTTCTCCTGATAGCATTACAGGAAATGACCGCTGCACTTCAGCCTTTTGCCAGACAAGCTGCCAACTTGAAAACCGAGACCTGGATGTTTACAACGACAAGAAAACTTTGCCCATCGTAAACACCACCACCATGCCAACAGCCGTTAACTATTTATAAAGAGGGCGCAACTGCGAGTTACACATCCACTAGGGCTGGTGTGGGGACAGAGATGCAGTTTTTGGCCTGTTAAGTAACACTTAGCATAACATAAGCACAAGTGGACGGCAGGGCAAAATCAGACTTGGCTTCGCATCAAGGTTTTAGATGTGGGGTTTGTCACTTTGGTCTGGCTAAGAGTGGGAGATAACAAGGTGAAACAAACATTTCCTCTTGTGGCCCTTACGTCACCCTCAGATTATAGCAAGATGTAGCAAGATGTCTGTGGGTCATGGGTAGTTTTCAGGAAAAAAAAAAAAAAAAAAAAAATCATGAAGCCGCAGACATAAAATCCCCTAATAACCCACTTCAAGTCTATCTAGGCTGTGAAAATGAAGCATATGGGTGAGCATATTGAGGGACTGTGGAAAAAAAAGCCAGCGTATCAAACTAGCCATGCGTTATAGCACATTTAAAATATAAGCCTGGTAGCCACAGGGGAGGCTGGCCTCACTGCTGTTCAGGTCCCTGGCAGGAAGACAAGTTTCACTGCCCATTTTTTTTACTCCAGACTCCAAATCTATATTTAGCCAGGCTTTTCCACTGGTATGCCTTTCTCTGATCGTTAGCCCTGTTTAACCCCTATTTACAATGGGCCCCATATTGGTCAAGGCTCTCGGGAGGCCCGGTCAGTGAGGGCACGGCATGCCTTTTACACATGTCTGTCAAATAACACAAAGTACACCAACCAGCTCTGAGACCAGGACAGAGTTGGGATCGGTATATTCACAATAGATTCACAATGATTCTGCAAGAATGTGAATATTGCCAATAACTGCCTGAGAGTTCACCCAAAAATGAAAATTCTGTCATTATTTACTCCCCCTCAAGTTGTTCCAAACCTGTATGAATTTCTTTTCTATGCTGAACACAAAAGAAGATATTATGAAGAATGTCAGTAACCAAACAGTTGATGGACCTCATTGACTTCCATAGTATTTTTTTTCCAAACCATACAGGGGGAGTAAATGATGACAATCACTCTCCATTTACGTTTCCTCTTTAGACTAATCTCACAATTATGAGAACAGTAAGACAAGTTTTAATAATACTTCAGTAGAAAAAAAGCTAGTAATTAGTGTTAATCTTGTCAATGTAATTTCTGATGAAAATGGTCAACAAAAAATATTTTGATTCAATCAACGATAAAGACAAAGAAAAACTAAATTATATCAATTAAAACATAATACGTTAAAATATGAAGAAACAAAAGCGATATTAACAATGCACGAACAATGTTTTTTGAATAAGAAAAAATTTGATGAACAAAAAAAAATTAAATGAAAAATGAAAAATTACAATTTAGGTGGATATTTTAGTTATTACATTAAACATTTGAACTGTTTGTTGAGCAGGTAGTTTCTGTGATTGGGGTTAGAAAATAAATAAAATTATCAAGATATACAATGCCATTCAAAAGTTTAGGGTAGGATAGAATTTTTTTTTTTTTTTTTTTTGAGGTCCCTTATGCTCACCAAGGCTACATTTATTTGATTTTATTTGATTTATTTGAGTAAGTACTGTAAATTTGTAAAATATTATCACAATTTAAAATAACCGTTTTATTCATTAATATTTTTTAAAAAGTAATTTATTTCTGTGACGGTAAAGCTACATTTTCAGCATTACTCCAGTCTTTAGTTGAAATACGCTGATTTGGTGTGCAAGAAACATTTCTATTTATCATTGGTGAAAACATTTGTGTTGATTAGAATTTTTGTGGAGAATGATAGATTTTTATTTTTTAATTTTTTTTTCAGGATTCTTTGATGAACAGGAAGTTCCAAAGAATTCATTTGAGATACTATAGAAATCTTTTGTAACATCTTTACTGTCACTTTTGATAAATTTAATACATCGTTGCTAAATATAAAAGGAGTTTGGTGTCTACCTGACCCTAAATTTTGAATGGTAGTGTATACACCTAACATCAGCAAACAACAGAAAAAAATAAATGGCAATACATATCATTGATAAATATCATTTTCAGCAGTCATTACTCCAGTCTTTAGTCTTTACTTTATATTGCCAGCTCTAGGTATGGAACACGTTGAGTTCGTTCATATAGAGAGATTGTTTGTGGAAGTCAAATACTGAAGCCACAATGAACTATAGGCTGATTTGAAGCCCTCACACATTTTCCACACATCGACCCAATTGCAAACCCTAAACTGAGTTTATAAATGACTATCACAACGGTGATTAAGTGGGATTTTGGCAGCCATCAGATCTTCGTTCAAGTATGTCCACTTACGTATGAAGGCTTAATTCAACATGCCGAACTACTGACTGTACATTTTAAGTATGTCAATCTCAAATACCTAGTTCCTGAAGGTGGTTCAAGGCCTCATGGGTGTGATGAATCATAAATGTAATGCAGCGATGGTGCTTTCTATACCCAAAGTGAACTAAGCGAGCCAGACTGTTATGCTGTGGAGTGCTAGACACGTTTGTGCAAGAACATTCTCCCAAGGGCAGATAGCAAGGGCTGTCTGGAAAGTGAGGAGTCATAGCATGGCAGTGTACTGAGAGCCACATGCATCAGCACAGCTCGTGTCCAGCAACCCAGCAGAGGTCATCATATCAGGGTCAGGTGCACCAGCGCATACCCCACTCAGGTTGCCACCAAGAATGTAAGCAGAGGCGGAAACCGGAGAGGTCTTTCTTCCATGCCACAACATTGTTTTGAGGGCACCTAGTAAACAAACAGATTTAACCAAGCCTGACCACGACTGCCCTGTTTCCCATAACCAATAATTTGTCTGCATAGAATGACAAGCAGGTATGTATGTGCGTAATTGTTGTGGTCGGTTGCCAGCTTTACCCCATAGCTGGTGGCTTGTCTTTCACCTCCTCCAGTAAACGTTTATCTGTCACCGCGTGTCCCAAGAAGTTGTTGGACAAACACATGATCGAGACTCGAAGCTTTATCCATTTATAAATAACCAAGGTGGCTGATTGTTTACCATGTTCTGCAAGTAAACACACAGAGCTAACTTTTCGTCCTAGAACGCAAATGGTTTACAATCTGACATTTGGTATTACATTGCTTATAGTTAAAAAGATATCTTAGATTATGTGCATGCATACTTGGCTATAGTTGGGGACAAAAAAAAAAAATTCATCAAAAGAAAGCTAAATCTAAAAAAAAAAAAAAAACAACCTCTTATATTTATTTATACTATAAAGTATATATATACACACACACACACATACATACATACATACATACATACATACACACACACACTTTGAAAAGTAACATTTTAAACTATCTCAATGAACACAAATACAATTTCCAAAATGTTGACAAGTTTTATATAACATCTGTTTAACTTATAACATGAAAGTAAGGTTAATAATATAACTTAGATAAAATTTTCAGTTTTACTCAAATTAGGGTGATGCAAAAATGAGTACACCCCACTGAATGTCTCAGACAAGTCTCTGGAGCTAAATTTTAGACTACAAATGTCTAATTTAACAAGAATTCAACCACATGTGAGTCTAATTATTCATTACACAGGTGTCCAGCAGACTGTTGACTATGAAAGGGTGTTAAAACCCCTTTCCACTTCATGCTGTCAGCAATGGCACCACATGGAAAAGAAATGTCACAAGACCTGAGAAAGAAAATAATTTCTTTACACCAGAAAGGTGAAGATACAAGAAGATCAGCAAAGCTTATCAGTCAGAATACTGTAGCAAAAGTGGTACAAAAATTTAAAAAAGATGGAACTGCAACCATCTCACAGAGACGTCCAGGTCGTCCATGGAAGTTAACACCTTGACAGGAGCGTCTTCTGATGAGGAGGGTTGAAGAAAATCGGCATGCAAGTTCACTGCAGTTATCTAAAGAAGTAGAAAGCCAAATTGTGGTGACTATTTCCCGTGACACAATACGGCGTACACTGCAGAGGAGTCGCATGCATGGATGCCGGACACAAAAGAAGCCTCTCCTAAATCACAGGCACAAAAAAGCCCGCCTGGAGTTTGCCAGGGTCCATGCTGACAAAGATGAAGACTACTGGGACTCTATACTCTGGAGTGATGAGACCAAGATAAATGTTTTTGGAACTGATGGCTTCAAAACTGTATGGCGTCGCAAAGGTGAGGAATACAAAGAAAAATGCATGTTCCCTACAGTGAAACATGGTGGTGGCAGTGTCCTTATGTGGGGCTGCATGAGTGCTGCATTTCATTAGGGCATCATGAATTCACAGATGTACTGCTCTGTACTAAAAGAGAAGCCCTTGGTCGTTGTGCACTTTTCCAGCATGACAATGATCCTAAACACACATCTATGGCTACTGCTGGATTTCTGAAGAAGAACAGGGTGAAAGTGATTCAGTGGCTCCTGATCTGAACCCAATCGAACACCTATGGGGAATTCTGAAGAGACAAGTTGAGCATCACTGTCCATCCAGCATCCAGTCTCTAAAAGAGGTCATTCTTGAAGAATGGAAAAAGATAGATGTTGCAAAATGTCGCCAACTTGTTCATTCCATGCCTAGAAGACTTGGTGCTGTCATTAAAAATCATGGAGGCCATACAAAGTACTAGATGTAGTAGTTTTTGTTGTGGGGTGTACTCATTTTTGCATCACCCTAATTTGAGTAAAACTAAAAAATGTGTAATCTAAGTTATATTATTAACCTTACTTTCATGTTATAAGTTAAACAGATGTTACATTAAACTTTGTCTTGTCAACATTTTGGAAATTGTTTTTGTGTTAATTGAGATATTGTTTAAAATGTTACTTTTGAAAGGGGGTGTACTCATACTCACTGAGCACTGTATACATATATGCATACACATATACATATATATATACACACACACACACATATATATATATATATATATATATGCAAACACACACTTTAATTTAGAAAGAAAGAAAAGCTTTATATTTAAGTACAATAATAATTTCTCTCATTAAAAACAAATGTCTTTCAAAAGATGTGGGCCCTCAAAGACAAACTTCTACATAAAGTAGCAGACCACACATTTGAGTGTATTTGATGTGTGCGGTGTGGATTGGTGTTTGTGTTGCACCTGTGTGGATCTGCCGGTGGGCCTCTAGAGCATCTTCCTTCTGGAACTGAGCTCCACACTGGTCACAGACGATGGCTTTCTCACCAGCTACAAGACAAAAAAAAAGCTAGTTATTCAATCTACATCCTTCTGGGGGTCCTCGAGTGGTGCATGGTGTCATAGCATTTATATGAACCCCAGCAATAGTTGAAATGATTCAGTGCCTGTGAGTTAGAAATCTGCTGGATTTGCTTCAATAAAACTTGCTGGCAAAAACACAGTGTTTACAATGTGTTTTGGAGGATACATATGCCAGACGGTGATTTTGTGTGCACTGTGCAGTTTAAGCAATGCATCATAACAGGGATTTAGCATTCAAGGCACTCTTTCACTATAAATCACACAAACGCTGTCAAACAATTCTAAATAGAAAATAAAAACAAGAAGCCATGCATTTGACATCTGCATAGCAAGTTCTGATGTTGCAACAGGACACCAGGAGGAACTGCGAGACCACAGGATGTTAATATACCATCTGATCTATAAATCAGAAATAAACAGAAACACTGTAATTGATTTACATTGTATTTATCTGCTCAATCAAAAGGGAGTTTTTAAAACTGGTAACAGATCTTTCAGCTCTCGTTGATGTGTCTTACCACCTTCACAAGGCACAACAGGAAGTCATAGCTCAGATTAAAAAAAAAGCTAACTAAAGTCCATTTCGCAACCACTGTGAAGTTACAAAACATACTGTACTGTCAGGCAGTAGGAAAGAGTTTTTTTTTTTTTTTCTTGCAGATGATTCCACTCAGCAATAAACTTTCAAATGTGGCACAAACAAGTTCCTCTTAAATGGCTCAAGAAATCAAACATCATTATTACCTGTGGTCACATCATGTCACTAAATGTTGCATATAAAGAGGAACTATGACAGACAAACCTCAGAACTGGTTACTTTGGTGTATGCATCAACCATGAAATGCTTTATCTTGCCTTCTGCAATCAGTGTCGAATGCAATTGAATGTGTAGTATATGTAGCCCAAAAAGTGTAAATACCGTTACTATGGCAAACTCAAAACATTGCTGTTTGAGACAGCTTCTGGCTTGACCAGTAGTATCATTTGGGATGACCTGTTTGATTCTGAATTCAATTACAATTTCAAGTAGCATGATGCAGAATTGCAATTTGAATGTAAGGAAGTAAAATTAAAATCAACTGAAATTCAAAGAAATTCATAATTATAGACAGAACGCTAGACAGACAGCTAGACAGACAGACAGCTAGACAGAGACTTTTTTTGTGTGTTTCTATACATTTGATTCACTGTATGTTGATGATAGAAATGCTTTGGCAATACTTTGTAATAATTGTCATGCCAATAAAGCACACTTTGAATTGAATTGACAAAACGTGAGACAGACAGAACGTTAGACAGAGAAAAAAAAAAGACAGACAGACAAAACGTTAGACAGACAGAAAAAACGCTAGAGAGACAGACAGAAAAAATGCTAGAGAGACAGACAAAACACTAGACAGAATGCTAGACAGACAGACAAAACACTAGACAGACAGACAGACTTTGCCCAGTGCTGGTGTTGAGCAGGTTTGACATTTGGTCACGGAGCAGGAAGGTCCAAGAACTAAAGTAGCTTGAGATAGAGGGCCAGCGGGACATTGATCACCACCTTAAGTGGCAGAGAGGGAGAGGCCAGACTTTACAACCCACCCCACAACATAAACGGCAGCTTATTGAAGCAGGTCATTATCTCACAGGGGGTGACAACATCCAGCCACCCAGCAGGAGCGTGCTTCCAGGCCCGGCAAAAGTCATGGAATTAAAGTGATAAATTCTAGCCTCTCCTTTCAATAGTGACTTTCTTGTTAAGCACGACTAAAAAAAAAAAAAGGCTAAAAAAAAAAAAAAAAAAAAAAAAAAAAAAGTGTGAAGGAAAAACACCTTCCACAGATTTGGCAGCATTCATACCCCACTTTTAAACCCCTCCCCACCAAAAGACAAAAACAGAGAGGAAGAGCTAGAAATAACTGCCTCTCCAGCAAAAAAAAGAAAACAAAAAAAGAAAACAAACAAAAAAAGAGAATTGCTCTCTAGCAACTCCCACTTCCTCCCTCCTTCTCTTGAAGTTGCCACAGCAATGCCGAACCTGACATAATGGGTCCTTACACAACCGTGGCTCCCAACAAGTGGAGGAGAGGTGCCACGTGCCAAGGGCCCGTTCCTTTTTCACTTCCCTTCTCTGAACGTATTGCACAACTGAAACCCTGGGATTTACTGTTTCCGAGGAGGACGCCGCGTCGACCCGTCTTGTTTGAATCGGTCGTGCACATGAATAAAATGACGCGAATGCAACTGGAGCCTTTTACTGGAGCTGCGGCAAACATCCAGCTTCAGATTACCCAGGAGTGGGGCCGCGCTGCCTTTGTTGATGAGTCCCCGAAGAGAGTGATACTAGAGCACAGCTGTAATGGAAAGACCTGTGAACAAGCACATTGTCTAATGCTATAAAGGTGGATTCTCATCACACACTCTGATCAGACGCCTCCCCTCCTTGTCGCTCGGAAGCGGGAACATGAGTAGACAAATACCCCCCCCCCAAAAAAAACCCTTGCTGTTCGGTGAGCCTACACAAATGCGTTATATAAGACAGCACACTCCGTACAAAAAAGCAAAAAAAATCCATATAAAAAGGAAAAACAGTGCCGTCAGAACAATGAGTACAGACAGCGTGCTCTCCCTTTTCCTTTAGCGGTAACGAGCTGTGCTGTACAGTTTTATTTACACTATTCTCTTATCAGTCAGAGAACAGTACAGAGACTGCCAATTGGAAAGGACAGCCAGGAACTGTGTGTTCCCTCACGACTAGATGTGTACCGCAGGCAGAGCAATTTTTTTTTTTATCAACCAAGACAAAAATGCTGGGAGACTGCCAGATTCCTCTCTTAAAATGCACACGTTCACGCAAGCACGCCGGCGTAGACGCATGGATGAGTATATTTGTGTAGCATTGTCAGGCGAGCCACTGGCTCTTAAAATTAAGCATTTTAGAGCCAACTGACTTTTTTTAGTTGCCAAAGTACAGACTAGCTTGATATGGATGGTTGTTAAGAAGCACTGTTGTCCATGCACGTTATTTCACAATCTATTGTAGGATTTGAGTGTTTACAGGTATATGCAAAAAAAGAAAACAAAAAAAAAAACCTACACCACTGTTAAATCAGCTGGGCCCGTTTCAATAAGGAGGTTCAACCAACTCTAAGTTTTCAGTTTCAGAACAGCTGAAATGACCGTTCGCAAAGAACCGCCCGCTTTAGTTACTGTTGCTACGTCCGACAAGCCATGCCGATCTCTCGCCACACATCATGTTCTCACACAGTGAAAAATAGGCTACATCGTGGAGCAAAGAGGACATTGACAAAGCAGGTTACTTTTAATATGAAACAAAGTCTCAAATTTAAACAAATACCATTTTGTGGCTCTTTAATGTGTTGTGACAGTTAGCTGTAGCGCCTCAGTTCAAGTGGCTAGTGAACTGATCATCTCTTCCTACTAGTTAATTTATAGCATCAAATAAACAATTGAACATGAGAAGGAATGTTGTTTCAACTGCGGAAAGACATCAGTACACACAATTTTTCAAGTTCAAGTCCACCGTCGTTAATCTACTAACTCCCCTGACTGCTTTGTCAGACATAACGGCGGATTTGGTGTTATGATTGGTTAGATCGCCTGTCAATCAAACTCCCGGTGAAGGGTTAATTGAGTTAGTTCAATCAACTCTAAGCAGCTTGACTTTGAGTGAAGTGCGTGCAACACAACTATGAAAAGTCATGATCAATGGAGCTCCAATATTACAAAACACCATGGCAACATCACCCAACAAAAAGATGTCCTCATACTTCCGATTCAATACAAGTTTAATTCTTATCACTGTTAATATCAGAGGTGAAAACTGGTAGAACGGTAAGTTATTGAACTAATATTCATTTTCATAGTATGCTATTTATACTTTATTTTGGCAGATGCATACTACAGTAGTCAACATTTGAAGTGGATCCAAACCTTTCATCAAAGTTGTCCTAAAACCTTCTTAGGACAACTTTGATGACCTTTTTTGATTTGCTTCAAATGTTGACTACTGTATTTGCACCTCAGAATTGTTGTATTAACAGGATGCAATAATAACAGTGTAAATGATTACATTTATTACAATTATAAATACTTTTATTATTGTTAAACACCAGTTAGACACTTCACTTCCACTTTTAGAATATTTTCTTCATTTTTATTGAAAATAAATGGGTTTCTGATGTGATATGTGATGGCAAAAGGGAAAAGAGCGGGCTCTGCAAAAGGCGTACTTGAACCCAGGTCAATCACATCACAAGCTAGGTCTATGTATGCGCTACTGCCTACGCCACTGAAGCCAGTGAATTAGACACTCTAATCTTGTTTTCCATTTGCATTAAGATTATTTTTATTTCCCCACTGGCAGATAATTTTACTTAAGTAAAATGCACTTAAATGGGATAGATCTATCCATCTATCTGAAATGGGCCCCAGGTATTTGTAAAAGCATAGCAGATGACTGAAGTAACAAGTGTGTACATTTTTTTTTTTTTTTTTTTAAATGGATGAACAATAACAACAGTTTAATATTTTTATCTTAAATTTGATGAATTTTAAAAGAATAAGCCCAGTAATCAGTCTTGTGTTAAGTCTGACAAATCTAATCGTGTACATAACAGTAATGGTTCTGTGTACATTATCAATCAGACATAATTGGAAAATGATTCACAGTTCAGTAAAGGAGTCATTTGTGAACTCAGTAAAGGCTCTGAACGATTCACAGAGTAAAAAGTCTGTTTCAAACCACTAACTTCATTGGAAGTCTGTTTAATGAATTGTTTAAATTGGATCATTCAAAAGAACCATTCATAAGAGTAAATTGATTGCAAATAAGGCATCACAGCTTTGGTCAAACGCAACACAAAGACACTCTAAAATGTGATTAACTAAGGTCACCTCACGTGATGATAGGCCTATCTGACGAAATTACATATAGATGCACTGATTTTCACTAACAGACGTAGATTTGACTTTTTTCTGTACCTGCACAGACACACAGCTAGAGAAATAGAGCAGCACAGATTTAATTTCCAGACACTATACAGTAGATTACGCTCTACTATCAGAAAATGAAGAGAAGTCAGCTGGTTAATATTTATATAGCCTTCACAGAGAACAGAAAGAATAGCAAAGGAGATAAACACTGAGGATATCTAGGCTTCTTCTGATAGCTTCACGGTCTGGTGCGCAGACAGAGGACGTCTCGGGACAGACCAAAGCAGACAAATATTGACTTGCTAAACACACTTTCACATCAAAGACGCTTCTAAATTTATCTGCTCAAAATGAGCACAGTGTTGCACATTCATTCACTTGTTTTTTAGCCTGCTTTAAAGCTCTTAATCCATTTTGCCAGTAGACCAATTTATCTGGCCGGCAGGTCACACTCAGTCCTGCTTTTTCTCTCTGTGTAAAACACTGTCATTTCAGCCGTCTAGCCCCAGATATAGTCAGGGCATTTCAGTTCACAAAGATGCACATACACATACAAGCTGGTGGCATATTAGTAATGTGCAGACGGATGCCTCTGCAGTGTGTGGGACTCTAGAACACACACTGTCCAATCCACATGTAGAAACAAAGCAAATATCAGCAACAGGAAAATGTCTGCGTATGACCCTGGTGTGCGGCAAGCTAACCCTTCCACTGCAACAAAAGGTGAAAGGTTCCACGTGTTTTCCTCTTCCTTTCTCGCCTCTATTTTTTTCCCTTCAGGCCACGGTTCCTTAAATTATGACTCTGGGCAGCTTTCCCGATGGTATAGTTAAAGGACAAAGGGCTTTCAGAAGTGGAGGAAACAGGAGCTGGGCTGGGGAGGAACCTGTAGGGTTAGCCTGGTGTGAAGTGGCAGGAAATGAGTGGAGCCTCTAGCATCTTACCACGGTTTGCCTCTGTTTAAGCTGCCACCAAAACCGACGTGGGATTTGTAGAATTGCTGCTTACTGCATTGATGCCAGCAAATATACAAGGTGATGTTGGTCAATGTTCATCTGCATTGGCAAGTACACATGATATGGTCAAGCCAAGTCCAAGCCTGATTATGAATTACTTTGGTAACACTTTATAATAAGGTTTAATTCATTAACATTAGTTAATGCATTAGGTATCATGAGCTAATAATGAAGAACATTTTATAATACCCATTAATCTAGTTTGATATTAATTCCACAATACACTGCCGTTTAAAAGTTTGGGTTTGGCAAGATTTTATAAGTGTTTTTGAAAGAAGTCTATATAAGGTCACCAAGGCTTTACTTATTTGATCAAAAATAGAATAAAAATGGTAATATTAAATAATTTAATACCTTTTAAAATGTAACAAGTTCAAAAGAATAGCATTTATTTGAAATAGTAATCGCTTGTACCATTATAAATCATTGACACTTTTGATACATTTATTGCATCCTTGCTGAATAAAAGTATGGATTTCTATAAAAACATACTCAAATTCCAAATTCACAAACCTTGCAATCTTTTGAATGGTAGTGCATATTATAAGTATTGTAACCATAAGTATTATAACCATTAACAATCAACAATTGCATATGTAAGCAATAAGGTACGAGAGGCTGTGCTGTATTGTGATTAAGTCACGGCTGAAGGGCGTTGTTAGGCACAATGCGAAGCGGAGTGCCTGCAACCCCTTCAGCCGTGACTTATTCACAATACAGCACTGGCCGAGTACCTTATTGCTTTTATAAAAATGCAGGTAATAAACTCGCTCACTCGATCTTTTTCTCACAATACTCTTCTACATAATACAGTAAGCTTCAATCAACAATATCAATTGAGAACATACAGTTTACGTTGCTAAGAGTGGTTGCTGAGGGTGTTGTGTAGCGATACACAGAACCGTTGGGTGAAGCGGTCATAGCCGTGTTTTATCGTGAATAAAACAACTATGAAAAATTGTTTATTGTCAGTTTGTGATATTTATTGCATTAGCTAATGCTAACACATTAAACCTTATTGAAAAGTGTTATCATTACTTCATATATGCGACAACTAACCAAGCATATTATTAAAGGTAAAGAGTAGGGATGGGTCATGATAGAAGACTAGTTAAATACTGAGGTCATACACGTTTTTTTTTTTTTTTTTAAGCATCTCGTGCCACGAGTGTTGCATTTTTAAAACGGCATTACTCGAATCTAATTGTTCATGCCACCCAGAGACAAGTCGATTTTAAAAAAATCTGTAATTGTGAAAGAAGTCAAGTGCTTCTTAAAAAGTTAGCATGCACACCAAGAAAGAAATGGCAAGAAAGGATCTGCCTCTGCTCTGATGCCTGATCAATACCTGTGAGGTCGGCTGAAAACAGAGCGATACCTCAAGCCCTCTTTTATTTATCACAGGAGAACCTGAGAGCCTGACCAGGCGGTGAACCCTTTCCCCAAACGACCACCGAAACTTCAACCAACCACTGGATGCGACAATTGAGCCGTCTTTACAGTGCTGTAAATGCCTTTACTGCTGGGCGCAGAGCAGTGGGAGGCCGGTTTTGCTCTTTCCTTATTTGCCTTTCATGAGCAGGGAGGGTGAATCCAGGTCCTGAATATAATTGGTTGGGTCCAAATCAATTTAACAGTGGTTTTCAAACTGTGGTCCTTGAAGTATTCTTAGTGGTCCATGAGTTGATTGACTAAACTACAATGAACTAAAAGAAATAAATAGATTTATTGTGTTAATTATTAATGTTAGGTCAATCGTGTGAAAAATTGAGATCCACTGATGTCAGCTGACCGCCAATGAGAAAAATAGAAGGTGAATGTGTCTCAATGCAGATACGAAAGCTGATATGAAATCAAATTGGGAAAAAAGGCCTTCTCATTTTAAATTATGGTTTGAGCACTTAAAGCGGTCCTGAGTTGTGACAGCGATGTGAGAAATCCTAACTAGTAACTAACAAAGTGCTAGCACAGTAAAATGAGCAGTATAGAAGTGCTAGGCAGTCAGTGTCAGGCTGCACATAGTTAAAAGAGCCCATGTATGCTCCACAGGTCAATAACCTGTAAAGATTTAACATTTAGTGCCCATTATTTCCTGCTTTCAAGTCACACATTGTCAAAAGCACTCTCTAGTTTATTAAGGTCCAGGTCAGGAGCGTGGGGGAGGGGCGACGGGCTACACAATGACCTATGGGACAGCAACTAAAATGCAACCACACAGTACGGGTCATTAATAAACTGTTCCACACTTAACACAAGCATGTGATAGAGGGGTGTTAGGGTTTCAAAAAAAAAAAAAATAAAAATCTAATTTTCAAAAGAACAGCACATAAGACGGCAAGTTTGAAGAATCATCGCACCAAAAGCGGTGCACAAATAAAAAAAAAAAAAATTCAACAGAAAAAACAAGTAAATGCAAACAAAGTAAGTTTAATAGCTCTCAGAGGCAGTCATTTACATTTGTTTATCACTTGATTTGAATTGATTTGTCCACGAAGAAAAGTTAATTAGCTTCAGATTCAGAACTGGAAAATAATTCAATTGCAAACTTTGTGGCGTATTGTTTTCATGAATAAACGGCCATTAGCGCAGCATGCCAAATTGACACCAGCTGGCCTTTATTTCTCTTTCCATTATGTCACAAGATTTTTAATAATTTTAAGAGAGCAGGAACCATCCTTGACTTTAAAAAAGGAAAGGGGAAGAGAAAGAGGGTGATGGCAGAAGAAAAAAAAGAGGAAAAAGTTACTTCCATAAACTTCTTTTCTTCACGAGCGTCGACTGCGCGACAGCCCCTTTAACTTCCTCACTAAAACCTTTTACAACGTCCTCGCACTCGTTCCAGTTCCACTGACTTCCTCTTCATCTTCTTTCGCTCTGCATCTGCACGTACAATTTCTGTACAATAACAGATACAGTCTGCATTGACTAAATAGTATATTGATATATAGCTTTTTTAAAAAAGCTCCTATTGGAAGCACTTTGAATCTGTTATATAATATAAAGCTTTTCCAGATAACATTTTTTTTTTTTCCTACAATAGCCCCACAGTGTCTCAGAAGGTTTTGCCCTGTCAGTAGTTGCCCATTAAACATTAATTACTCGTGTCGCCACAGACGGTTTCAAAGTGCCTGAGATAGAGGTGTTTTTCCTCAGCGCTGAAATTGTTTGGACGGCCCGGGATTAGTATTCTGATCCACAGACGTGTTTGCAACAGTAATAACACAATATCCACGGCCGCTTTTCATGTTGAACCTCCCAGTGGAATGGATAGCATAAAAGCAACCCTTGTGTGTCCTGGCTACTTCCAGATGGGACTGCTTTTATCTTTTTTTTTTCTTTTACATGAAAGCGCCGTCGGCAGATCTTTGCTTAGCGTCTGATTCACTCTTCAGCCAAAATATGAAAGTTTCAAAGAGCATTTCATAAGGGAGCTCTTCCATAAATGGGATTCATAGCTTTTTAATCTGCGCTAAGAAATTGATCTAAAAGTTTCCCAAAGCAATCGGCCGAGCTAACGCAACAAGATGAAAAAACGTGCCTTGGAGAGTATTTACTTTTATTGCTATTACGCAGAAAACAAATCATACTTCATCCAGCATATACCTACTTGCAATGATGCTCTTTATATTGTACTGACCCACAAATACACAGAGGAATAACACGATTTTCTTAGGTGACTTAAACAGTTCAGCTTTTGAGACCTTTTTTTGTTTGTGCTAAGGGGGTGGAGAAGATGTTATTAGACGTCAAAGCATTTAAAAATAAAAACCTCACTGCTGCCACATTTACTCAGAAAGAAAACCTGGAAACATGCTATACACGGAGGATATAAGATGTAAGGGTCTCGAATAAGAAGCACCCCGGGGAGAGAGAGAGAAGAGCAGGCGGAAACAGATGCGTTTGAATGGGATAAGCAGAATTCAGGCATTTATCACACAAGAGCACACACTCTGTCTTCATGGCCTCAGCCGAGATAAAGGCCAGGTGAGGCATCGGTGGGTGGCGGCACTGAAGGGTTTCGACAGTACGGTGCGCGCGCATGGCTTTGAATGTGCGTTTCACGCTAGAGGGCCCTTCTGAACCTGCAGCAGTGCGCACGAAGCCTCTGCCGTAGAGGTGTGCCCGCTCGCTTCACTCAAACTCCATTGGACTGGCACAGAGCGTGCCAACACATTACACTATTTATTTCAACTCCAGCAGCAGATGACCCTCTTAATCTTAATCTAATAATCACCTTCACGGAGGAGGTGCCGTTAATGTCCTCACATCTACGAGATTGCGCTCTTTAATGACACTACGTAAATAACTTTTAATCCTAGAATTTACATCCAATTTAGAGACTTACGATCTAATGTATGCCTGCAACTTCCACTCTTAAAGCGATTTTACCCAAAAATCATTTATTCACCTTAAAGGGATAGTTCACCCAAAACTGAAAATTTGATGTTTATCTGCTTAACCCCAGGGCATCCAAGATGTAGGTGACTTTGTTTCTTCAGTAGAACACAAATGATGATTTTTAACTCCAACCGTTGCCGTCTGTCAGTCAAATAATGCTAGTGGATGGTAACAATTTATAAGAGTCAATAAACATGCATAGACAAATCCAAATTAAACCCTGCGGCTCGTGACGGCACATTGATGTCCTAAGACACGAAACGATCAGTTTGTGCGAGAAAACGAACAGTATTTATATCATTTTTTACCTCTAAAACACCACTATGTCCAACTGCGTTCAGCATTCGTTTAGTGAGGTCTGATCGCGCTCTGACAACGGAAGTGATGTCTGGCACTCATTGAAGTATATGCGCGAGACATCACTGTCGTTGTCAGAGCACGATCAGACCCACAAATGACTCGCGACCATTGACTCGCATTATAAGACTGACAGACGGCAACGGTTCGAGTTAAAAATCATCATTTGTGTTCTACTGAAGAAACAAAGTCACCTACATCTTGGATGCGCTGGGGGTAAGCAGATAAACATCAAATTTTCATTTTTGGGTGAACTATCCCTTTAATGTCATTCCAAACTTTGTTTCTTCTACAGAACATAAAATAAAGTGTCACAAAAAAAAAAAAAGAAGGTCACACAGATAAATTTTAGGGTCAACTAGACACTTAGAATGAAAAAAAGACACTTAGAATGTCTACTAAAGCAGCGACATGAGTTTTGATGTATTCAATTCCTGAATGGGTGTACTGTCCGACTGCTCGGCACTCTATATGGAGCATGAAGCTGGTGGGAACTGTCCGAATATGATCTGAATGCAAAGTGGACAGTGATATGATAAATCCACAAAGGATGTCTGTCTGCTCAGTGGCCCATCAGGCCTGGCATAGCAGGTTCGGCCTCAACGATGAAAGACAAAAAAAACAAAAAAAACAAATCCATACTGGCCACAGGCTCCTCTCCAATCTATTTTCTGCTCAGCTGGTTTTAAATGAAGTTATTATGACTCATTAAAATGCCCGCAAGCTTGTGGAAGTCGGCCAATTACAATTTAAATTTAGCCTCCTCTTACAAACCCCCACCTCTCCAGCAGCCCCCTCCAACGCACTACCAGCAACAACACACCACACCACAGCATTTTAACCACTGGCTCACAGCTGCAATCAAAGCCTTGATCTTTGAACACAAACAAAACCCAATAAACAAACAAATCATCATTTTTTCCAGGGACTCTGCCAGTGCTGGAAATCTGGTGGTGGAATTGCAGCTTTCACCAAAGTGGTTTAAATCAGCATGACCTAAAATGCCCGCTTGACTGATATGTGCGGTTAGATCTGCAGGACCTGAAGGGTGGTATCACTCTGACTTTGATTAATTATTAGCCATTGTTGTGAATGAGTGATGAAATCTTGTGTAGGTCAAGCCATTCCCTCATATGTATGTCAACAAAGCAGAGTTATCAGTGAGGTGAAAGCAATTGCGCCATAAAGATTTACCATGATATAAACTGATATAAAACTGAGATATGGCTAAAAACAGCTTTGTAGATTGGATTGTGTCCAATGTTTGCTAGTGTCGTAAAACAATAAAAGGGCCTTTCGGTAAGACACCTTTAAGAACCCTGTCCACAAGGTGAACAAGTTTGACTGCAATAGCCTAAAAATGAGAGCCGTAATAAAAAATAAATAAATAAAAAAATTAAAGTAATTTAACACAATTTAAAATTAAGTTATAAAAAAAATTAATACTGCTTATACATAACCAGTATTTATTTATTTAAGGTTAGTCGAAGGGGAATTTTTTAAATAAAACATTAAAAACTAAATATAAAACACATATGGTAAAAAAAAACAAAAAAACAATACAATAATGTCTAATGTTTTACATATAACAATGTCTCTTTATATTTCAGGTAATTTGGAATAGGATGATCATCCTATGATATTTCCCGAATTAATATAACATATTATAAACATAATCAATAATATGAAGGTGTCACCTCAAATTTATTTTGAAAAATACATTTGCAAAATAAATTTGCTTCCCACCAATATCCCAACATTCACCAATCATGCGATAGCGGCATCATTTCAATTCACAGCCGCCCATCCATTCCAATGGCAGCGCACAGGAACTAAATGCATTCCTTGCTGTAGTTGCGCCTCTGTGCGTTTCACCGTATTTTTCAGACTTGTTGTGCGCGTGCATATTGCGTGTTTGTGTGTGTGTTTTGCTGTACCGCTCTCATTTCCAGCAGAACAAATTAATCTGTGCCCTTCCAGCTACGCTCCCTTTTTGACAGAGGCTGCTCAGAGGAGAGAAATGATGAAGCAAATCCAAAATTCAATCGCCTGTGTTCTGTTTTAGAAGGCACACGGTGTACTGTACAGCCCATAAAACTCCCAAACAGCCTCCAGACGCTGCTGCAATCACCCTCCATCAAAACACTTTGTCTCGCATACAAAAATAAGACCCGGCATTGAGCTGAATACCAAATCAGCCCATTAGAGCACAGGGGCACTCGCTACTTAGCAACCAAAGGGATTTAAAGCTGCAATACCCGACAACAAAGGACTAAGATCAGGATCTTTTACAGGGTATTATGGCTGGTGTGAGCTTATTCCATGTTTTAATCGAAAAATGTTAACAAGATGATGGCTGCTATGAAAAGAGGCAGAGGAATGAAACAAATACCAAACATCCTTAAATGGAAGCATCATAAAGGGGGGGGGGGAAGCATTGTGACACTGCTTTTTTTCTTCATTTTTCCAGGGAAAGGTGCAAAAAGTATTGCAACATATTACAAATGACTAGATTTCAGAATGATGTGTATTTTAATAAATGCAGGACCACAATATTCCATAACTCTCTAGAGAGTAACAAATTAATCTGATTGTATTATCAAAGTTGGCCTTCAATTAGATATTTAATAGTAATATATATATTTTAAATTTAGATTATGAAGATATTCATTTTCATTAAGGAATATACTCTGGATATCCATATATATATATATATATATATATATATATATATATATATATATATATATATATATATATATATATATATAACATTTATTATTTTCATAATTCCAAAATACACACCATCTTAGTATTTTGTCAGTTCTCATTTGCAATATTTCATACCACACCTTCATGTTTATTTACGATTATTTATGATTATGTTATCATACATTTTTATACATTTAACCTTTTTAACCTACAACTGTTTATATACACACACAGGGATTGACACACTTTTTTGTTCACCAGCCACTGTGGCTAACGGTTTTCCAAAGTTACTAGCCACTCAGCATTTTTACTGGCCACAATTTTGATATTGATACCATGGGGAAATTTAGATATAGATATTTTTAATATTCTCTCATAATTTGGCAGCTGGTGTATTAGGCTGCTGTCACTTTAAGAACCGACGCACCGATCCATTATACTGTTATACATGCATTTTCTTTCTCAACTGTTTACGTTCACTTGAAACATAACTGACTGTTTACATGAATACTCACCAAGATCGTCATTTTGACATTATTTTGTGTGAATTTGACTGTTTAAAAATCACTCAATTTAGTACTGAGGAGGCTTTATGTGCACTTTGAGTATGAGCACAAAATCTGCGGGAATGAGTAAAATTATATGCAATACACACAATCTCAGACCGAAATTCAAGCCCTGTAACACCAACAAGAATCATCCGGAGTTAATGAAACAAGTGAGTGAGGGGAGGTGGGTTTGGGTGTCAACTCACTGTCGGAGAGATGAGAGAGCGAGAAAGCACAGCTGGTATCGTGTATCTATTCTGCAGAAAATGAGTATTGAATGCATTTCAGATATTTCAGTATTGATATGTATTGAAAAAACAATATTTTTGACAACATTACATTGCACTGTTTATTATTTCAGATGCCTTTTTAAAAGACTACAATTTTTTTTTAAAAAGTATATATTATATATAAAATTCAATTTAGTTAATGTCAAGCCCTGTACACACAAACAAACGCATTTACCTATTTTTATATTTTCAAATTTGACATTAATCTTGCCTAAAAAATGTATAACTAAATCTAATTTTGTCTATACAATGACATCGTTACAGTGCTTGAGGAACTTTCTTTTTAGTATGACACCTAGACTTGAGGTTTTATGAAATCGGATGAAATCATAGTATTTAAGGATTTACAATTTAGGGATTTGTTTTTATAAATTTCCTGTTCATGACTTAAAACATTAACCACAGACATTAAAACAGACATTAACATTTATCACGTCTGGCCCATCCGAGGAAGAGAAAAAAAAATTGCCTTATAGCTAACCCCTGGGCATCATGGGAATAAACTCTTGTCAGCTTTTTGATGGGATGTAAACTTGTCAAACAATTACAGAGCCATTACCTCCCTGTGTAATCATTTCTCCTGGACCTTATAACGGAGGATTTATGTGGCACATAATTCAAACGCTGTTTTAAATGGGGATTTAATGTACATCAACAGGTCAGGGAAAGTATTATGGGTTTAAACCACCAGAGAGAACTTAGGCACACGGCCAAACAGAAGCTCAGGCCATTTATCCATGCAGCCCGTCTTCCCCTGACTATTGCACATGAGGGAGGGAGGGACAGGAGGAGGAGGGTGAGATGGGGGCTTTATCAGCTGCTGTGAAGAATTTACATGAGAGCGCTGAGCACCAGGGCATTCTCCCCCTTTCCCCCCACTCTTTATTTAGAGCCCTTTCTTCCATCCCACCCCTCCTCCTGTCCCATTTGCAGGCTCTCTATTTTGGAATATGTGGCTTGGAAAGCAGTCAAGTTTCATTAATTTCTAGTTTGGGTACAGTATGTTCCTGGACTCACATCTGCGAGCGATCATAAACGCTCTGGAATGTTGGCAGAACATCCAGACCTGCCGGCAGCTGATGATGTCATCACTGTGAGGGAAGAGCTGGCGAGGGGCCAGACTGTGGGAGCCCGGCGCTCTCTGACATAGAGAGAGAGAGAGAGAGAGGGAGAGAAAGAAAGAGGGAAATGCTCTCTCTGTCTTCTCTTTTCCTTTTCCTTCATGCCTCACATTTTTCAGTTCTCTATTCAGCCGCCTATTACAGTCGTTCTCGACTGGAGGGTCGTGACCCAAAAACGGGTCACAGGTCTGTTTTGACAGGGTCACGGACAAGAGAGGAAGGCCAATGTTAAACAAATAATAACATGAAAAAATTAATCATATCATCACTTGGTTGAAGCTAACATGGGCGAGTTATATAACATGGCCCCATCCTTGAAAACCACAAACAAAATGACACAAAGTAATAGAAAATACAATCCCACATTTAAATACTTGCAATGATGATGGTTTGTGCTGACCATAATGATTTTTGTGTGGTAAACTATTTGCTACAGTATAAAGATGTAGCATTTATGGGGCACATAACTCAATTTTTTCTTCAGGACCTAGTTAAATAATAACAAAAACAACAACAACAACAACAACAACATTATATAAAAGAAATGATAATGATAAAATAAGGATATTTTTATTCTATTATATGAAGTAACAAAAAACAAAAAAAAAACAAAAAAACCAATATAATAATAATAATAATAATAATAATAATAATAATAATAATAATAACAACATTTTAAATAAAATATTTTATTGTTAAAGGTATAAAAATAATATAAATAAAAAAATATTTTCATTTCTGTTGTTACATTTATATTATTAAGGCAATGCTGCGTAGAGTCGCCGCTTGACGTCCAAACCTTAAGAAAACCCATTTGAGAACCGCTGCTTTATATTATTTTACACAAATACACAAGGGAAATTTTGGCATACCGTGACTTCAGATTATGCTAGGGTGAGAAATGAAAGCAGCTCAGGAAAAAGAATTTCTCACCTTGAAGAGCGAGGACACAGATCTGAGAACTTCTCCTGTGCTTAAACACAGTGTCAACACATGCAGCTGAGGACATGAACCAGGAAGCCAATGTGAAATGGGCTGACAAAAGCTCCTACACAACGAAGATAATAGCTCGGCAACAATGGAGCTAAAGAACAGCCTGCGGGCCAAGTAACACAGCCATAATTGAAACGGCTAATTCGCTGTCATCAAAAGAAAGAAAAGCCCATGTGCTTGTAAGTCAACTTGAAAGCAACAGCTGATAGATCACAATAGCCAGGAAAATGATTCCTGCTTCTTCTAAATGACTGTGTTACAGAAGAGTTACAGAACTTTTATCAAAAAACACAGCCATAGTTGCAGATGTGTGTGATTGCAATGGCAAAGGCACATGCTGAGCTGCTGGATAGTGTACAAGGGGTCTTGCTGTGTTAGACCTGTCTCAGTCTACTGAGCTAATGAAGTCAAGTGAGGTCCACTGGCTGGGCCCTCTGGAGAATAACACACAGACTTAATCAGCCTGGGCCAGGCATTACGGCTTGCTAATGAGAGTGTTCACACAGTCCCCAAGTGTACGCGTGCATGTATGCATGTGTGTGTGTGGACAGTTCAATTCACCAAGCTTTGCCCAAAGAAGTAGGTAGAAAAGAAAGAGCCTGCCTTTTATCCATGTGGTCTGCCACAAGTTACCTCACCTCAAGTTGTCAAGCTGTCTAAACAACTACAAAACCTACAGACGATTACTGCTTCAGATTTAAAAAAAAACAAAAAACAAAACAAAAAAAACTATTATTAAAAATGCATTTATAAATATATTTTAAATATATAAAAATACACAATACAAAAAAATATATTTAAATATAAATGCATATAAATTATTATTTTTTTAAATGTTATATTAATACAATAGTTTGACCTCTAACAGCTACAGCCAATTATAGCTACAGAAAAATAAATTATGATAAATGCTGAATAGCCTGAAGAAGCTAGATAACTTAATCAAATGGCAACATGAAATACCCTGAAAAAAAAAAAAACTATGCAAAAAGACTTTAATTATTATGTAAAAATATATTTTAAATATGTATAAAATTCACAATATATAAAACAGATGTTTTTAAAAAGTTTTAAAATATATTAACACAATAGTTGTTGACCTCTAACAGCTAGTCCATTATAGCTGCATTTTTTTTTTATTTAAAAAAAAATATTGAAAAGTTAAAAATATGGATGATTTATACCAAACAGCCTATGTTGATCTGTAATCCCTCCGAAAAGCTTTGCCTCCCCTTTCAAAAATGGATCAAAATATGTCCCTTGGCTAGCCTACCCAGACCACGCTCTGCACTCTTTGAAGTCACAAGGGAAGCTCACATAACACTAATAGCCTAGTCGTGCTCCAAATGGCTGAGTCACTTTTTTCCCCCCTTTTTTTTTTGCTTCAGTGCTGTGCTGCCTCACTACCCAGCAGCTCCCAGACCATGTTGACCTTAAACCAGAGAAAACACACACACGCACTTTTCCATTATCAGCCTCTCACTGCAGTGCACTTCCACCCAAACTCCAGGACGCGAGGCCTCGCAAGCCCCTGAAAAAACAAAAAACAAACACAACCACCGCTGTCAGACAATAATTTGAAAAAAGACAACACAGGAAAGAAAAAAAAAAAAAAAAAACTGGCGCAAGATTCACTGTACATACTGTACCCTGGGCTGTGGCAGGCGGCCCAGACTGGCGCTCTGCCAAGTCCACAATAAAACAAACAGAGACGGCGTGCACCAGCAGAGAGGAGCGAGGGGTGTGTGTGTGTGTGACTGAAATGGTACACCACAATACACACGACATACCTAATACCATTCTTCAGCAACTTCTCCTGAAGACGAGGGAGCGGAGGAGGTGGAGGGCAAAGCCACTTGCTTGGTGTCACCGTTGTGAGCGCTGATAAAAATCAAACCGCTCAGAACAGGAAGGATAAAAACAGAAAGTTTGCAATGAAAGAACAAAGGTACAAAAAAAAAAAAAAAAAAAAAATACAAAAAAAAAAAAAAAAACAATCAAAGAGCCTCGCCGTGTCTCTGCCTCTCTGCCACTGTCTGTCTATAAAAGTGTTTCCACTGAAAAGCTTGAGCATTACACAAGAGTGAAGCTCTCAAGAGCCAGACTGCTACAAACAAAAACCAGGTTAGCGCTACGTGTCAAGCATCGAGCATATGAACGTTAAAACTGTTTTGTTCTAGGGGTTTTTTGTGCTCTGTTTTGATGCACTAAAAATAAGCTGCCTCGCAATGCTCGCTTATTCCGCCTGTTGAGGGAGGCTGTCTGTGGTAAAGATCTTAAGGAATTATGACTGGTTCTTGTGCCGTTTTAAATGCAAAACATCTATTGTGATTACCGACATTTCTCATCTTTGGCTCAAACTTACAAGGGTGATGTAAATAAAGGGGAAAAAACTGAAACTATAGGTGGCAGAGCGCTTAATAAACACAGCCTAAGCTCAGCCACCTCATGTGCAGATCCCATCATCAGATGTCTCCTGGTGTTTTCACACCAAATTCGTTTCAGGGATCTGAGATCATTTCACAAGGATTTTGGCAAACTACAAATTAACTTTAATAGACTTTAAATATATTAGCTCATTCTAATATTAATTTTATGAAGACGAGGAAGGAGGAGGAGGAGGAGGAGGATAAGAAGGTGAAGAAGAGGATGATGATGATGATGATGATGATGATGATGGAAGAGAAGGAGAATAGGAAGAAGCAGCAAATGAAGATGGAGATAAAAAGGAAGGTGGTAATGAAGAAAAGCAGGGGAAGAGGCAGCCACAGCAAAGGCAGAATAAGAGGAGGAAGAGATAAGTTAAAAAAAAAAAAAAAAAAAAAAACACACACAGGAAGAATAAGTAGAAGCCACAGCAAAATCAAGAGAAAAGGAGGAAAGGGAAGCAGCAGCAGCAAAAGAGAGAAGAAAAGCAGCAGCAGCAAAGGAGAGAAGGAAGCAGCAACAACAAGAGAGAAGGAAAATGGCAGCAGCATAGGAGAGAAGGAAGCAGAAGCAAAGTAGAGAAGGAAGCAGCAGCAAAGAAGGAGGAAGCAGCAGCACAAGCAGCAGCAGCAGCAGAGGAGAGAAGGAAGCAGCAGCAAATGAGAAAGAAGCAGCAGCAGCAAAGGAGAGAAGGAAGCAGCAACAGCTAGAGAAGATAAGGAAGCAGTGGCAGCAAAAGAGAGAAGGAAGCAGCAACAGCAAAAGAGAGCAGGAAGCAGCAGCAGCAAAGGAGATAAGGAAGCAGCAGAAGCAAGTGAGAAGGAAGCAACAGCAGCAAAAAAGAGCAGGAAGCAGCAGCAACGGAGAGAAGGAAGCAGCAACAGCAAAAGAGTGAAGGAAGCAGCAGCAGCAAAAAAAGAGCAGGAAGCAGCAGCAAAGGAGAGAATGAAGCAATAGCAAAAGAGAGAAGGAAGCAGCAGCAGCAGAAAAGGAGAGAAGGAAGCAGCAGCAGCAAAAAAAGCACTAAAGCACTAAAGAAGCAGCAGCAAAGGAGAGAAGGAAGCAATAGCAAAAGAGAGAAGGAAGCAGCAGCAGTAGCAAAGGAGAGAAGGAAACAGCAAAAGAGAGAAGGAAGCAGCAGCAGCAAAAAAGAGCAGGAAGCAGCAGCAGCAAAGGAGAGAAGGAAGCAGCAGCAGCAAAAAAGAACAGGAAGCAGCAGCAAAGGAGAGAATGAAGCAATAGCAAAAGAGAGAAGGAAGCAGCAGCAGCAAAGGAGAAAGAAGCAGCAGCAGCAAAGGAGAAAGAAGCAGCAGCAGCAAAGGAGAGAAGGAAGCAATAGCAAAAGAGAGAAGGAAGCAGCAGCAGTAGCAAAGGAGAGAAGGAAACAGCAAAAGAGAGAAGGAAGCAGCAGCAGCAAAAAAGAGCAGGAAGCAGCAGCAGCAAAGGAGAGAAGGAAGCAGCAGCAGCAAAAAAGAACAGGAAGCAGCAGCAAAGGAGAGAATGAAGCAATAGCAAAAGAGAGAAGGAAGCAGCAGCAGCAAAGGAGAAAGAAGCAGCAGCAGCAAAGGAGAAAGAAGCAGCAGCAGCAAAGGAGAGAAGGAAGCAATAGCAAAAGAGAGAAGGAAGCAGCAGCAGTAGCAAAGGAGAGAAGGAAGCAGCAGCAAAAAAGAGCAGGAAGCAGCAGCAAAAGAGAGAAGGAAGCAGCAAAAGAGTAAAGGAAGCAGCAGCAGCAAAAAAGAGCAGGAAGCAGCAGCAGCAAAGGAGAAGGAAGCAGCAACAGCAAAAGAGTGAAGGAAGCAGCAGCAGCAAAAAAAGAACAGGAAGCAGCAGCAAAGGAGAGAATGAAGCAATAGCAAAAGAGAGAAGGAAGCAGCAGCAGCAGCAAAGGAGAGAAGGAAGCAGCAGCAAAAAAGAGCAGGAAGCAGCAGCAAATGAGAGAAGGAAGCAGCAACAGCAAATGAGAGAAGGAAGCAGCAACAGCAAAAGAGAGAAGGAAGCAGCAGCAGCAAAGGAGAAAGATGCAGCAGCAGCAAAGGAGAGAAGGAAGCAGCAGCAGCAGCAAAGGAGAGAAGGAAGCAATAGCAAAAGAGAGAAGGAAGCAGCAGCAGCAGCAAAGGAGAGAAGGAAGCAATAGCAAAAGAGAGAAGGAAGCAGCAGCAGCAGCAAAGGAGAGAAGGAAGCAATAGCAAAAGAGAGAAGGAAGCAGCAGCAGCAGCAAAGGAGAGAAGGAAGCAGCAGCAAAAAAGAGCAGGAAGCAGCAGCAAATGAGAGAAGGAAGCAGCAACAGCAAAAAAAAGAGCAGGAAGCAGCAGCAGCAAAGGAGAAAAGGAAGCAGCAGTAGTAGCAATGGAATAGAAAGACAGCAGCAGTCAAAACAGCAGCAGAGGAAAAAGCAGTAAAAAAAAAAAAAAAAAGCAGCAGAGGAAGAATCAGCAGATGAGGCAGCAGTGGAAAAGGAAGAACAATTTTTGATGTAATAAATAGTGGTACATGATCCAAAAAAACGTTGTTTGAGAAATGTGATCTGAGTTTATGTTTAAAGTGGGGGACAGTGTGAACACAAGTGTCAGTTCTCTCTTAAACACTTGTCCAATGTTCAGACTACAACAAACTCCTTCAGTAATCCAGAGAGGGTGAAGTGCGAGGCCCCGCAAACACTAACAACACACCAAATGGCATCAGTCCTTCTGTTTGGAGAGTCACTGAGCAAGTCAGTGGCTTTACAAAGGTCTTTTTGAAGCGTTCTCTAGCCCACAGTCTCATGCAACCTAGCTTCTGAGCGCAGGATTATCCGCAGTCATATTATCCAAACTGCACAAGCCAGCCTCCCATAAGGATTTCTGGATTACTATAATGACACGGAACATACTTTTGCACGAGTACAGGCGTCTCTGCGGGTCAGTGCGGAATACCAAAGAGAGGTATTCATCAGAGTTCAGACTCGGCCTCTTTGTCTCATTGCAAAACAGCTCTCATAAATGTCACCATGTAGTACATGCTCCATGGGCTGCCATTATGAGCGCACGAGTACTACAATATCTCCACAGAGTCTGTTATTGAACATGCATCTTGGGATTTGAACAGCCTCTAAAATAAACATTAGATATTTCCTTAGAGCAGCGTCTGCCATGCTGAGTCGTGCACGAATTGAATTGGGAGCCCCAGCGTGAGATGTCACTCATCTCTCCACTCCACATGGTTTTAAACGTCCCTGGAAAAAGTCAATCTCATCTCACTATATGAAGATATTGACAGCAAAATATTCCTCTGATGCAAGGCAGAAAGTTGGAAAGGTTCGGTGATGTAATCTGCAAGTTTTTTTTTTTAAACTAATCTAATCTAAACCTCTAATTACTGTAGAATCAATTACCTCGGCACAGCACTCGTTCTTAATTATCATAAACCCCAGTGTGCTCTCTAGGGGGTCTACAAAATTTGACCACTGTGTATGTCTGGTGTGCGGTAAGGACTTTGACTTCACTGGCCTGTGAATTTGGCAGTTGCAGAAGGAGGTGAAGGGAGATTCCTGTTGGCCTGGGCTAGAAACCCAGAGTCCCACTGCTTTATAGACTTTATATAAACCAGATTCACTACAGACTACGAAAGAACGCTTTATTTAGGAAAAGGCTCCCCTTTCCAGAAAAAAATTATTTCTAGAAATCAGCTGAAAACAAAAGGAAGATTTTGCAGGATACTACATAGAGATTAAATAGAAATACACTACCTCACAAAATTTGAAAGTAAATCAATACGTACATCCAGCAAGGATGCAATAAATTAATCAAAAGTGACAGAAAAATAAATTATCCTTAAAAAAATAAGGTTTCCAAAAAAAATATTAAGCAGCACAACTGTTTTCAACACTGATAATGTTTTCAAATCAGAGAAATCAGCATATTAGAATGATTTCTGTGATTCAAAAAAAAAATTAGTTTTGCCACCAACTTTTGAATAGTAGTGCAAGTAGTCAAAATTATTATTTCTTTTAATTTATTATTTTTTTTAATTATTTAAAACATCTGCTGACTTTCTGTTGATTGTATTTACAGGAAGAGGAACTGAATTGCCATTCAAATTCCAATTCAAATATCAAATATAAATTGAAAGTGAGCCAATTCTTTTATTTCAAATTTCACCCAACCAAAAAAAAACAAAAAAAACAAGCATCCACATTGGTGATGATACCTGAGTGAGACAGCAAGTGCATCCTTAGGCGCAGACTGTCTAGGAAGCGCTTGCCACAAAGCTCACATCCGTAGGTCTTCATTCCACTGTGCAGCTTCCTGCAGGGAGAAACAGGACAAAATAACATCAGCCAACACAGTTTATGTCACTCGCACAAAATACAGGCTTTCAAAGCACATGGGTATACTACAAGATTCGATTAGCTGACTAAATGGCAAAGAAAGAATAGAATAATTTTAATTCCCACCATACAAGTCCTATCGCTCCTCCCACAACAGATAACAACTCTTCTTTAACTCAAGTAAAAAAAAAAAAAAAAAAAAAAAAAATGTAAAGCCATTAATCTTGAGAGAAATAAACAATTGTTTGCAACCACTCAACGTTAACCCTGCACATCAACCGTCATCAAACACTTCAGATGATTATTCCCATATTAGATGATCAGAATAAATTTTAGCTTGTCACAAGACGTCGTGAAACGCATTGAAAGCGAAAATTATCAATGGCACATGAGGTTTCAAAGACCTATTGTTTATTCATTCAGTTCCCTGAGCGGAGATGAAGGAGCCCTTTATCTAAACAGGAACATATAGATGGCCATGAGCCCTCAGATAAGAATTACTTTAACGGCTGAATCTGGCTGCAGGGACCATTTCAAACAGGGGGTCAACTTTTCATGAGGCTGAAAGTGAAACATTTGTTCTCTCAAATTATAACATCTCTTGAGCATCGAGGAAAGATTAACCTAACAGAATGGAGTCACACAGAAGCATGTGCTCCCACTGAATTTTGAGTCAAGTGGACTTTCAAAGCAATTTTGATGAATTAAGCTGAACAATTGATGTAGGTAAGTATCTAATAAAAGCACTGTGGAAGAAATCACATCTAAATTTGCTCAATCCAATCAAGTTACCCTCATGTTCTATGATTTTTTTTTATTACTAAAATTAAATAAACCAAAAATAAATGTTTTTTTTTTTTTTTGATAAACAAAGTGGATAAGAACAACTCCTAAGCAGTCAAAAAGCAGTGTCTTTTTCCTGGTCATGTCTTATCTTGCCTAGGGCACCAAGTGAATCAGTACTGCCACATGGCGCCCCATTGAGTACAGGAAGAGACAAAGATCTTCTTTTGTTTCACTGTCCCTTAGATTAAGCCTGAAACCTGGTGCAGACTGGCTATTTTGAAGTGTATTTACCATTTCTACAATTATCATTCTGCTTTGGCCCATAACCCATGTGTGGATTTAAATCAACTCGTGAATGCCCATGTGTGACTTTCTCAGGCTTGACAACAAAAGATCCCGAGCATCTGCATCTTTTCAACTCCACTAATCCGCAGATGCATCACATCCGATTGCTAATAAGCCGGTAGAAACGATCGAAAGTCAACACTGATGAATTAACAAACTCAAGCTAGTCACAGCCACCCATTAGAAGTATGAAACTCAGTCACGGCAGGTAAGTGGTTTTATAGGTTGTGGTGTAGCGGCAGGCTGCTCAAAGAACAAGGTTTGTAAGACTGCCACGAGAACACTGGCAACTTGCTGCAAGTGGTGAACTGAATTGGTTTTTATTAGCATGCTTACAGCATTTGGTAATTGTTTCCAGAGTGGTAATTAGCTCATTGTTTGCACTTTAGTGCCAAATGTATACATCTTTAATGAGGAACAAAGACGTGTACTTTCTTCACTTTCTATTCATACTACATAGCTAACGTGCATGCAAAACACACTCAAGGCAGGTTTTTGTTTCTTTAAATGGTGTCATTTTCATGCTAGTGAAATCCATAAGCAGTTTGGTTCAATTGATTCTTTGGTTGATTCTTCTATAAAAGATGCACTAAACAAAAACTATTTTTTTTAAATCGAACAACCTCTCTCGTTTCCTTTTGAAGTTGTGAGAATCAGCATCACATGCTGGGTCGTAATGATTTAAGCTTTTATTCTCTGTTCTTATAAACAAGAGTTGGCAGAACATGGAAATAGTGGCAAGAATTATGAAGCAAGGAAGTGTGGTTTAACCTCAGCGAGAGAAAAAAAAAAAAAAAAAAAAACACCAATGGAAAACCATTTGGAGGTTGAGAATCGCAAAAGAGACTTCAGAAAATAAACAAAAGAGGGGGGTGAGAGAAAACTTGCAATGCATCCAAAATCCTGATGGCTGTCTTCTAGATGGGGATTGTGGAGACCCAACAAACAAAGAGAAGAATGAAGCAGCAAAGCCCTTTGGCAAGCTGCAAGTAATTAAAAAGGCCTGTAAACGCCTTCCAGGATAAAGGGCACTTCAAAAGATGGGCGGGCGAGCGAGCGCGCGAGAGGGAGCTGGGAAAAGCCAGGGGTCTGTGCACCTTTGGGATCTGGGCTAATGCGGCACAATACAGAGATACTGTAGGGGGAACACTCAAAGGCTTTGTGTGCCTTCAATCTAGCCATTGTCCCTCTCCTGAGGTCTGAGGAGAGCGCGCTTCCACTGATTAGAGACTGACAGAGAGCGCATACTGCGGAGTGACCCTCCGAGCCCTGAGGGGATGTTTGAAAGCTGATAGAAGGCAGACTGGCTACTTGAGGCAGGAAGGGTTGACTTTCACTACATATTCTACATTAGAATAGGAAGTTATATAAATTATATAATAAGTTCATTACCTGACTAAACATTTACTACCTCCAGAAATGTCACTTTGAATTAGAGATACGCAATATATCCAGGCATGTACCAGAGTTATTATAGTTAGCTGAAACTAAATCCATACAAAACATTTTTGTTACCTAAAATAAAATTAAAAACTTAATTTTATTTTAGCAAGTTGCCATAAAGGCAACAGTTCTCATTTTTATTTAATTTAACTTGATGTACTACAAAAACTAAAATAAATATTAATTAAAACAATAGAACTGAATATGAATATATGTATATGTAACTGAATATATGTTGAATATTTAATTGTACGTGCTTATTTCCCCTATTTTTACATTCAAAATACCTTTTTGCCATCATCTAACACTCAATCTTTAATACCAATAACTTAATAACCTTGTTAAACTTAATCTTTAGTAAATCTCAAAAAGATTATGCATTTTCATACTGTACAGTCATATTGTCATTATAATACTGTGATGCCTAAATTCACTTGTAGTATTTAAAACACATTTTAGCTCATTTTTATTTGTTTCCTAATTTAAATTTGTGTTTAATTTTTAATTTACTCAGACAAAAATAGTAATACTTCATATAGTATTGGTCATATATTAGTTATCAGCTACAGCATCCAAATAATCAGGTATCTGCCATTGCGCATCCCTAGTTCCAATCCTAATAAAGAGTTTGCTTTTGCCTTGACTGAAGCAGTAAGATGTTTACATGCAATACCACGGTTTGCTTAAAAGCGGAGGGAGGTAATTAGTTTTATCTGTGCTTCATTTTTACAGGTGCTTGGGAAGCGAGGGTGACCCTGGATATGACATGCTCAAACCTGCTTCCAGCGTGGAGTGCGGCAGCAGTCCTATCGTAAAGGCAAAGTTGCTGGGTCACCTGCCCCTGCAATTACTACAAGTTCTATTTTCTGGACAACCAGAAGTAAAGCCTCTGTAGATTTTATGGGACATATATGCCCCTGCACCCCACCTCTTCAACATACACACACCTCGTATGCGTGAACTATGGCAGTTCCTTTCCCCCCCCAGGCCTCCCAACCAGCTGTGCTCTGGTCTCAGAAACTGTAGATGGTGAGTGTGTGAAAGCAGAAGAGAAAAGGGAGGGGTGGCACACTGTGTGCCTGAAACAGACTGACTGTAGTCATTAAGGAAGCAGGCATAAAACTCTCAAGCCATTTACTCAGTTAATAAGCGACTTTGTCTAACAGTCAGTTTTGACAACAGCAATAAATTTTAAATTTATGTCAACAAAACATATGCTGAACACCTCATTTCAATGCCGGAGTGGCATGCTGGCTCATAAATCAGCCCTGTGTTTGAAACCCAAGTAGATTATGGGTCTGTGTTATTGAGCTGTTAGAGCCCGGCCCATATAAACCTGAACTTTCTCACTCCTGAGTGGACCCCAGGCCGTACATCATAGCTAGGAGTTCCCCTGTCAGTGTGGCCCGCTCGCTGCCCCCCAGCAGGCCGGAAACCTAAAAAATAATAGGTATTATAAGGCATGCAAGTAGGTAAAACTACATATTTTCAACAATGACTAGTTGGATGCCTAAAATAACTGCTTGACTGTTCAGTCTTAAAAAGGGAAAATTCACCCCAAAAAATGAAAATTCTGTCATCATTTACTCAACCTCATGCCGTTCAAATCCTGTATGACTTTCTTTCTTCTCTGGAACACAAAAGAAGCTATTTTGAAGAATGTTTGTAACCAAACAATTTCGGTGACTTTCATTGTATGGATGAAAAAAAAAAAAAAAAAAAATCTCTGAATATCTTCTTTTATGTTCCACAGAAAAAAGTCAGTCAAACAGGTTTGGAATGACATGAGGGTGAGTGATTGATGACAGAATTTATTTTTGAGTGCACTCTAAAAAATGCTGGGTTGTTTCAACCCATTGTTTAGGTTAAATATGGACAAACCCAATAGTTAGGTTTAAAAATGTCTGCAGTCCGTAACTTTTTTTGTGTTCAAAATTTACAAAATTAATATAATGAGCAAGTACATCATGAATCCATTTTCCAAACCGTGATTTTGTCTTATCCTGAATCACTACAGTGATCATTTTTTATTCAGACTATTTTATTCAGACTATTTTAGACCGGTCGGGTCGCCACCGCTGCGGAGTAACCCCATACCCGCACGACTCATCATAGACATTAACAGAAGGAAGTAGCTGAGCTACAATGTTCTTCCACAAGACACATGCAGTTTTTATCAATGTCCAGAGGAACAAAAGTTATGGACTGCAGCTTTAACTTCAGGAATTTAAAGTTTAATAAAGGTTTAATAAAAATTTAAACCAACTGTCAGGTTTATATATATATTTGACACAAACATGGGTTGAAACAACCCAGCATTTTATAGTGTGAAGTGAACTGTACCTGTCTAATAATGTTTGGGCTCACCTGACCCAGTTCATTTTAAAAATAGCTAAATAGAGGTCAGAGGAATGTAACAGATTTTAAGGGTCTCAAGACGTCTTAATGCAACGCTCATGGTGGGACATTCAAAATCAGCATGAGATGTACCACAACTCCCAAAGACGTCCATCTAAATGTGTATGGCTGTAGCAGTGGTGCTTTGAAGGTAATGCACTTTTAAATGAAATGAAAACTTTTCTGAGAGGGTTTAACCAAAGTCCTTTTCAAGGAAAGTCTGTTCACACTGTGTCTATATTTGCAACGCCTCCGAGAAGCTATTTCGGGCATCCAAGACCAAGTCCAATCCACTTGAATGGGGGAATCCTGAAATCTCAAAGAACTGCTCGCCGAACTCACAATTAAATAACACATTTCAAATCAGCAACAAAGTCTTACATGAACTATCACATAAATGTTGTTTCTTATGCTCAAATAGCATAAAAAGCTTATTTTTCAGACTAGACCAGCCAATGCGCATATGCAGTCCTATGCGCAATTCTCAGGTATCTATGGCAACCAGAGCTTCTAACGGCAGCTTCAGTAAAACAATGACTTTACCAATCAACCATAGGCTCTTTTTAGAAGGCGGGGAGGAAAAAAACACTCTATGGAAGTCAATAGGGCCCCATCCACTGTTTGGTCACTGAAATTCTTCAAAATATCTTCTTTTGTGTTCAGCAGAAGACAAAAAATTCCTACAGGTTTGGAACAACTTGAGGATGAGTAAATGACAGAATTTTCATTTTTGGGTGAACTATCCCTTATCCCTTTAATGCTGGATGCCACTTGTCATAAAACAGGACAAGACAATGTAGAGGCAGAGATGACAGACAAAAGCAAAAAAAAAAAAAAAAAAAAGTAAAGAATTTTTTGGATTCCGTAAAAAAGAGGGGGTTGTTTGACAACAGTCTGCAGGAAGTGCAGATCAAGTGGAAGTGCCTTGACTCATTTTGAGTGTGATTCATTGGCCAAAAAGCAGAACACACTCACACACACAAAAGTTAAAAAATAATTTGACAGAGAGCATTTTTTTTTTCAAAACTTAAATATTGTTATTAATATTAATTTATACATTAAAATTAAAAATAATATTGTTATTGTGAATTTTTTTGGCCATGATAATCATGTAATGGAAGTTTGATACCATGACAGCCATATATCAAAACTTCAATTAGGATAATAAAAAGAAGGGGGAAAAAAAAAATCTATTTGAACTAGTTGACCAACTAATTGACTAGTCGTAGTAATACAAAAGGGCTTCCCAATCAGACATAACATTATCCTGCAACAGAAGAGACAGAGGGAGTTTAACATTAACATTCAAATTACTTAACATTCCCTTTAATAATCTCCTTTCAGATTTTTAACTGCATTTAACTGAAGGAACTGATTTCGATGCTGAATGCTCACATCTCTCACAACAAAAAAAACTATGCTTCTACTGTCCACTACCTTATCCTTTTTATCCTAGGATCTTTCATCTGTTTTGCTCCGCCCTGATGAAACAGGCTGGAGTACCACTAGGCTCAGAAGCAACAACTGTGGTGGAGGGGCATGCGACACTAGCAGCAGGAGAGGCTACGTGCACTAGGCCAAAGAAATGATATTGCAAAGAAAATCATGGGAGAGTGGAAGGCTGTTCCTGGGAACAGAGAAGCTGGCCCGTGCAGTCAACCATGCCCCTCATTCATCTGCTTTTAGAAGGTCCCACTCGATCCCTAAAAGGCATGCCGGCCCATGTACACACTCAGATTAAGGTATTTGTCAAAGGGGGCCAACAATGCACAAGAGAGGGAAAGAGAAAGTGGGGGGGGGGGGGGGGGCAATCTGTCAATCCACTGCTGCACTTGAGCTTAATAGAGATTTCAGTGAGGTGTTGACACCACACTGCCACAACATTAACATAATGATGATTAATGTTAATTGACTTTTCAAAAGACCCTATTTAGTAAAGGACAGTTGACTGACCTCGGCTATAAAGTGCTTTATTATTACAATGTTCAAATGTCAATAGAAAAATGTGATGTCTTATGTTCAACAGTGACAGCAAAACATACATAGTATTGAGTACAAAAGTCACACTGATACACACTGATAATCTAATATAAAATTGTAAATAACATTGCAATTTAAAGTTTTAAATTTTGAAAAATTGTCATTCAAGCAACATATCAAATGTACAGTTCAAAATTTTGGGGTCAGTAAGATTTTATTTATTTATTTATTTATTTTGGATGCATAAAATTGATAAAGAAAAACAGCTGCTATAAAAATAAAGTACATTTTAAATATATTAAAATAGAAAAGTCATTTTAAATTGTAATATTTCACCATATGACTGTTTTTACTGTAATAATAAATGCAGCATTGGTGAGTATAAGATCTCTTTCAAAAGCATTTTAAAAAATCTTACCGAACCCAAACATTTGAACGAGTGTATATTAATATTTAATATAGTAAAATATAATAATATATTTCTATAAATACATGTTCATTTGAATTCAATCTTTACACTCAAATTATACTGTTATGATTAAAATAAAACTCCTTTTTGAACTTCATTGTATATGAGATTGTATACGAAAAAAGACGCAAAACCAGTTTCGTCTCGCTTCTGAGGGATGAGACATCCCTAAACTGACTGTTTGCGGTATATCTGCTTTATTTTAGCAATCTTCGGTGAGACTACCAGCATGTCTTTTCCCCAGTCTTTTCCAGTCCATTAAGAATGAATGAGGCAGACAATGGCGAATCAGATGGCGAAAAAACAAAAAAACAAAACGACAGCATCAACAACAAAAACCAACCAAATTTCAGCTGTTCGAGATAAGCCCACCCTTAACCCCTGCAACTGCATCCATGAAAAGCCATTACTGCGTTTATGAGCCGTGCGCCACTTCTCCCTCGCTCTCTTTATCTCTTTCTCTCACACACAATGTGGTTACGCTCTATAAGATACAATTGTGCTTGAATATATTATTTTGACTGACAGAAAATTACATAGTACTGCCAGTCTCTCTCACTGTTTACCAACCCTGTCTTTATGTCTATCCTTTGTTTCAAGATTTTTTTTCTCTGCCTTTTTTTTCATGATCGGAATGTATCAAATGGCTGGGTAATTCTCAGCGGCGCGGGCTGTTTATCAGGAGTCCTCCTGTACATATCAATGACTCGGCCCTCTCTCCCTGCGGCGAGACATTCATATGAATTCCAGCCACACTCACACATACTGCAGACTCGTGCTAAGCATAGATGAGTAGCGGTTGAAGAGAGACACAGACAGAGAAAGCGAGACAGTGTGAGAGGAAGAGAGAGACGAGGATGGCTGCCTTTATTACGATTCCCACTATACACACACACCAACAGACACTGACAGATTTCACCTACAGCTCGACAGATAAGGATAGACAACATTTACAGCATATTGTGTGAATGAGAAGAAAATGGCAGGCAATCAAAACATTTAACAGGCCGTTTCCAAATAACAGCCAAGAAGTCGCTAAGAATTTCTGTTCTGAAACCTAGTGCAATGCCTACATAGGCGTCACGGGCATGCTCCCTAAAGCGAAGGTCACATTAGCAAAGTTTCTGCAAAATTTCATGGGCAAATCACATCTATTTTCAATAGCGTAGAGATGTATGAAACGACTCACACAGAATTCACTTTTAAACCAAGCAGCTTTCTGTTAGTAAACACAGGAATGACCGACTTGAACCAGTAGGAAAATCTTTCACCATTACACAAAGTTTCAGATTGAGTGGATTCCTATTGAAATGACTACATTTTGCAGTGAAAATTCACCAAACGACGATAAATGTGACAGCACCTTAAAACACATTCTTTTGGCCAAATTCTTCAAGTCCCAATTTACTTCAAGTGTAAAGACAAATTGGTGTGACGTCATTTCAAACAAAAACAGGCCAAAACGAGTTGATAAATAGTTTCAAACTACCATTGGTCCATGGCAATTAGGTAATTGGTAGGTGCGCTCTGGAGCTCTGTCCTCTTTGACGTGGAAATCTCCAGTTTATTTCCTCTGTTGAGTCTGCCAAGGTCAGACGTTCACAAGTACAAACAAAAATTTGAGATAGTGCTGGGCGATCAATCGTAAAGTAATCAAAACCGAAATTCAGAAACTAACTGACATAATTTTCCCATATCGGTTATTTCATTTATTTTTTACCCTGTTAATACTTTCCCCTTAAAAACATACTACCGCATGTGTAGTCACGTGACTCTGCCCCGTCCAGTCAGCGGCATGGAAGCAACACAGAGGCGAACTCAAACTCCAAGTCAACACACACAGACAGCATGCGATCTCCGAAGTGAGATTACTTCTGCTTGCGTCCTCACTAAACTTTGTCAGTTGTGCGTTTTAAGTTTGGACAGTCAAGTGATTTTAGACCATCGGGTGTGTATCATATTGAGCTACTGCGCTGATGCATTGTGGCACACGAACACTCATACAGACAGTAGCTCGCACATCACGTGAAGATCGCATGCACAGAGAGGAGCACGGAAACTCATTGTCAACACTGTCTTGTGATTTATCACTGAAACAGCTTAGAAACTCAAAAGTTACATAATATATTTTACTACTTTTGAAGTAACTATCTACAACCTACAGCTTCACAATTGATAAAAAGGTGGTATGATTAATTCACACGCAATCGCTCTCTCATTAATGCATTCAAATAAATGTACTGGTACTAGGGCTGGGCGATATATCGCATTCGATTGTCACACGCATTTCATCAGTAAAGCCGGTTCCCTGATTACGGCTAAATCGCCATCACCTGCTTTCAAATGGAGCGGCATTTAATAGACAGAACCGTAGATCACTGACAAGCTACGCAATATCGCGTTCAGGCGATTCATCTGCGATATGAACGCGATATTGCGCAGCTTGTCAGTGATCTACGGTTCCGTCTATTAAATGCCGCTCCATTTGAAAGCAGGTGATGGCGATTTAGCCGTAATCAGGGAACCGGCTTTACTGATGAAATGCGCGTGACAATCGCATGCGATATATCGCCCAGCCCTACCTGGTACTGTGCTAATTTATCTGTATCTGATTTACAACAAGCAGAAATCTGTAAGAAATGTTACAAACCATAAATAAAATTACTGCTGAAAGTGAGCTATGTCGGAGCACTCTTTCATTAGGAAAAAATATCCCACCTTTAAGAGACAAGCATGTTTACAGTACAAAAATTCAACATGGCAAACAAAGCAACAGAAATTAACCGAAAAACAACAATAGCAATTATGATTAATATCATCATTTATATAATACTAAGTAAATAAAAAATGAAATTACACAAAGTTCAATCTCACTGATTGTAGAATATTTTACACAGTATTTGTTTGTGTGCCATGTATTTTTATGCTTGTTAGAGAATCATTATAGCTTAGCGTTCCAAAGCAATCGCCAATGAGGTTGAATTTTAGTTATTATGCTAACTAAGAAGGTAGCCAAGTAGGCCGTAGCCAGCAAGGCAGCTCACAAGGCTAAAAACCATAACCCTGTTGCAAGAAATTACCACAGACGCTCTAAACATTTCTTTCATGCCCTATGTCATCAATAAATCCCTGCCTTGTTTTGTAGATCAATCTTGTTTTTCGGTGAACATCCCACGCTGGGTGGCTGAACCACACCGTGGAGACTAGGTTAAATAAGCAGCATGTAGTCCAGACTCTTCTATGAGAAGGGAGGGGGGTCTCTTCAAAAACAAGACAGTGAAGGTGTATTGGGAGACTGGGGCGTTTAACAAAGCTCAATTATGTTGTCCGGGGGAACGACACAGCACTCCTTTCATTATCCTTTCGAAGCCTCTTTTCTGTGGAGTCAACAGGCAGAACTGTGGCGCATTAGCCGCACACAAGAGCTCTGTCAGGAAGCGGGCTTAAGCCGGTGCTCCTAATTGCGCTACCTGGGAAAAAGAGACACATTCCCCCCGTTCTAATCCACAATTTATACCTGCACCCTCAACAGCAGCTCAGGGGAAAGGATTCACACCTAATGCCTCATTCACCGGCAGCCATTACAAAACAGCCTCTGTCATTAACCTAATGACACAAACTAGAGCGCTATGACCGGCGCATTTGCCAATAAAAGGGATACCGTGACGTTTAAGGTTATTGATGGCGACAGAAGGAGGGGGATTTTTTTCTTTTTTTTTTTTTGAGGACACTCATGTTTGCAAATATATCAGGTCTGTGTTCAGTGATTAGCTCTGTGATTTGAAAGCCTGTGACACTTACAATAATAGCTGTGTCGGCTAATCAAGGGTTTGCGCTTCTTGGTAAAAATGAGACCGAGAAGAGAGAAAAGGAGAGAGAGAGAGAGAGTGAGTGCAGAAAGGAGAAAACAAGAAAAGCGCTGGGTTAACTGACATCTTTAAGCCTGGCAGAGTGTGAGGTTAAATGGCAGCGCAAGCTCCCAAATCCTCTTTTTCTTCTCCTTTTATCACAACGACAGGCTCTTTCTATCTCTGAATATAGCAATTCTTTCATTTCTCAACATTCCTTAGCAGTTTGTTATGTTCTTGTTTTCCTCCGTTGCCATTTGTTGATCTTCAGATCTGTGAGGCTAGCGCACACAAGCGCGTCGTGGCTCTATAAAAAGCCCCAGACGAGAGTTCCCTCCGCCATGCATTATTCATGGCCATCACCTTCAATCAAGTGGCAGAAACCTCAAGGATGTCTAACTTTAGGTCTTCTCTTTTTGAAAAAGAAGACAGAAGCAGGCAAGAAACATTCCAGTGTGTCTTGTATAATTTATTCCCTGTTCAGATGACATCAAATACTTGTACCCTCTTGTGTGTTCCAGTTTATATCTGCCATGCTCCAGGAGAAATACATTTCTTCCTGTTCTAACAAGCTGGCACCTGTTACATTAATAAAGATGAAACTAAATAACAACTTGTACAGGGTGGAATGCACAAAAACAAGATGCTAAAATTTAAGAGGAACAGCCTGTGAAGCGGCGCACAGATGTATTATCATTACCATAAAAAAGTCTTAACCTCAACTCATATCATCATTATCACCACCTGCTATGACACTCTTTTGTAAACAGACGTGTTTGGTTGTCTGGGCACGGGCACAAGGAGGACATTAAAGGCTTGTGCAGGCCGGCCGACGATAGCTCTGGCTGTTGCTTTCAGAGCGTTATGCAACAACTCGAGGCGGAATACGATCCGCAGACAAGTGACGGGTGGGGGCTCGCTGGTGGTCCATGGATTTATAGCTTTCGTTTTGGTTTGATTTGGGCTTTTATTTTGGTTGGTTGCGCAGTCCGGCAAGTTTGGCTGAACTTTACCCCAGAAACACCAGACTGCGTAAACACCTCCGCCCTACGGTGTCGTGATACCGCCCTGTACCTCGCCCGGCCACGGGGGGGTTTCAGGTGTTCCAAAAGCCTACAGACACACATATCCTGCCAAGATGAGGTATCTGCACAGTCATGCCCCCACCCTCCGTCCTGCTCGAGAACAGCAGTGTTCTGAAATAGCCAGGATGTAGCGTCCCTCCGCCTGCGGTAAACAAGCCTCCCGTCTGGCACGGCCGAGCGGCATCCGAGCCCTGCTACGTGCAGAGTCACCGTCCCTGTTACTCACCCACAAACCAGCCTCTCACCGAGAAAGTGCCATCAACAGCTAGCATGCAGAGGAAGACAGAAGAAGAAGAGGAGGGGAGGAAATAAAAGCGTGAAGACACACTGAGATATTGAAAGAGAGACGCTGAGAAGGGGTCAGACAGAATAGAATGGAAGCACACAAAACATGGCAATGTCAAGAATGTGTGCCATATTAGATTTCTGCTGTACGCAGGACATTGATAATGGCTCTCATAGATATTGCGCGTCACCCCGTATGGTGGTTTGTGTCGCCTCTGCACAATTTTTTTATTTTTTTTTATTTTTTAACAGAATAGGCCAGTGTGTAAAGCTCAGCTGAGCAGAGTTATGAAGCGCCTGGTGCCCAGCAAAATGCATTAGAAAAATGTGAGGCAAATTTTGGCCAGCATAGCAAGAACCAATTCACTAACACTTGAGAATTCCTGACAACTCTCTTGCTCTGACAATTACAATTACATATCACACCATAACAGCAGTGTTGCTTGAGTGTGGACTAAAGTATTACACTATTGCACAGCTGTAAATAGAAATGTTGAAAGATATATATATAAATATTCATATATATATATATATATATATATATATATATATATATATATATATATATATATATATATATATATATATATATATATATATATATACACACATATACATATATATATATATATATATATATATATATATATATATATATATATATATATATATATATATATATATATATATATATATATATATATACACACACGTTATACACACATATACATTATATATATGTATGTATATATATGTATGTATATACACACACACATATACATATATATATATATATATATATATATATATATACACACATACACACATATATATATATATATATATATATATATATATATATATATATATATATATATATATATATATATATATATATATATATATATATATATATATATATATATATATATATATATATATATATATATATATATATATATATATATATATATATATATATATATTAGAAGGCTGTCTAGAAGGCCAACTGTGAATTTTATACTGAATGTGCCAAAACAATGCTAAAATAAACCATATTAAAAACAAAACAGTATCAATTCATTCATTAAATAATAATTAATAAGAAAACTCCCGTTTAATGTGTACCAAGGAATATTGGGTAGAATAAGGGTGTTTTCACAGCTATGGATCATTTGTTTTGTTCCAAAACAGGGACTAAATGTGTTACAATGTTGCATTTTCTTCTTGGTTCGGTTCTCTTTCACACAAAGCATACCAAAATGAGTTTATGCAAGTCACATGTGAGCACAACTGTCCTCTTCGTGATCAAAGTTTTCTCAGCGTCATCCATAAAAATGATTGACAAGTTAGCTCCATGAGCTTATTGTGGCTTTATTTGTAACTGTTGAGACACACACAAACACTAGCAGTAGCAGTCATTCCCACTGTTAAATTATAGACTAACAAATTTAAACACTCTCTCTCTGGATCTCCCAGCGCTGTCTAGAAGGCCAACTGTGTCAAGAAGACCATATATGAATGTTATAATGGAATCAAGGCTTCGACGGGACAGCATTCTTGCACGGAGAAGCGCAACATTTAAGATGGGCAGGCGCTCATTGGTTTTCAACTACGGTAACTAATGTGCTCACTCACAGAATCAGATACTACTGCTTTTTATATAACATTTTCCATTATGAATTATGATATCGTTTGGTTTGTTGGTCCGTTGGTTCGGATTGCTTTCACGTCTCAAGCGAACCGCTCCGCTCTTTAAGGAGGTCTCAGCCTGCTTTTGGTGCGCACCCAAGTGCGATCGATTCATTTGGGCAGGTGTGAAAGCACCGCACCAAGGGGGACAACGAACTCTAGTGCGATTCAACTAAATGAAGCAGGTGTGAAAGCACACTAAAATGTTTGAGAGGTCCTAATTTCCTTTCTAGACCACATATGACTACTTATTTTTTTTAAAAATGGTTGGGAGAAAATACAATTGAGATTATTACGTAAAAGTGATATAAGCTAGCAACTAATTAATTAAACCAAAAGCATTAGGCCTAAGCTTTTTCATTAAGAATGCTGCAGAGTTTTAAGAGACATCACTTAAACTGATGGAACATGTTTTGCTGTACCATCCTTAATGAAGTCTATTCAACTCGGAACAGTTTCCAACCTGACTGAAATGTAAACCTTAAACACGGCCAGATAAGCTATCAGACGCGTCTCGGATCAGTGCCAAGGGGCAAACACCTCCATTGATGCTTATTTACAGTGTTGGGAGCAGGAGAAGGCATAGGGTGAGACTGAAGGAGGAGGAGGAGGAAGCAATGGCCGTGTGATTCAGGTCCAACCCAGGCCTCATTACTGACCGCCTGCTGTCTGCGAACGAAGAAAGCAGGGTGAAGGAGCCCTAGCGCTGGAATGAGAGCGTAAGGAGAAATCAATACGGCTTCCATGACCCAGTCGCGCGCTGCCTCTCATTGTGAGGGGAAATCAAAACAGACTTCTGTACAAAACTAATAACTATCAGCAGCATGAATGCCTGGGAGGACTTGTCACTCCTGAGCTGGGTGCTTGGTGAGAGAGAAAGAGAGAGCGAGAAAGATAGAACGAGAGAGAGGTCCAGCCAGACACATCAGCCTGTCTTTCTCTCGCTTTCATCCTTCACATCTCAGCAGGGGCACAATAACAGCACGCTCTGAGTGGCTAGATGCAGGTACACAGAACACACAAAGTCTTTCTAAGGCCTTTTATTGTGCACCTCTACCTGCCATGTTACATCACTTTCATAACCACTCAGAGCACAGTGAATATGGTTCTTTTAATCAGTTTAGTGTCTTGTTTTCCAATAGACATACCCAAACATCCTTTAAAAAAATATGTATTGTCGGCACCGAAAGCCTCGTGGGCAGCACGTCGACTTATAGCCTGGTTGTGCTTCAGGCGACCCAAGTTCGAGTCCTGGCTCATGGACCTTTCCCGGTCCGTCCCCCTCTCTCTCTCTCCCACCTCGCTTCCTGTCCACTCTATACAATCCTATCAGAATAAGAGCAATTATTAAATGAATATTAAATAAATAAAATCAAGTGCTAACAGGTATTTTTTCCTCACTGAATATTCTGTTTCACCCAGAGATAAATCTGATTACAATTAAGACTTTCAAGATGTTTTCTTACCTCTTTGGTAAACAGTAAATACTCAAATTTATTAAGGTTTTATTAAAAAAAATAAAAAATAAGAAGAATTTGAAGAAAAATAAAAAAAGAATAAATTAATAAAACATTTTAAATAGATTTTTTATAAAAAAGTATTATATAATATTGCTTCAAATAAATGCATCTTGTTTTACTGAAGAAAATAAACAAGAAAAAAAGGGGGGAAAAAAAAGCAGCAGCGTCATCTGTTCCACGCATCTGAAGACCATGAATAATACATAGAGGAGTGGTGAGCGCTGTAGTGGCTGCTCGGCTTCATCAAACACTCCGTCCTCAGTAAGGTGTCATGTCTTTCAACAGATGCATGCAACAAAAGAGTAATTAATAGCCCAGCGGCGAGTGTTAGAATCCCCCATGCCTCAATATGTCTTCATTTGCCATCCAGTATGCGGCGGGATAGAGCTTTCTGCGGGCCATGTTTCTCCTCATTATGCCCATCAACAGCAGCCAGTCTCTGCGGGAGTACTCGCGAGCTCATTCTGATTCACGCCCCACTAACGCACTCCACTGCCATAATGTATAGAATAAACAAGTCATGCTGTCTGCGTATAAAAGGTCCTCAGAATGGAGAAGAACCTCCTCTTGTAGACAAAGTGTAGACCAGCAGACACAGTCTAGATAAAACAACTGCAGGGTGCGCCATTAAAAAAAAATGAGAGATGTGTAATAATTGGATATTAAATGGATCTGAAATGAAAGTAGGACTAGGGATAGCTGGGGCATGTAAAAAATTATGTTTCTGAAACTTTTTTGTCTTTGATTATATGATATTAAAGAACTGAAGACCCATTACTCTAAACCAGGCTATATCATCTGAAATGTTCAATTGATCCCCAGAGGCAAAATCTTGAAATGAGCAGTTCCCCTGGATATGTATGCTATGATATATTTCCAACATGACATACAAAATGAGATTTTGGAGGGATCTTGGGAGCTTTCCTAAATATATTGCTGCATCTATCATCTCATCAACTGTACGACACCAGATATGCATTATTATCCGGTTTCAAAATGTACGCCTTGAGCTAAAAACATCCATTTCTGAAAATGGGAAAATCATGGAATAAAATTCCAATTCCCAAGAATACGCATGTAAAATTCAAGCCTTCAAGAAGCTGCATCTGAAGGAGCATATAAACCATAAAAATATGCATTTCCACAGACTGTTAATTAAAAACAGAGGTGGCACAAATGCATTTATACAGGAATTACAACAGCAGTATTAATGGTATGTTTATGAATATATACATTTGAAATCATGGATGAAATATTATAAATTATAAAATATCAAAACTCTGTTATGACAACAACGTTCAAGGCAGTTATTTTGCACATTATCACTGGACACCTAAAAACAAAACAAACAAAAAAAAACAGTTTTTTTCTCTCTAGAAAGATGTCTTTAAACATCTTTAAAACTTAAAGCAAAACTATACCAAGAAAAGCTTTTGCAGAGAACTTTGTTGATTTTAGTTTATTTTTCTTACCCTTCTGTAAAAAATCCTTTTAAGCGTACACGTTACATAATGTTTGAGGTTTATTCATTCAATTTTACAAACACCTTTCTCTTGTTTTAAGGTGTTTTAGATATTTCTACTGGAAAACAAGGAAAAAACCCTACAGATTTCTGCAGTGAACGCACATAAGAGCAGCTATATGCTATTCTCCACCGAGATGCTCAACAAGTTAGTACTGATGTTATTCAGCCCTCCATGCACTCTCTAGGGGCTCGAGGGTCAAATGCCACTTTTCACGCAAGTGATGTTGTTTTAAAGTCCACCGACCGACGCATTTAAATCAGCATTTTAACAAACGTCTTCACCGTCCCTCACCAAAAGAAATCCCCCTTGTGTTACTCGAGACAAGCAATTTGCCTTTTTCGTTGTTTGCTTGACCTAGAGAAAACAATTTCAAAGGGTCTTCCTGTGGGTTTAACAGCTCAGTTGAACAGGTAGGCACTGGGCGGCTTTTTTCCCCCGGAAGATGAATTGGTGAGCTGTCGGTTCCAGACAGGGCGAGTAGTTGTGTTTCTGTAATAGGACACTGGAAGTGTCTTTGATTAATGAAAGTGTGATACTGAGCTGTTAGAGAGCCTTCCTACTGAAAGAGCGATTGAAGCGGGGATACGTGGCGACAGATGCAGGAACACGGCTGGACCTGGAGGAGAGTATGGGTTTGGACATACTTCCCTCATAAAGCACAGGAGGGGGTTCAGCGGTTTGAGATGGGAAAGCGACTATGCAGTGCAGAAACGTCCTGTGGACAGAAGGGGAACCATTAGCGAACTGTTCTTCTGATGAGAAATTACATTAACTGCCTGAGCGGTCACAGGGAACGATCATTTTAAGCATCTTAAGTATGATCTCTTTAAGTCTAAAATGTACAATCAAATAAATCCATTGGATTTCATTTAAATAGGACACAAATGTGACTCGAGTTAAATAGTAATTTTGAGGCAGATATTATAGGATTAGACTTGCCTTTCTTTTAAGCTTTCATCAGCAACAGACTCCTTTTCCTGTAAACCAAGTCATTCCACTCTTGTTTTGTCTAAATACATTTCTTCTGTCTTTTACTTAGAACTTCTTTCCCCTGGCTTGAATCTGAAAACCTCAAAAAAAACAAAACCAAAAAACACTGCGCTCAAGCAAACATGTCCTCTTCAAAACATGCTGGAAAGGTTTTTGTTTACCCAGTTTTATAAATGCCCAACAATGCAAAGTTTGCGAAGCAAGAACACTGTCAAGCTGCTGACAGGCCAAACTCTGTTCCAATGCCTGGGGAGAACTTTAAATAAACAATTGTCTTCACACAAAATGTCTGACATCTAGTCACGAACGCCCTTCCATTCCAAAACACGCTTTTACACTGGATAACAGTTTGAATTTTATTTGAAAATAAATGAAAAAGAGGGAATCAAAATCACTGCATGCTGATTGGCTGCTTGTTGTTTTGCACGTTTATTGAGCAATTGCATTATTACATTTCAAGGCAGAACATGTTTTAACGAGCTGATTAGTGTCCCGAGATGACTGCATCACGATCAAGGGCTTTCCCTCCGAGCGCTTGCTTTATAAGCCTTTTTATAACACGTCATCCAAAACGGTTCAAGATGGCTAGAAGAAGGGAGATATACGAAAAACCAACCTTCAAAACAAGGATAACAAACATTTGCCCCCTCCAAAACAGTGTTTTTCCTCAGTTCCCAACCCCCCTTGTGCCAAAGACGGGATTATGGACGGAAGAAAGGATGTTTATGCTCGCCTCGTTTCTAGGCTGTGAGCTCTCCCAAGGGAGTGCATTCCTCACCCAAAGCATGACTAAAGGTATGTGAACCATCTGGACAAAGCCACTGGCCACAATGGCCCTACACACCCAACCCAAAGAAGCCTTTCATTCACTGGCCAGGACCTTGATATCCATCTGCTCCAGCAGGGTCAACCATCATTTCAACTGTTATCAATTGTGATTGGTTGCATTCATTCAGAGCAGGTATAAGGAGCTACAATCTAAATAATTCAGTGTACGAGCGGCGCACAAGCAGACGTAATTGAAGGCAGTACACTGGAGGAAGTGAAGTTTAAATGTCAAATTACAGCCCAATCGGATTCATTATCAATAACACGATCATTAGGAAAATGCCATGCGAGTGGAAATGCACTAGCCGATGTTTATTCCATCTCATAATGTGAGCTGAATTTAAAGCGATGCCCCCTCCGAGCTCCTCAAATATCAGTATGCACCAGAAATCTCACCGCAAAGTTTATCGTTTTCCTCTCCTCCCGTTGCCGGGCAGCTGCTGCAGAGCGCTGCGGAGATGCTGGAGGGGGCGGCGGTCTGATTAAGGTAGACTGGAGAGGGCTACAGGAGCCGTTCCTCCACCTGGAGCCCCCTCGGTTCTCTAGAGACCGCTCTCCAGTTAGAGCATCAATACACACGCACGCACGCTCAGGACCTCACACGCTCTCGCAGGGGAATTGCGCCGCTGCTAATAAAGAAGCTGGATTTGATAATCAGCTCAGACAGTCAATTTGCAAATAACGGATTCTAATTAATTAATCAATGTGCATTTTAACGACAGCATTGTCAAGAGCATTCAAGTGCAGTTTCCTTGCACATGGGCTTTTTGCTCCATTTAAAACACAGACATAATTATTTAGCCCTCCTTAGCCAACCTGAAGAGAAATTACTATTCCAGTGCAAGAAAGAAATAAAACCATAAGTGGTCTTGCTAAAACCAACAACAAACTGACTTTTAAGTGCACTGAAAAAATGGTTTAGGGATTTACTTTTCACTCAAAAACTGCTAGTAAACGTTGAATTAAATGTGAAATTTTGACATTGAAAGACTGAAATAGTATTTTCTTGTAAAACATTACAATAATGTTTTTACAACTTTGAAAAATATATATATATTTTTTTTTACATTGGTCACACATTTTACAAAATTAACCTGTTACCAAACTAGAAAAAAGATCCTTCTTTAAGAAATACACACTGTTGCCCCAACAAATAGCCCACATCACTATGAATCAGCAGGGGAGCCGGGGTGTTTTCTTGTTAATTTGGGAGATTAAAGGTTAACCTCAGACAAACTGCCTCTATTCACTGGTCTGTTTGGGGTATTTAACATTAACTGTTGCTGCTTAGGCTCAGCAGTTGAAAGCCGAGAAGAAATGATAGCCTTGAGTTTTTTTTTGTTTTTTTTTGTTGTTTTTTTTTACACAAGCAAGGCATCTTTCCCTACTGCAAGCATACAAAGATCTAATATTTATGGCATCACGCATTATTTACAATGAGGTTATTAGGGTGGAGGAGAGAGGAGGGAGGAAAAAACCCTAAGCAAACAGAATGCGTTCATGGGGTCCTGTTTCCCAGAGCGGTGGGAGACTGCAAATGATCCAAACAGAAACAACTGCACTCAAGACACTCTTAATGCAATGGCGGATTGTGAAGAATGGCAGGGAATCTAATTTGGTTGAGTCGCTCTATTCATAAAGTGTGATGAAAATCATCATCACATGCTGATCCCGACATAGTTTTGTGCAGTTTGGAAACAAGAACTTCAGCGTCTGCGGTCTGAGCCATGCATGGCTGTATGAAGCCATCAGAGTTGGTGATGACAGTGAAAGCTGCGGGGGGAAAAAACAGCAGGTTTTGGGGAAGGGAAAAGAAAAAAAAATTAAGGATGTGGGCCATGTTGAAGGCAGTAGTGCCCTCTAGGCTGAAAATAAGCTGCCCCCCAACCGCCCGACAGGAAGCCAATGTGTTAAAGAAAAAGAGCTCACCTGCAGAGGGGGCTATCATCAGCACAAACTAATAAATGTTTCAAAATCTATACCTTTGCATTAAAAAAAAAGACCTTTAAATACATATATGAAAGAGAATACCAGGCATTCTCAGTTTGACACAAGCATGTGCACATGATGAAGCTCTTTCACAGACAGCCAGTCTTAAGAATGATGCATGATGTTTGTGCACACATCTCATTGTTAGAACCACGCCTGGAGAAAAAAAAAATACTTTCCACTGCTTTAGTTAAGGGGAAGGAATTTATGGAGGGGAAGGTTGGGGTCAAAGGTCAGCCTTAGCACTCAACAGTCAGCCTAAAAGGCCAGATAAGGGTTGAAAGCATCCTGTGTGTGGCTGATACCAGCCTCTGGCCAAACAGATACTGTAAAGCCTGACCGAGCGGGATCCTGCCACCAGACGAGTAAAACCGGACAATGATGCTCATCCGCTGTTTGAGGCTCATTCGTCAAGCTTAATGGTTAAAGGCTTTTCAATTGCCCAAATAAATGACCTGTGTCAGCACACAACACCTGAGCAATGCGACGCACCTCAATTGCAGAAATGTCAATTGAATCTCAATAAGAGGTCAGAGGGTCATCCGGCCACTCGACGCTTACCCGTGAGGTGTCTATTTATGTATCAACTCCAAGATTATCTTGCGTTCAAGACAACGAGGGCGAAGACTGTACTTTTTCAGTAGTCTGAGGTGCGGACAAGCCAATCCTCTGCAGTCTATCTGATGTAATGTAAAAATACTGCCTCTTTTAATTAGGTGTTGCAGGCCTAAACACAAAATTACATCAAGTGGATAAAAGAAATTGGTATTCCGTAGAGTGAGCTTCTTGTTCTAATCTAGATCAGACGGAACAGTACGAGACGGAAAGGAGAACCTGACTGGAAAATCAAGCGGCTAACGCAAGACCCTTCCGTCTGTGTATCATCTGTCCTTCTAGATAGACCTTATGCCTTCACTTTAGGCAGAAACGACGAGTTGTTTCCTAAAACCCTCAGAATGTGTCGAAAGCTCATGTGAGCGTGCAAACATTTGTGCCATGTCGCTCTGTTTGCTATTTTTAAGAATGCATGAACAACCTGAAAAAAAAAAAAAAAAAAAAAAAAAAAAAAGTAGAGGTCTTCCTTTCCTTTAGTAGCCCTTCCTTTTTTCATTCTCATGACACAAGTCTGTCAGCAAACCCAGTGCTGCTGTACTAACAGAGGAAGTGGTTGCACACACCGACATATGTTCACAAGACACGTGTGCACACATGCAAACAGTAAAAAGGTGGTTATTTTTACAAGCCTTCTTATGAAATATGTTGCAAGTAGCCAATGTATGTGAGAGAGAGAGCTATAAATAGTGATCATCTGTCTCGACGTTCTGTGGAATTGTGTATGCACATATTTCCAACTCATGAATTTCTTTAACAACGGGAAAGAACCGTGGTCCGAAACGTTCCGATTTGGCGTCAATAACCTCGTTTTAATAACAAAGGCAGCGTAATTATTCAGACATCTTTAGCGCTCGAAAATGGGATTCTTTCAAGACTGCTGGCGTGCATCCTGTTGGCACCATGTTGGACGCCAAACAAAGGCATCCGCAGGCATAATTGTGGCTGGTATTTTAACATTAAGACAATGGCGAAATTTAATAAGCCTCATTCCGAGAGAAGACGGAAAATGGTAGCAATATCCCAGCACACATCAAACTAAAGAAACCTGTCAAAGTGATGAAATAATTGCCACAAATTATTCTTTGGCCGTGTACCCGGGCCGATTTTATGCACACAAAATCCTCCTGACCAAATCAGCGAGTCGTGCCTCATTTCAAACCTTCTGTGGACAAACAATCATAACATTTCTTTATGAGGTAGCACTGTTAGCACTAAATGAAAGGCAGGGTCATTGCTCATTAGGAATGATCTGCCTGCATTGATCCCAGCAGCAGAGCAAAATGTCACCTTAATTAAAAAGCGACGGTGCTCTGCTTGAATGTGTGCAGGAATCAGAGCTCACAGTGGTGCATGCTGGGTTTTACCTACGACTCTGAAAATACAAGCACTCTTCTTTAGGCTGGCCCACACTGAAAGATTTTTAAAAGACTTTGACCACAAACATGACAGCGCACCATGCACTAACAGATCACATTCAACCAGAGTCACAACTGTGAACGCGGGAAATCTCACAAAATCTCTCATGGTCAAACGTGACTTTAGAGTAAACAAACATTGCAGATGATGGGCAAGAAGGAAAATTTCCAGTTACACGACAGCCAAATCTGATAAGATAATCTGTAGAACAATCAAGATAATCAGGACTTTACCTAGGATTGTCGTTAGGGGAGAATTGGGCCCAAAATCGGCCTGACTATCTTGTAACGTGTGCCCAGATTTAGGGTATAAACAGAATCTCTTTCTCTTCTACATTAAGGATGTGATTTAGTACTGTGATTAACAAACAAGATAAATGTTCATTTTGAATCAAAGATATGTGCCAAAATGGTCCTTTTTGAAAATAAACACCATACTATTTCTCAATAAAGAGTCTTTCATAAACTGAAACTTGAATAAGCAGCATAAAAATCATAAAATTTAACACATTTTGTCTAGGCATTTGATGGAGAGTGTGTACATGATGTTCTGTTGAGTGACACTGTGGTTTTCAACCAAGTTAAAATCTGAATGTCTCTCCATCCATGTGGCTTTAAAAGTCTTACATCACTTCCTGCAAGTTGTGCTCAGTAAAGGTGCGGTCACACTAGACTTTAGAGTGCAAAATTACTTGGGCAACAGGATATGATGCGACACACCAGAGCCTCTGTTTTTAATAAATTATACATTCTAAACATATTCAAAAAAAACAATAAATTCAACATTTTCCACACAGCTGCAAACCATTCAGCTTCAAAAGTTTGTGTTCTTTGTATTGAGGCAAAAGGTCAATTTGTGATATCCTCTAGTGGTCAAACATCTTTTTGATATCGTGATTCCAAAGTTAGGTCATTAAACTGGGAACACGCTAAAAGACAAGACTTCTACACTCCGAGTGAATGGAAGTGAATGTAACACACAGTCTAGTGTGACAGCATCTAAACAAGGACAGCCAAGGCCAACGCATTCAAATTGCTCCCAGGTTCACAACACCTGCCTATTTTAATTTCTCTAGACTTTGTTCTTTTCTCTGTCTCTGTGGCCAAATAAAAAGAGAGCAAATGCAGCTTCGAGAGGGGGAGTGGAGATTGTTGTGGAAAGCTGAGAGCTTGAGAGAGACGTGTGAAAGTCAGGAATGTCCCGTCTATCACCTTCGTCAGTGTGAGGGGAGAGTGGAAAGAAAAAGTGACTCAAATTTATAGATGCTAGCCATTAAAGGACCAAGAAACATGCTGTCCTTTGTGACTGGAAGAACGTTCAGAACATCCAGCCCTGAACTACTCTCAGATCAATATTAGGGAATGACAGAATGATGAGAGCTCAATTACGTTATAGAATTATTTAATATTAACTTATATTATATATCTTCAATATAATATCATTTGAAACATTTCCATTGAAACATCAACAGCCGCTGATCTAGATCTTCTCACTATTCAGGCCACCCTTACCTCAGGGCTGGGCAGAAGTAAAAATATTAGTGATCATATTAGGAGTAATGGGTAAAACACAGCCCTATTCTCTGGGCACAGAGAGACTGACCTAGAAAAACACAGCCGCTCTCATCTGGAGAGTGAGGTAGGAGAAATTGGCCCGAGATAAGACGACCCACTATGCTACGGCATTCATGCCCAGGTGCTATCAATTTCCCCCAGTGTGTGCCAGTTCAGAACTGGCACAATCTCACCCCGCAAGAAAGATGCGACGATACAGGGCACAGTACAGCGCGGTCTGTAGCAGGATGGGACGCCGCTTATCTCAGAGTTCAGATTCGCCTATTACTCAAGATGGATTCTGCTCCCTGTCATGCAAAATCCATAGCTTGAGTAAGTAAATGGCTGTTTTTCCTGTGTGCCTAATTGGCGTAGTAAATAGCATTCAGAATTAATTACAGGCCTATAAAATAAGTATTTTTGGATAACAAAAGTCATATAAAAGTCTTACTGGCCTTTCCATTGCTGTTATTTAGTTTTATGAAGGATGTGTGAGTGATTTAAGCACCAGTGATTGCTATAGTTCAAATGCTCCACCAAAAATAAATAAATAAATAAGTAAATACATTCGTCTGATATCAACAGTTCGGTATGTGCTCTTGTTTCTAGAGGAAATTTAACCTCATTTGGTTTGCATTCATAAATCATTTAAAGAAAACAGGATACACACAATGCTGAGAAATGGCAGTTATTATTGTATTAACAGCATCTGTGTAAATTCAAGCAAAATACGAAAAGGCTGTTCTTTTATTGCATGACTGATGGTCTGCCTGATATGACAATTGATGGACAGCTGGCTTTGGCATACAAAAAATAAAAAAAATACCTATATCTTTGATGTTGTTGGATATAAAAAGAAATCCACAGCAACAGTGCAAACTGCAATGACTCGTGTCGGTCTAAGAGATGACTTTTTTCCTGGGTTTAGTACCTTTCCTGTCCCTCCCTCCTTTATCTTTTGGTCTGCCGAGTGCCACAGACACAGACAGTTCCAGGAGTGGCCCTTCAGGGAAAGAAAGAGCGGTCCACATGTGGCGTTTATTTTTAGTGCAGCCGACAAGCAGAAAGCCCTCTGGTAAGTTTCTCCAAATGTTTCGAGAGGTGATAAATCTAATATTGACCCTCCTTCTCTTCGTGGGCTCCGTCTACCTACTGCAAATTTTTAATTTGGCCCTGTGGGCACGTGAAGCACGGAGCAGTGTCCTCACACCAGGATCAGTGATGCTGACAGAAAAAGCAATGCTTCCCCTGCACGTGTTGACACCGCAGAAGAAAGCTGCTGATTTTGTTGCAGTGACAAAACCCAACTGTCCAGGGCTAAAAATATGTCGACACATCTGCTCGCACAATGTTGTCAAACATATGTTGGTCAAACATGCACTGAATTTAAACTTCCTAATAAAAATAAAATGAAAACACTCAAAACACTAAAGCACAAAAGCCCTAATCTGACAGGTCTCGTTTTCCCCAAGATGGTCGGGTAAATGTTATCTCCACACACTTTGTAATCAATCCAGCATTTAATCCTCTGTGTATGTATTTTATTTTGAAAGAAATCTGTATCAAAAATTAGTGCAAACAGTAATACATTTTTTTTTACAATTTGAAAGAAATATTATCCATTTTAAAATACTTTAACATGTAAATTATTCCAACCTAATCTCAATGGAAAACAATGTTACGAGACGGTGATTTCATATGAATTTGTCTGATGTGAACGGTAGGGGTGTAACGACACGCTCAGCTCACGATAAGGTACGTATCCCGATACGGAGTTCACGATACGATACGCATCACGATATTTTGAACAAAATGAAACAGATTTTGATGTTTTGTTACAGAAAAGCCATAGCTGATCGGTTGGTTCTTGTCACATGGCCTGCGGTCTGCTTGCGGCATTCTGAAAAGTTGAGAATTTTTCATCTCGATGCGCCTGGAAAACGCACCGCGTTGCTTCCATTGTGAGCGCGCCTGCCGCATGGCTACATTTGAAATAACTGACTTGCACGTGGAAGAGACGCAATATGTGAACGGCCCCACAGAACTTCTTAAAGCAAAGCATTGCAAGCATCTTTTGCTTTTCTGTGAGCACAGCTGTTGCTGTGGCACTGCGGTGAAAGAAAGCCACGACTTTTCTCACGCGACCAAGCAAGAGACTGATGCGAGAAACGTTTAAACCTGCTTGCAAGATTCAATGTGTGCGCGAAACACTTACTGAACTAGAGAGCTGATTGAGACACACCCTTAATATGCGGTGACAACACAGCTTCTCTCACTGCTACTTCCATGTTGCAGAGTAGGTCACGTCGGCAGCTCAACCAATAAGATTAGACTTCCGTCATACCGTAAAAGTATCGCCATCACTCTACGATGCATATCGTAACATTTTTGCATCGTGAAATATCATACTGCGATATATCGTTACACCCCTAGTGAATGGTGTAAACATCCAAATGTTAGAAATTTTTTTTTTTAAATTAAGCATGAAGGTCCACCCCTAACCCTACCCTACAAACATACCAGTCACTGGGGCATAAGCAAATGAGATCGTACAACTATAAATTTGCCACCAATTCACCGAAACGTAAAAACACGTATTTTGGAGGCAGAAAAACAGTGGTAACAAGTGGAGGAAAACAAGCAAAATACATGGAGTAGAAGAGAAAAAAGGTCTTCTTGTGCCTTTGGGTGTCAGAATAAGAATGCAAAAAATTATTATTATTATTTATTTTTTTTTTTTTCATAAAATATCATCGAAGACACCCTTTGATGCGATATTAAAGGATGAATTATCTAAACAATAGGTCTACATAATATTCACATATGCAGTTCATAGGGGACAATGTATTAGCCCAACAGTTACAGCATGAAATAATATTTAAACGTATAGCATTTTACATGGATAACATTTAAATATAACATTTTTTTTTACAATTCTGACTTTTTTCCTCTGAATTTTATATCACAATTCTGAGGGGAAAATGTCAGAAATTGCAGGATATAAACTTGCAATTCTGAGGAAAAAAGACACTTCTGATTTTTATTCTCAAAATTGTGAGATATAAACTCCAAATTACCTTTTTTATTCCGTGGCTTGCATAGTCTGTCATTTTCTGCCACCCAGTAGGCTCCACCCACAAAAGTCACTGTTGTTTGTAAACACCCAAATGTATCTATTATTAATGTTGAAAACCATTGTGCTGCTTAACGATTTTGCGGAAACAGCGATACATTTTTTTTTTTTTTTTTTTTTTTTTTTTTTTCAAGATTCCTTGATGAATAGAAAGTTCAAAAGAACAGCATTTGTTTTGAAACAAATATTTTGTAATTTTCGTGCTAACGTTATCGTGTTATTTAGGGGTGTCACAATATAGCCTACCAGTATTAGCAATAATCGTAACAGTGAAAATTAATAGTACAGATATGATAATATGGCACGTAAAGAACCAAGCGCTAGTATCCGATTGACATCCCAACGTACCGTAGGTGGCGGTATTGCACCTTAACACTGGTTTCCACCTTTCATAAAACACAAGCAAACACATAGCGCAGCTGCTACTGCCTCGTAAAAGCATGTCGTCGGATATGACAGACGAGAAAATCTACCTGCATTCCAAGAAAGTTAGCTCGCCAGTGTGGAAGTTTTTTGAATTCCACAAAAATGACTTAAAGGGTTAGTTCACCCAAAAATGCACACTCTGTCATCATTTACTCACCCTCATGTCGTTCCAAACCCGTAAGCCCTTTGTTCATCTTCGGAACACAAATCAAGTTATTTTTAATGAAATCTGAGAAATTTCTGTCCCTCCATTGACAGTCTATGCAACTACCACTTTGACCCTTCAAAAAGTTCATAAAGAGATTGTAAAACTAATCCATATGAATTGAGCTGTTTAGTCCAAATCTTCTGAAGAGACTTGATTTTGAATTTAGGCTTCAGTGCTTCATTTTAACTTCTTGTTGTGTTGCCCATTGCATCTTCATTTTGAAATTAGACCAGAGCTCATCGCTGTTTTTAATGCCCACATCCACACAACAGACACTCCTAACTTGCTAATACCTACAGAAACCACAAACAGTAAATTAAATCATAGATATTCTACGTTAATAACTGCAACTCAAACATCAATCAGAAGATGATCGTGCACAAATAACGCTAAGACTGGAGGTGAGAGACAAAATACAGAAGGCATGTCACATTGCTCCAATAAAATCGTAAAAGCTTGCACTCCGTCACCCTTCTCTCTACTTTAAATGGAGACAGGGTGGAAATCAAAGGGAAGGGGAAAAATAACAAGTGATCAACAGTTGTCCAATGTTGCACCGCCGCACCATATAGCTGCACATGTCCACGTCTGTGAAAGGTCCATTTTACCTGGAAAGATAAACACTTTGTGCATACACTGATTTAAATGGAAGAAACCTCTTTTATCCCTTACCTGGTTAGGAGTGTAATGCACTCAATGTACGAAATAATTTGTTTACTTTCATATGAAAAGGGAAAAAAAAAAAAAAAAAAGCTTCTCTCCTAATACAAAAATGAACACGCCCACAAATGGTGATATAATGCGCATTAAATCAGTTCCATTGTCACCATTATTGTCTAAACAAGGCTGAGGATCCTTGCCTCTCACTGAGGAAAAGCATACACACTGAACAAAGGCAAGGGTCAGAACCATGACACTATATAAAATCTCTATCATCTCATGGCTTTGGGTGCTTTTGCAGCTTCAGTACTGCAACTACTGGCCTTCAGCAGTGGTATGTGGCTCTCTATATCTAATGTAACTGACTAGGAAGAAATTGTGACACTCTCCAGCCCACATAACAGCAGCCAGAGCACAACAGCTTTGAGAGGATCAGCCCTGACTATATTTGCTCTCTTCTACACAGAAATGTCAAGGAGAATGTAAAAACATTTAAATGGCGAAAGCACTCAAAGTGACGCAAACATTTCTTATGAAACTATTTTATTTTTTATCAGCAAGGCTATAGAAAGCTTTGCTGACTTGAAAAGGAAACTATGATACACTTTGAAGGACAAATGTAAATTTTGAAAGAGATCTTTATTAAACAATATGTTTTTGATAACATAATAAATTCAGGGAATAGTACTACCAATCCAGATTTCCTGGAAAATGGACAAGGTGACCTAATTTCAGTGTTCCTGAAAAGCTAAGCTTTCCAAAGAACATTTTGACCTTTTGAAGATTTTACCTTACAGAGATTTTAAAGCATCTATTACCACTAGAAATGTATATAACAATTTAACAAATACATAATTTAAAAATGTTTAATCATTTCAGTAAAAATAATATCACTATTATTAATCAAACGAATCACACCGATAGTTCCTACTGCGCTCTGGAGTCATGACACCAACACATGCTACAGTATATTTTCAGGGTTTTCCATCTTCGCATTTCTCACACATCTATGGGAAGCATATGGACTTCCCTGCCAGCAGACGTTAATAGCTCACTTAGAGGATTTAAATTTGGGCCTCTCTTTTTTCTTTTCCCCCCAACTAACTACCATACAAAGGTTTATTTTTAACCATTCCACACATTAGACAACAGAAAGCAGCTGACAGGGACAGAATGAGGGACCCATTACCTCATCACAATAGTGGGAGCACAAGAAACCAACAGACAAAGGAAAGAGGGGGAGAGGAGTTGTGGCCACTTCACGCTCTCACATCAGTATTTCCACAGCACAACTCTATTTCAGACCGCCGAACTGAAGCGAATTCTGTAAGGTGGATGAAGAGTGATGTGCTCCTAATGCAGGTGATTGAGACTCTAGTGTAGTCTGAAGAACACTACATCTAAAAAAACAAGTCAGAGAGAGAGCCATAAAAGAGGAACAGGTGTATTATGTGTCTGTAAGAAATCAAGGGAAAGGGATCATAAAATGCGTTTAAATAAACAATGTCATAGGGGTGATATTGCTTAGATATCTACCTTAAACTAAATCACTTTACACAAAATAAAAGATTTGGCTTTTTTATTAGCATTTTCTCTTGAGTTTGTACAAAAAGCCCTTTCACCATTTGATTGTTCACTGTTGTGTCAACCAAATTCAAAACCTCTGTCAAACTCAGCTTGAGGTAGGCCAAACTAGAGGACGACCGTCCTTTGTGCTCTTCAGGACAATGGTCCGAAAGGTTGGGGTCAACACTGGACCCCTGAGACCCTCCCATTCCTACCTCCCGCACGCAGACCTCTGCCCCATGAACTCTGACCCTGTCCGTATTGTGCGCCTAAAAATAATAAAATCTGTTCCGGCAGACTGTTCCGTTATGTGTATTGTATGTAGGGCTCCTTCTTTGAACACTCTCGCTCTCATCCTTAACATTTAAGTCAAGATTACGCCAAGATTATGTGGGATTCTACTGGCAGATGGTGCTTTTTTTCCCTCCATAAAGCTGAGTGGAGCCAGGAGCTGGCTGGGCTACTTTCCCTTACTTAATGAAAGAAAACAAATACTACTGGTTTCAGAACGCTTTGGGTATTGAGTCCAACAAGATGGCAGCTAATATTACAAAACATGTCTTTTTTTTCCAAGAGCATGACTAAAAACAATATAAAACCATATGTGGAGCTGCACTGTTGCAGACACTGTGGTCCAATTGCAATTATTTTCCCAGAGGAATAGCCAATCACACAAAGCCAAAGAGACATGATAAATAAACGAATAAAAAAAAAAGTTAATTAAATGTTTAACTAAATTTAAAAATAAATGAAACAACATTAATAAATAATTTAATGTGTTTATTTTAACATACGTAAACAAAAATAGTTGGGAGAAGGAAGTCAACCAATGTAAAGATGTGATCTCATCGATCTTTCTCCTCTTCTTAGAGCACATGTCGGTCCCACCACGGAAATGTGGTATCGCCACTGTTGTTTTTCTAAACTTTGCCTGTGTGACAGATTCTTTGCTGATCAATAAAAGACCCTCTATGAAGGCCTGGAAGTCAGCTCACCCCACCCACAATGCTCTTTGACCTTATTGAAGGCCTGACTGAGCAAAAACACTGCTTTTCCCATGAGGCCCCTGGAGGCTCCAGTTTCACTTGGGCAATGAAAGGGACTACTGTAAATAATGGGGGCCTGTTTGACCCCACCTTTGTCTGTGGTAAGACCCCTGCATCCACTCTACTGTAACAGACTAGCCTTTCACAATGGAAGCTCTCATGGTTCTAAGACCCCAACCCTCTCAACACTACACCCAAGTCAGGATTTAAAATAGCACAGTGAGACCTCTCGACCAAGCTCTCCACATTATATAAGACAGCCTTTTATCTCGCCAACCCACCCAAGCCCCCAACGAACCTCCATTTCTTCATTCTTTAAATGTGTACTTACTGATACAAGCACAACGAATGCTTCTTTCCCCACAACATTACATATAAAACCCACACTGCGAAGCGCAGATAGGTGACCCCACCATTGATGGTAAAATCCAGCTCAGGCTTGGTGAGGAACAAGATGCAAGTGTGGAATAAGGTCAGAGGCTAAGTTATTCTGATGCATGCGTGAGGATGCAGGAAGCTGAGCCTCTGAGATAAGGTTTGATGTGCTGATAAGGACACCAACACCTGTTGAGGACTCCAACTCTCACAAAAGCCACACTTTTTCACACCATACCTCATTATGGTCGTTATTATAGATTATTAAGGCAGGGAACTGCCCACTTAGCCAGGAAGAAACCAACTTAATGACATATAAAGTAACCAGGTTGCGTAAAGCAAGCCAATATCCATCACACAGTCAGGCTGACACAATAGCTCTTCTCAAGCAACATGTGAAATCCCAGCCAAAATGCATTTTTGGCTCTTCAAAAGACACCGCTGCCAACCCCAAAGACAGGATCAATGTGACTTTTCTTTCACGGTAAGGTCAAACAAAGAGCACGGGGTGTAAAATTGCTAGGCGAGACAGTGGTGGCTCATGTAGGGGAGAAGCAGAGAGCTGCCGCTCTGCTCTATGCTTAATGGTGTACAGCATGTCCTGACAGCATCATCAGTTTCCTTCTGCCACGGACACAAACAGCAGAAATGATGCCGTGTGAGTCATGACGTGTCACAGTGGGCAGCCCTGGTGATCAGTCCAGTAAATGGAATGGCTTTTGGACTCCCAGACAGTGAGGAAACACAAAAACACTTCAGCCTGAACTAAAGGGAGAGAAAGCTCTCTGTGTAACGTGCCAATAAAACTCAAGTGCAATTTTGGTGACAGGTCAAAAATAGTCTGAGAGACACAGAGTAGAAAACTATATCAATTCATCTGCAAAAAAAAAAAAAAAAAAAAACATTTCAGTTTCATGTCTGTCTCTAGCAGACGGGGAGAGAAATAAAGTGAGTGTCACAGAGGATATTGGCTGTTCGTAGCATGACAAACAGACATTGAGGTAATTAAAACGTTACAGGGACATTTTAGTTTTATAAAATGCTTTCAGTCTCGCAAATGACGCAGAAAGCCCGACAGTCATGACAAATGCCAAACAATGGCGATTTACTGACGGGCATCGCTCAATCTGGAGCTAAATGAAGGTAGTGTGCTTAGTGAAATAATCTCTCTTCTATTGAATTAGAGCTCAGATGTATTTGGTAATGTAAGTGCAGGGCATGGCCTCTCGCTCAAACAAGCTCTCTTAAGGCCAAGCCATTAATCATTCATCCTGTCCTGCTAGTGATCACTGCAGGCGTCTTCAGTCAGCAAATACATAAATCAATTATGGTTTGAGCTTTATTCTACCATTTATCCAACTGATCCCCCTGGATTACAACATGGCTTAAAACGTGCCGGCTGGCTTTCTGCATTCGCTGAGAGTTGCCATCCCATATCTCTCAAATGCCTCCAGCAGGAGATAATAGAGGAGAGAGAGAGGGATGCTTCTTTAGGCCATGTCTCTGCTAACTTAATTTCCACCCCTTGCAAAAAGGGGGGAGAGTGTAAGAAAAGAGATGGGGCAGAGAGACTGACAAAAACACCAATGAGGTGAATGCACTAAATATTAATGAATTCACTAAATAGCAGCACTTTTAAATGGTGAACCTCAGCTAAAAAACTTGTGTCTTAAGATGCGGCCTTTATTGTTCTGTGAATTTTTGCGCCCCAAAATCCAGTCAATAGGAATCCACATGATCAAAAATTCAAGCCAAAAGATTTCCCCTTGCAGATTTCACATCGTCTACCAGTTGTTCACGTGATTTCACAGTGTTGATCAACAGAAGCATCGCTAAACTTGATAATAGATAATGGACTTTTTTGTCCTCAATTATTTTCCCCTCACCTTTTTTACCACAAAAGACTAAAAATGCACAAAACATGCTAATTAAGTTTTAGTGTGCAGACAATCAATTTCCAAAATCTTTTTAAAAACAGATGTAAATATTATGAACAAAAGACTTAAAGGTCCCATTCTTCGTGATCCCATGTTTCAAACTTTAGTTAGTGTGTAATGTTGTTGTTAGAGTATAAATAAAATCTGTAAAATTTTAAAGCTCAAAGTTCAAGCGAGATAAACGAGATAAACGAGTCCAAACGAGATATTTTATTTAACAGAAGTCACCTACATCGAACGGCCAGTTTGGACTACATCCCTCTACTTCCTTCTTTAATGACGTCACTAAAACAGTTTTTTGACTAACCTCCGCCCACAGGAATACACAAGAGTTGCGTTTATAGAGTGTGTTTGTCGCCATGTCGTCGAAACGCTGTTATTTTCATCCCGCAGTCCAATCACCGGGTCTGATTCCGGCTCAAATTGATAGGGTAAAATTAAAGACATGTTTACAATAACACTGAGCGCGTGCATCTCCACGTTATGGTAAGAGGCGTGACCTTTCCGGGCAAGGTTCGCTAAGCTGCTGTCGAAACAGCGGTATACAGATAAATAAATTATGTGAAAAATACTGTGTTTTTTTTACACGCGAAACATGAACACATGTTATATTGCACACTATAAACACAATCAAAGCTTCAAAAAAACACGAAAAACGGGACCTTTAAAATTAGCTTCATTAGCCTTATAGTTTTAACCATCTTTATGGATTTACAGTGGATTTACTTTATAGATAGCAGTTAAGCAACTAAGAACTACAATGCTTGGAATTTCAGGCAAGCACATGTTTTTCACAAAAACAAATCCTGTAACGTGCAGCTTGGCCGCTTCCTACCTGTTCCGACATCACACAGATCTAATGTGATGGGTATTTTATGACCCCCTCCATAGCGCACTTGTATCACTCTATCGGGGGCCCCTTGCCAATCTCTGGCACCCCATTCAACAGGCAACAAAGGAGCTAATTAGAGCCCCTCTCGGTGGAAGCCTGAGGAAGGTTCTGATTTGATACTTCCAGGGGATTCCGGAGCCCCAGCAGTGCATTCACACAGCCCTCGTGCACGCTTGGCTTGGCCCTTTGCTCCAGACCTTCATTGTATGTGGAGCTCGGCAGCGCCTTAGAACTAGCGAGGGGGAACCGACACGTCGTCTTTCATGTTGCGGGAGCCAGAAACCAGATGCTAATGGGATATTGATGGGATTAAAACACTGTACTTACTGAAAAGAGGGACCTGTGATATAACGTGGCTGCTATAAAATTGAATGGGGACTTTTCTTTGAGGATATAAGAAGTGTAATGTATTTTTGCAAATACAAGATGTTTAAAATACTTTGGGAGTATTTAGAAAAACAAGTGGTAGTACAGCAACTATTGCTTTTTTCCCCCTTCAAATTCAGCCCAGCAGTGAATCTGACTTCTGACCAATTACACAAGGACCAGAATAGGTCCAAAAGACAAGGGCCCTTCCATGAAACACCAGCGCCTTATCTCGACCAGCCTGCTTTCGCTTCATCTGCATCGCCACGGTTACTGTTTAAATCTGATTTTGATGCATGTATACGCACATCTACATGTGTGGTGGAGCAAAATGGCTTCAGATATATTCGCAGATGGCTAGTGTGCCACCTGGCACCGCAGTGGGCTTGCAGCGCTCTGCTCTGTCTGTAATCCTTCCATCTCCAGTTGTAGAAAGCAGATAAGAAAGCGGCCAGTGAAAAGCACCTCAGTGAAAAAAGCCCTGTGCGCAACCGTCATGTCTTTTTACCGGGCATGCCAGATGCCTATCGCTTTAATAATATGGGGCAGAGCTGTCTGCCTGTCTGTGTTTACTTTTATTCCGTATTCATGTGCGAATGAAAAAGTCTCTTATTTTCTACACACGAGTACCAAACCCGAGCCCTGTGTAGGTGATGCCTCAGATACAGGCGGACAGAAGTGAATCAAATAAGAGTTTGGTGGCGAAATTCACCTGATGGACTGCTCTGATACAAGAACCAACAAACATCTTTTCGTCAGCAAGGCTCTGACGATACAGAGCTGCTGTCAAGGTGTGCAAGTCCAATACACATGATGCAACCTAGTGTTAAGTCTTTAATCGATACATCTCTTGTCTTGACAGTGAGGACAGAAGGCAGATTCCAGATCAGAGGGGTGGCGGTGTAAATCTTTACAGTTCAAGCGGGGCTTTTAAAGCCTGTCCATAATTGGGTGCCTGCCAGCTACTGCTGTATGTGGGCTGCATAGACAAATACTAGCATCTGAAACAAATGCACTGAAAAATACAGATACACAGAATTCTTAAAGGCATTAAAATTTAAATAGTTCGCTCATCACTAACAGAAACTATAAAAGTTTGTGATGGTATATTCTATTTGCAATTATAAAATCAACAACAGTATGAAAACTTTACATGAAATTCACATTACATATATGATTTCCTCTATTTTAGCTGTCTTCTTCACAATAGAGTATCTTGCGAAAGAGAGTAGCTTTATTTAGGCAATGACTCTCACAGTGTCATCCTTAAAACACCAACAAAACTCATCTCTAACATAAAATAAGCATTTCAAATTCAACTAGACATGAGAATCATAATTGCCACAAGACAAAATTTCTTGTCCCAGAAATGTATGGGAATGTCAAAATCATTTTTAGGGGGCATTATTCCAATTTTCAGAGCAGCCATGAGGAGTTTCAGAAACTTAATTGGCTAACTTGACAAAGTGAAGGGTCCACTTGTTTGAAGTCTCTTTGGCTTAATTGCAATCATTCTTAATTACCATACGGCTCCAGAGTTAAACACCAAGCTATCAAATTAGCTGGCATGGAGAATGTTTCACAGTTTTAAGGCAAGCTGAATGGATATAATGCCTGTACATTAGTGTTCGGCGATATGCTCCAAAGTCATATCTAGGGATGCAGTACTCGTAAAAATTCCCCGATACCAAAGACTGATACCTCACGTGACGTAACTGACAGAATTTTCCGTGCACAGAGACACCGGCGGTAGCAGCAGAAACAATGTCAGCTTCAGGGGTGTGGAAATACTTCAAAATTAATGACGACAACACACACATTGCGAACTGCATGCTTTCAATCATTCATTATTGATTAGTGAAGGCGGGCTAGGCGGAATCGTGCTGAATGACGCAGACCAGAAGCGCATTCTCTCTCGCACGCGCTCTCTCCCTTTCTTCCGCGCGATTCCAGTTCTCTTAATCAGCGCGCAATCAGTTCTCTTTGCGCCTGAATGGGCAAATGCACACATAGTTGTCAAAATGTCCATGGTATGGAGTATCTTACGTAAATACAGTCGGATATGGCTTAAGTGGACGTAAACATTTGGGTGAAAACAGGATGCGTGTCAGTATCCATGCATTCGGTCTTAAAGGGACCATAGCCTATATTTGTCATTAATGTTAATAAAACAACAAACGATGTTAAATAAATGTATACATGGTAAATAATGACCACTGTAACTGAAAAACAAGTTTATTTAATTTGTATCTTTATAGTATTTGTTGTATTGTTTGTAATTTGCTTGTAAATGTCTTTTTATACAACAACAATTATATATATTTATATAATATATATCTCACGCGCATTTCGTCAGTAAAGCCGGTTCCCTGATTACCTCTAAATCGTCATCACCTGCTTTCAAATGGAGCGGCATTTAACAGACAGAGCCATAGTTCACTGATAAGCCACGCAATATCGCGTTCATATCGCAGATGAATCGCCTTCGATATTGAACGCGATATTTGCGTGGCTTATCAGTGAACTACGGCTCTGTCTGTTAAATGCCGCTCCATTTGAAAAGGTGATCTTTTTACTGAAGAATACAACAATGCGATATATATATATATATATATATATATATATATATATATATATATATATATATATATATATATATATATATATATATATATATATATATATATATATATATATATATATATATATATATTAGTTATGCCCTTTGAAGGTTATCGGACACTGTGAGTTTTGTTCTTTAAGTTTGTGACAAGCACATAAAAATTATTACTTTTTTCGGTAACACTTTACTTGAAGGGGGTGTGCATAAGACTGACATGACACCTTCATAATCATGACATGACACGTGTCATGAATATGAAGGAGGTTTTATGAATGTTTATGACAACTGTCATTAAGTGTCATTCGCTCAATTATGTCACTTTTAATGCAAAGATGACATTGTTTGAGATGTCCGAGTTATGACAACTTGACATAAACCAACACATCGTAACCTGTCAGTGTCTTTGTCATGACAACTTGACATCATTTAGCTTTATGGGTTAACATTACATTAAACTGTCATGTAGTTGGTTTTGACATGAGGCCATTATAATAGTGTCAGAAATATGTATCTTGAGCTCAAGTACAGTGGTACAAATTGAACTTGTCATTAAAATGTCATTAAGTGACAATACTCTGACAAATAATTTTATAACAGCGTCATGACTATTTTTCATTTCGTTTGTTTTTTTTTTTTTTTTTTTTTAAGTTTCCTCCAACAGAAGGTCAGATAATAGACAATTTCAAATTTCGTAAAAAAGATGACACTGTTATAAAATAATGGTAACACTTTATTTTAGGGTCTTTTAACTAGTTGCTTATTACTATTAGCATTCATATGGCTAAAATATTGGCTATTTATTAGTACTTATAAAGCATATATTAATGCCTTATTCTGCATGATCGTATTCTACATTCTTAATCCTACCCAATACCTAAACCTAACAATTAACTATAATAAGCAGTAAATTAAGAGTTTATTGAGGGAAAAGTCATAGTTAATCGTTTATATATGTGTTCCCTATACTGAAGTGTTACCAAAATAATGTAATGTAATGTTAACCCATAAAGCTAAGTAGTTTTTTAAGTTTGATAATTAATCTGCTATGTCATGTTTATGACAGGTTATGATGTTTTGCTAATGTCACGTTGTCATGACAAAGACACTGACAGGTTATGATGTGTTGGTTTATGTCAAGTTGTCGTAACAAAGACATCTCAAACAATGTCATCTTTGCATTAAAAATGACATAATTGAGCGAATGACATTTAATGACAGTTGTCATAAACATGCATAAAACCTCCTTCATATTCATGACACGTGTCATGTCAAGATTATGAAGGTGTCATGTCAGTCTTATGCACACCCCTTCAAGTAAAGTGTTACCCTTCATTAGAGTAATAATAAAGAAGCTGTCCTACATTCATTAGCGCTTGGAAAAGCGCAACATAACCCAAAAATAAATTTTTAAAAAAAAGAGATGAGAAATTAACAAATGTATAGGCATCGGTATTGGCGAGTACCAGAAAAAAGAGAAAGTATCGGTACTCGTACCTAAAAAAAAAAAAAAAAAAAAAGGTATCGGTGCATCCCTAGTCATATCGTCAGCCTGTGAGATCAACGATACATGGTTTGCAATTCAATACTTATGTAGGGTGTAGTTTTGTAGTAAAAATTTCATTGAGTCCTTCTCAATCCTCATATGCGCATCTCGGTGTCGCAAGTATGTCGTGATGTCGCTATGAAGTTAGGGAAGGCAAATGAATTATAGGTCCTAATATTAATTTGATAATACTAGCCTGATAATAATAATAATTTACCACATTAATGGAAAAACGAGCCAGTTATCATCTCGATATCGTCAAAGGCATCGGCAATATCTCTATCGTTGGTAAATCAGTACTATATTGATAGTGTTAATCTTGACATTTCAGTCCTAAATAGGTGTTTGTATGCATATTACCCGCATAGAAAACCGCTGGCCAGGGGTGTTACCAAGATGGCCATGGTAAACATCTCGTCTTAAAGGGAGAGTTTACCCAAAAATGATTCACCCTCATGAAGTTTTACAAAATACACCACATTATAGTATCTCGCTGCTTAACTTTACAGCAGCAGAACACAAACCGAACATCAAGTTCGTTGTAGGAGCATTACAGCTACGTGGTGAGATTCAGCTGCACTTGTGAGCATACAAGGAAAGTTGTGAGGTGCCTCTCACCTCACTGCAGCCTGGTGTTATCTCGTTCTGCAGCACCATGAGGACTTATCATCCCCATCTGCTCTTGGTATAGTGGAAAGGAGAGCACTGGGTTATCGCTGTCTCTGATATGCACAGATAAGACCCTGCCTCCTGTTTAAACACCGTAGCTAGCTCCACAGTTAGCACTACCTATGCTAGCTTGACTACGTTCAAACTTCTTCCACCTGTTTGCCATGAACAACAACCTGAGAACCAAGGGCCGTTTTCACAAAACATTTTATCTTACCACTAAGAGTTCTCCTAAATAGCAGTAAAAGTTCTTACAACCTATTCGCAATGCTAAAGAGACAAACTTTTACTAAGGAAGAGAGAGGTCTTAAGCTAAGAGTAAGGGTGGGGTTGACCTCGTTGCTATGGATGATGTTAACACGCTTACTAACTATGCCCATAGTGATTGGCTGATAGGGGAGGGGTCTCTGTCATTGATTTATTCGTAGAAATATTGTAGAATGAGGTATCATGTTGCCATATTCAAATAAAGATTTTAAAATGTAGGCTAAGTGTCACTAATTAAACAAGTATATGTTCAGCTAATTGTCAGCCTACATATCTTCATCTCGAGAGATAGAAGAATTCAAGTGTCAAAATGATGTTTTATAAATTTCGGGAGAAACACTTTCAAGTGGTCCATCTAATCTGCTTGAGAGGAGGCGTATATATACACAGCCGACTAGTAACCTCGACAGTCTTCTGCATCCCTCCGACACCCTGACTCCTCACTCTCGGCTGGTTCCTATTCCTAGGATACGGGGAGCTCTCTGGGTTTGAGCTAAATTCCGAGCTCGGAGCCCTTGATCCCCTCGGACAGCATGCCAAATATGCTTATTTTTAGCTTTATTTATTTTCAAAGGTTTATTTTTGGCATTTTTGCCTTTTTATTATGATAGGACAGTGAGTAGACAGGAATCGAGGTGGGAGAGAGAAAGGAGGGACGGGTTCTGGAAAGGTCCATGAGCCGGAATTCGAACTCAGATCATGTTTCCCCACAAGGCTATCTGCGCCGGCGATAGGATATTATATTCAACTTGACTACAATGCCTTATTCTCTATCATTCAATACATTTTGCCTGTACATAAATGAAGATTAAAAATCGATATATGAAAATATTTATTGAATTTAAAAGGCTCAGGACTCAAGGCTCTATCGCTTATCGCCACAATGACGTACAATGTCTTTGGCTAGATTGCTGAGGCGGAGAACACCGGCAACAACCATTTTAGGATTGTTTGTGATTTGGTCTTAGTGACTTAGGAGTCCTCTTGACAACTAACTTTTTACAGATTTAGGAGCTAGTAAAATGCTTTGTGAAATACTCTTAGAACAAAAATTTAGGAGTCCTAAATTTAGGACTGACTGAGTTTCTCCTAAATCGGCAAGTTAGGAGCTACTTTTAGCCTTCAGGCATTTTGTGAATACGGCCCCACACATTTATTGCTTTAAAAAAATGATCTACGTCAATCTCTTTTTCAAAGACGGCAGTCCAAACAGTCCAAAAAATGCAGTGTAGTTTTCCCTTCTGTCTTTGTGAATTATTTTGGTGCTGTGCATGTTGATTATTTTCTTTTTGGCAGGCTGCTGAAATATTTCTGTAATACGTTTCCATGAGTCAAAGGACCACAAACTGTTTTCCTTGGCAAAAATAAATAAATAAAAAATATTCCTCTAGTTCGTGTCAAAAAAGCTGCTACGGTGCTTCGATTTAGCTCCTGTAGGGAACTCTGGGTGGTTGAAATACAAATAAACATGTTCATTTAGGCAACCCTCAGACACGCATCTGCCCCAAATATTACAAGATTACTCCAGTGGTCTAGTTAATAGGATAGTCTTGACACTCGCATGGTTTTGGAAGTGATGCACATATCATTCAGAGCTTTATGACATAACCCAGGGCAATGGGGAATGAATGCAGCAAGCTAAATTTATACAGGAAACAAGCACTTACTAATGCGTTAGCTCCCAAATGCACACACACACACACACACACACACACACACACATATATCTACATGCAGAAAGGCTTGTACCTAATCTGGAAACAATTACAGATGTTAGCTTGACCTGTTTGCCCTAAATGAACTCTCAAACAGAAATATTTTTCATGTAGAGTGCTGGAGATATCTGGGACCCTGGCACAAGATGTTGCAAAATAATCTGTAATTAGTCACAAGAGCTGCCGCCCCGTCTGCTGCAAGCCGTCAAGAGCTGTGATGAAAAAAACCTTTAAAAAGGAAACCTCACCATAGCAAATCTGACACTTTCATTGAAACTTAAAAAGAAAGTAAAGTAGATAAGTACATCTAACCGATATCTCTGGCATGAAATAAGAATGGGGTAGGATCTATAATAATCAGAATTTTTATGATTTGACATTACATTCTATTATCACTGTCATGCATCATTTAGATTCTTTTTTTAAGCATTGAAATAAATACTGAAAAGATATGATTCAAATTTAAACTCAAACGTGCCCATCTTAAGAACCCATAATGTACCAAATCAAATAACAATATGGATCTCAATCAGAACAGTGCTGCTAAAACTGCTTCAATTACATGTCACTGGCTGTTTCGGCAACTGCTACATCCTTTTGAGTCAAATTCGGAACATCTGACATGCCAATGCGCTTACTTCGATGATTCACACAAGCACAGACAACTTTTAAATTAACATGGCTTGTCAATTATTCTGTTCTAAGATAAACACCAAACTTAAAAGTTCATAAGGTTGAATGAACAATTTTCACTCAGTGACTAATGAAGCTAATTAAAAGGGATTTATTAATGCCATCTTGAGCACTTCCAAAGGCGCATGAATATTTGGACTGAAACTGAATCCTCAAGTGAACTTTCACCGTGCATTCCAACAGATTAAGGACGAATGCTCAAACTATTTTATTCTCAATCCTGGGCCTGTCATTAAGAAACCCGCAAAATGCAGATCTACTGAAATCCTATAAACAAGCGGCACTAAAACTCACACAATTATCAAAATAAGGTACTACGGTTTGAACAGACTATGGCAGGACCTACATAATCAATTTCTCTTTGAAGAGACGCATGTGTGTGGTGTTTTCCCTCAATGCCTTTTCATACAGTCGCTGCTTTATAATCTTATTGCACCTCACTGCAATTGACTCCAAGATGTGCATGACTGGCTCACTTTAACTTTATCTTTTATCCAATCAAAACTCTCTCCGCTAAACAGCAACCGAACAGCCTCCTTCATGACACCAGAATAAACACATTCAGCTCCTTATTCGAGTCATCAGCTGTTTCTTAAGTGCCGTAACAACAATCACAGCAGCTTTTTATACTATGAATATTGTTGGCTCTTGTGAAAAATTTCTAATGTTTTTGCTTTGGATAAAACCGTCTGCTAAATAAATAAATGTAAGGGTTTGTCCAATTCTACAATATTGTACAAACAAGTTCAACATCTGAATCCTGCGAGTCTTGTCTAGTCGACAACAACACTCGGTGCAACAAGGGTGCGGCTACGGCCTTCAAAAGCTGATAACGTCTGCCGTGGATTTCCTCACCTCATCTCAGCTCCTTGCAACACCCCCACAAGTCACACTGACGAGAACCAGAGGCCAGCCAAGTGGCCAAAAGGTTACGCAGTGGAGGTCGGCCCGGGTCCTACACATAGACCCTCATTTCCTGGGCTGGACAGTCTGCACTACTCATAAAGCTAATAAGGCCCTCCTTGTCCCGGGTGGCTGGGGCCCAGGCTGGCCTACTCATCACTGGCCACACCATGGGGGTCAGGGGGTGGGTGGGGAGGCTGCTTCCCATTAGCCAGCCCCCTCTCCAGGTGCAGCTAATGGGCTCAGCCAGAGCCTCTCCAGGACCACTAAGGCAGCCACCAGCTCAGGCCTGGAAGTGATCAGCACCCAACGCCTGGGAGCCATGACAGACATCCCACTTAAAGGAACCAAGTTTAAAATGATCATTTTTCTTCAGTAGGCTGGGAATGCCTTGTCTTGCTGTGCGCAATATATCTGAATACGACATTTTACAGTAAGATGAAGAATATAAACTTGCAAGCACATTTATTGAACTACTGAGCATGTCAAAAGCCTATAATTCATTTTGTTTACCAATTTCTTATACTTTCATTAAAAAAAAAATAAAAAAAATTATTATGAATTGTCAACATAACTATTTCTGCCTATTGGCACCCAATTTATACTGTATTTTCTGTTTACAGAATCCACTAATTTTCATGATGAATTAACCATACGAGTGATTCTTTATGCAATATTTTAAATAGTTATATTGCAACTTGATCGCCCTATTTTCTTTCCTCACTCCTTTCAAATGTTATTTCAACTGAAGAGCAATTTTTCTTGATAAGGGCAAAGCAAGAGGAAAACATATACGTGCGTAAATCAGCTCTGCAATCATTCTCTCTCATATCCACCGCAGGCAGAGTGTTAAGCAAATTGACCTCCAGCATGAAAGATGATAAGCAATCAACAGTTAACCATCATGACTCATCTTCCACTAACATTTCTCTGCAAATAAATTCTTTAATCAAAAGAATTTCTAAAAATGGGCACCTTGTGGTCCTTTGTTTCACAGACCGCAGTGCACTAATTGAATTAGGGACCCTGCCTTTACACCAGAGGCGGCAAAAAAAAAAAAAACACTCGGGAACATGATTTTACGTAAACCAACTTGATGTACAAAATGTGAACAGTAGCTTACCTGTGCTGCTCCACGGCCTCATTGTCAGGCAGTTCGGCACCACACACATTGCAGCGCTCGTTCGGGCCGCGGCCATCAGGCTTCATCCCAGCAGCTAACTCGCCGAGTTTGTTGAAGAACTCCCTCTGGATGAAGCTCTGAGGCAACAAGCCCCCGTAGGCACTGAAGTCCATGGACATGGCCAGGGCTGGGGACATGTGCAAGGATGAGGCCATGGAGGCGGGCATAGAGAGCATCGCCTCATTCTTGTGGTTGGGAGGAATGCCATAGAGTGACGCCAAGTGTTTTTCGGTCATCCCAGCCATGGCCTCCAAGCCCATCTGGCTGACCTCAGCCTGCTGGTCACCCACACCTTCCTCCCTGACATAATGCAGCTCACGGGCACTGGTGATCACGCTGCTCCTGGTAGGGGTGCCGGGCCCGTCACGGTTCTTGTCGGACTCTCCGCTGCGTTCGCCGTTGCTGGAGCCGCTGGACTCCATGGCTTTAGAGCTCTCGTGCTCTCCACTCTCATCTACTTGCATCATCTCCGTCTTGATCTCTCCCATCATGGGGTGGGAGTTGCCATGCAGGGGCTGTTCGGCACCCACGCCAGGGTGCATGGTGCTCTGCAGGAGGGACTGGCCGATGCTCATTAGGCTGTCCACGGCTGCTTTGGTTGGGCTCATGGTGGAGAGGCCGAAGGAGGTGGAGACCGAGGGACTCTGATCCACCATTCCTGGCAGCGCCAGCGCTTGCTGGGCAGCCGACACGTAGCCGCTTTCCTCCACGGAATGCTTTTTCGAACCCACCTGGTTCCTGCCGTGCCGTCCCTTGCGTTCCTCGTCGTCTTCTGTGCCGCCATCATTCATGTTGACCTCTGTGTCATTTTCATCTGAGGACTGGATGGTCTCCAGGATCTTCAGGCATTGCTCCTCCAAATACTCTATTTCTAAAATCTCTGCTGCATACAGCAGGTCATCCAGATCCTCCACTTTAGCTTGGAGCGTGGCAGTGTAGGCATACTCCAGAATCTGCTGGAAGGTCTTTGGTGAGAGAAAGTCCAGAGTGTAATGTTGGCTGTTGCGGTGAAACAGGATCTCGAACATCTTACTGGTGCAGGCCAGCACGGTCCGGTGAGCGTGGAACTCCTGGCTGTCCACCATGATCACCACGTCACACAGCGTACCGGCCAGGCGCATTTGATTAGCCTTGTGCAGCAGGGCATTGGGGTGATTGGGGTTCTGGAGCTGGATCATACCCATTTTAGTCAAATCCATAACGTCTCTGAAATCCACACGGCCAACTCATGAGTCTTTCTTTCCACGTAGCAGTCTGTTCAGTTATCTTTGTAAACAAGATAAGGTCAATCTAGAAAGAGATGAAAGCGACTCACAGTTAAATGCAGCAAAGTCTCAATGTTTGATTTGATTTGTTGTTGTTGATTTTCTTTCTTCCTAAATTAACATCCATCATTCTAATTTCTTCCAGAATAAAAAAAAAAAAAAAATGTTCACAATGATATCAATATATTAGATTTCCAAAGAACTTTGTACTGTATAAAAACAAATAAAAACAAATACATTGTTTAAAAGCAATTAAAGTAACAGATTCCTAAGAAACAAACACAAAATCTGACCACAAATCTGTCAAATTGCGCAAAATAAAACAAAACGACAAGTGGCCCACATGAGAAACGTGTAAACTTGGCTTTAGTGCTAGTAAAGGCTGGCAGTAATCAAGCCTTTGTTTCTATGTGTTCGAGCTCGCCTCACAAAGCCCATCAACAGCCTCCTGAAATGAAATGGCATCTTATTCAGTATTCTCATCACAGACAGGGATACTGAGCGGAGCATGGAGAGTGAGGCAAGCTGTTGCCAGGAATAGTTGGAACAGAGGATGACACAAAACAGCTCAGAGCTCCTAAAACGTAGTAAAATGGCATTTTTATTTTAAATACACTTCCATGTACCATATGTAAATTACAGATATGTCATTTTTCTGCTATATCAGACATATAATATTTAAAAGATAAAGCCTCAACGCGCTTAAACCGTGTCATTTGTCAGTTAGCATAAAAAAGCTCAAATGGTTGGCCATTTATCATTACACTTACAATACACAACTTCACCATTATCACAATTCATTATTTAATAAAAATACACCCTCGCTATAATTTGACGTTTAAAAGGTACTTTGTACAACAACCTAACACTATATTATAACAAACACATCACCGTGGCATTTGGGTAAGATCACTTTTGAGTGAACATAATCGGAGGAAGATCCAGAGAGAGAGGAAGTCACCCCTTTAATAAAATTATCACATAGGCTACATTAAAATAGTGGATTAGAAACGTGAAATTCACTCAGATATGTAATATTTCTCCCGTTTTATTTGACAAGAACAGCCTCACCAGTTAAGAGCAGTCTAGTATCAAAACACTATGATCTTGGCGGTGAATGACGGGCTTTTTTCATTGTGAATGTACCGTCTAAGACGGCAAATAAGCGAAAGTTATGATAAAGGCCGACAGGAGATAAATACATTCCAGGGATTTTACGCCGTTTAAATTATCACAGAACACAGAAAGACGACTAATAAGTGACAAATACAATTTATTTTAAGTGCAGATAACTGATGAGATGCTTGCAATAATGAAGCCAGTTCACGCACGCGAACTGTACAACTCAAACAAAAGTCAAGAAACGATCGACACATATTCGTATTATTCAACTACTGCGGTGATTACAGCTATCCACCTCATATACGATAAAAAAAGATCAATGAAAAGTCCAGGCAGGACTCATTTGACTGATCAATACATGATTATTCGACTGTTCACACCTGAATCAATTTAAGTTAAAGGACCCGCCTGTTATTTCTTGATATAGAAATATAAATGCACATCGGGAGATCACGCAAAATTGCGTTTGGGTTAAACGAAGCCATTTCAATATCGGAATAAAACAAGCACGGGGGGGAAAAAAAGTCATTTCACTTTAAAAATCACAACCAATACAAATTCGGTTCGTTTTGAAAGGCAGTGACACGCACCTCCATGGTGGCCCTGATTTAATGATAAGACCTACTGACAACCAAAATAATAATCATCAAAAACTCTATAATTGTTTGTTCTACGACATACTTGTTAAGTTATGACATATTTAAACTGTCTGAACGTTCAATTTGAAGCAGTCACGCTGAGAATAAAGCACATGGAAGCACGTCACTGTCTGGTGCGCGAGCAGACCTCACGTCCCCCGAATACTAAAACACACGCTTACGTCAACATAACATCTCCACATGTGTAAAGATGAACATAAACAGCCATATCCATCAGGTGCCCTGAAGCCTGCACAACGCTGACAGCCACACTTTTACTTTTCGGTGCACTCTCACAATTCACCTTCACTTGAAGCAACAGTAGAAACACTGTAACTTGATGTGATGCTGAGCGCAAACACATCTGATCAACACAACGCGGATTCTCTCTTAATGTGAACATTTCCCCAAAGTGAAAACACGCAGACAGATGGGTCTCTCAGGAGCTGTGGGTGTTTTAAAGGTGCGCGCCTGTACTCACCTGTGTTGCACGTTTGGCTTCCGAGCGTGCGGTTATTAGGACTGTAGCATAGTAACGCAGTTCACAGTACCCGCTCTCTCTCACGCGCACTAACTCCTCTCTGCTCGCCGCTTAGCAAATCAACACGGCGGTGACGTCAGCGCACATCCTCGCCGGAGTCCTGACAAACACTGCTAAAGTGAGACACCTAGGGGGCTGTCGAATATAGGCCAGCGTGTCTGGGACAC